>NC_062238.1:10492237-11692237 GCF_905475465.1 Pieris napi | reverse complement strand
TTAAAATTACCTAACAATTATATACAAAATGTAAAAATAAATGAAACCTATCAATGTCTATACACTGGGTGATAAATAAATATATGTATGTGATGCAAAATAATATACAAATTACGAAATAAATAGATTTACAAATATATTTAAAAACAACTGTGGGAGCGTTCAAGTATTACGTAACATATTTTGGGAGGGGGGTGTCCTTTTGTAAAACGTTAAATTACGCGTTATTGTTAATATTTTTTTCGACTTACACCACATAATAGTAACTAAAGAGTCACTAGGTGGTCACGAAACGTTTTACTATACTTGGGTACTGAATAACGTTACGGCGAGTTACATGGGGGGGGGGTCAATAATCTCCAAAAATTGCGTTACGTAATACTTGAACGCTCCCTGTATAAAACTTTAAATATTATTTTAAAAGTCGAATTCGTACAACTAAGAATTATTTCAATTGTGAATGAATCAAACAGACTTACTCCGTAAATTCGTTGTAGAATTCAATATTAAGGCTTCGGTACCACGTATTCCAATACGACAGTAAGTTATTGAAACTACATCATGTGTTTACTTGATGTCAAAAATTAGAAAAGGCACTTTGTTAGAATTCTAGTTAAAAATTTACAGAGTAACCCTGCTGGTAGATTGAAGACTAACACATTCATAATCGTACTATACGCAAATAATCAGATTACGATTATGTTTTTGTCAGATTTACGATTATGTTGTTTTATTTAAATGAATAAAATTTCTTATCTATTCGAATACAGTACGTTTATTAATAACATTTTTATACAGGTGGTCAAAAGTCGTGGATCAAAAGCAAATAGGGGTGAGGTCATCAGTTTTTAATTCTTCCTAGAAAGATATTAGAGCGACTCATGGCCATGTGTAATACCTTTTCAGAATTCCTATTAAATGTGCCAAAACTTGTAATACACGGTCACTTTTAGGTAGAGTATTTTTTTGTTCACAGTGGAGTCCGAAGTAAACAAAAAGTTATGATTTGAAAAAAAATTATATCGTATAACTTAACATTATCTTCAATACACACTATAAATAGTATGTCTAACGCAAGAACTCATCAGTAACAATCTAGTGGATATTACGAAAAAGATATAGGATGTAGATTTTTTCGAATTTTAATAAGAATTAGTAAAAAAAAGTCAATTTTCTTATAAAAACGTAAAATAAATTATAACTCTGCAGGGGTTGAGCTTAGGGACCTCCCGTAGAAATTTTTTTTGCAGTTGATGACCTCATCTATCCCCTATTTACGTTTGATCCACGACTTTTTGGCCACCCTGTATATACATATTTGATTTGTCTAGAGTTCTAGATGATACTATATGAGCAATTATATGGACTTTGAGACTAAAATTACAATTATCAAACCTGTATATGTCGCTTTTATGATAAGTTCTCTCAATATCCATAGCGCTGATCTGAACTTTGGCAGTAAAAACTCAGGCGCTGCTGGAAATTTCAGAGAACCAGCACAGAAGAAGCACTAAAAATCTCCTATTTATATCTTCATGTTATTTCGGTCATATTAGCGTATTTATTACTTGACCACGTAACGCTAACATTAAGGCTTTACGGTGATCGTGGTTTTATTTGAACGTGTAGTACTCGTGTACCAGACAAAATTAAATTATGCTCACCACACAATAATGTATACTCTGTCGTGTATAGATCAACCTTTAATAAGCCTGTGTATAAGTAGCGGCACGAAACTCTAGCGCTGACCGTTATTGCGCAGAAGTAAAAAAATAAGGTACCTGAGGGGGGCTAGCGGAATGAAGAGCGTCGATTGGCTCTCCAGTCGCATTTTGTCCCCCGCGCGACAGTACACATGCGCAGCAATCCCCTCCACGTATCGGCCAGCGCTAGACTTACGTGCCGCTGGTTATACACATTTTTATAAAATAACTGGACACTCAGTCATATGCCATGTGTAACCAGACTTATCAAAAATAAACGAAATATTATGCATTTTATCAATCATGTAATAGTGTAACGAAATCCGCACTAACGAGAGAATCAACTCCAAATTCTGGGTTTAGCACCTCCCGAAGCGCACTTCTCAGTTATCTCAATGCTGGGCGATGCAGCGAATATATTCTTCTTTTCTTGCTCCATATTACCACTGTTGAGAAGGAATTTCTTGAAATGTCATTCCACATGTAATGCACATCCCAAATGAGATACTTGATGATGCGATTTGTAGTTTTACGAAAGTCGTAAGTTTTGCTAAATATAATTCAACATTACTTTCTAATCTGAGTTTACGTCATTTTGTAACTTTAAATTAAGTCAAAGCGAAGAGAAAAAAATTAAAAAATTACTTATTATTTAATATATTTTTTATAACAACTAAGTTCGTTCAATTATTACGTCACACAATTTTTGGAGATTATTGACCCCCCCCCCCTTCCATGTAACTCGCCGTAACGTGTTTCTGTACCCAAGTATGGTAAAACGTTTCGTGATCACCTAGTGACTCTTCATACGTAAAAGTTACTATTATGTGGTGTAAGTCGAAAATAATATTAACAATAACGCGTAATTCAATCCCGGCCCCGCATCGTAACGTTTTACAAAACCCCCCCCCAAACAATTCGTTACGTAATACTTGAACGCTCCCTAAGGAGAAATAAACCATAGATAGCTATGGATACTGTCATATTAAGAAAAACTTTTTCTATGTTCAATAAAAAAATATTCGTATCGGGAACAACTGTTAAACATTTCACAAGCTAAGGTAAGTAACCTAAGATGAATAAATGTATAGCAAAATCTACGACAATCGCTTATAAAATCCCCAAAGTGCGTTTATGTGACAAATTTTCTTGAAGCAATTTTTTGTGCAGTGGATATCCTCAAGCAACCCGGAACGTAAAACACCGGTACATTTATAACATGCATTAAATATTTATAAAATAAGAAAATAAATTTTCTAACAAAGGCCTTCTATGTTTAAGCATATTCAGTAGTCCTGTCCAAGAGATAGACAAACACAAACACAAAGTCGAGGCAATTATCAGCTAGTAATTTCACGATAAGAGTAATCATTTTTCCAATTTTCTTGTACCGCTAATTGCTTCACCGCGCGTTAAAAACCAATTTGGAAACAATTATTTCCAAGTGACATGTACCAATTAAATTGCGATTATTTTTACAAAGAATGTATAATATTGTATGTAATATAATGTATACTTTGATTAATTTCTCTTTATATATCTCCGAGGTGTAAACGCATCTCCCGCAGCAAAACAGAACATATGTTGGATTAAAGTCCCGGTAAACCTTCTACTAATAAGAGGGCCAAGTTGTGCCTACGAGCTAAAATAACCTCGGTTGCCAAATATATTGCGGTTCTAGAGGCTCCGGGGTTAGCTTTCACATTCAACCGGACTTAATATATCTAGACAAACATATATTAACGTAATTGCTGCGTTAGAATTCTTAAAATTCGGTTTAAAAGCGTGAATTTTCTTCACAATCCTTGCTTGTACATAAATACAGGATTAGAATGATGCAACATATGACAACGCGTCTTGAAGCACGTTCGCTTTTTAGCTAAACTAAATGCTGATTCATTCCGCCTTTGTGACCCACCTACATAATTTCTTTGTCAAAATAAATGTGGTATTGATGAAATATACGAAACGATTACGAAATTTTTAAGCCAAGCCAAATATTAAGGAGAAACTTTGTTCCTTTGAAGTATATGTTTTCAACCCCTTGTGCATTGCTAATAAAAATTACTGAAGCAACTCGTGAATGTCTTTTATAACATACAAGATTACATTAAAGAATGAGTCTCGTTTCTGAATTATTAGAAGTAATTTGAAAATTGAAGCGACTTCAAATACCGCTGAAGGTAATATTATAAATTATATTATTATATCATACATATCCCCCGCAGAAATGTTAGAGTATAGATATCTCAGAAACGACTTAAGCGATTTTGATAGAACTTGGACTGTACCAAAATGTACCTTATTTAGATAATCTTGATAATTTGTAGTTTCCGAAAAGTTTGTACCAGTTCTCAAATGCATGATTTGTAAACATCGTCCTCTCTTCTTAGACCAGAACGCGATGTAGAAGAAATTCAGTTTGTAAAAGAGAATTTAGATTTTAAAATAATTGATTCTAAATCATATAAATTATCCTTGCTAAGATCACGAAAGTAATTACTTTTTTATGTAAATCTACACTAGTAAATAATAGTCTTAGTTTAATAATAATTTCGACAGAAAGCAATAGTCAAGGTCGTGAAAATTATACTGTCTAAGCGTTACAAATTATCTAATAATATTCAACTCTCCATATGAAAACATTGAAATATCAAAAAACCACATAAAATTTAGGGCCTAGTAAAACCCTCCAAACTCACTTTAGGTAAAACCATAAACAGCTGATGTAAGCTGGTCTCACGACTTTCTCTCCGACACGTGCCGAAATATAGAATTGCCCGTGCTTACCCGTAACTAAGATTCGACCGTATATTAACCTTTTAGAAAAATCAACAGTCTAGGCAGACTTTCGGAATTATAACATTTAAAATATTCATTGAATTTTATTTTTTCAAGGATCTCCGATATGGTAATAAAAATTCGTTTATAATCCAAAAAGAAACAGAACTAAAATCTTTTAATTATTAGAGAGAATTTACTATATGAAATGTTATAAAAATTTCTAGGTAATGGTAACGTCACAGTATTTTTAACAAACCATGTTCAAGAACCATGAAATCTGATGTCACGTCAGTACTTCAGTGATTGAATATTACATTAGTACATACTTTAGAAATAAACGATAGAAAATACGAGTTTTCTTCCAGTAACCGCGACAATATAACTTTCAAAAAAGGTTTAAGTCGCCTATACTAATGTTAGAAAGATTTGTATGTGTGTTACAAATAAAGTAGCAAAAGACTACTGGACCGATTTTATTTCATAATATATATTTAGTAAACAGAAGACTAGCGAGATTAAAATATTTTTGTTTGCGCTATTTGTGTGCTATAAACTACATATAATCTATCCTTTGATTAATCCATTAAACATTGATTGGAACACAAGTAACAATAAAAGGTAATTCCCAACAGATATCAACTGATAGTTAATCTTTTAATGCAGGTAAGATAAAGAATTTCCCGAAACTTCACATAGCCCAAGTAAGACGTGCAAATAAATACTTCATGCGAAATGTGTGATTTCATTATGAAATCTAATTTAAATAACAGAGTATTGTGGCTTATTTATAAGTATGTAAGCATGTCTGAATATGAAGAAATTCTAATTATTAAAAAAAGGTTAGTACCAATCCATGCACAAATTGTGGAAAGCAAGAACAATAGCTTAACTACTGTAAACACAAAAGCAGCTTGATTGTTACAGCAGAAATTGATAACAGTAATATTACTATTTCCTTATAAAATTATAAACATCTAATGTAAATTTTTGTTTAGTGTGTGAATAATAACAACAGTACTATGACTTAGAGCCTGAGACTTTAAAATGGTCAAAAAAATTGTGATTCTATAAATTAATATTGCTGTATCAACTTCTTATATTACAATATTTCATGTAAACATACCTTAACATAGTCCTAAAATTTTCCAACTCCCGGATACTATTTGACAGCCTCGCAAATGCATTGAATAAAGCAACAATTTCTGTTCTCTGAAGGCGTTTTTGTGATTTGTGCCGCAAAGGTAACCTGCCCTGACCTGGGTCACCTTCACTATCCCATCTACCTGAAAAGAGAATCTTCAAAGCTGTTCCCAGACCTTGAGTCTGTAGTTTACCCCACAGCTTACATTTGTCACAACCTACACAATCCATTATCCTTGAAATATTTAAGAAGTGCTCTCTAAACTCAAACTTTAAAGTGGCAGCTTGAGTCCCACCATTAAACATAAGCGATTCATTGAAATGGTCTGGAAATGAGTAAATAACTCCCAGCATATTCTTTATTGCATTCCTTGTCTCTTCATCTTCAATAGGGCTGTCTGTGAAATAATCTTCTCTCTCTAAATATGGCCCAGCTTTGGCGAGAGCCCTCATTTCTAATAAGTACAAAAAGTACAAATTCTTTAACCAATTGGGTCCTTCACCATGCGTTTGTGATGGATCAAATCGACGCTGGAATTCATCCAAATTAGGACCCCATTCTCCTTCAGGTGGGGCAGCAAATCCTATCTTTTTCTCTGACAACAAATATTTTGAACAAAGGTGGATGTTAATGCTTGTATGTAAACCAGATATAGCTCTATAAAAAACCCTCTCTTCTAAACACATATTACTTAAATCGGAACTTAATACATATGGGAATGATTGATATGGATTTGTCTTTGGACGGAAGCAGTTTTCTTGGTATATGCTCCTCCAAATTCTGTGGGCAGAGGGACCTTTATAGCCTGTGTAACGTTCAGGATTTAGTGAAAGGTCCACAAACTCTGCATCTGCATCTTTGTCATCACATTGACAGAAATTTTCTAAGGAATCATCATATGCTTTCCATTTAGCTATTTCAAATTGACTTGCAGCACTAATGGTCATATTTAGGTAACCCAAATCAGGATCATGATCAGAATCTTGGTCACAGTGTGTAGTTGCATCTAATGAGTATTTTAAAGCTGGAGATTCTTCAAGATATTCCTCTTCATAGCCATCAAATCCAGGCACACTCTCTTTGGAGCATGTTTTAATATGACAGTATTTCATAGCACATCTACTATCATCTGCCCAGAACGGACATTCTTTTTTTAAGTTTACTTTATAAAAACGAAAATAGTCTTTGCTCACCAAGCTCTGGATTCGGGGAAATATTTTTACGTTGTTAAAATAGTCGATTGTGTCTACATTACATGAACAATCTCCGAGCGCTCCATGAAGAGTTTCAAAACAGGCATTACTATCGCACGGTGGACTTTCGAATAGTTCCGTATCATAACCCACTGCTTGAACTATCGCAACAGCAAATATTATAAATATCACACAATAATTTTTGCACTCCATCGTAAAATAATAAAATTCCAACTAGAAAAAGTTGTTCAAGCCATTGACAAAAGGTAAAGATTTGATGACCAAAACTTTAATACATTATTATCATAAATACATTGGCGAACGTGCTTTTCGAAACGTCTACTGGTGTAGTGTGTACATAATCGCAGTTCGTCCGAGCTCCTTTCGCTTTTGTCACTAATTAAAAACACAGCTCGTCACTACAGACTCCTCATCAGAGCCGTGAGTAACCACGACTTTTGGCTATGATTACAATAAGCCCATACCTTATTCAGTGTTAATTTAGTTACTGTTAATACACCAATCAAAAAGATACACACAATAATTAATTGACTTTTCACTCTTCGACATACATAATTTAGAAAAAAACCTGAAAGTTCCTAAAACAAAACAAAGATATTGTCACTTTTGACATATTGTAATTGTCAGTTTTCATGACATTCACTAATTGTCACTGTGACCACAGAGGATCCACAACTTTTGACAACAGATAATCAACAATATACATGTCCCTTATTAAAATAATGTATGTATTGCACTTCCGGCTGTACGAGTTCTGAAACGTGTATTTTAATATATTCAGTAGTTGTGAGCTACATAATCTATTCATTATTGCAAAAGTGAAAGTTTGAAGACTATGCTGCGAAAAATTTGGTAAAGTGAAACTACGTTGTGAGTTCTTTCGTATATGAATAATGGTTATTATTTATTTTTCAATGCTGTTACTCTACAAGACGTTTTAACTTTTTAAAATTTAATAAAGTTTCACACGTAAAAAACTTTATAACGAGAGTGATGTTTACCTGCCAAAATCAAGGCTTAAATCCTTCAGGCACGCTTCCACGGTTTTTAATAACGTTTTGAGGAATACGTTCCCACTGCGGATGGACTATGGAGCCCAACTTCTTGCAAGTACGCTTCCAAGTCGCCAGGACCGCGCGGGCGAGCATTGTCGTCCGTAAAAGTAAAAAAATCTTCAAATCTTTATTGCCGACCAAAAATTATAAAAATTTCATTCTATTCACGTGTTTTAATTTACGCGACCAAAAGTATACAGACTACCTCAGAACATTCTCTTAACTGAAATCGATCTTACAACGTAAATTTCTTTAGTTGTCCGTATTCTTGCAAGTTTTTTTATTTTCAGACTAAAATCAGAAATTTAAGTTTGGAAAAATCTAAGGTTCATACTGTGTAGCCCGCTGTTATGTTATGAGATCAGTATTACCATCGTAAAAAAATTATTGTATGGATTCCTGAATTTGTTAAATGTTGTTTTTTTATAAACTTATTCTATCGGTATTCGTAGTAAATAAAATACACGGTTTCTTTATCGTTTTATTAAATACAATAAATTCACAAAAGCTGTTACTTTAGAAATGCACAAGAGATTCAAACGATAGATTTGCTCCCTTTATATTTACAATCCGTGAAACAGAAATGCATACAAACTTTAATAAACACTTTACATACAAATATAAATTGGACGTAGAAGAATTTACTTACTTATATGTTATATATTAGAAAATACTTAATCATTAAAGGCCTCATGGTATTTTAATTTGGAGACTCTGATACAGATCTAGGAATTAAGATTATAAACACACTTTTACAACTTACGCTCAATTTTTTTTAAATCTTGTGACTGTAGATCTTATTTTGCAAACAAAATTTGTATAGTCAGATAGTTACCATAGGTTTTTATTTTGCTGTTTGATTTTAGTCATTTAAAAACTGTAAGTTAATAAAACATGACAACTGACAACTACTTTGACACTTGATTTGATGACACAGTGTCATGATGGTTTATGCTAGTTTAAGTGTAATAGAATTTGTTTTAGTACTTTTTTTCATGATATATATTTTTTAGACTTCAGATAATATGAGACCTTATGTAACATGAGATACAAACTAACTTAACATTACTTAATTAAATATAACGCGTTAAGCGGTCAACTAAAATAATCATGGGCTTAATTTGAATGATAAATTTAAATATGTCAGGTAGTCAATATAAAAATATACTATACTAACATACAAATTGTATTTTTAAATATACTAAAATATCTTTAAAACGTCAGAAAGAAATTGATAATTTTTTACCATAGGTATTGAGCGAATAAAGCTAGTCATACACTCATTTTTGCTTATAAATAGAACTTTAACCTGATTAAAACGCGGTAAATTAACATTCTTTATTTGTACGATTTAACGCGTTTAAACATTTGAAAAGTGTATTTTACTCGCGTAAAAAGGGTTTAATACAAATAACTCGTTAAAATATAATCGGCCTCAAACTTGAACACTCAAAACTTGGTAACAATTTCGAAAATGAGAGGTGGGTTTCGATTCGTTATAAAATTGTACGTTAAAATATCGTTATTTGATCTGTGGTGTTGCCAGCTTACGCGTACCTGCAAAATAGGAGATATTAAAAATACCGAATTTTATAAAACAATAAAACCATTGTCACTGGTACCGTTGCGAAAATTAATCACGAAACGTATAACAATTAACCAAAATTCATGCAATTTACTTTTTACAATACTCACCAGTAATCCAATATTGTATGTAATTAAAACAAATATTAATGATTACATTTATTTAAAATTATCATCTCACAAATCCTTTGATTACAATTTGGCACAAATCTAATTTGTACTAAAAATTATTATCTCAAAAGGCTGGAAGGGGCGTAGACACAAGGTTAAACCATTTTAAATCAAACATAGAATTTTCATGAAAATAAAAAAACAAACGCTACTTATTCGACCCTTCCAACCTGATTTCCTTATTTTCCTAAAAACATTTTTTTTTTAAATTACAGAAACCCATAAAGATAGTACAAATCATGTAAAGACATAGAAAAGCTCACAATGTTACATTAGCAGTCCTTTTTGCTCTTTTTAAAATTATTTATGTTATTTAAGTTTTGTTTTTTTTTAATTAATCAAATTTCAAATTGAAATCTATAGAAAAGACTGTATTTTAACCTTATCGGTAAACATATTCGAGATGTTTTTATATGTATACCGCTCTCGAAGTGAGCAAAAAGGGCTGCTGAATTTGGCAACACTTAACAAACCATCAACCATAAACATTGATTACAAAAGCAATTGTGCAACGTCCATTAATAAAACTAAGTCATAATAAAATAATAGGAATCATAAACATGTTCCTGGTCATTGAAGGTAGATCAAGGTGATCAATAATTATGAATTGATTTAATATATAATTTATAATACGGCATAAAAAATTCAATGAAATATTTTGACAATTGACATTGTATTTGGTATTGCCAGCTCAATGTGTTTTTCACATTTAGGCAATTATTATTTATTGCAGATTTTTTATAGCATAAGATGTGGAAGCAAAAATGGACGTTGCAAACTAAATCTAAAATTTGCGCATGTTAGTAAAGCTAGTAGCAACATAACAATTGAAGAACTAAAATAACACAATTATTTTAGTTCTAGAAAAGGTTACATCAAGAATATGTTATATTGCGAATACATACACCAGTGCAGCACAAACTGTACGAGTCAATACGATAATGTCAATGTCAGTTCTTGACAGCTTGTACGATTTTTAAACTTAACGACTATTAATGCGATGTATATTGCTTGTTTAGTTCCAAATACACCCACGGAGCAAATGTCCATACAAAAATCTATAGTTTTAAATATAACTAAAGTTAGTTAGTGCTCTAGATTACAATGATTTAACTGTCAACCAGTTATGAAGAATTGGTCCTAAAATGTTTTATAAAAACATAATCAGTCTAATTCAAGTCTTTTAAAGTAATCTTTAGTCTTTCGGTCAAATTTTGTTTCCGCTATGATGAAAATAAACAAAAGTGTACTTTACTGTATAAAGTTTTTAAAAGTTAGTTTAGAAAAAGTTGTTCACTGCGTCACATTGGGTTCTAGCTCATAAATCGAGAGAGAACAACGCCTATGGGGTCGTTCAAGTACTACGTAAGCAGATTGACTGCAATTTATCCCCCCCCCCCCCCCCCCCCTCCTCTTGTCAGCAAACGTATTAGCAAAGCTCTCAAAAATAATAGAACATAAACATATTAATTTTTTGTTGGAATCCTCGAAAATGCATTTCATTTTCAAGTGTGTGGTGTATAAAAAAATAAATAATTACTGTTGACGTAATCACCAAAGAAAATCAAAGACCCCCCCCCCCCCCCATAGTCCTTACGTAACACTTGGTCGGCCCCTATATAAGAGTACCATCCCCTTAAGAAATTTCCCAGTGCTGTATGTATAAACATACAAACCTCCCCTCAATATTGCATAAAAATGCGTGTTAAATAAAATCCATTTGCAATGAAGCACACATCAATTCCACAAAGCTTTGGATTTTATCATGCATGCGACCGGTTAGAACAAAAAATTAAAAACCAAATAATGTGTAGGTACCAGTTCTAATGTACAAAATATTAGTAGTGAGACCTTCTGTCCATGTTTCTGATTGAGTTCGCGAGGCACAACGAGAAAAGAGCTCCGACCACCTGAAAAGTATAGAGAAATATAAAACCTCATCATAAACAAGTGTTTGTTTCTTTTGCAAATGGCCAAAGATAATTTAGCATAAACTTCACAGACATTATGTACTAATCAAATTGTAAATATGAGTATTAAAATAGGATATTGTATAAAAAGTACAATTTTATATAAATACTAGCAGATAGGCCAAGCGTTGCTGTGGCTAAGGTTTTTGTTATACATATTACATAGTAGTAAACTATTCAAGGGAAACGGTAGGAGAACTTATGTGAAAGGTAGATAGCTTATGTGAAACGTTGGTACTTTTAACACGGCGCCATCTGTTAGAATTGTATAAATAATAAACTTAATTTGCAAAAAAATAATATTGCGGGTATCAATTGAGATGGAAGCTATCCTATCTTTTAAGTTAGATCATACTGCACACAGTGTCCAAATTTGATTGATATCGAGCGGTCTTATCGCTAACAAGCGATTTATTCCAGGCAACCAAATTATTATTATTCAATTATTATTTAAACTAATGTGGAACAATAAAAAATAAACACCTACAAAGGGTAAAGTACAAGAAGTGTTACTATAACTAAAATAAAATAAAGAAAAATAAGAATAAATTAAAATTTTTAATGCCAATCAAAAGGTTAACTGAGTCACAATAATTAATATATATAAGTAGTAGCTAATCACGAGGCTTAAAAAAAATGATCAAAAAGAATATTTTTAAATAAATTTAAAGACAGCTCGTCTGATATCAATTCGTAAGGGATTCCATATATTGTTCATAAACACTGATATATAAAAATTATTAATTTGATATATTAATCATACCTCAATACAGGCCAGACCAATAGCAACGCCAGCGATGACCTTACTCCACTTCTCATATTGCTCTCCCAATTTAGTTGAGCAGCCTGTGGAGTTGGCATCAGCGATCGTACAGGTATCACCCAGAAGTTTTCCAGTCACACCCAGCTTGGTACAACAACTTTTGGGGACGTTCAAATAGTAATCAGCCGGACTGTATTTGCCGCAACATTCCAACTGAAATTGTATATAAAGTTCTGTATAATAGACAAAGTAATTACTTCCTTTTTAATATAAAGAATAGAGCAGACACAAGCCTCTATGCCGAACCCTAGTCATTTAATACATGATGGGTTGGATCCTACTCAAGATTCCACTATCGAAATCTCCATGTTTTATCTATATTCTGGGCATGAAAAGGTCATCGCATACGAAGTATGGGCCATCATTGGCCGACATAACAACACAAAACCCTGATTACAGATTAGAAACAAATGAAGTTTGTAAGACATGAATTAATGTTACAATGTACTTTTAAATTGCTTGGTCTATTGATTTTTGAACTGTATATTACTTAGGAGTAAAATCAAATTATGTAATGTTCATTAGTTTAAAAAATATGGATTATAGGTGAGACTTACCTGTTGCTCGAGGTTGCTGAAGAGAGTCTTTGAGGCCTCATCATTCTTGGCGTTATCGAACAGTTTGTCCACTGACTTGACAAGGGCAGCCTTCAAGTTCTGCTGGTAGGCGAACAAGAGTACTCCCAGAGCTACTTGAACGATGATGATGACCAAGAGGAAGACGGCGTACTGTAATTAAAATTATTTGAATAAATTTTCACGTATATTTATTTATTAAGGAAACTAAACAGATACATTACTATATACAGTAAAAAATAAAAATAAATGTAAAACAAAATAAATAGACACATTGGACATATCCACAAAAAAAGTTTCACTGATAAAAAATACAATACAAGTAAAACAAGACAAAACATGACAGCACAAAATTTACCACTAAACTAGCAGCTATAAAAAAAAAAAGGAAGATACAAGGCTTAAGACATTAAGAGTTTTAACTTATTCTTAAATGAAGCAGTAGAGGAGTGCGAAAAAGGGTCGATGTTAGTGACAGAATCCAAGGTGGAACACATCCTGTGAAGAGGCTCACGGAACCCAATGTTGGTTCTGGGAGTCGGAAGGTTAAAAGTTCTGTGCAAGCGCAGAGATCTGGCAGGAACATTAAATGGTATCAGTTCGAGAAGATGGGAACAAGTTATTTCATTTCCACATATTTTTCTAATAGTATACACAACACTTTAACATCTATCACCTATATGTGAAATAATGTATTCTTACAAATAATAAAAAACGTAATTATGACCTCACTAGAACACTTAATATGGTATATTTGTTGTCATGGTTCCTATTATCTTAAGAAAAAAATAATCTTGCGAAAAAGCACAATAGATTTAATGCACTTTTAAAGGGCATTAAGTGTCATAAAGTTTTGTTTGTAGATTTTGGTTTTTGTTTGTATGCTTAGGGTTTAGGATGTAAACTTAAGGACGAACCCTAGGGTAGAAGACGCGGAGTAAATAGAAGATATACCCTTCTCCTACTTCCTATGTGGTATATCTCTCTTACGCGCCTTGTAGGAACTACTCGAGGCAGCTTTAGTGGGTATTGCACATAGTCTCTGAATAGCAGAGATTCTGAAGTGGGTCTAGTCCACTAGACCCTGCAACTTCTGGGGGCAGGGGATGCGCAAATACATTTCCACCTCAGATATAAAAAAGGGGGGTGAACTTAACAAAATAATGGTCTGTTTGTTTCCCACTTTAAACCTTTTTTAAATATTTATTTCTAAACAACAATATCAGGAAAACATTAAGTATTGAAAAATGAAATTCGAAGTGATAGCCAAAAAGCAGCCTAGACGTGAAAATTAGTAGGTGATAAATGTAACGTTTTATGCAAACATAGGACAATTGAATTGCACGATTTAGTACTGCTAATGGAATTTATAAACAGAAAAGTAGAAGGAAAGTCGCTTTCGAGGCGTTGTATGTGCTTTGTTTGATTAACAATCAGATTCTGTACTATTGTTATGTGGTGTTTGAGAATTCCTTGACTTTTAAGTAGGGTCCAACTTGAGCCCGGTGAAACAAATCGTTAAAACGAGAATTATAGCGTTTTGTCCCTTGTTAATAAAATCTCTATTAATTCAATATTCCAGAGTCACACATTGTGTCTTTTTCAGCCGTGCTCTTCATTTCTGAAGTTCCGCACAACTTCCTCCACTCTCCCCTGTCATTGGCAAGCCACGCCTGGGTGATGGTAAGACCGGTCTTTACTGGATCGGTCCAGCCAGTTGGGGATCGGCCTCGAGATCTGGTGCCCTCCACTCTGCCGCTCAGTTTTTCTAAGCTTTCTAGACCTCTGCGTGTTACATGTCTAAATATCTCTTAGTATGGACACGTTTGTTTCTTTAGCCGTTCAGGGAAATACAAATATCCGTGTATAGCTCTATAAAAAGCTCTTATTATAAAAAAACACCTAACAGCTAATAGATAGTCAATACAGATATGAAGATTACTGACCGTTACAACCATACAGTGACTCTCCCTTATCGCTCCACAACAGCCGAAGAAGGCAATCACGAACATGATCGCTCCGATCACGATGAACACCCATGGTGCGACCGTGATGTGACCTTCGAGCTCGCTCTTTAAGACAGTCCAGTTCAGCAGCACCGCAACACCGATTCCGACTACTGCGAGTCCGAGGAGCTGGAAAAATAATAAATTGCTAATTAGATTATTATAATATGGTATAAACATATAAACAAAACTGACTGGAGGGGGCCCAATTGAAGTTATAAATTACATGATCTTCGAAGATATCGACTTTATTTGTAAAAAATCCTGGGATTATAATTTACACATGGGCATAAGAATAGAATTTCTATAAACTACATGAAATAAAAGCTTTTTAAATTTATTCATTTTTATTTTATTTTTATTTCTCTCTACATATTATTGGGTCAAAATAACTAACAACTTTAAGGTTATATCTATGAATAAAATATTATAAGTCGAGTCAGCACGGGCAACGACTCCCGTATATCAAAATCCAACATGTTTTTTATAGTGTGTAAGATTTGGGAAACCTTTTAAGTAAAAAATACCTATCAGGGTTCCCAGCTCTTCCATAACAAACTTAATATTAAAAACCATTTTTTTAATTACAATGTTTTTGACTTTGACACATATCTAACTTTCTTACTCATTGTACTCAAACATCTTCAAAGGTTTGCGATAATAATAAACGTCGTATTGAATCTCGCAAATGTCAAAAGTGTACGCCCATTTGTTACGAAGATTAGGTCACTTAAATCTATAAATACGAGTGATCTAAGGCCTATGTCGGCCAACTCCAAACCGCACATAAACAGTGTTTTAACCTAGCGTTAACCACCACTTAATCAGGCTTTATTAGAACACTCAAATAAAGATAAAGTGTTAAGTGATATGACATTACACTATCGTTGCTTAAACATACTAACAACAATTAAACTTAAATGATAAGGAATCAAAGAGAAAAGATTTAAAGGAAATTTAATAATAGAAAAAAATAAAATACAAATAACGCTGAATATACAATCATAAAGTAACTGAACGAAAGGAGTGTATATAGAATACTAATCCTTGGGATTGATTTGCTCCAGTTCAAATATTTATGGCTGCTCTGCCTTACAAACAATTTGTATGACTCAAAACTTGACGATTAAAAAGAGTGGCGGAGAGTTTCTTGCCAGTTCTATGCCCTTGACTTGCGAACTGGTGGTAAATTTAGAAACAATTTAACATTTTGATTTTTATGAGAATTTAGAAATAAAAATTGATTAAATTAAATGGAATATGATGCAAAATGATGATATTGAATGCGTAAAAAATGGAAATAAACAAAAACAAAATAAAATAAAATTACGTAAAGTCTAAGAAACGGACAATTTAATAGTGGTCAGACAAAATTTGCTTATGCCTAAACCTGAACCCTTTTTTCTCAGTGCTCTTGCTTGTGCTCTTTATGCTTTTGCTTGTGCTCCTGCTTCTTCTTGTGTTGTGCTCCTGCTTTTGCTTGTGTTGTGCTCCTGCTGATGCCTGTGTGTTTATTTTATTTTCATCCTGTGACGAAACGACGAGTTACCAAAACCAGCAGCTTTCATTTTTATTTTTGATCTTGTCCTATTTTTTGTTATGTGTCCTTTTTAAGTTTCTTTTTTGTGTTTTTAAATTTGTTTTAAGTTATTGTTTTTTTTATGTTAGTTTATTAACTGTTGTGAATGCAGGCCGTGACCCTATCTTGTGATGGCACGTCGATCGCGTCCCATACATGTACATTTTGCAACAAGTCTTTCAAATCTTTGAAAGGCCTCAAAATACACATTTCTAAAACACACAGGAACTGTATTAGCCAAACCAGTTCACTTTTAGAAATCCATCCCATTATTCCGAGTGCGCCTACTTTTGCAGCCAACGCTCCAACTCCTTTTCATACATTACTTAGCCATTTGAAAAATAGTATACCCATTGTTAAAAGAATCCCTCGCGGAGCACGAATAACTGTTGCTACACATTTGTCAAAATTAATCCAGAAATGTTATATAAGCAATTGTACTCAAGACTGGCAGAACTTATTTTTATTTTCATACAGTACACTACACATAATAAAAACTGATGAACCGAATTTATCCCTGACACAAAAGATAAAGAATAACTGTGCTGTAAGTTCCTCACCTTCTCCCGCACCTCTAATTAAACATGATGCCCCTTTTAATCGCAAAAAACTCATCGAGAACAAAATTTGTGACGGAGATCTTAAAGGTGCCGCTCGTCTTTTGTTCTCCAATGACGTGCTATCGCCAGATACGCCTGACACCCTTGACGCATTACGGACAAAACATCCCCCAGCTCCAGTAAACCCATATTTTCTCGACCCACCAACAGCAGGGCAAGCATGCCTTCAAATTCGAAACAAAGATGTAACTGATGCAATTTTATCTTTTAAACCAGGTTCGGCAGCAGGATTGGATGGAATCTCACCCCAACATTTGAAAGATTTAACATCGCATTCTGTGGGTGATGCAGGCGAGCAACTTATTAACTCGATCACAAAATTAATAAATTTTATGTATTCCGGGGATGTCAATACAGAAATTGTTCCCATTCTTTTCGGCGCGAACCTCATTGCCCTCACTAAAAAGGACGGAGGGGTGAGACCAATTGCTGTTGGTTCAACACTAAGACGTCTGGCTTCCAAAATTGCTGTTCGACATATTTTACCAAAATTAAATTCAGAATTTGAACCTGTACAGTTAGGCTTCGGTGTGAAAGGAGGGTGTGAGGCAGCCGTCCATGCCCTACGCTCTTTCCTAAGTCACGAACAGCCAGACGTGTTGCTCAAAATTGATGTGAAAAATGCATTTAATTCGGTAAATAGGGATACCCTGCTGACTGAAATAAAACAACATATACCGGAAATATACAATTATCTTCTTCTCAGTTACGCTGATCCAACTAAATTGTTATATCGTTCTAATGAACTTTCCTCGGAAGTAGGTTGTCAACAGGGTGATCCCCTTGGGCCTGCAATTTTTAGTTTGGCTATAAATCCCATAATCAATAATTTAAATTCTAATTTCAATGTTTGGTATTTGGACGACGGAACCCTAGGAGGTGATGTGGATACTGTGTTTTCGGACCTTCTTTTAATCAAAAATAAATTTGAAGCCATTGGTTTGGAGCTTAATTTTAACAAATGCGAACTTTTCATAAATAACTGCGACTTAAATTTAAATGATGTAAAAAAAAAATTTCAAATTTTGGCTCCAAATATTAAAATAGTTAACAGGAATTCCCTTTACCTTTTAGGTTCTCCAATTTTCAATGAATCTATTTCTGATTATATTCATACTTCAATTACTAAATTTCAAAATTCTGCTGACCGTCTCCTTGAAATTAGTCCACATTATGCACTTTGCATCTTAAAATTCTGTCTTTTCCTCCCAAAATTTACGTATGTGCTCCGTTGCTGCTCCTTTTGGAATCACCCAGATATTTTAACACCATTAGACGACTTAATCAAAATTAGCTTAGAATCACTTCTTAATATGCAGCTGAACGAGCAATCTTGGACCCAAGCTTCCCTACCCATCCGTTATGGTGGTTTAGGGATTCGCAAAATTTCCAGTGTCGCTTTACCAGCCTTTCTATCTTCTGTCCATAGTTCAGCAAATCTCATAAGTAAAATTTTAAGGGCATCCCCTTCAAACTTTGAGATTGCTGGCTTGGAAGAAGCTAGAAACGCTTTCTTGATTGCATGCCCAGGTCAAAATTTTCCATTATCTCTAAATTCACAGAGGAGCTGGGATGACATACACTGCAAGTTGACTTTTGACGATCTTTTGAGTCGTAGTACAGGTTCGGCGCGTGCTAGGCTTTTGGCCGTGGGTACGCATGAGGCCGGCTACTGGCTTCACGCTTACCCATCGTCAAATACAGGAACTTTTCTTGAGCCTGACACGCTTCGAATCGCAACCTGTCTACGGCTTGGGGTTCCGGTCTGCGCTCCTCATATATGTCCCTGTGGCAGTGATGTCGACAAGTTAGGACATCACGGCCTGTCATGCCAAAAAAGTGCAGGCCGCTTCTCGAGACATGCCGCACTTAACGATATCATACGCCGTTCCCTTGCCACCGTCAACGTGCCAAGTCTTCTTGAGCCAAGTGGTATTGCAAGAGACGATGGCAAGAGACCGGACGGTATGAGTTTGATTCCATGGAAGATGGGTCGGGTACTGGTATGGGATGCAACCTGTTCAGACACGCTGGCCCCTTCCCATCTACATGGAACCAACTACAGAGCTGGTGCGGCTTGTGAAGCGGCAGAAAAAAATAAAGCATGCAAATACAGGGGTCTGGGCTCTGAATATGATTTTGTCCCATTCGGTGTCGAGACCCTTGGTCCGTGGGGTCCTAGCGCTTTAAGGCTTTTTAAAGAAATTTCAAAAAGGTTAGTCGACATCACAGGAGACCGAAGATCTGGCAGCTACCTCGGACAAAGAATTAGTCTAGCAATTCAAAGGGGGAACGCTGCCAGTATCTTCGGAACCTTGCCTAAAGGGACTCCTTTTAATGATATATTTTAGTTTATGTTAAGTTTCGTTATTTATTTCAATGTATATTATTTTATTATTATTAGTTTATGTTTATAAGTTTAATTTAGTTAATATTACTGATGAAATGTTTATTACACAAACTTAATGTATTCCTTACATATTATTATTATATTTAACATCTATTCTGTGGACGTTTATAAGTGTACTTGGTCACCTATATTAATATAGTTATTTTGAGTTTGTAGAATAATATTGATTAAAAGCCACAACAAGGAAATCAGTATTTTGTATCACAACGTAACGTGACCGCAATAGTACAATTATATTTTAATTATCTATAATTACAAAGATAATCAATATCTATGTATTTTACATACAAGAAACGGGAAAGGAGTTTTTTTATACAGCAGGTGGCAAACGGACAGCCACACTAACATTGCCAGAGGCCTTTTAAGAATTGGTATGCTTTTTTTTTTAATGACTCTAAGTCGACTTGGTTTAACATTCAATGGGATGCTGGTTTCACATAATGATGGTCACCTAAACCTGCCTAAAACGCTCAGTTGTGTAACGACGGACGTCCAGGTGATACGAGTGGAATTCCGTATTCTGGCCTCTGATAAAATTCAGCTGCAGGTAGTAATCTGAACAAATCTGAATACTGTCCGTGGCAAATGCGGTAGAAGATACAGAGAGACCCCACATGTCTACGCAATGCCAAGGGATCAAATCGCTCGTAAACGGATACTTCTAAAACATGAGTTCATGAGACACAACTATTAAAATTTGTACGAAAAATACAAGCATTCGGCGGAGTTCCGCCCATACTTGGTTGATCGGCTTTAATCCGTTTCGGTTCGTCACTTCGCAAACCGTATAGGATATCCACCCTCCGTGTGATTTTCCCGACCACTGTATGCGTTTCTATATACTACTACTAAACACTACGCGTTTCTATATATGTACTACTACTACACACACTTTCTGTATTCTAATACTACTACTACATACTTTATCTTACTGAGGCTTTATTAAAAGCGGGTTAGTCAGGCGTTATTAGAAAACTACTCGTATTTATTACGAATGGTATTTATTCCCTATACGAATATCATATAATATAAATCTAACGCATTTTCTTAAATTACGCTTAACTCATAAAAGAGGCATTACTGTTTAGATAGAACAAGCTATCTTAAAAATGTATCCATTTTTTTAATAGACTAAAGACTTTTAAAGACTTTTTCTAACTAATCAATACATACAAAATTTATTTATACCAGTGTATGTAATCACAGTAGAGCTTACATATTGACATTGTCTCACCCATGCGTCACATTGCGCAAGAGTGCACAGATGGCGGGATATTGGGGTCAAACGGGTTTATTTCATTTAAGCTTTCACTTCCAACGTAATGCTTTTATCATATAAATATAGTTATAAATTATAGAGAGATAAAAAATGTTTCGCATTCTTGTTTCTTGCGTAAATTCACAAAACCTCTCAGCCCCTTTAAGTAGAACCATCAAACTATTTCTGTGACTTAATAATTAGTTATTAATTCAATGGCTGGTAATATAATAATAGCTTTATTTTAATCCATACAATACATATATACTAACTAAAATATTGTATTTATATTTGGATCCCCCCGTAAACTTTTACGAACTTTTTGGAGGAGACTTCTCCTCCAAGGCAATCCACAATTTTTTATTTTTTTTCCTCTCTCTTGACTAGCCTCCACTGGCCGGTACGAAAAATTAATATAAAAAATCGAAAGCTCTCGTTCGCTATTGATAAGTTGCCTTACAGATGTCGCCAGCTGTTAAGTGGTATATTATTAGCGGCAACGTTTTAAGAAGATTATTTATTTGTCTTGGACATTTAAAAGTATATAAACGGGTATTGCTTACATTACTAATTAACTGTAATTATTAAAGCGTTCGTTATAAGCAGCCATTGCTTTTTTCCATACTCGACTCGCGACCTTTACTAATATATAGCTGGTGCTTTCATTGCTCAACGAATAAGTATCGCAATACAGCGAGAAAATGCTGGCAGCATTAAACACTGCCATGGGGACCAAACTTTTTAAATATTATTTAGATTAAAAATATTGTCAATACTGTATACTTGTGTGTTGGAAATAAATATTTAGGTTAATAGAATAAAACATAGAATTTAAAGTAATTTGAGATGTTTCATCCTTCACCAGTATACAGATAGATAACACCAACAAATTCTGATAAGAGTGCGACGAGTTCATTCAAGTAGGTTAGTGGGTGTGTACTTTGAAAGTATGTACCAAACAAAATTCAATTAACACATATATATACATTTAGGTAAATTCGCTTTTCGAAAGCTATAAGAAAATCATTTAGTACTCAATGTTAAAAGAAGGCCTTTTACAAATGTATAAGCGAAATTATTACATTTACATAACATTTACGTTACGAGAGCTTTTGAGCAATCTAAACATAAAAATGTATTAATAATAAATTCGTGTTTATATCGTTAAATTTATATTTATTTAAATATGTTGTACTCGAGTCAAAGCTCTAAAATGTAATAAAACGAGAGACTTAGCGCTCTCTGTAACTCCGAGATGTGAAAATCCAACATATTTTTGATATACGGAAGTCACACACTAGTAACTCGTTTCTGAATATCATCCTTAGAATCGTATTCAAAGACGTACATAAAACTGTACTAGGTAATAAGGAAAGATTTGTATATTTTGTACTACTACGATTTAAAAAGTTCACCATTATTTATTTCGTAATCCTACAGCTAACAAAATATATATATAAAAACTAACAATTACACTAAAAATATAGCCAAAAATGGAATACACAATGTTTACTAAAATGTTCAAACATTTACAAAAGGGAAAAAGCAATAAAAATTATTCAATACATTTAATAAAGTAATAATTTGGCTGTGGTAATTCTTAATACTCATTTTAACTATATTCTGCGACAGCCTAAACAAGTCAAGGCTTAAATATTGGTCGTTGTATGTCCGGGCTGCGCGATACAAAACTGAGATTTGCCCATATAACTCTATTCTCGATTGCTCTGACCATGAGTATATAGTTAATACAATAGTTAATAGGTACACAAAACTATGGACCCCGCCGGTCTAAGCTTTAAACATAATTTAAGACACATTCCATCATTAATCACTCATGACTGTATGAAGTCATAAAGGTGACGAATGTATGACTAGTTGCTAATTTTAAGTTATCGTGTACAATGTGTAATTATCAAAACTGAAAATGTGTGCGGTGACCTCATATGGGTAAACATTTTGTTTAAATTAATATTACAAGTAGGTAATCAGCCTCCTGTGCGTGACACACGTCGTCGACTTTTTGGGTCTTAACATGCCGGTTTCCTTATGTTTTCCTTCACCGTTCGAGCGAATGTTAAATGCGCACATAGAACGAAAGTCCATTGGTACACAGCCGGGGAACCTACGACCTCAGAGTCGCACGCTGAAGTCAACACTGCTCCCAAGTAGCATTTATAAATTTATAAATTGACCAGCTATTGGACTGTTATTTTATTTACGTGCATTTAATAGCATGGGGAATTAAAGAAATGGGAACTTAAATCCTTCAAGAAAATAGCGAACCAATTTTTTAAAGGCCGGCAACGCACCTTCGAACCCTTTGGCATTGAGTGTCCACGGTATTATTTAAAATCAGGTGGGCAAACATTCATCCTGAATACGCAACATTTTGTTTCGCTCAAGTCAAAACACATTTTCGTGTTTAGCATGTAAATTTAAAAAAAACACAAAAGACACGACTTATCATGTGCTAATCAATACGGGGTGAACGGTCGTAGTAAAAACGTAGTTGCCAGGTACCTAACGTATAAATAGTGTTTGCGAAATCTACCGAATCTAAAATAGTTCCTGCGTCGGCGCATCGACTTCTAGTTGAGATTTAAATGTTTTGGATGATCTCTCTTGAAAAGTTTTAGTTATTAGTATAAAATACTAGTTCGCCGTAGGTTTAAAGCATTTTAAGATGTGCTTATTATAAATTCACCCGTTGGTCTAGCCATTTTGAACACATTTCTTTTTTAATTTTCACCAGCATATACTTGCGTTCAAGAAATAACCTATCAAATTTAATAATATTAGCGTAAATTATATAATTAAATTAATAAAAGTTAGTTTGGGAAATTTGATACGAAATAATATTGCGCCTTAGAAATTTACGAAAATATTCAAAGATATTTTTGTGTTTGTATTTCTCAGAACCAAAGCAAACATAGCCACATTTTGATCGATTTCTTCTGTTTTTTCTCTCTACTTCATAGTCAGCTTTCTGTTACATTCGATAGATTCCAGGCAAGAAGCGTATTCTTTATCTCTGATGCAAGATATTTTATTGGCTATATTGACACTAGGTTGTACGTTGGTCAATCGTTCTTACAACAGATTCTGACAATAGCTTAGCTTTTTAAAGCCCATTTAGGCGTGTACTGAATAGGAGATTATTGTTTATTTGTTTAATACACACAAGGGAGCGTTCAAGTATTACGTAACGTATTTTATCCTTTTGTAAAACGTTACGATGCGGGGCGGGGATTAAATTACGCGTTATTGTCAATATTTTTTTCGACTTACACCACATAATAGTAACTAAAGAGTCACTAGGTGGTCACGAAACGTTTTACTATACTTGGGTACAGCACTGTACTTGGGTACTAAAAAACGTTACGGCAAGTAACATGGGGGGGGGTCAATAATCTCCAAAAATTGCGTTACGTTATACTTGAACGCTCCCTAATGAATTGGTCCGTTTACCATTGGCCATAATATTATTGAGATAGTAGAGCTAATTCTTTAAGAGATATAGGGCCTATTTTGTTAATGTCATCGTTTCAAATATATAATAACAAAAGTACGAAACTCAGTCTCAAATCATATTCTATTTATATGTGTTGCTTCATATCGTCGTAAACGTAAGCTATTCGTAAAGAGTGCGTAAAAACTAAAGATCAAATGGCCTCGACACGCTTACTAAACCATGACAAAGTTATGACTCACAAAAATAATTCAATGAAGACAATGACTAAAAAGTTGAATAATTGCATTTAACAGCGAGGGGAATTACAGAAATGGGAACTTAAGTGCTTCAAGAAAAGAGCGAACCAATTATTAAAAGGCCGGCAACGCACTCGTGAACCCTTTGGCATTGAGTGTCCTCGGTATCACTTAACATCAGGTGGGAAAACTTTCATCATGAATACGCGACATTTTGTTTCGCATAAGTCAAAATGCATTTTCGTATGTTTAGTACCAAAAACACGGAACACTGATAAAGTTATCCATCCATTTGTATTACATACTTTATAATATTCTTAGCAAAGATAGTTATAATAATAATTAAAAATGTATTAATAAAAAATTAAAACCAATTTAAAAAGTTAGGTCCCTGTGGCAGTGTATCTCAAACTCCGAATATTATTTTATTCATAACACATAAATAAGTACACTTATGAACGTCAAAAAGAAGTTAAATTAATTGTAAATTTACATTTACTACCAGTTCGCAAGTCAAGGGCGTAGAGCGGGTAAGAAGAACTGGCAAGAAACTTTCCGCCACTCTTTTTAATCGCCATGTATTGAGTCATACAAATTGTTTGAACTGGAGCGAATCAAGCCCAAGGATTAGGATCATTTAAGTATTTGTCATCACATCTTTAATGCTGGCAGCATTTCCTCTCATTTTTCATTGGCTCGTTTTTAACATAGTGTTGAAAGGTATCGAAGCAAAGTAGAGGTCAAAATCCTCAACCGGACAGCACGTAAATACTACAGTACTGTCTTGTTTCTATTAAAACATCACAAGTCTTATAAGTAACTAGACTAGAGACTAGACGTCTAGACGGGCTAGACTTCATGTCATGAACCCATTACTTGCATTTTAGATATTCCTAAATGTACTTAGACACGTTGCTTGAGCACAGATCGCAGCTGGAAAAATCTGCCATAAAATTGTCAAATATACTAAGATAAGAGAATGTAATATCATAAGGATATTTCCGGAGTAGTTGTCGCCCGGGCCCGGCGGGAGACGCCAAGCCTTAAGTAATAACCCTTTTTAGGAAAGGGGAGTGTTAATACTCTAGCTGCATAGCTTCACTACAATCTGTATATTTTATGGGTGGAAATGATGGGTAAAAATAGAAACCTCTTTATGGTTTAAAGAACTTTATTTCTCATTACAAAAAAAATAGGTTTATTTACACGAGAAACTTAATATGAATATAGGAACGAGATACACGTCGCCATCAGACGTCCCAATTTTAGTCTAGGCTCATTCTGATATGTATCTCTTTAATGTCCTAAAGTTTGAATTGGTTAAACGCGCTAATATTACGAATTTTAGACGGTAATTGATTAAATAAATACTTAATAGACTTCTTTAAATAATTTGAACGCGGCTTCGGCTAGATAAGCAAACTCGCTCGACGAGTATTGCGTGTAGTGGTGTGTTTTTAAAATTAATAAACGCGATATTCCTGACCTGATAATTAAAAAATTAAAATGCTTATTATAAAAGTTACATTTAGTATAGGTAATATCTCAATTGTTATACTAAATTTGGCCTATACCTAGCACTGACCCTGCTAGCTGTATGCGCAAGGAGCCAAAAAAGGAACAATGACATTAGTATGGTTATCCTTGCCCATTAATAAAGAGTTGCATAATCAACTTTAGGATACTCGAGGTCAATTCGAACGTCATCAATTAACCCTCATTAGATATAATTAAAACCCACAGTAGAACAGATGCAGTTCTGCAGAAACTAACGACCGTTCTATTGTAAATATAAACGATAATTAGGAAGTTCAAGAGTAATTTTAACTGGCCAGCTTTTAATGACAGCAAATATATCAATGGCTGGGCTTGAGCGAAGATACGAGGCATATAGGAAATTCGAAATACAAATTAAAACTCGGTAGCCTTGTTAGACACAATAACTGGACAATAATAATGAATTAATAATAATAATTTAATTAATAATCGTATTTTAATAATCCTTTAGCCCGTGTTCTAAAACGTCACTCTTAAATCTTCATTCAAGAGCTGTTAAATCATTTTGACAGTGCTCAAGCGGAGATTTTGACGGGCCATAGTCTGTGGTTTTTACTAATCACACTAAAATACGAGGATGCATGACGTAAAAAGTTTTTTTTTTTTATAGAACAGGGGCTAACAGGCAGGAGGCTCACCTGATGGTAAGTGATAAGGCAGCCCATGGACAATCTCAATGCCAGATGGCTCACGAGTGCATTGCCGAAAATGTATCTATATATATAAAAATGAAACCCGTTTTCCGTTGTCACGACATAACATGAAAACGGCTTGACCGATTTGTCTGATTTTTTTTTATAATATTCCTTGAAGTAAGAGGATGGTTCTTACAGAGAGAAAAATTAAAAAAATGAGTGAAAAAGTCTAAAAACAATACTTTTCTATATTCCCATACAAAATATTCGTAATAATACTTAAAAGTCAATTTGAACTTTAATACCATATCATAAAGTTTAAATGTTAGTGGAGGGGTTCCGGGAAGGTAAATTTTTATTTTTTGACATAATGTATTTGTTGTCTTATCAACTTTCTTTTTTTAACTTACTAGCTAGACCGGTGTCCCGAATAGCAGAATAAGTATTTAAAAAAAAACAAAGAATCGACTGTTAGGCGATACGATGTTCGCCAGGCCAGCTAGTTATATATATTTTCATAAAATACTGGACTGGATTTGAAATCACCCTTTTTCCATTATTATCTGTTATGTCTATCTATTGTTCATACCGAATAATTCACGATCCAACCAGAAATTCCTGGTTATTGTTTGGTAAAATTTTTCGTCAAATCCATTATAAAAGCCGTTTTTGATAGCGTAACAGTTAAATAGTACATTTCTAGTAGGTCGTCTTTTGTCACACTGTCCTAAATATTTAATAATAGCTCAGAAAATATAGTGATCGAAATCTGAAGCAAATCGTATACATCTTTTTACAGTTGGTATCTAACCAAAATCAAATTTAGTATCTGAACGTTGTGTTATGCCAATCATCTGCTTCAATTAATTATAATGGGGAAAATGTAGGGTGTGTTGGTAGTAGGAAAAAATCATGGCGTAACGTTAGTAAAGGGAGTTGACAGGTCAACGGAAGAGTTGCCAGAGCAAAGCCCAGCGATTTTGTAACTCACTTTTCGAACTCACACAGCGGTTTTCGCATCGGCGGTCGCTCTGAAATCAGTCGTGAAGCTGTCATTTTATGATTTGGCATTCTAATAAACAATAAACTACAAGCTCCCATCTTTTCAGAATGCCAAATCATAAAATGACTGCTTCACGACTGATTTGAGAGCGACCGCCGATGCGAAAACCGCTGAGTGAGTTTGAAAAGTGAGTTACAGAATCGCAGGGCAGGACAAGACACGCTTCACGAGACTGACGGCTAACCTCTAGCGAGTTAAGCTTGAATCAAATAAAATCAAAATGGTAAGATTATTCTAGGTTATCTATTATTAATTATTATTAACTATTACTGTGTAGTATAAGAATATTGTAAATACTGTATATTTGTGGGTTGGAAATATATTTTATTTGTAATATATAAATATTAAAAACGTCGAAAAGATAAGACGAATATCACTGAAAGTTCAATAAAGGTTATTTCATAAGTTTATTGTATATAAACTTGTCGTTTTCCAGTTTCAACGTCGAAAGCACCGATCCGATCAATATCGTATAAGTTAGGTATCGTAGTAACAAAAAATTCATTTAAGATAAAATTAGCAAGAGATTGTTATGAACCCTAAGAGTGCCAATTTTAGTTAAGCGGCCTCGCATTCCATCTAGACATTGTGGGTAGCGTTTTACTTAACTGACAGTTACATTAAAACATTACTTAGTTAGAACTAAAATAAAAACAGTCGTACATAAGTTAAATATTATAGTGATTTTGATTCTATGTTATCATTGACAAATACTTACAACAATTGACCCTAATTACTTTAATAGTTAATATCTAAAACAATCAAAGACACTAATTAGAGTTCAATTAAAGACTCTCGAAACATAGTTCATACATAGATTCTTTGCATTTAGGCCTCTTTCTTTATAATTAAATTTCTCAATCTATGGATTCTGAGTTAGTCAAATCACATAAAAATTACTCTAGCCGAATTGTATTTCGAATCTATAGAGGCCTTACTACGAATCTTGGCATGACGCGGAGGTACGAAAAACTAACACAGACACAACGCACACTTATAACAACTCTTAGCTACAATCTCAAATATATGCGCACACACCCATTCACACACTCACACATTCAGAAATACTTAATGTCTTAACCTAGTTGTTATCAAAAAAACTGTTTTAAACATGTACCATCTACCACTGACTAATTGTTATCTAGTTACCCACAGCACAGGGGCTCCCTAGTGTGGACACTAGCGATATATGAATTTTATCACAACCTATTTGTCATGAATAACGCTGTCATTTTTAAAAAGATATATATATAGTATGTTTTCCATACAAACTTTTGTACCGAGACAGTTACCGCAGTCACGACATAAAACATTACTGCCTTAAGAAATCTTGTCTTTATTACCAGAATTCAAAGAAACGTACACGTAACATAATACAAAAATCCCATTTTTATAACATCTTTCTTGTTCTAATCAACCTTTGAGGCTGTATATATTATAAACGATTAATTCTTAGCAATATTATCAATAAGGATTCAGATAAGTGGACTATAAATGTTGATTTAACTTACACGACTTGACAAATAGGATTTGTTAGTGTAAATGAAATTCAGTGTCCATGGAGTGAGCGTCAGTCACAGGTAGCGGCGATAAAACCTTTATGACAGGGTTCATTCACCTCTCCCTCCGACCTAGTTTTGTGGACGTACAAATGTGATCCAGAACGCGCCTTGATTTAATGAGATCCGAGTTTAAAGCTCTAATGAGGACTTAAAGTGCGGTTTTATATTAATTTGTTTCAGTACCTTTTTACTTATTTTTTATATGACGCCTTTTAAAAATTAATGAACGTACTAAGTTCTATGACAGTTCCGAAACCCTGGCACTTCTGTTTCGTTGACAACAGCTGTTTTAGAGCCATATCCTCTGAGTGTGTAGCTACCACCACTGAGCCACGTTCAAAGATTTTGCAAGAACAGTTTACTTTTTAAAGTTAATATCAAGTACTCCTAGCAGAGAAGTACAGAAAGGCTTGTTAAGATCTAGCTCAAAGCAGAGTGAATTCAAGTGGAAACGTATACGACGTAAGAATTCTCATTATACGTTGATGGACGCACAAAGTTCATTGTCCGTTTGACAATAGACGTAGGGCCACAACCGAACCCGAAGTTGTGCTAAAACTGTAACTTTTAAGACTTTCAATTATTGTAGTAAACTATAGTTAACTAATTGTATTGATAAAAACAGTGTGAACTTAGTCTTTATTATGCAAAAGCTTTTAGCGATTTTCAAACTAATAAGACAATTAACGTGATTTTACTTTATTATTCAATTATAAAGACACTTTAAATCATAACCGTATTATAACTCTAAAGTTTCTTGCTTTAATTCGTCCTTAACTTTATAATCCATTTTCCTTTAGTTTTTATAATTTATAAATCGTATTTTTATTTATCCGTGTTCACAAAAACACAAAAAATCTTGATTTTTTTTTTATGTACCAATGTATCAGTGTGCGGAGCTTTGGGAAGCTTTTGTAAATAAATAATAATTGTAATCGTGGCGATTAAGTGAATAATGATAATAAAAATACAAAACTCAAGAGTTTTAGGTAAATGTATATTGTATATACTCCGCTGGGTTCAATTTAGATTTGAAATTATACATTCTATAGATATTGATATGTATTGCCTTGATTCAGGAAGTTATGCCTTATATGCAATAGTCACGTCTGCATTATGCACATAATTTATACTTTATAGCATAGCTAGTATAGCATTATAATTATTATAAAAATACGTGACATTATCATGTATTATACCTCCGCTAGGCAGTTAATAATAATTAAGATTTTTTAACGGGTGTTCAATATCGATACTAATAATAGCAATGAGCCGTTCAGCTAAAGCGCTATCAATAGTGAAATCTACGACTCAGAACCAAAAGTGTGATATCACAATGATAGGTATACCAAGACTTGAATGATAGTTCGCGATATAAGGAAACTAAATGAAGGAAATTTTCTAGTACAAACGGGAAGGAAGCTCACCTATTATGTGATAGCGCCGCTCATGGACACTCAATGCGAGAGGGCTCGCGAGTGCGTTGCCGGTCTTTTAAGTTTAGTACGCTCTTTTGAAGGACCCTAAGTAGAATAGGTTCGGAAATACTTTAGTGGGTAGCCGGTTCCAAATAGTGGTGGTGTGTAACAAAAACGTGCATTCAACAACGGATGGAATTTCGTATTTTTCCTCTGACGATGAAACTGAAAATTTTTCTAAGGAATTTTTGAAGTAAGCTCATAGCGATACGCAAATTCCTTTACTGCCTATAGACAAAACTGTTATTTGACTGTTGGAATGCAGTAATGTTTTATAAGCAGTGTCATCTCATATTATCAGGTGTCTGGTTTTGTCTTCATATAAAACTGATCCATATAGTAAACAAGACACGACGTTTGTTGAAGATAACGGCTATTTTTGCGACCAGAGGACATATAATATTTTATTTCGTATGATCGGCTAGTGGCTTTCACCTACAAGTACCTACTTTAATTTTTTTAAATTACTACAAAATGATTTGAATCTAACTATTTTGTCAGACAGAACATTGTAACATTCAAATATTTTGTTCTCAATAATTGCATTTTTAGGCCATTACAGAATATAAAAATATAGTTTCTCTTGAAACTAGAATTTCAGTTAATGGCCTTCCGACACAAATAATAAACCTATACAATTATTGATTATGCAGTCAATATGTAATAAACCCTTCCAGAGGCAAATGGCGCCTGTATGTCGCTACCTATGGCTTGGTGACTTCATCTCCGGCGGGGCACATTCCCCAAGCCCCATTATAATCCGTCGAATAACAGTCTTTCATAGTCCTATAGTCTAACGATTGTTTTAAAATTTCATTTTCGTGTTCAGTATTTTAGTTGATTTTACTTTAAAAATATTAAAAAGTTATTTTTGTGTCAAGAGTCTATACTCTTAGTAATTTAGCAATCTAAACGATATTTATCATATACAAATATATACTTTTAAAATTTAATTAAATATTTAATAACACGTTAATAATATACAATATTCTTAAACGAAATAGTAATAATAATATTTACAAGTGGATAATTACTGTCTATAAATAGTTTTTTTTGTATTAAACATTTTTTTTTCTAAACTAATCAACGCAAATACAAAATGTTTGACTTTTGTGTTAATGATTGATAATTGTTTGTTACAACTTCGTGTAAAGAAACGTTTGATCTCAATTTATTAATTTACTGGCGAAATAAAGATAAAACAATTAAACATTGCTATCGTGTTTAAAATTACAAACCAGTTTACATTAGCATTACGTGTTGCATTACAAGAATCTATTGCGAATACAAGGTTACGAAAGACATGCAACATCCGAAAACGATTACAAAAATACTTGTGTTATTCAGGGTACAATATTTATAATGCATAAGTGCTGTTAGAAAAGATATCATGCTGAGAGTAGGGGTGAGATTCTGAAGTGAGACTTGGCGAGAATTATGTCTCCGGTATGTCAAAATCCATTGCAATGCAGAAGTCATTTAGGGAGCGTTCAAGTATTACGTAACGCAATTTTTGGAGATTATTGACCCCCCCCCCCATGAACTCGCCGTAACGTTTTTCAGTACCCAAGTACAGCCCTGCGATTCTGTAACTCACTTTTCGAACTCACTCAGCGGTTTTCGCATCGGCGGTCGCTCTGAAATCAGTCGTGAAGCAGTCATTTTATGATTTGGCATTCTAATAAACAATAAACTACAAGCTTCCACCTTTTCAGAATGCCAAATCATAAAATGACTGCTTCACGACTGATTTGAGAGCGACCGGCGATCCGAAAACCGCTGTGTGAGTTCGAAAAGTGAGTTACAGAATCGCAGGGCAGTACTATACCCAAGTCTAGTAAAACGTTTCGCCTAGTGTCTCTTTAGTTACTATTATGTGGTGTAAGTAGAAAATAATATTAACAATAACGCGTAATTCAATCCCCGCCCCGCATCGTAACGTTTTACAAAAGGAACCCCCCCTTCCAAAATTCGTTACGTAATACTTGAACGCTCCCTTACTTCACTAACAGTCGTTGTATTCATACAAAATCATGCCGCACATATGTCAAATACAAAACGTTTTTTAACTTGAAATCTCCTTTTAGTTACAAAAACGCCCAAATTTTTAATGGTAAAATTAAATCATATTGATGGTTAACGCGATTACATATTAAATAAAATAAATCAATGGCTCTACAACCTCTTTAGGTCTTAGGCTCAGATTTCTGAATCTGTTTCATGATCATTTTTTAATCTAATAGGCAAGATGGTGATCAGCCTCCAGTGTCTGACACACGCCGTCGACTTTTTTGGTCTAAGACATGTCGGTTTCCTCACGCTGTTTTCCTTCACCGTTCGAGCGAATGTTAAATGCGCACATAGAAAGTTCATTAGTGCACAGCCAGGGATCGAACCTACGACCTCAGGTATGAGAGTCGCACGCTGAAGCCATTATTTATTTTTTTATTATTTATGGTAATGATAAATTAAAAATTAGAATTCGACTTTTTTATCTACGAATAACAGACTACCAAACGTCACCCTCTATCCAATGACAGCAGTAGATGTACCTAGTCCGTGGGAATGTAAAGTACGTAATCCCTAGAATGATTACATTATTTTTGGTACATTGGTTTTCGTCACACAGGTGTTTAATAACATTTAAGCGTTACATAACTGTACCATGTGTGACCAATCGGTCAATTGAGTAAGCGAACTCGATATTAAATGCCGTGATTGTTTCAGAGTACTTCATCGTTGCGATAACAGTGGTCTAATTTGCGAGAGCAAGAAAACATTCTCCTACAAGGGTATCTTGTTTCCTAGCTAAGTTTTAATTAGTTTCTAAAACTAATAAATAATAGTTTAAAAAAACTAAAAAACACGCTTTTAAAGTACATCAAACAAAAAAGTGAAAAATAATTCCTAATTTAGGCTGAAAATGGTAATGAACAAAAAATACTGGTATTAGGTATTGTGAAAAAGCGTGGGGCGCTCTGTGCCATATTTTTTATTTTTTAGTTAAATTTTTTTTATTAATTTTTTCGGATTATTGCATTATCATCGTTTTTTGACAGGTGCGCAAAGTTTGAATTAAATCTGTCCGTTAAAAGTGGGTCAAAATCGAGTCCGAAGGAGTCGGTTACATACATACATACAGGTGAAGCTAATATAAAGCGTGTAAAAAAAGGAATGAAAACCAGGAATTTGGATGAAAGTTATCTATAACGTATTCATGTAGCGTCAAGACTTACTTAGAGCTGATAAGGAATGAGTTCACATGCTTTACTATGTAATAAGGGTGACCTGACGTTTGTGAGCAAAAAAATTTATTTATATTCGAACATGATTGACAAAACCTTCTATCTAAATTTAAGTTTCGTGTACCCTCTCGATACCCCAGGCATCCCATTATTCCATTTGTCCCTCTTTTCCGTAGAACGCGTTTTGGTCGAAGCTCATCGATGTCCAGATTAAGCATTCTCATAAACGAGCTAGGTCTGGATATCCATAGTTGCTCCCCTCACACTATAAAATCGATTTTTGTTTAGTTTTTTGTAATTTCAATTTTTTTATTAGTATTAATTTTTTGTAATGTTTGTTTTGTTTGATATTTGTTTGATCACATGTATTTCATGTTTGTTTTAAGTGCTTGTCACATTAAAAATTGTATTTTGTGTTTGTTTTTACCAATGTATCAGTGTGCCGAATGTTGGCAAGCATTTTATTAATAAAAAAAACACTTAATTTGTAATATGCCTTGTAGTTGGCATATACAGGGCGTCCCAAGACTATAGGACATAATAAATAATGGGACAAAATAGAACTGATCATTTGTACACCAGATTTCAGCCTGATCAGCCACCAGGAACTCAAATAGAACCAGACAGAGGTAAATTAATAGGCAACGGCAAAGAAAACGAGCAGACTTCTCCCATAATATGAAGTAGACGTTATATCGGCGCCGACTCGGCGACTTATGGCGGATGATGTCATACTATAACTACGTGAATTTAAATTAGTTACCGAAGCAAACATCCGTTGATTTATTGTTGTACATGCAGATAACAGGTAGTAATCGGTGTCATAGGAACGAAACAAAAGAGATCATTTAGAATTTTAGAGAAAATATTAGTCTCAAAAGATTAAGCGTTACTGCTGCGAATGGGTATATTATTAATTTATTATGGGTGATTATGTAAAATAAAACAAATGAGTAAAGGATATTCATAAAAACAACAATAGTCTTCAACTAAATAATGACTTCCTAACTTAAATTAATAAAGGTGGGCCAGAATTACTTTTCGACCAAAACTTTTTATGTGTTCCACATAAATAAATTGTTTTTCCTATTACCATAAAGATGGTACACTTTATTTGAGGGGTCCCAAAGTTAAAATTTTTTTTTATAAAGAATTTCTAATCCTAGAACGTCAGATACACGGCAATCGCCATCCGTTACCTTTTTTCCTAACCTATTATGTATTTTTATACATTTTTCTGATGTAAAAAAATTAAACATGCTTAGAAAACTAATAATAAATTGGAGCCCTTCAAACTCTGACATTTTGCGCGGGGTTTTGGGTTTGCGTTTACTCCGACACCCGTGTTTGTATATTATAGGCGTAACAATTTATTTCATATTACATTTAACTTTGCATACAATAATCTGTAAATAACCGAACTTATTTAAAGTTCAGTAAAAGTTTCCGACTAAAAAACCTGAACTAGCTGTCATCCCATAGTTGTCCAGATATTTTGTGGATTGTAGGACAAAACCAGCTTCACCAACTGCCACAGATGCACTAAAATCGCCAAACAAATACATGATAAACAATTTTTCTCCCATAAGAAGATTATAAAATATCTATGTATGTTTAACATTTGAACTAGCGAACTGTGGATTCTACTCCCAGTGGTTACCTGAGAGAAACGAACCAACCACTCCAACCATACAAAGAGTGTACTCCTCTCTCAAAGGCCGATAACGCACCCACTAAAATTGGGTGTCCATGGGCGTCCCGTAAGATCGTTTATATATAAAAAAATATATCATGAGTGAGTTTGTAAAATTGTAACACACCAATCATAAATTAACGGGCCGGCGTAACTTAAACATGAGATAAGTAAGGGTTCAGAGATCAGTCAAGATTAGACTATGACACTTGTTTTCGCAACTAGAGACTTTTAATTTCGGCGAATTCTTAATCTAAGTCTATTATATTATGTAATAGTTTGGAAAATCCAAAAGTGCACGCCTCATAGCGGTCATTCACATTTAAAAAAAAAAATAATAAATCATTCGTTTACATTTTTATTTTTTATTTTTACTTCTTACTACTTACATAATATAATAAAAAATATATAGTGGCGCCATAACTCTAAGGTGAGGAAAAAATATACTAAAATTCGTATTTTAGTTTTTTACAAATTATAATTAAACGACAGTACTTAGAACGCTAATATTAACTAGGAATCAGCCCAGGGTATAACTTTATATAATAAGAAAAAAAGTATTCTGGTACGATAAATTTTTCGACCAATTTCTCTGCCACATACATGGATCCATAAACACAGACTGTCGGACGTCCAAGAATGATTGATTTTAATGTTATTATTTACTATGTTAAACAAAATAATTGTTCATAAAAAATACCATATGTGCTTGATAGATTATTTAACTCGATTTTATGCACTCATTATCTTGTAAGTGTTATATTAGTGAGAAAAAAGTCATTCAAGTTTCGAAAGACTGGGTTTTTTGACATGTCGAGAGTAGAGCACTGCGAGGCGTGCAATAAGAACTACAGCTTGTCTTATAAAGTGTCAAAAACATTCAGCTGTGGCCTTAATTTTACTAATAAATCATTTAAGCCTATTCGACCTCACTTATATGACCAGTTTGTATTTATAGTTATGACAAGATAATGTTCAGAAGCAATTTGTTACAGTTTTACGTTTACACTGACCTCACTAGCAAATAAAGTTACGCTTTTCACGACTAGAAACATTAATATGTAACATGTAGAAATATTTTAACTTCTATAAAAATGTAGAACTGGAATTTAAATTATGAAAGAAAATATATCAATTCGAAATGTAACGAATATTTGAATAATGACTAACCTCCTTAATTATAAATGTTATCAGTCTAATTGCAGCCTTTTGTCTCTTTCTGTCAAGTTGATGTGACGCTGTGATGAAAAGAGACAAGTACAGTTGACGTGCATAAGGAATTAATAGTTTTTTATTTAATGGGGACAGACAGGTTTACCTTTAGAATAATATATTTTAACTACCACATGAAGGAGCATACATAATATTACAGGTTCCATTGAAATCGGTACATTTCTATGGAAAACGGATATGCATATTCCAATTCTCAATAGACATTTGCAAAGAATACAACAGAAAGTAGAAAGTAAAATATAGCGTCAGAAATTCTATGGGAATGAACTCTTTTGTTTTCGAACTTAAATACCGTTAAAAATTCAAAATGGCGGCAAACTTTCGTGTGGAATACCCAATACAGTGAGCTGCCAAAAATACATTCTGTTCTATATCAGAGGCTTAAATATGCTTTTAAAATTACGTCCAGGTCAATGTCATTTGTAATGATCTCAGTAATAAATTTATTTATCAAAATAAAAACATTTAACAGCTGAAATCCATTTTTTTATTATAATTAACCTAAGCTACACACAATCACAATCATAAGCTAAGGTGTATTTTCAATTAGGTCAAGGAAAATTCAAGGAGACCAGCGTATACGTGATTCAGTTCAAGGTGGTAGAATTTTTCCTCACTTTAAGGACGAGTCTATATGGGACAACCTAATAAAAAAGATGACTCAACATTGTTGAATTGACCCATTACATAATACCAGAGATTTAGTAGATGGTAGGTAACCACTCTTGTAAAGAACTCTTGTAGTGTATTTTTATAATCAACTCGCATAATGACCAAACCAATGAAATCTAATATATAAAATTCTCGTGTCACAGTTTTCGTTGCCATACTCCTCCGAAACGGCTTGACCGATTTTGTTAAAATATTTTGTGCTTATCCGTTATCTATGAGAATCGGCCAACATCTATTTTTCATCCCCCTAAATGTTTGGGGTATTCCACCCCTAAATTTTTATTTTTATTTTTTAGACAAAATTTTTAATTACTATTTTTTTATGATACAACATCCAAAAATACATACAACCCCTAACTTTCACTCCTCTACGATCAACCCCTATTTTTTTATTATAAATGATATGGCAAAACGACGTTTGCCCGGTCAGCTAGTACCTAAATATATACAAAATTTTAATGATTCTACAAGTGTTAGGCTGTGTTTATAGCAACCGTCGTAACTGACATGAAACTTACCTAAATATTTAAATCTCTATGATATTTATACAATTGTTCGATGTTAAAATCCAAAAATAAAACTAAAAACCCCAATGAAATGTAAAGGCCGCATTAATTATTCACACGAAACGCACCTGTTGAGGACGAAGGGAGTAAGTCACGCACGGATAATCGAATTTTTATGATGGAAAACAAACATCACCTAAAATGGCCGATTTACATTAACTTAGTGTTTAGGAGAGTGCTTTAGGATAGTACTTTAGTTGTAACATGTAAACGCTACTTGCTTTAGTAAACGCTACGCTAAAGAACTTGCCTTTCAAGTTGTACTAAAGCACTCTCCTAAACACAAGGATAATGTAAATCGGCCTTAACAGAGAATTAAATAGCCAGTAGCCGGTATGTGAATTATCAGATAATATTTCATTTTTACAACAATATAGGAAATAAGACATGACAATGGCATAAGGTCATTATTAAAATATATTATATACGAAAAATATGTTATCTGTGTTCAACGTTATTTTTTTTTGCTTGCTGAACTATGTTAAATACTATATATAGCTATTTAGTACGATATCATGCCGGAAAACATTTGACACAAACTCTAAAGGCCGATTTACATTATCTTAGTGTTTAGGAGAGTGCTTTAGTACAACTTGAAAGGCAAGTACATTAGCGTAGCGTTTACTAAAGCAAGTAGCGTTTACATGTTTCAACTAAAGTACTATCCTAAAGCACTCTCCTAAACACTAAGATAATGTAAATCGGCCTTAATAGGTATATGCAATCGAAACTGGAAGGAAAAACAGCATCACTCAGTCAGATATTTTAATAATCGACAATTTTAACGAAGTAACAAGAAAAATTACATTACACATTAATTATTTATATAATAAGATCATTAATGTTAAATAATCATTACCTCAATTTATCATTAATTAAATCATAATGGACTTCTCATTATTGGTCATCAATCTCTAATGTATAGCTGTAATGCCAACTGTAAATGGTCGAAGCCAATAGTGAAAATGCTTCACCTAGAAATAGGACCTAAACTCTAGGAATATACAAAGACCTCAAGAGTGCTAAGTATGACTTTCCTATGTAAATTACAAGCGTAAATATTCATTTAGTTTAAAATATACTTTTTGATTATGCAGACTTAACAGATCGATGTTATAAATTTAGATCACGTATTTCAGATGCATTAGGTCACGTTTAAAAATGTTTCAACTGTACGCTTGTTAATATTTTTTATGGCATGACGCGCCGAGGTTATGACGTCATAATTAATCACATCGTAATTGTCGTTGGTAAAACCAGTAATTAAAAAAAAAGGTTAGTATACCTTAGATAAATATATAAGATATTTTTAATAATCAATGGGTTTTACTAACTGGCACGCAGCTTAAAACGCTTTTTATGTTTGAGCATCTAAAGTGCGTTTTGACGGAAATTTCCTGAACTGAATGTATAGGCACGTTGTTTAAAATTTAATTTTTACGCGAACAAAAATCAACAGCTCCGTTTTTATGATTCGGAAGAAAAAAAGATTTAAATTGATATTCATTTTAAATAATGTTGCATATTTGTCTTATTTTGAAAAAACTAAAAAACATCATAACACAAATATATAGTTCATTTTTGCATACAAATGGGGTTAAAACTACAAAAAATAGTTACCCCTATCACCTCCTAACGGGAATACGTAAAATTAACAAGAGCCGTCACAATTATCTTTAGCACTCAACCGTTGAAACTTAAAAAGTTTATACAACAATTTATCGGTATGCCTGGTCGAAGTCAATATTACCACGATAAAAACATAATTACGACAAAAAAAAAGTATTACCCTACAGGCATTCTTAAAAGAATCACACCATTCACTTAATCATTAGACTAGACGCATTTATTTGAACGCATTATATTAACACGTTCACTGCGTAACAGGCCGATATCAGCCTGCCGCGGTATTTCCGCTGGTGCGGACGAAGAAATCTATGTCCCTCTCGCTGGTGCGTAACGATTATCTCAGGTGTTTGTAAAAATTCGACAGGGACAAATATATATTTCATCTTGCGGTCAAAATTGTAGGTTTTCCCCATCAAAACATAACGGCAGGCTTTTATCGACCTACCACGCACTGACGCTGCTTTGCATCCGCTGAGTGCGGCAGTGGGCCTATTTCAGCCCGCCCACCCAACAGGCAGCTGGCGACCCGATACCGCACAGAGCGCGCGCCCGGCCAATTAGTGTTGTGCTATCTAACTGATCTAACGTAGCGTTCGATAAAATCAACGATGGCAAGCAATATAAGAAAAATACAAATTTTGGAAAATAGAGTAATTCTCCTTGCAGTTATTGACAGTGATAGTGACAGCAGTGAAGAAATATTTTCTACTAAGAAAAATAAAAAGTATTTCTGTTTCCAAGACAGGCATACATAAGTAAAAAAATACATTTTCAGTCGTTTTACGACAATTCTGTTTTATTTTCGATATCCCCTTATTTCTCTGTCCCATCACTACTAAAAATATAATCAAGTGCGGTTCAGGTCGACATCGGCCTGCCGCTTTTCCTGCTTTATTGCTCATTTCCTGTTTGCCAGATCCCGGGGCGAATCAAACCTAAGGAAGTTGGGTTCAAGGTCATTCTAACAATATAAAAAAATATATTATACATTATGTTTCCACAAAGTTATAGCAATTTAATCTATCCTAGTGCTGTTGGGTCTAGAAAGACCTGCCACGCACCGGCAGAAATATCATTGGGGGCGCATTTTGGCCCGCCGCCGCACCTGATTAAGAATTATGATTTTACTTGCCGCAGTGAACGTGTTAAAGACTAACTACGAAACAGCCTCGAAACATCCATTACAACTTACTTTATTAAATTCCTAAATTACCAAACTTACCTTGATTTATAAGATAATTTATCTCATTCTTACTTTTTGTTTTACTTAATTTTTTTAAGATAAAAGGATGAAAAAAGTATTAACGTTGGTTTTTAAATTTTTTTTAAGATTTTATGGACTGGTTTCCTATACCAATTACTACAATGTAGAAAAAAAGTATAAGCATTCCATCACATACTAATGGCTAGACCAAAGGGCCACGTACCCATGGGCTTCACTGTTGGCTGACCACGACCATCTTAACGAAATGAAACCGGTTCTACCGCCCTTTGTGACTATATCAAAACTTACCGCGACAATCAGATTGAAGAAGAAGAGCACGTATTTCACAAAACTTATTCCACACCCCATTTTGAACACACTTCGAACACAAAACTACACAAGTTAAGGTCACACACAATTTTGTTTACGCACGCACGGACGTATACAAACTTCACGAGGCAACAAGCGCGACTAACATTAAACGACAAATGAAAATAAAGGGCACTCGGCAGCCATGAGCCAGTGTTGCCGCGTTCTTAAATATAAGTTTCCAATTATTACCCAAAGCTTTCTTAAGTACTTCATAATAATTATAGGTCTACCAGGATCTGATGGCAAAAAGGGAAAAAAGAAATTGACGCTAGCAATACTGGGGAAATTGGAGTAAAACGTTTTGATACTTTTTTTTCCTTATAGCGGCTGATTCTGTGTGATACACTCAAAATATATAAAAATTAATCCAATGATAATTTTTGAAAATGTGGCGAATGTGGGGTTTGAAATTTAGATGAAAACTCCAATTACTCGGTTCATGAAATTATTAATTATATAAGAACTTGAAAATGGTTCCAAATACTGCACATCCATAAAAAAAAGTGCGTGTACTTATGTACGCGCGTAAGAAGTTATACTTCTTTGGCATTATTAAAAATAGTTTGGCTTTGTTCCACCTCCAGTTTTTGATGTTCCACAGCGATAAGATGACAACTCTTTTTTTGTATTCAATTTAGTGCACTTACACTGATTCATCAATTGTTTTTTGTCTCTTGTCCTTATATTTGCTAGATTAAATCAGAAAAATTACATGTTTTGATTAAACAATGTGGTCATTTTTTTAATCAAAACATTACTCGATAATAATAATACATACGGATAGTTAATCTCAATTGTATTGAAGCACTTAAGAAGATTGATGAGCACAGTTTTTTCACAAATATTAATTAATATTGGTTTAAGTATTCAATTTAAATCACTTCTGATTATAATTCAAAAAGCATTGCTAAATTTCTTTGAAAAAATAATTAAAACTCCTTTATTTGTTTAAAAGGTAAATGACAAATGTCATTATGGTCATTCAAAATTCTTGGCATACGAACTTCACGCATATTCTATTTCTTTTTACTTGTAGATTGTCTTATTCCTATCTCGCTCGCGCACGCTATAATCACACTCCTAATTTTGTGTCACAGGTGCGCGCGCATTGTAAAATTTCACTCTCATACATTTTTCATAACGCGCCTAAAGAAGTATAACTTCAAAAAGTCTTCAACGCAGTATTTATAATAAACCTTTCCTCCTGCGTCTCAATTAACCGATCTTGTTCTATAAACTGATTTTCAATTTTTATTACATGTTCACAAGATTTTCGCTATTCATCAATCCCTATTTGAGAGAAAGAAACAGTGTAAAACTCATTTATCTTGTTTCTGATCAATTCTAAATCAAAACTATCCTAGTTTATTTGTAGTATAAGAAACCCCTGAAATAAACCAAAGTTTAGTATAAGTACATAATATAATACACACGAAAAATCCCATAAACCAAAGTATCAAGACGTGTTATTCCTACTAACCAGTCAATGCTTGCACATGGCTCAATATCGATGATTGTGTATGTTCTGCATCTTGTTAATCAAGTATTCTTTGATAAACATTGAAAACAATATGTCTTGCTTGCGATCGAAGAGGTTTCTTAGACATTTTCATCACTTTTTAAAGGATATTTGACGCCAAACCAAAAACAATTCCTCGAAATTTCAGTTGACAGATGAAATTTTTCTTTTATTGCCATATGAAAATCGCTAATTTTTAAAAAAAAATTTTGCCATCAGATTCTGGTAGACCTATAGTCAATATTAGAGATTGCTTCATATAAAATTAATATAAATACGGAATTTATGTTTGTATACTTGTTTTAATATTTAAATGCAATCGTAATTTATAGAGATTTTTACATAACTATAATTTAACTCTACTGTCAACATTAATAAAACAAATAATGTTCAAGGAATATTCATTCTTACACAAAATTATAGCATAGGATTTTTGATCACTCTTTAAAAAATTACCGGAGATATTAGTATACTCAAATGGCAACACTGAAAAAAGCGAGAGTCTGCGATCGCGATGGCGACGGCTCCGGGGTCTCGCCCCTCGCCCCGCGCGCTTATGAGACATGAATCGTGACCCCTCATTCAATCTATTAAACATCTCGCTTACACTTATGGCTAAAAGGACATCTCCGTCTTATTTTTGTCTCTTATCTAGACAAAGAATCCTTTGGAATGCAATATTCTTTATTGCTAAGACAAAAATATAATCTATCTGGTTCCTCCGAGTTCGTTACCGCATAATTAAAACAAATGCTTGTGTTCTTTAACTTATGTATATTATGTAGTTTAGGTAAACGAAAAATAAGAATATTTCAAGAATTATGTAATATAAATTATATTATTTTACTTGCTGTGCCTCGTTGCTTAATTCAGTCGTAGTGTTAGTTATTGCCTTTCTCGATGATTAATAGATTATCGACAAAACAGAGGAAAGTTTAGTAAGTGACAAGCGAACAAATATTCGTTTTGACATAATATGTAAATTACACGAATTTTATAATTAATTTGAGTTAGACGGTGTCGTCACAAATATTATTTTAGATATAACTATCGAACATTTATAGCAATTATTAGCGAAACAAAATAGGGTCTTTAAAAGTACAAACTTTCAATTCACTTTCTAGTTAAACTTGGATCGGTAACCAATAGCATATAACTTGATTCGATGTAGAAAGTTGAGGTAAGTATTACCTGTGGTATTTCATTATTATTGATGTGAATATATATATATACTAACTGACCCGACAAACGTTGTTTTGCCATGTATATTTTCTAAGAAACTACCGAACTACTAAAGAACTAAGAAACTAAACTAAAGAACTATCTACAATAATAAATAATAGGGGATAATCGTAGAGGGGTGAAAATTAGGGATTTTTATTTTTGTATGCTGTATGATACAGAATACAGAATTCTTAGAAATAATATGTAATGGCAAAACCTTTGTCGGGTCAAAAAAAATAAAAATCGGTCTAGCCGTTTCGGAGGAGTACCTATGGGAAGGAACATTGTGACACGAGAATTTTATATATAGAGATTTTGAAGAAATTCCTCCTCCAAATTCCGACATTCCTGTCTGCACTGTGCCGCTCTCTGCCATGTACCACCTGCTGTTTCTTTAATGTGGTCTATCCACCTTCTGAGTTGTCTCCCCCTTTTTCGTTTGCTGTACCTTGGACATCAGTTTAGTAGGTTTTGCTCCACTTTTCTGTTGCCCCGCCCGTTTCCACTTTAGTTTATTTATTGTTATTGTATCGTCTGTTACCTTAGTTAGTTTCTTAATACTGTATTCTTTATTTTGTCTCTTCTTTTGATAGAAAAAAAAAACAGATTTGGTAATGGTATGGTAAATATGGTATATGGTTATATTCTTTTAGTACTAAACTTTAATCGAACCAAGTCATAACAACGCCACGATACGTTATAAAATTACATGAACAACCCTTGCTTGTTTCCGGTTTTGTTTTTCTGACACACGCACGCGTAAATTTTTTGGGTCGAATGCATGCTGGTTTCCTCAAAACTTAAGTCATGCTTCACCGTACGAGCCAGTGTTAAATACACACATAGAAAAGTCTATTGGTGCTAATCAGGGTCCGAACCTACGAACTCAGGGATGAGAGTGCGTACTAGAACCAATAGTATTATACTATATTTTATATATTTATTGAACTAGTTTTTTATTTAATAAAAATTAGTCAATTTTAGTCAGTATATTTATTAGATCATCGATATTATATCGATTGAATTGGGTAAGCAGATCTCATAATTATTAGGTACACGGAGAAAAAATTATAGCAGCTTTCAGTGAAGAATATAAGTAAAAATTACTAAATTTCGATTACAATATCCGCGATATTCTAAAAGATCATAATCGTTAATGTATAATTAGTAACGCGTTTAGGAATTGTTCTTGCATGTTGAAATATTTATTAATTAGCACTGTATATGAGAATATTTCGATTTTTGTTAAATATTTTCATTTCTCTCCAATTTTCGAAATTCGTATTATGTGTGTATAATATTTTTTTTTTAATTTGTAAACCGAAATAAAAAAATTATGAACTAAATTTGCCGCCCCTTAAAATTTGCCGCCCTAGGCTCCAGCCTACTCAGCCTGCTGGTAAATCCGCCACTGAATTAGTATATAATATTTTCAAATGGCTTATTATTTACACATTATAAATTTGAAAAAAAATCTATGTTTTTTTAAACAACAAATAGCAGAGGATAATCATACAATTCATGAACATAATAGTGATATGGCATTCTTATTTATTCTAAAATATAACATAATGGGGAATTACGTTTTTGTTAGACATGCCTAAATAATTAATTGAATATTATTGAACAGTTTATTTATTTACACTTTGTTGCTTTATGATATATAATTTAACAAAATTACATGTAAAGGAAATGCAACTGGCGGCCTTATCGCTTTCGAGCGATCTCTTCCAGGCAACCACTGAGAAAAGAAAAAAATGTATTAAATTACATAAGGTAGGCAAGAAGTGCAAAAATACATGTATTACAAATAGTTTGTGCAATTATTTGTAGGTATACTTAATCTTCAACGAATCAAAGCCGTTAATCTATAGCAAATTATAAACTCGATATCTACGAAGTCGGTAGAAGAGCATTGCCGTCTTCTTTCTCATCTCCGTCGATATTTGAATAATTTATTTATAATAACACTTTCTAAACTCAAAATACCCCAAAATATCCGAAACAGACAGTAGATACATATTGAATTTTATAGGTTCTAAACTATTATTTGGACATTTCAATACAAAAAAGTTGAACAAAAAGTAACTTTTTTAGAATCGCTTATTCTGTCATAGTTGGAAGCGCAACTGTCAAATTTCGGTTCAGCCGAGCGGTCATGGTACGAAGTTTCATACAAATTGAACGAACGAAATCTTATGGCCGATTTACTTTATCTTAGTGTTTAGGAGAGTACTTTAGTATAACTTGAAAGGCAAGTTCTTTAGCGTAGCGTTTACATGTTTCAACTAAAGTACTATCCTAAAGCACTCTCCTAAACACTAAGATAATGTAAATCGGCCTTTATAACCGCTAAGGTCACGTGGGAACATAAACTGTCTCGGTTTTTCGATGTCATGGTACGAATTAGCGATGCATCTCAGTTGTAGCTTGTCAATTGGCTCGCAAAAAGAGCTCATGGTAGGCCCCATGATAGATTTCATAGACTTCTGTCCGTTCGTCTTTCTGTTTTATACAAAAATTATTAATCTCTGTCGATACATTTACAAGTATTCTTCATCAAAGACCCATTTAAAACATACAAGAGGTCACCCAAATTTGTACGTACCTACATATATATGTATGTACTGATAAACTTATTAACATACCTAGTTAGTTTTACTCAAATGCATTTAAGAAATTCCATTTCTTTATAGACCATTGTTTCAGTTGCCAAGACATGCTGTTGTTTTCCTGCATTGTACTGAATCGCGCTATCAAAGTATTTCCGAAACATATATGTATATGTCGCAGCCAACTCGCTTAATAAGTCGTTCAACTAACAGTCTAGCCTCCTAACAGCGCCGTTTAGCTAGCGGCCTGAAAGATATTCGGCTAGTTGATGAAACAGCTAGGCAAGTGACATGGATCGAAGACATTTCATTACTTGCCTAGCCTGACTGTTAATTTAAATTTAGTTCCACTTTCTGTCAATATGGCGTCGGGAAACCATAACTTTGATGGTGTTCTCCAAATTATAATGAAAAACAACAGGTACATTGGGAGAGTGTAGTGAACATTATAATGTGAATTTTTCTGTGACTGACTCAAGCTATTTAATTTTTAAAGAAATATTTTTATGTCAGATGTTTTTTTTTGAAGTTATACTTCTTTAGGCGCGTTATGAAAATTTGATGAGAGTGAAATCTTACGATGCGCGCGCACCGTGACACAAAATTATCAGTATGAAGTTGCCCACTAACGAATTTTTTTTAAACCAGCCAGCAGATTGTCAACCAGCAAGACAATCTACAAGTAAAAAGAAATAGAATATGCGTGACGTAAGCAGCTATGCCAATAATTTTGAAGGACCATAATGACCTTTGTAATACCTTTTAAACAAATAAAGGAGTTTTAATTATTTTTTCAAAGAAATTTAGCAATGCTTTTTCACAATGACCTATTGTTACTTAGTTAAAAGGTTATGAAACATACGTAGTTATTAAATTTAATGAATAATATAATAAATAATAATTATTAATATTTGATTAATATACTAAATATAAAATTTTATTAAATTATTTATTTCTGCGACATGGTCACTCTATCGTACGAATGGCCAAAGCATTAGCCAGCCAGTTTATTAAATGTTGTTAAAAACGGCTGAATATTAAACGGCGTTTAGTTTAGCATCTAATAGTAACTTTTAGGTATAAAGAGTCACTAGGTGGTCACGAAACGTTTTACTATACTTGGGTACAGAAAAACGTTACGCCGCGTTACATGGGGGGGGGGGTCAATGATCTCCAAAAATTGTGTGACGATATACTTGAACGCTCCCTAAGCTGTTACATGAACGGCTTATTAAGCTAGTTGGATGCGACATACACAACATATCGACTTTAACCATAGGCTTTTGGCTTGGATATCAGTGGTAGTTTATTACCTAAACCTAGTTAGTTCAATAATAATCGGGCTAGTTATTAATAAGGCACCAACCAGTTTATAAATTTTATTATATTTAACATACAAATTCAAAGCACACAACCACAATGATACCACTAAACAGTATAAAAACTTAATTTAACTTAAAATTACGTAAATTACGTATCTAAAATACTTACTATATAAAATATAAGTGGGTAAGTATCGTAAAGTTCGTTAAAAATATTCAAAAGCTTCACCGTGGACGGTAATAAAAAAATTTGGCCTTAGAGAATTCTACTTACGTATAGCTTTTATAAATCCATGTGTTTAATTAGGAACTAGTCTGGAAGTATGTAACATTCAGCATACTTCGACGGGGCTAACGTTTAAAACGGCACGTATCTTCCGTGGCTGGAGAAAGTTCGAGAAAGACCTAGAAAACGTCTGCGCATCCAATGTGACGTGGTAAAATAAAACTCATGCCAATATCCATTTGTACACTATTGACTTGAGCACTGTTAAATGTGCCGGAGTTCTCTTGAAAGTAGACTTAATTTTGATGATGATGTACTGGCACACTACTGCTCGAAGGTAGAAAATATGATTATTGCGTCTGACTAAAGCAGAACAATATGTGATTACTCTATGATCCAACATTTGAACAAAGATATGGTTAATTTTCAGACTCGTTTGGGATTTTTGGTCCATTCACATTCAGCTCTCACAATGCGCGTTTCATAGATTATAGAATACACGTGTTAATACTTTGGCAAGGTCTGCGCAGGCGCGGTGGGAGATGCTAATAGGGAGTCATCTGGTGCAGCAAAAGTGGACTCTCGGGCGATAGTAGAGGTTCGTATGGACGCACGCCATTTCTCCTTGATGGCATGAGCCAGGAAGAACGTGCAGAAAATTCCGGTACTCTGAAACAAAAGCGTTTATTGATAAATACAATGATCAAACAATCACCTCTAATACATTAATAAATTGGAGAAGTGCTACGCTAGGCTACTCAAAAGATATGTAGGTACCATGTACCAATGTTTGTTCCCTTATATACATAGGCCGGGAGATGTTGACACAAAATAGTTGGTCATTTCAAATCCCTCTCCTTGCCCCCCCATGCTATTTTTTCCAGCTACTCTTTCGATATAGCACTAATATATACAATTGTATACGTTTAATATACACAATTTGTGTTCTTTATTACTTACAACTACATATTTCAGTTATATATATATATAGTACAAAAACAATTAATTTATAACCAAAAAAACAATAACTAACCTAAAAATATAATAATAAATATATAGTATAAGTATAAGGAGTCCCAATAGGCAAAGTTCCGAAGATACTGGCAGCGTTCCCCCTTTCAATATATTCAGTGGCGTAACTATACCATCTGGGGCCCGTTGCAAATTCTTGTGATGGGGCCCTATCAATAAAAATCGTCACGTTGTACTAAGTTTAATTTTAATAACTTTGAGAGTTTCAGCGTACTCAATTACACGTTGTATATGTCCCACATGGCCATTGGCCTCCTCTCTTGGAGGAGGGAATCGTCTGTAGTCCCGCTAGCCCAATGCGTATTGGAGACTTCACATTCATCCATAGAACATAATATCTCTTGGGGCCCTGTTGGGTCGGGGGCCGTGGCATTTTGCCAGACCTGCACCCTATTGTTACGCCTCTGAATATATTGGTGATTAATGTAGACAGTAACTTGATACGGTTGAAGCTAAATACTTTAAAAACTATAAACAACGATAAATTTACAATGATTGCTGTGTGCTAGTATACAATAATCTCTATTAGGATGATTGTTCTTAACTTGGGTACAATGTAATGAATCTAAGAGGCTATTGTTCTAATAATTATGACTTATTAGTCATACATCTCTGTACTTCGTACCAAGAGTTCACGACAACATGCTTTTTAGAAGCATAGTTGGAGTCTTTAGTAAACATGAACTGCAACAATAATAGCGTTGTTTTATTAAAACTTCATACATAAATCTTCTATTTATTCCAAAAACAATATATATATGTAGTAACTCGCAAGTCACATAGAAATTACACTAGCCAAATTGGATTTCGAATCTTTTGGCACATTTTTCTAGAAGTCATTCCGGATCCAATGAGCTATCGCACATAATTTTAAGAGCAGTATCTCTATTTTGTACCATTTTCAACTTGTCGACTAGACTACTACAGAGGCATTACTACATATCTTGGAATGACTTTGAGGTTTCAAAAACTAACACACCGTGCACGGTCATAACAACTTTCAGCTACACTCTCAAATACATGCGCATACCCATTCACACACTCACTCATTCGCTTAATTTGTAACACTACATTTATTATTATCTTTTTACACGCTTTATATTAGCTTCACCTGTATGTATGTATGTATGTATGTAACCGACTCTTTCGGACTCGATTTTGACCCACTTTTAACGGACAGATTTAATTCAAACTGCGCACTTGTCAAAGATTGATGACAATGCAATAATCCAAAAAAAAAAATGAAAAAAAATTAACTAAAAAACAAATAATAGTTAAAATAAACTAAAAAACACGCTTTTAAAGCACATCAAACTAAAAAGTGAAAAATAATTCCTAATTTAGGCTGAAAATGGTAATGAACAAAAAATACTGGTATTATAGTGAAAAAGCGTGGGGCGCTCTGTGCCATATTTTTCGTCTATCGAGCAACCCACGTTTTTTCACAATAATACCAGTATTTTTTGTTCAGTTTTTTTTAAAAGTTTTAACAATTTTTTTTTAACTGTTTTAAACATGTACCAAGTAATAATTGTTTTCTAGTTACCTACAAGTAGTTACACACAGGGACTAGCGATATATGAATTCTGTCACAACCCTTTTGTGATAAATAAAGATTTATTATTTTATTTATTTTTATGTATAATACAAGATTTAAATATATTCACGCTATTTTCCCAAAGAGGTAGGCCTCCATTTACCTCCTATTGCTATTGTCCTGACATACCTCTCTCGCTTCATCCACCGTCATGGCATTCTCCATGCATGCTCGATTATGAGTACTTTAAATTTGTCTCTTCTCTAGTACGTCATGGGTTTGGTCCAGATATCCTACTTTTAAGCCGGTTCATATTCATACGTTCTACATGTCCAAACCACCTAAGCATTCCCTTTAGTTTTTATGGTTTTATTTCTTTTTAGCATCTCTGCGTGTGTGTTTATGTTTGCCTATAAGTGCTTGTCACATTAAAAATTGTATTTTTTTTTATGGCTCTAGCACGGTTTGTGCATTAGCCAGCGTCAAGTATAAGATTTTTTATAATTCGTGCTTTTGCCTTAGAAATTCGACCATGTCCTCCATGTACGGTTTAGGCACTCGCCCGGTACCACACAACCCTCCCAAAGGCCGAGAACAAATTTTAAATTAAATTAAAACTTGCCCTCGAACCGGGAATCGAACCCGGTACCTCGTGTGTGTTTATGTTTGCCTATAAGTGCTTGTCACATTAAACATTGTATTTATTGTTCTTGTACCAATATATCGGTGTGCCGACTGCCGAGCCTTGCCAAGCTTTTATAAATAAATATACATAATCATTGTTAACTAATTTAGGCATATTTTCATAATTAAGGAAGCAATTTATTTCATATGACCATTATGCAATCGTTAAATACAACATAAACTAATGCGTAACATAATTAAAAGAATGGTATTCAAAGAGATTTTATTCAAATGAATCATTGCTTTAATAAGTTTGTTTACGTTACGAACTGTTAATCTGTGGAAAGGTTACGTAACCTTATTTATTTATAAATCAAAGACAATAGAATAAGAGGTAAAGAATGGGTATAAATGTGTTATTTATATATGTTCTTGAATTGTGAACTCGAATTATGAAGGGGAGGTATGCAATGACATGTCAATTGATATTATATTTTTATTATTACTAGCGGACCCGACAGACGTTGTCCTGTCTTAACTATGAATATTGATTTCAAATTGGTATAATGAATTAAAAAATATTTCAGAAACAAAGTGTTTATTATTCTAATGCTTTATGTTATACAACATTCTTTGTTTGTTTTTCTGGCTCGCATATTATTATATTATCAATATAATAACTCCGATCGAAGCATTTATTTTGAACGATATTCATTTTTCTTACATCCTCTGACGATATTTGCAGCACGCATTCTGTCAATGTTGTATTATGTCAAACGCCATAAGGTTACACCAAAAAGTTCGAATTGTATGGTGGTTAAGTATTCTTGAATTTTCTAATTTTCCGCGCAATTTTTTTCTTTTTTCTTTTATAAGAACCTTCTCCTGACAATTACAAACATAACAAAAAAAAAATCAGACAAATCGGTCGAGCCGTTTTCATGTGATGTCGTGACAACGGAAAACGGGTTTCATTTTTATATATATAGATTACGCATTATACCACGGAGAGTGTTCAGAGGAGTTGTTCGGATTAATACCGGCAGCTGAGTTTCATCATCAACCTCGAGGCAGAATTCGAAATTCCACCCGTGTCACCTCGACTTCCGCAGTTCCACCACTATACGTTTCTTAAAGCAGTTTCTGCCGTGTACCATCACTATGGGTAACCAACTGCACACAAGTATTTCCCAACCAATTCGACTTTGGGTTTAAGGGGACTTTATGAAAAGAGCGTACCAATTCAAAAAAGGGAACGCACTCGTAAGACCTCTGGCATTGAGTGTCCATTGGCGGCGGCATCACCTAACATCAAAGAAGCCTTCTGCCGCTTTAAAAAAAGTATAAAACAGAAGAGACATACACTTCGGAGGGAGAGACTGGAAATATGGCAACGAACCATCATTGCGAAGGCGAAGAAAGCTGAAAAAACCTACAACGCAATTTACAGAGATACCCATGACTGATCAGTCTTGGAACTCTGCAACGCTCTCTTAAAAAATCATACAAATAAAAAAAACAAAAAAAAAAGCAGGTTACATGAGTTATTAGGCAACGGGCGGCCTTATCGCTAACAAGCGATTTCTTCCAGGCAACCCTAATATGGAACAATAAAAAAAGAAACACCTACAGCGGGTTAAGTAAAAGAAGTGCATAATTAATTAACAAAAAAAACTCACAAATATGTAACTATAACTAGAATTAAATAAAGTAATATCTAAAGAAAAAATAATAATAATAATATGTAAGGCTAATCCAAACATTAATTGACATAACGTATTAATTGGAGAATTTCTGCCAACCTTTACCAATCTGAAAACATCTTTGTATTGAGATTGTAATAATAATAATTGTATAGAGAGTTCTCCACTCCATTTTTTTTTTCTTTTCGTGGGGAAATGCTTTACGCATACCCTCCCGCGGCACGGTTGACCTTGGTGGGGAAGGGTTATGTGGGACTCGCACAACAGTGCATACCCACTAAAACCCCACGGCGCCACCAGCAATCGCCCGGGGCAGGACACGGTAACAGCGTAGCCTTGTCCGCATCCAGCCACGCGATCAGCCGTTAGTATCACCGTCCTCTACGGCCACAAATGATGTGGAATGGACCTTGGCATAGCAAGGGCCTTTCACATCGGCCAATTCACCCGGTTTATAAAGCTGGTTCTAAAGTTCTCCACTCCATCAATAACCCTTGCATTCATTAAAAATCTAATCGGGAACACGGTTAGATGTCCAAAGCTATTGCTGTGTTAGTAGCAAATGTCCATTCAAACTTTCACGAAATATTTTTATTTCACGCTATGGGGTCCGGATGAGGTCCAGTACTACAAGTTCTATAATAGCATAAACCAGTACTCTTTACCGAAAGAGAAACTTACCGAGAAAATCTAGAGTGATTTTATATAGAACTAGTTTGGCATTTATTTTAGCTAATGTTTTAGTAATGCTTTTCATATCTGCCCTATAATTGTACGGCTAACATAAATTATATACAACAAAAACAATTATACTAGCCAAAAATGGAATCACTACATAGTATAAAACAAAGTCGCTTTCTCTGTCCCTATGTATGCTTAAATCGCAATACGCAACGGATTTTGATGCGGTTTTTTTAAATAGATAGAGTGAATGAAGAGGAAGGTTTATATGTATAATAACATCCATTAAATATGGATGGAGAAATATTGTTATTTTTGAGGTTTCTAATCTGATGTCGTAAATCGTAAATAATTAAATTTTTTCCGCTTACATTGCGAACCCTACGAGATTTATCAAAATAATGTACTAAGTATTGTACATATTGAAAAGGTCTACAGAAAACGCCGCGATGGTATATGTCTATCTCTCATGGATATCCCACAATAAAATTTTTTTGTCATTTACTTTTTACGATAAATAATGGCAAATTTTCGAAGCGATTTTAACCAAAACAGCATTAATCCTTATTCAACTAAATACCTTAAATACATTGTTGATTTAATATAGATCTATATGGCCCTTTATAGCATATGATTTAAATGAATATTTTCGAAGATATTACAGATTTAAAAATTGCGGAACGCAGCGCGTCGGAGGCCGCGGTTCTCCCTATATTCTATAGCTCTTTGAATTTAGTATCAGCATTGCATCCATGCGAAGCCGGGGCGGGTCGCTAGTACTTAATATATACAAAAATGTTCAAACATTTACAAAAGGAAAAAAATCTATCAAAATTATAGAATGCATATGATGAACGAAACTCAAATGTGTTGCAAGAAAGAAGGGCATAAACTATAGACAGGTCTATGGTTTATGCCCATATTCTAACATTTATAAAATATACACAGTCATATTACATAACCACATCGTAGGATCGGCTCGACCTCGTTTCCCCTGTGGAGATCTCCAATTTAAACAACTGATATCTAGCCGTCTCACCCTAATGTACAATTTGTGAGAGAGATGGCTAGTGTAATCACGGAGGTTAATTTGCTCCCACGCAGGTGCATGTAGCAAATACCTAATGATCGTTGAAGCACATCCTCATATCATATGATTATTGTTTTAATATACGTATATGGTATGTGACATAGAGAAATGTATGCAATAATTGTATAATAAGTAATTTAAAAAAAAAAGTGCGTGCGTACAAAGTACACATGTCAGAAGTGAAAAACTTCTTTGTCAAACCAATTTTTAAGTCTCGTTCATATTTATACAAATCTTATTTTCGAGACATAGAGGGAGGGAAAAAGGAAAATATGTTAGGAATTTAATTGTCATTAAAACATTAAAAATCGGCGTTTACTGCACAAGACGTTATGCGTCAGAATTGCCATTTAAAGTTCTAATATGTTAGCTATAAAGAAGTCTCTTAAATTTAAAGCATACTTTATCACAAAATTCATGTACAGATACCGGCAAACATCTTGAACAAATGTCCTTGACTGCGCAGAAGCGATTTTTGGTATCATTGGAAGGGGGGGCGGCGCGGCGTGATTGGTAAATCAGTTGACGTTTGTGTATGCATCGTGCGCAAACTTTCCCCCACTCCCTTGTTTAATGCTCAAAAAGTTTGCCGGTATCTGTAGCTAAAGTGTCTTTGGTTGTTCCTGCGCCGACTATTTTTAATGAATCGTTTGTAACAAATTCCTAGAAATCCCATGCAAATATTGCGACCAGAGTCAACCGCCAAAGACACCAAGATTTATTTATTTCATAAACATTTCTTATCTTTTGTTTACATTAACACAGGTCAGCAACTGTGGGACCTTTACATTTTGTTTATAGATATCAGCTAAGTAGGTACGTTTACGTTCAATTTATGGTTCAGTTTCAAAGGGATATTCTGAGTTATTTTTTAAATGTACCAGTGAATAACTACGTATGCACACATGTATATATCTTTATCTCAACCATTTCCTGTAACGAGTTCCGGATATAACGACGATAATAGAGTGATTCCTTCATCATCCGTCATACAAGAAATCCACTATATATAAAGATAATACTTATTTGTATAGTAAAAAATAATTAAACGTATTAAAATACTTTAATACAAGTGCTATTAAAGTACTATGAGTTAATAATAACCAAAAGATTTACGCACATTAATTAATTATAAAAAAATCCGCACAATCAGCAATATATAAATAGGCATGACTATCATATTAATTTTTATAATATCACTAGCTGCCCCGCGAACTTCGTTTCTCCTTAATGTGATTTTGCTTAGCGTACCTTTTTAGTACATACCAACATGGAACATTTTGCTATGCTTCCCCAGAGACTGTTCGGTTTTCCGGAAGGAAAACTTTTTAGGTTTTTCTGTGAATTTTTCTCTATATAAACCTCAGTATAAAAGTTAGATGGATTTTTGTATGCTGTATCATAAAAAAGTAAATATTTTTTCTTGCTATTATCCGCGCAACACTCTCTTAAAAGCCTTCTTAGTTTTATAACATAAGCTGTTACTCATAAGCGATCACGTGATTCTAATTTTAACGTATTTTGTAACCTTGACTTTGTAAACTCAGTTGCTAGCCAAGTTATTAAAGCGTCTACACACGGCCCTAATATGAGTGGCGATATCGGGATAATGGTGGTGAGGAAGAAATCGCCTCGAATCGGCAGTAGTTTACTCAAATAAGGGTACGATTTGCTTACACACAATGCGATCTAGGGTGCTCCCCACCTGCCCCGATATTGCCCCTGATCTTCGGGCCGTGTGTAGACGCTTTTACCAAACTGAGAATCCTTCAAGAGCGTATTATTTTTAGCTGGCAACCTGCGAGTTTTGTCGTAGTGTGTATATGAGGAGTGTCATTTCAAAAGGACTTATTTCCACCTTATCAGATTTTTCAATAAATGCCAAAAACTTCTACGTTATTAATTTGTGTTTTATACATTTTTTTTTCAAGTCACCATGAAAGAAGATCGTATTTAAGTAATTCTGACACTAGCACATTAATTCTAAAAAATATGTATAATAGTAAAACCTTACTCTAAAATTTGGATATAAGTCACTTTGTTCAGGACTACAGGAAATAAGCCTCTTTGTTAGGTACCCTAATGGAAATAAGTCACTTTGTTAGGTACCCTAATGGAAATAAGTCACTTTGTTAGGTACTCTAAGGAATAAAGCCTTTTTGTTTTGGCTCTGAGAAACAGACATAATAATATGTGATATAAATTTTAATGGAAATAAAAACAAATTAATTGTTAAGAATAAGGAATTTTTTATTGACTCACAACATATAACCTATTAAATACGTACTTCACCTACATCTGGATCTAAACAATTACAATCTTCCTGCTCGCAATGTGTCGTCACATTATCTTCTCGGGCAACTACCCTGTCATTATGCAATATATTGTTGAACCACTTTAACTCATCTATTTCCTCCCATGTTTCTCCAAATTGCTTTACTAGTAATGCAATAACATCATTTTTTTATTAGCATTTAAAGGTTTTGTATTCGCTTCCATCACAGAGAGCTCTGTAGGAATTCTCTTCCCCTTTTTCAAAAGAGTTTGTTTTTCTTCTCCAAATCTGTAGTTCTCAAAACCCAATACAGCACAGCCTTTGGTTTCTTCCACATATTTTTTTAATGAAAATTCTTTTTAAACTTTGTATTCGTTCAATCTTTTTCAAATGCTTATCCAGTTCTTTGACATTGAAAATTTTCTAATCTCTGTTTAGAAGTCTAAGATCACCATGGTTTTTATATATTTCATAATAACCTTCATGGGATGTGATAACAGGAACTTTTCTTAACTGTTTTTCAAGTCTCCCAAAGACCCTGTCCGCAGGCAGAAAACTGTGCCCACGGACTGGAAAATACAGTTTTTCTTAATCTATGAAATGTGTGGAATGGAAATAAATCTGTTTGCTATAGACCAGCGACTAGACTCGAATTATGTATTGGAAATAAGTCGGTTTGTAAAAGAATATTTGTGTCTTGAATACTGTTAGCAAATGACGTGGAAATAAGCGAAATTGTTTTAGATACGTGAATTGAAAGTCAAATTTAGAGACGAATTAAGCGTTTTTGTAATACACAATTGGGTATAGTGGTGTAATCGTATGCTAAAAATCGATTCCCATCATTAGCTAATTTATTTTCAAAAGTGGAAATAAGTCCTTTTGAAATGACACTCCTCATATAGCGTTATTATAAATATCAATCAGTCTGGGAAGTCCGTAGAGTAAACAATTTTAATATGGTGTGACTCGAAGTGGCTCTTGAACTCCACATCGCATAACATCACGGCGTATGTTTATATTCAGAGCAAGGCCATTTGACCAAAACTTGTGGTCACACCAATGAAGATACGGTCGCCATACATTCAAAATCCGTTGTATATAAAATATCTCACTAAAGTTGTCGATTATACTTAAAACTCGCTACCTATCTAAAATCAGAAATGAAACGACAAATTATTTAGGTCTGGGTCTCAGATGCCTGTATCAGTTCCATGATATTTTTTTCTCAATATAATAATATATTTCTCTAATAGCGTCAATCAGCGTCTTGTGCCTGACACACGCCGTCGACTTTTTGGGTCTAAGGCAAGCCGGTTTCCTCACGATGTTTTCCTTCACCGTTCAAGCGAATGTTAAATGCGCACATATAAAGAAAGACAATTTATGCACAGCCGGGGATAAAACTTACGACCTCAGGGATGGGAGTCGCTCGCTGAAGCAACTAAACCGACACTGCTCTTTTTCTACTTATTTTTCGAAATAAACATAATTACGCCCTAAACGTACCGCTTAACAAAATGGGAGTATTTGATTTGTTTGAGAAGAAGTTTTCAGAGTTCCTTGGAATAATTTGTTTGTTCCGGCTATCCTACAACATGTGTCTATGAAGGTAAATGAAGTTGGTTTTACGTAGAGACACGATGACGGCTAATAGGACGGTGATGTTCGACGCTTCTAGGCCCTTTTTGCATTGTGTCATTGAAAATACTACTGATTCAATTGTTTTAAGTGGTCTATTCGAAGCCAACGGTTTACTAAATTTTAATTGTTAATCTTAATATATATAAATTACGCGTCACGTTGTTTGGCCGCTATGGACTCCTAAACTACTTAACCGATTTCAATCAACACCGTGTGCAGTTTGATCTAACTTAAAAGACAGGATAGCTTACATATGTATTTATATAATTTTACTGTACGTGTGTATGACACTGAACTCTTTTGAAACGGCTGGACCGATTTGAATGTTTTTTTTGTATGCGTTTGGGTGGTGCCCTGGATGGTTTAGATTCACAAATCAGCCCGGCAGATGGCGCTACAGTCAGTACTTTCATACTTTGTTTAATATCCTATTCGCTTGAAATATCATGCAGGACAACGTCTGTGGGGTCCGCTAGTAAAGTTATAAAACATTTGATTATTTTTTATTTTCCATTATCAGTTTTCCTCAATTTACATGCAATAATATAAATCTAAATAACGTTAATTGACAACATGAATCGCTTATCAAATAGTTGCTACCGAATTAATTAATTAAATTAATTAAATTGGGGAAAAATATGTAAAATTTGTTTTCCGCATGTTAGTACTGATATCAGATTAATTAACTAAATTTAATAGCTTAAGAATAAATCTATATCATTGGTCCGTCTGAATCAAATCAACAAACAATATATCGCTACGATTTTTATAAATGACGAATTGTAAAATAAAAAAATATTTGTATTAATTTTCGACACTTAATATTTTTAATGACAGTGAAATTCCTAATATATCTTGCTTTTTCCCTCCTTCTATGAAATCTAAAGTTTTAGATTTGTATAAATATGAACAAGACTTAAAAATTTGTTTGTCAAAGAAGTTTCACTTCTGACATGTGTACTTTACTTGCTTGTTTATTTTTTGTTAGTTTATTTATATATCACCAATATTAAAGATTGCAATTGTGTATATTACCTATCTTATTTTAATATTATGCATTGATCACATTTGATATAAATAATCTTAGCTATTCATATTTTAACTTTAAAAATAATGGGTTTACAAGAAATGGAATATATTATGTTTAGTAAACATTATTTACAACTATAATATCTAAATACTACATTATTAAAGGATGATTCACGCTACACCGTGTCTCGACCGGGCCGTGCCCCGGCCGGGGCACGGTCTAACATTAATGATATACTTTTGTATGAAGTAATTCATGCCTGACCGTTGCTCGGCCGTGCGCCACCCGGACTCGGCCGGGGCACGGCGTTGTATTGTCGGTGGGTATTGTTTCCCGGCTCCGGCACGGTCCGGCCCCGGCACGTCGTAACATGAACGTAGGCGCCCGGGCACCCGCAGAGCAGTCAACGTCAAATCTTAGTAAGGTTAACAATTTTTTTGACAAAAACAGATATAGTCGTCCAAACACGTACGTGCGTACACCCAAACAGCCCGGTGTAACATGAACCACTGTCCCGGCCGGCGCACGGTGGACGTGTCCCGGCCGAGGCCCGGCCCGGTCGCGACACGGTGTACCGTGAATCATCCTTTAAGCAACGCAGGTAACGTACGTATCTTAGCTTAGGTACGTTACGTTAACGTATTGCTTAATAAGAGAATTTATATTTAATTTTACTTTAAAATTGCATTTGATTGAAAACAAATCGTTTATTTAAGAGTAACAATATGCGAAACAGTAATTCCCCGTACACAGAGAAGAATGACAAGATCAAGAGAAACTGGACTTTCCTATGCCTCATTAATAAGGACATATATCATTATCGTACGTCTTTCCTTCTTTATTCATACTATGACGTTAAAAGTTTGTTAATCATAAGAACTATTGCTTCGAATTGAAAACCTGTTTTGTATTGAATAGTCCTTTCGAATGCAATTTATGCAATATAGAATGAATGGATAATTTTGAAAAAACTAGTAGTAGATGCTATTCTTAAATTACTAATATTAAGCAAAAAAAACTTTAGTAATGTATGTTAGACTATAACCAGAGGCTGTCTGACCCATTGGGCTCTGGGCGGCAAGTCTTAGGACGTAATCTTAATATATATGTTACAGTTAACACTAGTTTTTAGTTAAAACTCGTTTTCCCTAGTTAAAAATAGTTTTTACTAAATGCCTTTGTCAAAACTAGAAATAACAAGTGAAAACTAGAATTTACCACTGATATAATTCATTTTCTGATAAAACTAGTTGTCACTCCGAGCTTTAGTTACAACTAGCACTAGAGAAACTAATTTGAATTTTGGGATTGAAAACAAGATAAAGTTTTAAAAATATTCTATAATATCTAGGGTATAGAAACATAGTACCGTACCTAGTAAAAAAAACTTACACTAAAGGAACATTTTAGGGAACATCAGCATAAAGTAGTTGCCAAGGTGACAACATTAATTAAAAGTAAATAAAATAATCAAACAAATCAACAGAATACAACCATAAAATTTAAAAAAGGAACATTATAATAATATTTTTAAGGGTATTGGTAAACATACAATAAAAAAATAATCAAACAACCTTAAAATTAAAAAAGATGACGATCTACTTGTTATTGCAAGACAAACTATCGTGGCATTTTGAATTACAAAGGTAGCCATTTTTCTTGCAGAGACACCTTTTTGACATACATCCTTTCTTACATACGCAGAATAAAGTAGCCTTGGTCTGAACAGTTTTAACTGACTAACTTCGAAAAAACGCGTTTTGTCTAATAATAACTAGTTTTAACTGATATTCATTTGTGAGCATTAGTTAATTCTAGTTTTAACAAAGGCGTTTAGTAAAAACGCGTTCTAACTAGGAATAACGCGTTCTATCTAAAAACCGGTTTTAACTGTAACATATATATTTCTTGTGTGCGTGTGTATGTGACTGAACTCCTCCTAAACGACTGGACCAATTTTGATGAAATTTTTTGTGTGTCTTCAAGGGGATCTGGGAATGGTTTAGATTCACAAATCAGCCCGCCAGATGTTAAGGGTAGTCCACCCCTAAATTTTTATTTTTATTTTTTAGACAAAATTTTTAATTTCTATTTTTTTATGATACAGCATTAAAAAATACATACAACCCCTAACTTTCACCCCTCTACGATCAACCCCTATTTTTTTTATTATAAATGATATACATGGCGAAACGACGTTTGCCGGATCAGCTAGTCTATATATATAAAAATGAAACCCGTTTTCCGTTGTCACGACATAACATGAAAACGGCTTGACCGATTTGTCTGATTCTTTTTTTATAATATTCCTTGAAGTACGAGGATGGTTCTTACGGGAGAAAAATTAAAAAAAATTGAGTGAAAATGTCTAAAAACAACACTTTTCTATATTCCCATGCAAAATATTCGTAATAATCTAGCTAGACCAGTGTCCCGAATAGCAGAATAAGTATTTAAAAAAAATAAAGAATCGACTGTAAGGCGGTACGATGTTCGCCATGCCAGCTAGTATTCATTAAAATTGAAAGATATGTACGGTCTACGCGATTAGAAAACCGATCTTCACGTGTTTTGAGATGCGATATTCAAGTACTACATAATAAATTTTTCAAGTATGTTTTGAGTGAATGAATTAGTTACCTAAGTTTATTTTAATTTACCGTCATATTATAGCCTTATCAAGTTATTAAGGATCAAAATCAAAAGTTTAAATTTAAAAGAAATAGTTAATAAAAGAGATATTTTTTTAAATTTGGGATTTTGGGTAAGGCAAGAGCGAGGTTCCGGCGATTGCCCTGTTTGCCACCCCCTAAGGCAGCCGATGACTATACTGATATGGAATAAATAAATAAACTATTTACATATTAGCTAAAATAAGAGCGTACCAATTCCTACAAGGCCGGCAATGCACTTGCGCGCCTTCTGGCAGTGTGTGTGTCCATTGACGCCGTACCACTTAACAGAAGAGACTCCTGCTTTCTCTTCTATATAGTAATATTATAAGAAAATGCTTAAATAGGCTAGATAACAGTAGAATTAAGATATTAAATTTTTTTCGAAAGACTACGTTGGTTACATTCTAGCTATCAATAACTATAGGGAATGCACCGTGCCATCGAGGTCGCTATCGCTATTGAAAGTTCCAGAGTGCCGGCACAGCTGGTGCTTGTGCGTATATTTAAATAAAACTTTAAAGGATGTGCTGATGACCGTTGAAGGCTCCAAACGTCGAAGTAATATTTTTTTTTTATATAACATGAGGCAAACAGACAGGAGGCTCGCCTGATGATAAGTGATAACCGCCCATGGACACTCACATTGCCAGAAGGCTCACAAGTGTGTAGACCGCCTTTCAAAAATTGGTACGCTCTTTTCTTGAAGTCGAATTGGTTCGGAAATATTTCGCTTTAAATCAGTTCAGAAATTTTATTTAAAATGAGGAAAAAGTATCTTACAGTAGGTATGGACCTTGAGTCAATAATTATCGCAAGACAAGATGCTTGAGGCCAGCGCATGTATGGTAGAGTGAGGTCACAGCCCACTGTGCATATTATGTCATTGTTTTAGCCTTTCCTCATGTAATATTGGGAAATACGTACACATCATGAATAATTGGACCTATATCTGAGTTAAATTATTAGTGGAATAGGAATGTTAATATAAAATTCAAGAATGATATACTTAGAGTTTTTTTTCTGTCATATTAAACATAGAATATATCATCTGGGTAAAATATTTTTGCGTTGTCTATGATTTATTTCCTTTCAGCAATTATAATAATAAAAAAATAAAAAATAAATAATAGTTTAAAAAAACTAAATAACACGCTTTTAAAGCACATCAAACTAAAAAGTGAAAAATAATTCCTAATTTAGGCTGAAAATTGTAATGAACAAAAAATACTGGTATTATTGTGAAAAAGCGTGGGTTGCTCGATAGACGAAAAATATGGCACAGAGCGCCTAAACTATTATTTATTTTTAATTTTTTAGTTAAATTTGTTTCATTTTTTTTCGGATTATTGCATTGTCATCGATCTTTAACAGGTGCGCAAAGTTTGAATTAAATCTGTCCGTTAAAAGTGGGTCAAAATCGAGTCCGAAGGAGTCGGTTACATACATACATACATACATACATACAGGTGAAGCTAATATAAAGCGTGTAAAAAGTTAATTTAATTAATAACTAAAAGTTAATTTGAAATATTTTTATGCTCGATGTTACATTATATAAAAATCAATTATTACCTTGCAACACCGAAGTAGAATCGTAAGAATTCGACTTGTTAACAAACCGCGAAAATTACCGCGAATTTTATGCCTAACGTATTCCAAGGTTACAAAGTGCGGTTGGAACTAGGCGTTTGCTTAATTTGACGTTTAACTTTCAAGGCCGTCAAGATTTCATTCTTTGACTACAAGTTTATAACTAGTATTGTAACTAACTCGTTAAGGCCGATTTACATTATCATTAGTGTTTAGGAGAGTGCTTTAGGATAGTACTTTAGTTGAAACATGTAAACGCTACTTGCTTTAGTAAACGCTACGCTAAAGAACTTGCCTTTCAAGTTGTACTAAAGCACTCTCCTAAACACTAAGATAATGTAAATCGGGCTTTAGAAAGATTGAGATTCAGAGCCATGTATCACAAGATTTTGACAGATGAAAGAAGTTTACGCTCACTTGTAACATAGACAAATATAGTTTGCTTGTATGTGGTAAACATTCCTAATTAGTAGTTTAAAGAATATTATACAGCGCAGCAACAAAACGTTTCTTTAACACTGTCAAATGATTTCGAGAAAAGGATGGTACGGCCGCAGTACCGCTTTTTTGCTCGACTTTGCAGATGAAATTATGGGTTAAGTTTTATTAGATGCTTAAAGTCGCTGATATAATAAAATATAAGCTGACCATTAAAATAGCGTCCTTTAAATAAGTCTTTATTATTCCGTCGTCTGATATTGATTATTGCCAATTCTGAAATCAAGGGCGTAGAATGTACGAGAAGAACTGGGAAGAAAATTTCCGACACACTTTAATCGCCTAATCGTAATACGTAGCGCAGTGTTGGCCTAGTGGTTTCAGCGTGCGACTCACATCCCTAAGGTCGTAGGTTCGATACCCAATGCACCAATGGACTGTCTGTCTATGTATTAAACGTTCGAACGGAGGAGGAAAACGTCAGAAAACCGGCTTGCCTTAGATGCAAAAACTCGACGGCGCGGCGTGTGTTAGGTACAAGATCACCTACTTGCTTTTTAGATTAACAAATGATCATGAAATAAATACAGAAATTTGAGGCCCAGACCTAAAGAGGTTGCATCGCTACTGGTTTTTTATGCGCTGCTCGTCTTAAAAGAAAGACTATATTCTCGCTCGTAAAATAATTTATATCATAAAAAATGCTAAATGATTGATAATTTTGTTTGTAATCCCAAAAACCCCCGAGGGGACGTTATTGATAATTTGCATGGAAAAATATATATTATGTAAATAAAGCGAACGGAAACCAAAAAAATCTAAGCATTCTCTACTTAAATGGGCCTGATGGCATTCCCCCAATTTTGCTGCATACCTGTGCTCCTGAGTTGGCTCCGGTTATAACGCACCATTTACGATACCTATACTCCCGAATTGCTGGAATACTGTTTCAATACGTCCCTAAAAAAGGCGATCGCGCTGGTCGGTCCAACTATCGCAACATAGCTATAAACTCCCTGTTCTCCAAAATAATGGAAAACATATTAATCAGGCGATAATACATAGTATTAAAAGAATCGAGTACTGCTACTTTATCACAAACAACATTACCTCGTTATCTTAATAGTTCGTATAAATTATGGATGCACTAAAATCTTTCTCGTGATAACTGGTAAATATTTATTTTTAAAACAATGGAGGTCGATGATTAAGCGAACGTTGCCACTTCACACTTGGTTACTATTTTAAAGTTTAGTAAAAAAGGAAGTAATGACAAGGATACGAAAGGGAATGCTTAGGTGATATACATACACATCAATTATATTAGAACATAAGCAGTCTAGCAAGGAAAAATATCAAAAAGCAACCACATAATAAAACCAAACAAAAAACCAAATAATAACTAAATCTTAAACCTCATTAAGAGCTTGATAAACAAAGTTACGGTAAAGCTTGTAAAATATATCAATATTAGTAATCAAATTGTAATTGTATCTCACTCTTATTATAATAACTGGACCATTAAAAGTAGCAGATAAGAGAGCCGTATGTCCGTAAAGAACTCTTAACTAGTAACTCTAGGATTATAAAGGAATGTATGTCAGGACCTGTAAGTGGAGATCCGTGGTCTCTGCCTACCCCTAGCTTGTGAATAAAGCGTATTGAGGGCTTATAATTTGTTTTGTCTGTTGTGTTGTGCTTATGAAAATATTAATTAATTTACTTAAAAATTACATTACAAATCTAGCTAAACTGATTTAATTAATTAATTTGTTTGCATCTATTTGTATCCAGTACAAATATTCATACCAATTAAGAGATTTAAATGGGATCTGATTTCTAGCAGGAATAGGTCTTCAACTCCTAAATTGAGAAAATTTTCATACTTAATCGAACGCGTCAGGGGATCACAGTTAAAGTATAAAGTATAATGACTGTATTTGTATTGTTCTTTTACAGAAACTGTAAAAACTTTATAAATGTGTAAAACTATGAAAAGTGCCTGAAGGTGAGGCTCTCCTGGAACCGCCCCTTCCTTTGACAATAAGTTAAGTACGTAAACAGAATAAGATGAGACAGGAGCCTCCGGCGATAATACGTTTACGTATTTAAGAATAGATGGCAGAGACGGCTGTTGATGGCGTCCTCCCCAAATCATAAGGGATAAGGGTAAAAAGGCGTGTCGTGTGTTGGGAGACCGTTAAAGAAATTACTACAAACATTGATGTCAGTATAGACAACGAAATAGTAGCATGACGTGAATCGATAGGGCAATTAAAACTGTAGTCACGCCATAAACATGCGATGATACCAATAATAATATGAATTAAGTATTTTATGACTCACTTATATTCTCAATATTATTTGTTTTCTTTGTTCATCACACGCTATGGGACACTGAACCAGCCGGGGATGCACCGTGATTTCAAAGACATTACAAAATGCACTTTATTACCAAGCAGTACAGATGTTATTACAGTAACGAGACCTCAAGTATATAACATGTTCCTGCAAGGTGCAATACTTGGTACATATTTAAATAATTGCTGCCTTTTTGTGATCAATGTTTCTACTTTTACATCAACATGGCTTTAGATTTTACAAGTTTTAGAAGTATAGTTTAATTATAAATCTTTTGAATCAATTTCCTACCGATTTTAAATACATATTTATATTTTTTTATACAATAAAAGTTGTAATGGTTTTTATCTAGAAATATCTTGGTATAATTATATCTTACATACATAAAGGTGCACTCGGTCATGCTACATAAAGGATTACATATGTTGGAAAGATTACATTGTTATTTGACGATAACAAAAACTACAATGTAATAAAATACTTAATATTACTGACATTAGAAAAAAATAATTGAAAAATGGTGACGTAAGTGCCCAAGACGGGACAGGGTACACGGCGGATGTACGCCGTGCAACCTTATAAAATTTAATTAGTAATGTAATATAATTATTGGCGCGAACTATTACAAAATAATTTTTCATATACATACGTATACATGAATCATACTTTTGTGATTAATCCAATTACTAGGAGTGTTCAATAAAAGGTAATAATGAGTAATATTTTTCTATTAAATGTTAAGTTTTTTTTCAGCTTTTGTAGTCACCTACCGGGTTTATACATTTAGCATAACTTTTATCTAACGCTCTAATCTAAAATCTTTTTCCTGATCCTTTAAAACGAGTAATAACGCGGATGCTACTGAGTATCATCTACTTCAAGATGATTTTATTACTCCGGTGAATATGGAAGATTTCGAATCGCAACTCTGGACTTGTGTGAGTTATCTTGTTGAAATAAAACAATTTTAGCGAGTTTGCGGTTAGCGTATTTCCTTACGTAAATTTGTTATTTGTCCTGCGTACAAAGTCTTAGTAATAGTAACTCGATGATTCAGATGATTAAGATCGATATTCGATTCATAATGTCTGTAGGCTGTCTCAGAAAAATCCACCCAACGTAAATTTCTTTGAAGTTGGAGTTGTCGGTTTCCAATCATGGACGTTTCGGAGACATTTCGTTTCCGGGTCATAATGGTGTTGTTTTGTCCATAGTTATGAATCCAGTCAAAATCTTGTTGTATGAAACCCAAACAACTTCTTGAAATTCTCAGTCTAGAGCTTCAGAAAGCATTCGGGGCACCCGGTGCGCTAAAATTGTTTTCATACCCAAAGGGTACCTAAACAAACTCCACAATTCACCAAGACAATGTTTTGAAGTGAGTTTCACTTTTGGCGCATGAGGGTAAAATTTTTACGGAACATCACGAAGATGAGCAGCGTTTTTGTCGAAGTACAGGGCAGGGCACAGCTATTGAGACCGATACATATCAATATCATTATTATTTTATTAAGTAACTAAATTACCATTTGTTTTGTTGGTTTTGTATTTTTATAAGGGAACAGAACCAAGACCTTTTTTGCTAAGACCCAGTTGGCTATTTTAGAAAATGTGGACATAAGTTAGCAATTATGATAATTACCATATTAATGGTGGTATTTCTATATACATAACAACAACTAATTTTAGTTCTGGTTTTTATTAGCCTTAGTATCATTCATTAAGAAGTAGAAATACTGGCAAAATTAAATTATGGGATTTGGGCTTAATTACTCAATAATTAATTTGCAAAGAAGTTTCACTTCTGACATGTGTACTTTGTACGCACGCACTTTTTTTTAAATAATTTGTTCAATCACTACGGGTGTAGGGCGTCCTATGCGTGGGTCGTCGTTAATCTAAGTTCTTCCCCGTTTAATCTCAGCCTTGCGATTCTGTAACTCACTTTTCGAACTCACACAGCGGTTTTCGCATCGGCGGTCGCTCTCAAATCACTCGTGAAGCAGTCATTTTATGATTTGGCATTCTGATAAACAATAAACTACAAGCTCCCTTTTCAGAATGCCAAATCATAAAATGACTGCTTCACGACCGGCGACCGCCGATGAGAAAACCGCTGTGTGAGTTCGAAAAGTGAGTTACAGAATCGCAGGGCAGAACACCAAAATGAAACCGTAGAATATGGAGGAGCATTAACCCCTAATGTTGCTCTTAACTTGATCTACCAGCTCCGTAGTAAAAATTTTCAAGCTGAGATATTTTCTTACCGCGCGAATTGCAATATTATCAATTTTTAAGAAAACGTTGCGGCAACCAAATGAGTTTTATTTTTAAAACACAAAAGTAAATTGATTGCTTTCTTTATTAGTATTATAAGTAAAGTATGTAATATGTATAGTAGAAGTACGTTCTTATTAACGAAAGTAGCATATTAAGTATTTTTTTTAAATTAATAACAAAGAGAAAACCGTTTTCTGTATCGTTTCAACATCGTAAGAGCGTATTAACTCAAAATTTAATCAGCATCACCATCAACGATCCGCTTCACAATTTTCTTTTGCGAACTGTGGAATCGACTCCCGTTGGAGGTCTTCCCTGGGAGATACGACCTCCTCCCTCGTCCTTCAAAGGCCAGCAACGCACCCACAGAAATGGGTGTCCATGGGCTGCGATGGCTGTTTTTTGGGCGTCCCGTAAGCTCACTTGCCCCTTGTTCTATAAAAAAGGGTCACCTGATGTTAAGTGATACTGCCGCGCATGGACACATTGCCCTTGCTGGTCCCTAAGTCGATTGATGTTAGTTACAAGTAATGGCTACCCTATGAAGGTCGTCTATACATCTTTTCAAAACAGAACTAACCTGAATAACAGACGCAATAAGCGCAACCATGGCAACAAAAAGCAGTTGCTCCTTCGCATACACGTGAAGCAAGTTTCCACAGCCGCGCTGGTACACCGTAGTACAGTCTGCAGTATATGGCTTCTGTATTGAGTCTAGAGGACCCTGGCCGCAGCAGGAGAATGGCACGTGCCCCGTAGAACTGTAGTCTGCGGGACCGCTGACGCCACAGCATTCGAACTAGAAAATCGTATTAAACATTTAAACTTTTGTTATACAGAACTGGATTTGTCCACAATCCCATCTGATGTCAAAAAAGAAATATATATTAAATGCTTCTAATTTTACATTTACTGCCAGTTCTCAAATCAAGGGCGTAGAACAGAAGAGAAGAACTGGCAATAAACCGCCACAGTTTTTTGTTCTACACAAATAGTTTGTAACGAGCTGCAACCATAACACACCTTGTTCCACATGACATTTTAAGTAATTAATAATAATAAAATAAATTAAAAACAAAGATTGGTCCTCTATCAGCAGGAGGCATGGTGAAATAGGAGCACGCACTCAAAATCTCGTGGGGACAACACGCAAATACATAGTAAAAATAACTAACGTCACCGCATACACGAAGTATTGGAGGGCACGCCTGTCTAGGAGATGACTATTTAACCGTCGCTTAAATGAACCCATATTAAATTGTCTAGAGGATGCAAGGAGTTCCACTACTTTGCTGTTTTTATAAGAAATGGAGATGTCAACAACGAAGTGGGGACACTCCAGCGTGCTTCTAGATGAGCGTTAATATGTTCTTATTTGTGTAACCCTCTAATACAGTGTTTCCCAACGCGGGGCTTACGTCTCACAGGGGGGCTATAAATTTTTTATCATTATATGGAATTTTAATTTCACTTTTTTCTTTTATGTTTCACTTTTTCATTAATTTACTTACTGTTTTTCATCAACAATTTCCTAGTAATTTCTTTCTAAAATCTTTCATTCAAGTTTCTTAAGTGTACAATTCCATTATTTATAGTTGTATGTTGTTGTGTGTATGTTGTTTGTAGTTGTGAGGGGGGGGGGGAGGCATGGCACAAAAAAGGTTGGGAAACACTACTCTTACGGGAAACAAGCTGCCGCTTTTTAGTTGCTGATTTGATAAGTATAAAATAGCACAAGGCACAGTGTCTTGCAACCTGAAACTGGACTAAAAAGTGTTTAGTACGTAAATTTTGCCATCCTTTTTATATACATACTCTATACTAGTTTCTACTAAACCATATGTAATCGGGAACACAAACTAGAACTAGAAGAACTGGCTACAATACACTTCCCAATACATCAGAAGCCTAATATGTGATGTATGTTCTTATACCTCGTAGCCAATAAATTATATTATACCGTAACATATAAACATATATTTTATAATTACAAACAATAAAGTTAGGGTATCGCAATAATCATAGGAACTGCTCGAGGTGGTTTTAGTGGTAATTGTCACCCAGTCTCTGAATGAAGCAGAGTTTCTGGTGTAAATATAATAAATACATGTGCGCCGATTTAGAAATAGCAGCAGTCCTTCGATAACTTCTATATTTTATATGAAAAACATCTCCTCGGATTCATAGTAATCAGGTATTTATTACCTAGAATAGTAGACTTGTATAATTGTGGCAATGAGTCTGTAGTAAAACAACGCTTTGTACAAACAGTACCGAGAGTTTTTTACGCCGGCTTTTTCTCTCGGCCTACACCCTTTGTCTTCTTTGCCGATGAGTAGGGATGCCTACAATTCCTACAAATTCAAATTTAATGACGTGGAATAAGTGATACATGTATCTTATGTTCCATAATAAACATATTTTATTTTATTTTATGATACTATTCATAATCCATACTTAGGCTGCTTGTAGCAACAACGTTTTTAAATATATACTATTGACTATTGTTTCAATAGACATGTTCAATGTACTCAATAGAATAATAGCTCCCCAGAGCGTTGCCTAATTAATTAACAGCTTGAACGTTGAAATTATTTATTGTACGCGTTGTCCTTAATTAATGTATTTTAGGCACGATATGGGGTAAGTTTGTTTAATTACGATCAAATTACATTTTAAAATATTTCTCTAAATGTCTTAACATTTTATTCGAAATGGAAAAGTATATTTCGTAACGACTACGACTGTGTGACTACTATGAGCGGACAAGCACCTCCCGAAAAAACTACGGCTGTTTGTACTATACCAGATCCATTATGGGGGAGTACAGAGTCCGGCAAACCTCTTGAACATTAAACAAGGGAAAGTTTGCGCATCTGGGACACAAACATCAACTGATTTACCAATCACGCGATCGACACGTCACTCTCCCGCCGCCGCGCATCCCCTCCCCCCTCCCAGTGATACCTAAAAATCGCTTCTGCGCGGCAAGGACATTTGTTCAAGATGTTTGCCGGTATCTGTAGCTTAGGGATATGACTCTCGTATGTCAAAAAACGTTTTGAGTTTAAACCTAAGTCTCGACTATGATCTTATCCTAACTCTCTAGACCAGTATATCACAACCTTTTTTATGCCAAGCCCAACCTTAGCCATTCTAAAAATTTAATGCCCTATATGACATACATAATTTTTAATATAAAAGATTTAATTGTTCACTTAAAAAACTTATATGATTGGGAGAAATCACTAGGAAATTGTTAACGAAACACAGTATCTGTATAATAAACTACCCACAGATATAAAAAATATTACTTCTATCAATTCATTCAAATCGTTAATCGAAGCTAAGTGAATATGTTAGACAAAATTACTTTTAAATTCATTTCTTATAATTACTTTTAATTCATATTACTTTGGTTACTTTTATTTTTAAGTTAATTGCATGTACGGCTATCTTTTATTGTGATTATTTTAAGAACGACCACAATGTTATGTTAATCTAGAGTATTATTCTCATGTAAGTGATCTTTTTTGTCTTTTTGAGAAAATAAAGTCTTTAAACCAAAGTATAGTTTCAAAACGTCTAATGAAAAACGTTGAGTATATCTTCGAATTACCCCCCTGTGGGGAGTGGACTTCACGTTGAGAAACACTGCTCTAGCTAACTAACCATAACTTCCCGGGATTTAGAACGGGGTTTTACTAGGGCAATACCATATTAGTATATATTTTTTTAATTTTTTTTTATGATTGGACAATTCACACCAATTGACCTAGTCCCATGATAAGCTGGTGAAGCTTGTGTTATGGGTACTAGGCAACGGATATATATACATATAAATACATATTTAAACACCCAAGACCTAAGCACAACACCAAATGCTCATCACATCGATGTTTGTCTCAGCCGGGGATCGAACCCGGGACCCATGGATTCGCAGTCAGGGGTACTAACCACTAGACCAATGAGCCGGAGCAATGATTTATAATAATTAGTTTGAAATGTTGTCTTAAATATTATAAACATAAATAAAAGACATCGTACGTAGACATGTTTACGAAATATGTTTCATACAGCGAGCATCGTACATATATTTAAATATAAATAAATAATAGTTTATTTACAAAGAAATGTACATTCAGATTGATTAATTATAAATATACCGCACAATCAGCCATATTAAAATAGCCATGCAACTGTTGTTAATCATAATGTTATATAAGAACCGTCAAGATATGTATAATCGTAAAAACTTATAATCTAAAAACTCTCCCTATACAAAAAGCTAAATGTTCCCTAAACTTTATCAGCCTTAATTATTACCTGCAATTTCAGTCTAAATCTATACCAAGTATATATCGAATAATATAAATTCTAGGAGGTTAAATGAAACGGAGTTCATTTTTTTTAAATATTTAAGATAAAAGTACCTTTACGTGAAGTCGATCCCATCGTATTGAGTCCGGATTTGTTTCTTTTGTACTAGTTTCTAGGAAGTATGCTGTCATCGTAGTTTTAATGTCAATTTCAATGTTGTCCCATACCACCATTGCCCATACAAAACAAACAAATTCTATAACCACCACTAGCAAAATTAATAGGCCAGCCTGAAATGAGATTTTTTTTTGTTAAAATTTGACGCTAGATGGCGCTATATTACAAGACACACATTAACAAGTCTGATTTGTATAATATTATGAAAATATATATTTTTGACGTACCGTTTGCCTTCTTAGATAGATCAATGGGTTTAATATTGTATTAGTTATTACTTTATGTATATATATATTCTTACAAAAATATATCTTAATTAATAAATTTACTATAGTGAATATTTACTAATAAACATTCATTACCATTATCACGTGTATTTGGTGCATAGATTTTGCTGTCCTCCACCCAATCCAGGCAATCGAACATGTAATGATGGCCATCATTAGCAGAAGTATTGCTGGATACTCTACATTTACACCAATGAAATGCCGGTATACAAATAAACGGTATAACAGAAACCCACTAGCACCGAAAAGTACAACCGCTGACATCTGTTGAGTACATAAAAAAATACATAAAACTTGTTATTATACGCCCAAGTGAGCAAGAACATAAATACATTTAAAACCACAGAGAATACATAGAAACTAGCGCTTCGCGAGAGGAAAATCTGAGGAAATGAGGTCAATCGAATTCAGCCGTATTATCGTGAACTATATTGTGTGGGAAAAAGTTGATTACAAAAGAATCAGTGACTGTTTTTAAACATTAAACCCATATATTGAATAAAAATCTCCCTTCATCCTACAACAATGTATTTAAAACTTGTTTTTGTTGCAACGAGTTGTCCGCGTTGTTATGACAACAAAGCTGATTCAGCATAACGGGAACGATTCAACAAAAAGGCCGGAATAAAATTCTATAGCAAAATACTCACCGCGAATAAAACGTTGAACGTCAACACGAGATATTTCCAACAATTTGAGGAAAGAGCCATTGTGAATCGTTCACATGTCCGAGATCTAATAACGTGTTTAATCTCGAAACAAAAGCACGGTCGTTCCACCTCAAGGAGTAATGTTTGTATGTCGCTTCGCCCGCGTAACTCAAGTTACAACTGAGTGTGCATCGCGCACAATAAAATAAAACAATTATACTCTATTAAATATTGAAGCAAATGAAAATGTTCTTGGAAAGCGGAATGCGCTTGATGCTGTTTATCAGCTTATCGCATAGATAAATGTTTTCGTAATCTAACCTACTTTTAAATGCTATGACTTTTCTCGTACGCTGTCGAAGTATTAATAGCGAGAGACATTTTCTATTTTTAACGCTTTTATCCCGGAGTTATTGCAGTTATTCAGTGGTTTACAAAGATAGTTAAAGTAAGATTATATTTTTGAGTGTAGATTTAAATTCTCTTTGTAGATTCAGTTAAATTCAGAGATAAGTACTCTAAGAAGTTCATAAGTAGTAATATTAACTATCCAGTCGTAAAATAAGACCAGTCGTTTACTAAATCGCTACATTTAATTTAGCTTTGCACCGTTATTTTGATACATACCTAATTATAATAATTAATGTACATATAAATGACACTGAATTTGTGTATATGGCCTAATAATTAATTGTGGATAGCTCAGTATTGACTTTTGACAATGGATTTTCGTAGCACGAAAAATATGTCCGGTCTTTCTTAGACAAACTATTAAATCTTCGAGTAATTATTAAACGGAAAAAAATAGTAGTAACATACTTTGAGTTAGAATAACCAATATATTTACAACTTTCGTAACTATACATTACATTACTGTACACTTTATATGTTATTCCAATGACGACCTCCATCGGGACTTCAAGGACGTCACCATAATAATCAAAAGGATCGCTGGCCACGAACAAAGGCTCCACTAACACGGGAAGGTCAACTATTAGTATTCAACTTCTTGACACCACGGGCTTAGTGAGTAGATCATAAGAATTAGTGAATTAGGATGAGAAATAATAGTACACAAGAACAGATTGGGAACACACTTAATAGAGACTGTAAGTAGTGTTATTGGATACTTTCTTATGTTAAATAGTATCCTTTTTAGTAAATTAGGTTAGATTTAAAATACTTATTAGTCTTATTTTTAAGTTAGGCTAGATCGTAATTCGTAATGTTAAATTATGTCTTTGTGCAGAGACAATTTATTAAAAAAATATTGCGAAAATCTTGAACACAATATAAGTATCCAATAAAAAAATAACAATAATTAAATCTGTCATTCCTTATTCCTTATTAAACCTTTATTACAACAATTGGTTAGTTTACCTTTCTTAATATTAGTATTAATTAGTTGTGTAAAGTTCCAAAAAGTTGGATTTCTTTTTTATTTCTCCTATTTTTCCAGTTCTCTTTGTCTTGAGCAACATTATAATTTATATAACGTCATCCGTCCATCTTTTCTTTTGTCGTCCTATACATCTCTTTCCAGAAGGTCCAGTCCATTTTGTTATTTCAAGTGTCCGTATTTTTTCCCGCGCTCTAGAAATATGACCTGCCCATTTCCATTTAAGCCATAAAGCGTGTACAAGTCTATCTGTTAGTTTTGTTATTTTACGAATGTCAACATTTCTTGTTTTGATTATTCCCTACTTTAAGATGCTCCGTCATTCCTTATACCTGAAATGTAATTCAGATATTTATAAATTATAATATCCATATCACAACTATGAATCACGCCAAAACTCAATAAACAAGCAAGCACCAAAAATCTTGATGTTCACCTTTTCGAATCCTAGCTAGCTATACAACGCAACAGGAAAGAGTAATGATAAACAAGGTTAGGAAGTCTGTAATAAAATACATTTTTTAATTAGTACCAACTACCAATCACCTATCAATTGATAATCAATTGCATTCAAGAAATATTCGAGGAATCCGACAAATTGGCCTTGTTAATTTTAAGTGTTTTCTAAATTTCATCGGAGAGACTGTTATTCCCTTAGCACTCATTTGTCGACGCTGTAACATTAGTGCTTATTTACATCTTTTTATTTATTTATATAAGGGAGCATTCAAGTATTACGTAATGAATTTGGGGGGGGGGGGGGCCTTTTGTAGAACGTCACGATGCGGGGATTGAATTACGCGTTATTGTTAATATTATTTTCGACTTTCCAGTACTTGACACCACATAATGGTAACTTTTAGGTATAAGGCGTCGCTAGTTGGTCACGAAACGTTTTACTATACTAGGGTACAGTACTTGGGTAAAGAAAAACGTTACGGTGCGTTACATGGGGGGGGGTTCAATTATCTCCAAAAATTGCGTGACGTAAAACTTGAACGCTCCCTTAAAGACACATTAATGAATTGTATATTCTGTACGCAATTAATAGTGGTTCGAACAACAGCAAACCGGCTTCTTAGAAAAATGTTTCAATGTAAGTCAGGCTTGGTTAATGGTTTATGGACTCAGTTTCCGCACTTAGACTCTCATGAGCTCCGTTGTGCGTTAAGTCCTGGCTAACTAAGCCAGCCTAGCTTCCAGAAGCACTGAAGTCTCCTGGGCATTTCACAGGCTACACGGTCACCCCACTGCTTTGAAGATTTCTGTGCGTTGGTTAACTCAAACTCAAAATAACTTTATTTATACAGGTAAACAAGTACACTTTTGAACGTCAGAAGTTAAATTAATTTTAAATTTACATTTACTACCAGTTCGCAAGTCAAGGGCGTAGAGCCGGCAAGAAGAACTGGCAAGAGATTCTCCGCCACACACCACGCCACAGCTACGCTGCACGCAGACCAGGACGTGGGTGACTGATTCCTCTGCGCTGAAACAGCCTCTGCACATGGGGCTGTCTGTCGCGTACGTCAAGCTTACAGCCCCAACGTTTGTTTCGCCGGAAACTGAATTCAGGACTAGGAGGGAGTTTAAAAAAGTTTGTGAAACTTGCAATATCCTTCGAAGCCTACTAGACTATGGTTATGATAAAATGTCCTAGATTTTCTATTCACTGGTTAGCCTCGTGTAAACACACGGGAAATGATTATGATGTAATCCAAACGCAACCACTTTGGTACTTAGAAACCTCTGAAACCTAATTCATTACGAATATTTATTTAAGGTTTATTCCTAAAAAATAAGCCTAGTTGGTCTAGTGGCTTCTTCTACTCTCATCCTTCAGGTCGTAGGTTCGATGCTGTGCACCAATCGTCTTCCTATGTCGTAACCCTCACTCGTCGATGAAGGAAAACACCGTGCTGGCATGTCAAATCCAAAAATGAACGACACGTCATAAAGAAGGCTGATCACCTTCTTATAAGCAAAAGCGCCAGTATAATTATTACTATTGTATGTTTTGTCTTTACAACATAGGTGTATACTATAATATATAATAAATATTGATCAATTAAAAATGAGTTTTTCTCAAACTAAATTAATATAATATTTCTTTCATGACAGAACTTATTGTGACAAAACTAAGCGGCGTTCTGTTTGATCAAATTAATTTTCTTTCTCCCTAATTGAAATTTGAATAACGAAATTATTAATGTGCAAAAACTTACAATCAATTAATTGTTAGCTTAGCAAGTTTATACATTTTTAAAAGCTGCCTAATTTTACCTAGAATAAATAAGGCATAAACAGAACGATAACATTCCATGCACCTTTGTTTACCTCCAATATACAGATATAAAATATATTATGCGAAATTAATGAAATTTAAATTAATAATAGTCACAAAAGCATATCTCTTTCACCAATAGTTCAGGTAACCCCTCCAAACGTACGACTTTCATGGCTTTCCTCACGTCTTCCTTCACATCAGCACTAACTGGGCCAGCTTGCTTGGCAGTACGAATCATATTCCTAGCCTTATCTAAGTTCCTTTCCCCCATAGCCAATAATGCTAAAACCGCCCATCCATCAGCTAGCAATGGCTCTGTATTGACAGCTGCAGCAGCCCAACGTTCAGCTAGACTTTCCATGCCAATTTTCAGATAAACGCGACTTAAAATTAAAGCAGAATACGCCGATGGAGCTAACTTATGCGCACGCGCTGCTCGCTGCAATGCTCCTTGTGGATTAGATTTAATACCACCTAATGCAGCCCGCAACAGCATCAAAGGTGGTAGTTTTGAGCCAGCTTTATCTGCTTCAGATAAACCTTTCTCGCACTCTCCATCCCAACCTCGAGCAAACACCAAACATGTAAGCCGCATTTGCGATAAAATGCAAGATGGACCAAACTTTTTTATCGCCGTCTCTGTTACTTGTATAGCTTTATCAACTTGTTTTTGCAAGAGTAAATAGGCCGCTTGTACATAATAATAATCCTCGGTGATTACAGTTTTAAGATTCAAACGTGACCCCCTGGTAGCGCAACCTTTTAAAAAACATTGCATCAACAGGTCACTAAAGCGAAAACATCTAAGACAGAGAAAGAAAGCCGACGCTGTAAGCAAAGGATTACTTATATCAATCAGAGAAGGAATCCAAAATGACTCTTCTTCGCCACTAGTTTCGACCCACCTCTGCAAAAATCGTTTCCATTCACGGGGTAACTCATACGCCTTGCGCATTTTCTTAGCGGCAATAAAAGCTGCGTAGGCGTTTTCGTGGAAATGATAGAACGAATGCAATGATGCCCATGCGATAGCATTAGTCACACCATCCGTTACATCACCTTTTACTGCGATACGCAGCGCTGCGTGTGCTTCGTCATAAGAATCACCTGTTTTGTCGTAATTAATCGCACCCAAAGTCCAAAGTAGAAATCTATTTCTGGGCTGAAAACTCAATGCTTTCAAGATACAATCACGAGCATCATTTTCGTTTTGATTTTCTAGATATCGCAAAGCTTTACAAAACAAAGGCCTCGGGTGTTTGGGAAGAGCTCTTAAATTTTGTTCGATATGGTGATTCATAATCCTTCCGTCACCACCTATTCGGCTCCTAGCAGCTGCAACACGAGAAGTTGACCGAGGAAGAGGGGGCTGTGGAGCAAATGATGCAGTGACGGCACGTCGGCAAGCCAGATGTTGCGCAGTAATAGTATCTTGCAAATAAGTTTGTGAACATTCTCCCGGCGGAAACTGCTTAAGCATCGATCGCACGCGATACAATAGACGGTTAGCTGCCGTGCGTTTATTGCTTTGATTCATAGCCATAGTTCCCATGCAAGACAAGCCGCATAGTTCTTTATGTACTGCTAAAGCGCCTCCTTCCTTCCTAATTTTCCGAACATCTATAACTGGGTCTTCTGGAGTTGGTTCTACACGTAACTCTTCAACTGGGCCAGCGGGGACCTCCGGACAAGGAAAGCCTAATTTTTCATAGAGAGCAGCTATTTTGGATTTAGGAACAAGGGGTTCAAATAAATCAAACCTTATAGCTATATAAGCGACGTGGTTAAGTTCATCTGTAACGACGTCAGATTCTCGAACACTGATTTTAGCACTAGTAGGCGGTAACTCCAACAATGGCCTCATTCGTTCGGGTAAATCAGATTCATTAAAATATAATAACTTTCCACAAGTTGTTACTCCATATTGGCCCGGTTGCAACAGTACTCCTAAATCTATAAAAGACATATAACGTCCTCTGACATCAATCTTGCCTTGTTTTGGAACACCTGCCAGTTCTACCATAAATGGACCATTTTCTATTCGCTCACGAAAAGCAATAGGATCTACAAGAACTCGTTTCATCGCATTCCAATAAACAGAAATACATTCATCGGTATCGTTTGATTCACAATCAGATATAAACTTATCTTCTTCTGGAATATTATAAAGTGTGTTTGCACCATATGCAGCATTACTTATTGATGACCAAACTACTTTCGTTGCTGATGCAGTACTCATGGACATACCAAAATGAATGGGCATAGGGTTGTGTATTTCATTTAATCCAACAGCGCTCATATATACTGTTCCTTCTCTGACAACCGGAAGACAGTGGGCAGAAAGCATAGTAATTATAATTGGAACTCTGCTGTTTTCAACAACTCCATTGGTGTCTGCATGGACAATGACTGAACTGGTAGTAACTTCCCCGGTGGTTAAAACATATAGCGGTGCGTTAACAACTATTTTCTCCTCTCCTAACAATAATGGAAAAAGATCAACATTTCCCCCTACACGATTATCAACGTGAAGAAAAGGATCGGGATCTTTCGTACCCTTACCGCCAGCAAGGCGCAACAGGAACGTAAGTGGTCTATCGATTAATATACTTTGGTCAGAATTCTTCTTCAAATCTAAAGGGAGTGATTGCATAAACTGAACCACTTCATTGCTCCACTTAGTTTCAAATAAAATCTGGCCGTCAAACAAAACGAGAAATATCCACTCTCCAGGGCCAGGTTTCTCACCCTGTAGTGTTAATGAGACATTAGCTTCCCTTGGAGTGAGGTAAATACTCTCATATTCACCCAAAATGCTAGATCTATCAGTCAAAGATTTTATACTTTTAGTCGGCATTACTTTATTACTCTATTTAATATATATTTACAATGTGTATATTTGATATCTTTATTGACATCAAAAAAAGTCAAATTAGTCCAATATTTTTATTTTTAAACCGAAACTATTTTTGTCAATGGCTACTTTGTTATTTACTGTAAGGCGTTTCTTTAAGATTATTTATTTTATTATGAATATGTTTATTCTTATATGAATACCCGATATGTATGATATAATAATCATTGCAACTTCAATCAATTATTATTATAACGGTCTGTTTTCTGTAGCACAGACCAAGTGGATCGTGGTGGTGGATGATCACAGATTATTGGCTTTATTCACACTATTTAGTATTTAACACGTACAACACGTTTGACAACTGAGAACTGCTGTCAGCTGTTGTAAATACTAAACTCAGCTTGTTTTGATTTTATTTCAATTACTTTTATTTTTCTTTTATACTGTATATAATAAAAACATGAAACAAAATGTACACACTACTACATGGGTTTTATAAATATGTTGTTCAAAAAGACGAGTATTGTGTGTTAATATTAGGTCTCGATAATGCAGGGAAAACGGTAAATTAAACACATTTTATTTGCCCAGAATTCGTTCCCCACTTTCTTTACTGTTATTTTAAATTTCTCTAAACCTTACAGACATATTTGGAGGCCGCTAAAACGAAATTTACTAAAAAATATATAGGTATGAACCCTAATAGGATAACTACAACTGTTGGCCTTAATATAGGAAAGATAGATGTGGATGGAATAAGACTTAACTTTTGGGATCTAGGTGGACAACAGGAACTACAATCCTTGTGGGACAAAGTATGTGAAAATATTTCATGTTATTTTGAGAAAATTTTTATTCACGTAATTCGTAGCTACAAAGTAATTCTAATAGAAACAAAGTAATTGCTCCTTGGATATTGCTTTCAACTACTGAGTTTTAAAATCTTAGTTAGTGTATTCAGAGCATAAGTGTTTATCTTTTCTTTGTAATTCTAATTGCTATTATAGAAACATTTATTTTTGCCATCACACAGATATAATATTCATAGTGTCATATTTTGCAGTATTATGCTGAATGTCATTCTGTTATATACATTGTTGATTCATCTGATCGAGAGCGAGTATCTGAGTCAAAAGAAACATTTGGTAAGTAATTAGCTGCAACACACCATTTTACTTGAATAATGTCTAGAAATTAGTTTTGTAATTCCAAGATACTTATCAAGTTCAATAAAATAAAAAAAGGTGCATGTACTTATGTACGCGCGTAAGAAGTTATACTTCTTTGGCATTATTAAAAATAGTTTTTGATTGCATGCAAATCATTAATTACAATTGAATAATTAAAGACTGGAAAAGGTGTCATTATAGTCAATAAAGTTCAGTTTATATTTGAAAAATTAAATAAATAAATATTTATTATTATTCTCTTACATTAAGCGTAACATAAATTCTATTATTATTCGAAAATGTTGTTTTTAAATTATGTCCAATGCCGTAGCATCTTCCGCGGGCAACTTCATTCTGTTAATTTTGTGTCACGGTGTGTGCACATCGTAAAAAAAATCATAACGGGCCTAAAGAAGTATAACTTCAAAAACAACATAGCTCTATAATATTAGTGTAAATAATATTTATATATTTACAGACAGAATGATAGCGTCAGAACATTTAACTGGTGTGCCACTGTTGGTGCTAGCTAATAAACAAGATATTCCAGACTGTATGGGTGTTCACACAGTGAAACCTATATTTAACCAAAATGCTCACCTCATTGGAGCAAGAGACATTATGCTTATGGCTACATCAGCATTGACTGGGTAATTAGTTTTATTTAATTGCATGTTATCAATGTACCTTTGAATGTTTGTTTCTTACTTCTTGTTACTTTAAGTTTCTATATATTTTGGTTAGTATATGGACTACTTCAATCCTGAGTAGAGCATGTGCATGTTTTAGACATATAAATATTCTATTACTATCTAAATTTTCAATTATAAAACTACACAAAAGTGAGTTGAATGATACAAAATGATAGTTTGATTTTGAACGGATCAACTTCAAAATCGATCTAGCATTTTATATCAAACAAAACTCTTCTTTGCCTATTTGCTATTGATAGTACATAAATTCTAAAGTGAGTTTAATATTTCCAGCAATCCCTTAACTTTTTTACTACTAAGACATATAAAGATATTTTATAAGTCTTGCTTCAGTTTTCATAGAGTAGAGAAATTACACAAACATAGATAGTGCTGCAAATATAATAGAAAACTGACACGATTTCTTTATCAACATAAAAGCTTCTAACAGTTATATTCTTTTATCTTTAAAGTGAAAATCTTAAAAAAAAAAATGCTACTCCAACAATAAATTGAACGTAAATTTTATTAATAAATAATTTTAGGTTTAATATTATTATGCAATGGATAATGTATATTGTTTTAGTTAAAGTTAAGCCAGTAATAGAACATAATTAAAATAAAATTATGTAAAAAGTACTTATTATATATTATTATTAAACATTTGGTCTGATAACACACATTGTTCTGTACATTTAATTATTAAGATTTAGTTTTTTATTTAATTTTGTGTTTTTGTTAAAGCTAACGCTAGATGGCGCTAAAACTAAAAAGTCTAGACTAGATCAATTCAAACAGCTACTAATTGCGTTCAATTTTCTACTAGAATCTGTATCGCCGCTTTTATTCTCATATCTTTATACAACATGTTCAAATCATTAGAATATAATTATTTTATTACGCAGCACGACTCATGCCACCGACGAGACCCTCCCTTCCATTCTTGTTTATAAATTTCGTGAAATATATCGATAGTTGTATTTTATTTAAACATTATCTTATGAAATAAATTTATTTATTTATTCCTTATTTCCTATTTTTACAGTAACTTAATACTAATACAATAGAAAACTAACGTAAAACATAATATAACCATAACAAGTAAAAACTTAAACACCTAAACCATTTTATAACTAATTATAAATAATGAAATTCTTGTGAATTCAGCCAATGTGCAACTAAATATATCCGTCTCACAAGCAATAGTGTTTAGGGTGCGCAAAAAATTGCATGTGTGTACTAATTTTTCTTATTATTTTTGTGTATGCGGAGACTTATGCTCATTTGTATAAAGTCTCCGAGGATAACTTACTATGAATTATTTATAATGTTGCACTTATTGTTAAGTACCAATAATGACTAAGCACTGCATTGTTGTTGATTTGCGTGAATGGCCTTGGTGTTTGGTAATAAATAATTTAAAAACATTAAACTATATTAAGTGTAGCAATTCATAAAAAAGTGTTACTTTGTTGGATTATTGCACTAATTTTTTTACGATGAAATACATCGTAATGATTTTCACTTAGAAATTAGTGCCCGTGACTTTGACCGAGTTAATTTCAGTTTAACTATATTCGAATAAATAAATTAAATTTAATTATTTTCCCACCCCTTCAGGTGACAAAGTAAAAATGCGGGTAACTTTTTTGTTCCAAAATTTTGCTCATCGACGAAAGCAGAGAGAGAATGCCTTTAGAATTATTAACATAACAACCTTTCAAATACATTAACAAAAACAATAATCATTTTTTTAAGGGCAAAAATGTTAAAACAGTTAACAACGCTGTTTCAATAGATATAGTAATATACTTTTTCTACGCAAGATAATGATAAAAACTGCTAATTTCCTAAACCCACTTAAAATATCGCATCTATAAACCAAATTCATCAAACTCAGTTAAATTATAATAAACACACATATTTAAATATAAGAACTGACGATAATTACTAAATGAACTATGTATGCCTTCCAGAAAAGTGCGTACCAATTCTTAAAAGGCCGGCAACGCGCTTACGAGCCTTCTGGCAATGTGAGTGTCCATGGGCGGCGATCACTTTACATCAGGTGACCCTCCAGTGCCAGAATTGATTGTGCCTCTTTAAAGTGTCACTGCAAACAACGACAATTGTATTTTTTTAAATTTGTGATCTTATAAAGACTACGTGCAATAAACTGATTAGTTACACTAATAGCTAAGTCGTCACTTATCTAGTTTGGTGTTTAAATAACCTTCATATTCATTTGCATGAAGGCTTAACCACGGCATCATTAAAATGTATTTAATTTATTATAGTATTGTTCAACCTTGCTTTAACTATAAAAGTCCGTATTCATATGTAAACATTACGCATACATATATCTAAGTGCACTTATTCTTTCTAGTGACGGTGTGGACGAGGGCATTAGATGGCTTGTCGATTGTATAAAGAGGAACAACGTAGATCGACCGCCGCGAAACCACGAAGACAACCTATAGTGATTCGGTTACATTATACGATCGCAATGAATAATAATTAGCTTTCCTATTAAGATAATGATGTGACGCGCCCATTGTTTTGTACAGTATTGATATTCGAAAATAAAACATTAAACATGTTGTGTCTATTGCTATCCCTTTTCAGTGATAAATGTTTTTGATAAGAGATACGTAATTACTGGATATTTGAGGAGTACCTGCACCTGATAAAACACCTCTGATAACAGTACGGTTTGCACTGTCGTGTAAATGTGAACATTCTTGTGAAATGTTTTTGTGATTGTGTATTTGTGCGATAATTAGACAATATGGCTTATCCCATGTACGAAGTGGATTGGAGTGTGCTACCACCAGATCAAAATAGAAGGTACCAAGTATTGTTTGATTTCTCGTTGTTTTTGGAATTGTCTGTTAGTTATGTATTTTTGCCTTGCTATTACAACATTACTATAACTATTGCAACATTATTTAAAATTCCAATGATGTACAAAATATTTTAAATTAATTTATTTCTTAAAATGACATTTTTAAACGCTTTTACTGTCCACGTAAGTTAGGCGCTTCATTCAAATATTTAATACGAGTAACGCAATGGATTGAGTTGCCACTGTTCCTAATACACGCGAATTTACTTTGTTACACGTAGAATGTACATTACCATTACAAAAAATCGCTTACAAATAGAAAATATACAATTTCTTTCTTTCATCTGAAATATAATTTTAAAGATAATACTACTTTGAATAAAATTTAGTATATTTTCTTTCGTTTTCACTATTTTTTAAAGTATTTTCATAATACTACTAACGTCATCTATTGAATGAATAAATGAAAAGACGAGTCAAGTCATGACATATCGGCCATGTTGAATTTCTTGCAACGCAGGAAATGTCAGCTGGCGGTTGCCGTAATTATTCATTGTAAAATCTGTGATAAAAGATTTACTCGAAGAGTTTTCTGTGATATATTATTTAAATCAGCAATAAAAAAGACCACAATGGAAAATTAACATAAAGTGAAAATATGAAATATTCTCAAAAGTGGCCTGCGATTTCACTTGCAATTGTATGGTTTGTGACGAGATAAAATGATAAAAACTCTGACTGAACTGTCTTAATTATTCTTTATTTTCATGTTGTTATTGTTTAAGTGTTATCAAGTGTAAATAATAAACGCAAGTGTGTTATATTGTTGACCCCATACCTTGATTGCACCTGTCACCTGGGGATTTTAAGTTCATTTGTACCATCAGACCATTTAAAGGATTAGTTATTATATAGCTAAGAATTCTCAATAAAACAGCGATCATGAACGGATCGGAATCCGGGTAAATATATTTTATAACTGATGTATTAGTTTTAACTTTGTTCAAGGTTTTAACCCAACTATAGTGAGCATTGCATAGAGAATAATACAATTTTATGTCACAAATTCAATCATGTATAATAACTCTTGTTATTCGGAAGTAGTTATCAAGTTTAACTTACCTGCGTTGACAAATTACTACCAGTTACATAGATCTATGTATACCATGTTATTATATTTTAATAATGTCTAGGAAATCTGGTAATCTTTTATGTAAATAGATTATTCCTCATTTTGTTTTAGAATTGTCTTTAAAAATATGTAGTTGTTTATCTATAGTAGTATAATAGTAATCTTACTGAATATTAATTCACTTATCCCTTAGTTCTTTAATGAAATCAGATATTCTCTTCAATGATATCTTGTGGTCAAATCTGTACAAGGTTTACAGTAATACAATAACTAACCATGAAACTGAATATATGCAGGAGTGAAGTTTATTTTGATAATTATATTTTGTGCAAAATAAATAAACCTCATATTTTATAACAAAATATCATATGTTTTGGGTTTTGATAAAACTTACTTGTATAAAAAAAAGTTTTTAATAAGTTGGTAAAGTCTTTGTTGTCAATAAATAAGCTACTTAGAATATATTGTTAAGCTGACTGAATTAAACAGTATAGTTTTATATTCTTTACATCATAAAAGTGTATTAATGGATTTATATAATATGTTGTATAAAATCTAGTTTTTTTTATTCAGGTTCAACCCGGCATTTAACATAGCCACAATAAAACAAGTTGTAAATGAAGCAATAGAGAGAGGTGAGTATTCTTTATTAATTACCATAAATTAAATATAACCAGGTAATTTTAAAATAATTTTTAACTATTTAGATTAGTTTAAATTATGTAACATATTTAAGTTTTGCTATTTTATATTTACTATATTTCCAGCCAAATTCAATAGCCTAAAAATTTGTGTAAATTATTATTAAATGACTACAACCAACATAACCGTAGCGAATCAGTCTCTGAGTGAGGCGTAGCAATCATACCCTTATAATAAATATTCTCCATTATACAGTATAAAGCCCACAGTGAAACCCCCAGTAATTAAAACTCGCAACATCCTGCTAATTGTTTGCTGCTAAAATAAACTGTACTGGAATCTCTTTCTCTTTCATTCTATTGAAATTGGCTGTAGGTTTTAAGCTTAACTTTGGTAACAGCTATTCTATGCTTTATTATTGTCTTTTAACTAATGGGATAATCTTTAGCTGACACTAAAGCTTTTAATATTAATTGATATGTCGAAATTTAAAGGCATAGCTTTGTATTCAACTTATTTTGACTATAATCTATTTTATTTATGTACTATATTACGCCTGTATATTTGACTTTATACTTTAAAGTATTTGGTATTTAGGACTGATTTTAAGCTTAGTAAATTTTTAGACTGGGCCTTACACTTAATTATTTACTGCCTTTATGTGAAGTTAAAGCATGTTTCTGACAACTATTATACAAAAAGATATACAATTTTAATGTATAATATCTGTCGGACTATGTACAACTTCTATCATGAGATGAGCTGAACTTTTTCTTTGTTACCACAGTTTTGCACATTGCACAAGCCTTTTAAGTTTCGACACTTATGATTTCCTTTAACAAATGCACTGATGATTGCTTTTTGTGTGTGTGTCGTTTAACAGTCGCGCCGGTTTCAGTACGGATGCAGACTCCCACACGTCTTAGGGATCTGATTCGTCAAATTCGTGCGGCCAGAACGGCTGCGGAAGAAAGAAGTGTTGTGAATAAGGAGTGTGCATATATTCGATCCACGTTTAGAGAAGAAGACAGTGTGTGGAGGTATTGTAGACTTCTGTCTTATGGCTGTTGATATTTAGTTTGATACTCTAGTATACATTTTTGCCTTAAGAAAAAGATTATATTTATATAATATTAACTAGCTGACCCGGCAAACATTGTTTTGCTATGTATGTATATTTATTCTAGGAAACATTTAGTTCAATAAAAATAACTATCTACTACAATAAAAAGTAGGGTTAACATTTAGGGGGATGAAAATAGGTCAAGCCATTTCGGAGGAGTTAAATGACAAACAACGTGACACGAGAATTTTATACTATATGTACTAGCTGATCCGGCAAACGTCGTTTTGCCATGTTTATCATTTATAATAAAAAATAGGGGTTGATCGTAGAGGGGTGAAAATTAGGGGTTGTATGTATTTTTTAATGCTGTATCATAAAATAATTAAAATAAAAATTAATCTAAAAATTAAAAAAATATATATTAGGGGTGGACTGGACTACCCTTAACATTTAGGGGGATGAAAAATAGATGTCCGATTCTCAGACCTTCCCAATATGCACACAAAATTTCATCAAAATCGATCAAGCCGTTTCGGAGGAGTATGGCAACGAAAACTGTGACACGAGAATTTTATATATTAGATTAGATATAATCTCTAATATATAAAATTCTCGGCCACAAACAAATTGATTAAATAAAGCCTTAATTTTATCAAAGTAAGCAACTTGATTCTGAATATATGATATATTTAGCATCAATCAAAAAAATTAATACAGGTATGAAAATTTTCTCTTTCTTTCTGAAAACGAAGGTACAGAAATGGAGGGACACTTGATAAAACGGTGTTATTAAATTAATTTTGTTATAAAACGAGGGAGTTTTTAACCTTTGTGGTGTTGGGGGCAGAAAATTTTCATAGTAGGTTAGATGAATAAAATAAATATTCAAGAAAATCAAAGATTTCCAAAGCCCTATAGAGACATGTATATCCAGCAGATGTCGCAACATAGCGAAACTCCTATACATCCATATGCTGGGTTATCCAGCGCATTTTGGTCAACTGGAGTGCCTCAAACTGATAGCCAGCCCTCGCTTCACGGACAAGAGGGTTGGATATTTGGGTGCGATGCTGTTATTGGACGAACGGCAAGATGTACACTTGCTCATTACTAATTGCTTGAAAAAGTAAGTATTAAAATTGTATTAGATTGATGATATTTACTAGCTTTGTATATTCTATATTTATATTACTACCTATTGCTCGCTTTTAATCACGTGGAAAAAGGAAGACGAAAGCGTATGACGTATGTCAAAAATGTAATGGAATTTGACAGTGACAGTGATGACAACATTGACAACTACAGAATGTTGCCCCTAGAACCAACTTCAAAAACCCCTAAGGTTTTTGTTGTACACTAGGTTTGAGATGTAATTTCAATTATGCATCTAAAATATATTCAAGTAGTAAACAATGTCGATCTTGGAGTATTGTATTTTTTTTGCTTTTCGATATTTCAGTTATAGCTTGGAGTTTATATATGGTTTAGTTTGTTGGTATGGTTCTAACTTCTAGGATTAATATAAAATTTATACTATACTGCGTATTTAAAAAAAATCTTGTATAATAATACAAGTGTACTGTGGTTTGTTTTCTACAATAACTAGCGACCCACTATTTAATGGATGCTATAATACATATAAACCTTCCTCTTCGATCACTCTATTTATTTAAAAAACAGTTCTATATATTTAAATGTATATAATAATTCCCAAGGTCATTGATATTAATAATATCGAACTGTGAAAGCATAAAAACTCGCACGTGTTTCTATCGCGAAAACTATCTATATCAAGCAAACGTAATACAAATATTAATAATTCTTATTTAAAGGAAGAAAGAGATTTCGGATAATTTTTACGGAGAATTTCACATTGAAAACATCTTGTGACCCCGATCCTATGATATTATCGCGCGTTTAATCAGTAATATGAAGATAAACATGACGTAGCTGATTATTTTAGTTTGTTTTACGATGTTAATAAAACTAGATTTCTTAATATGTGTCGACTTCTACGAAATAATGATTATGAATTGAGACTCAAATAACAATTTTGCAGTTTCTAACGTTAATTAAGTCTTCACGCTTAAATATTACCCTCATATATAAGATAATAATCCGTTATCTGATGAGTTTGGTTTGCGGCTAAAATCAGACACTGTTAGAAGGATACATTAAACCCATAGTTATTTTACGCTCATATGGTAAAGGAAAAAATCCCTGTCTGTAGTACATGAATAACTCAATAATATTTGTACGTTTCAAGGCTGTATATTGCTAACTCAGGCTTTCTTAGTTTCATAAGCGTGGCGATTTTCTAAATCGTCGGAGTTACGCCCCGAGTATAGCCAGACGTAGGCACTTCTTGCAACTGTTACATTGCATTCAATCGTTACGTTAACATTTCATTATTTCGCTTATATTCTATTGTTGTACGCGAGAGGTTAAGGGAGCGTTCAAGTATTACGTCACGCAATTTTTGGAGATTATTGAAACATCGTAAGGGTACTGAGTCTAAATGCCTGAATAAAAATATGTTTGCCCCATCCCTTATTGGGAGGTTACAAAACTTCGTACTTAAAGAGAATTATTTTAAGAAATTAAATTTTCGAGTTTATACGATTTCCTTCACGTTAAAATGTAATACTATAGAACTCCCGAAGATTTTTATTAAATATCTCTCTCAGGTTATTTGAAATTCTATTATTGGAAAAATATTCGCGTAAGATCAATTTATATTCATATTTCCTCGCTTTCAAATAAGATTGAAGTTACGAAGTAAATTAAAAGAAAAACGCTTTTTACCGGATTAAAGTTATGTATTATAATAAATTTACAACTATTTGACATAATTTTAAATTTATCCGACGTTTCGCGTGCTTTACAGCGTGCGTGGTCACGGTGACTGAAGACAAAAGATGTTGAATGTCAAAAAGTATCACAGCTGCAGAGAAATTTGCATTATCTGTATTTATTTCCCCGGAGTTGGTATCGACTAAAAGATGGAGGGTTTTGGCAAAAATGGCTCACGGTGTCCTCTATTTTCGCGGATTGTTTTTCTTTTAATGTTATGAGTTATGTTAATCAAAGACAATACTATACGAAGTAAATTGTTTATTGATTCTTTAGGTAAGATGCTTGAAATAATATACTATACGAAGACGGGGTACTTTTTTAATATGAGGAGGCAAACGGACATTTTTATAAAAAAAAATTTATAAAGGCATTTTATATTGACAGAAGGCTCGCAAGTACGTTGCCGGCATTTTAAGAATTGGTACGCTCTTTACTTGAAGGACCCTAAGTCGTATTTGTTCGGAAATACATCAGTGGGCAGCAAGTTACAAATAGCGGTGGTGCGCGGCATAATAACGCTTCACGAATGTCGAAGTGATACGGATGGTATTTCGTATTCTGCCTCGTCATCCAATGATGAAACTCAGCTGAACACTAACTAACCTAGGTGAATCCGGTAGAGAGACCCCTCACCTCTACGCAACGCCAGAGGGTCGGAGTTCAGTAACGAATCCGAGTCAGGGGCTTAGAGTAAATCACCACCTGGTAAACATTCTAGGAATTAAAAAAAATTGTGCATTTATTCCAACTTTCTTATAAAAAGAACTAGTTTTAGGATAGATTCTTCTTCTAAAATAGTAACAACTCTAAAAAATATGATAAAAAAACAAAAAACTATAAAACTTCTGGTATACTTAAAATATAAATTGAGCTATTTTTTGGAATAAATAAAATTGGTAGAAGTTTTTGAACAACTATTATTATTTTATTTTTCAACATTTATTTTCTAATCAAAAAGGGAATAGAAATATCTATACGAATTGCATAGCGTGGTATTAAAAAAAATCTATTAGAAAACTACTCCAAAAAAAACTTTATTTCAGTTAGTAGGAAATTTTAAAGGCTCATAACTTGAAAAATAAACATGTTACGTATTTGCCACTAAAGGTATGATCAACCCGAATATAAACAAATTCTGCGACGTCACTTTTGTACACTATCCGTGAAATGCCTCATATGACAGACATTTCTGCGTCTATTTCAATAATTTTCGTTTGTCACAGATCATAAAAAATTATAGATACCTTCTGGTGTCTTTGGTTTATTTGCCTATTAAATTAGTGTTAAAATGTTGTTATGATAAAATATACGGGAAATAACGGGGGTCGTTTTATGAAGATAAGAATAGTTTTTATACAGAATCTAACTGACCTAAATTTATGTTATTTATGTTGAAAGTATCAATTAAAAAGTTGGGAATAATGTAGTAATTCTATTTGAAAATCACTTGATTTTAGAAAAAAAAAGTTAATTTAATGATGATGTAAAGTTGACAGGTGAAGTGATATTGAATTATAAAATCATGAAGTAATACTCATTTCAAGGCTATTGTCAAAAAGAAATCTTACGTTTAGTATATCATTAATTAAATTCACGTATTGTTAAATTCACGCTGAAGGCTCGAGGGAATGTTTCTACTTTGGATTTGCTTTCTGACCTTTGCATTGTTACTCATTGACTCCTTGAATGCCTGTTCTCCAGGGAAACCTTTTTCCTGCATTTGTTTTACATACTAATTGCTGTATTGTTAAATGCACGTATGAAAATACTAGTCAGCTAAAAGTAGTTTGGCTGAACGTAACGTAAACTGTTGAACAGATTTAGATAAGTTTTGATATATGTATTATAAAGCACTTTAGAAAGATTCAAATATGACTATTTGTGGGACTTTCTTTTTTCTTTGATTACATTTCAACGATATTAAAAAAAAATTAAAGAATAAAGCTGTAAAGAAGGAACTGTGTATGTAGATTTGGCGATCTTTAACACATATAAGTAACATACTATTTATCTTGTAGATATCATATATTATGATATCCGTGGATCTATGTAAAAATATATGATTAGGTAGCGGAGCCGCCAGACGTTGTCCTGTATACGACTTAAAATAAATATCAAACAAAAAAAAAACAAATACTCGTAAATCTAAACCATTCTTGGATCCACTTGAATACACAAAAAAATTCGTCTAAATCGCTCCTGCCGTCGAGTTTAGATACAAATACGCGCAAAGATATTTAATTAGGATAAAAAAAATTTATAGATAAGTGTTTTTTCGTGTATTAAACTGTCAATTTATTCAATTTTTTTATTTCAACTTATAATCTAAATTTTAACTAGGTATGCATGATTGTAATACTCTTGTGGCTTAGAAGGTAATATGAGAAGGCTTCTAACTGTAATCGGCACTCGACCCCAGCTCATATGACACACATATATTGTTGATTGTACTTGAAAATTCAAATGGGTTGTTAAATGCGTGCAGACATAGGCCAAGATGGCTGATCACCTATTAAGAAAAAATATCAGGCCTACAGAAACCTTTCAAGAGAGGTTGTAGCGCCACTGGATGTTGTGACCAATATGGTAAAATGATAAAACAGGAAACGAAACTATAGCGCCTTTCGCGTGACTGTGATTGGTCGACAGATCGTTGAACAACAGAACAGAGACGCTGTGGATCGAATTGCTATCTGTTGTGACTGTTAGGCACTCGGTTGTGTATATATAATCGGGTTTATATAGAATTTCTTAATATGTATTATCGCGCAAACGAAAGACAATAGATCCATATCATATCGGAACATAAGATATGTATTGTCAAACAAACACAGTATATATAATGACTTCACATGTTACCTATAGTATATTGATTATTTATAAGTAATCTTACAGAATAGAATAGACAATATACAAAGCTAAAACAAATTACATTTTTAAATAAAATATACGAAATAGAAAACATAATGTACACTTTACTAGATTTAAAAAAAGATTTCTGAAAAAAGAACTGAAATTCAACATTAAACAAACGACAAATTAATATTTTAAATAAAAAACTAAATTGTTACTACTGCTAAATAAAGTCAGCCTTCCCGCTTCTTAAAATATTTCCTCACATCCACTTTGGTAAGGTGGCAAATATCAATATCTATATAATTAAATTTTGATATTATCATTTAAGTAAATAATATTGATTGCGGTCAATGAACCCTATACCGCATTGACCTAATCAGCGGCACGCAAGACGGCAAAGCCCCTTTGGCGCAACGATTACTTTTGTTAGTCTGGGATTCGGCCTACGTCTAATGAATTTGTTATACCCATTATGTCCTTTTGATTTTTTATTAGCCTTTATATTTTGTTGTATGTACAAAAAATATAAGCGATTTTAAAACAAATTGTGACATTAATCAGTATAATAGGTACTCGAAAGAGAACTAATCTAAGCGCTGGAGCCTTAGTAAGGCTCCAGAAGATAAACCACTCTTTATATCGAAAATTCAAATTTCAAAAATCATAATCATATAGATAACACAATGAACACGAATTATGATCGTCAAAAAAAAAGAAATGTATATGAAATGCTTCTTTACTTTACATTTAGTGCCAGTTCTCAAATCAAGGGCGTAAAACGGAAGAGAAGAACTAGCAATAAACTCTCCGCCACTCTTTATTGATCGGAACCCCTTCACGGGTGGTCTCGTCCAGCTTTTTCCAAATTTCTCTATCCATGGCTTTCTTTCTCCATCCCCTTGGTCCTTCCCATCCTTTTTTAGTCTTCAAAGTCCATCTTTATCTGTGCATCTTGCTCTATGCCCCGCCCATTGCCACGTCTGTTTTAGAGCATCTTACGTTATGCTACCGAAATGATATTAATATTTAATGCTAAATTATGTAGTCTTAAGCCTTAGTGGGGTTAGGATTAGGGATGTAGGGCCCGTATTAATAAATCATAAATAAGTTTTATATTTCATCCACAGTGACCTGAACAGCAACACACAGTTTGTTGTGGGACTAGCGCTCTGTACCCTCGGGGCTATCGCGTCACCAGAAATGGCGAGAGACCTCGCATCGGAGGTGGAACGTCTGATAAAGTCCCCGAACGCCTACATCAAAAAGAAGGCGGCCTTATGTGCCTTCAGGATTATAAGAAGAGTACCAGATTTGATGGAGATGTTCTTGCCGGCTACGAGAAGTCTTCTAACTGAGAAAAATCATGGTAAGCAGCGTCAAACATAAAAAGTTAATTTTAATTTATTACACAATAAACCGATTTTTTTTGAAAATTCGCTTTATTGTTAAAACAATACGGAAAAATTTAAACAACATCGAATAGACGTAATGTTTTGTATAGTACAGGGGGCAAACAGGCAGGAGGCTCATCTGATAAACATTAAAAGCTAACAAGTATGGTTATTGACTGAGATATACTAATAAAAAACTTAAACAATATAATCGGTTGTGGCTAAACAATCTTTTATATCCGAAGTTTTATATGCACAGAGCCATGCGAAACGTACACGTATATGGGGTATTACGTAAGCACCATGGGTTGCCTTTGATTTTCTGTGGTGATTACGTGAACAGTAATTATTTACTTTTTTACACATATTACATTATTGTCTATGCTTGAAAACGAAATTCATTTTCGAGGATTCCGACCAAAAATTAATACGTTATGTACTTACTATTGTTTTCTTACTTTTTCTGACAAGAGGATAAGGGGGGGATAAATTGCAGTAAATCTGCTTACGTATTATTTGAACGGCCCCTAATATGATATTGGCCGATACCTGTCGACATCGAGTGAGATTACAAAGTAATTCAGACCGTATCACTTATACATTTGGTACAATTTCGATCAACAACAAATAGTGACTCGTATTTGATAATCATCAACTCAATTGCCTATTAACATGACACTGTGATTGAATTATACCCATATATGTACCCTTTTGCGACCGTAGAGAAACAGTTGAATTTTGTTCAATATAAGCAATTTTGTTTTTTTTATTGAAGTGAAACTTCTTTATCGGCGTTGGAAAAAAATTTACACGCATTTGTCACATTTTTCGGTTACGCGCCATCTTTTTCTTGTCCCTACCACGATTGATCCGAAGAGATTCGAAGCCATTAGTAACAAAAATATATAATAACGATAACAATGATAGTAATACTAATAATTCTATTACAATTAATGAAATTCTGTAATAATCTTAGTAACATAGTAGTACAGTAATAAGTTAAAATGAAATAATTGTATTTGTATTCATGTCTATGATAATAAAAGCCTTTTGTTAAACTTTATCTAAATTAACTTTATTTAACCAATTTCTGTAAAGTTGCATATAGCAGATCATTTTTCAAAAAATAAGGTCATAAAGAAGTTTCACTTCTTACGTGTGTACTAGTACACGCACACATTTTTTTTTTTTGATATACATGACATATATGTTGCGTTAGACATGTAGCGATAAATTCTTGAGCCTAAGGTCTTGTGTTTGAATCGTGGCTGTGTGCTAATGTGCGCAATTAACACTTACGCGGTGAAACCGGCGTATCTATCCATATAGGTCCAGAACCTATAATCGACCTCTGTACAGATAATATACTTGCTTATAAATATAATAGTTAAATGTAAATGTACCCATAAAGAAGAGAAGGAAAAAAAAAACATTAATTAAAATTATTATAATTATAATACAGTTTTCCCTGGTCTCCAAATGTCGCCGTTTCGATTTGTCTCTCGATATCGTTGAACATTGCCATTTATTTTAATACTGGACTTTTATTATTAATTCGCCTATGGTATTAAGAAATAAGTGATTAAGACTCATTGTTAACAGGTGTTCTTATCACGGGCGTGACCCTTATCACGGAAATGTGTGAAAATAGTCCGGACACTCTGAATCACTTCAAAAAGGTATGTGTTATATAATTGTATAAGTAACATTTTGAACTATTATTCATAACTAATTACTATACAATTTAATATGATAAATACGCTGTGAAAAGACAGTGTTTTGGTTGGAACTTTTACATTGCCTTATGTACATTATGATTGCATTTACTATGGAGTGTCTATTTTTGAAAATCGCAACAAAAATGGAAGAAAAAGTTATAATAGTGTTGTAATTTTTCATCCCAGCTGATTTTAATGGTCGCGTGGGCCTTTTTCGTAGTATTGCATCTAAAGCGATTATTAGGGATTACCTTCAATAGATATCTCGTTGTTGTATTTCCTTGGTCAATACCAAGTGTTTTCCTGAGACGGTTATTTAAGAAGTTCTCGTAAAATTTTATATTGGTACTACCAAATAATATTCATGTTAAAAAATGTAAATCAAGAAACAGGAAAATGAAGAGTGAGTTATAATTTCACCTATATGAGGAAAATTCGACGGTAAAACCATGCGGTCTCAACCCATTTAGTTTGACTATAGATATGCCGATTTAACCATGCTAAAATAGTGCATATAATACGCATTCATACTTACGATATTAGAAAATTAGTTAATATTTTTGTATTTTATAACGTATTTTTATAATATTATAAACAGTCAATATTTCGATTCAGAATCAATTAATTTTACGTAAATATAAAATTACATGCTTACTTGTAAAAAAAAAAAAACATGGCGATTAAAAAGAGTGGCGGAGAGTTTATTGCCAGTTCTTCTCTTCCGTTCTACGCCCTTGATTTGAGAACTGGCAGTAAATGTAAAATTAGAAGCATTAATATGTATTTCTTTAATGACGCATCACAAGTGTACATTGTGTTACCTACGTGAATAAATGATTTTTGAATTTGAACAATATACATACCTAATTGTTTAAAATCACTTGAAGCTTCGGGCTATATATAATAGAAGTTCGTGTATATAGCTGTCAAAACAGACAAACGTACTACACAGTATCAAGAAAACATATTACTTAGGTTTTCATTTGTGGTTGAAATTATAAACACTCTCGATACACATTGATACGAATAATTTCTATAAAGCAGGGTGATACAGTTGTATATATACAGTTAGAACGTTTCACAAGAATATAAAGTTTTGCTCTTTATTTAGATTATGCCTAATCTCCAATACTAATGTATGTTTGTGTTGTCCTTAGGAGAGCGGACAGCGCGAGGTAATCATTATGATGTACCTTGCACAAGGGAATGATTTGTTGATCTTATTTAGATAAATCTAGGGACAGAGTATTGAATGAATCAAAAAAAAATAGAACATTAGTTAAAAAAGTAACGAAATTTTTATTATCGTTGAAGAGTGTCATCAGGCAATTATAACCTATTTAGGGAGCGTTCAAGTATTACGTAACGAGTTTTTTGTCCTTTTGTAAAACGTTACGGGGGCGGGGATTTAATTACGCGTTATTGTTAATATTATTTTCGACTTACACCACATAATAGTAAGTAAAGAGTCACTAGGTGGTCACGAAACGTTTTACTATACTCGAGTACAGTACTGTACTTGGGTACTGAAAAACGTTACGGCGAGTTACATGGGGGTGGGGGGGTCAATAATCTCCAAAAATTGCGTTACGTAATACTTGAACGCTCCCTTAAGACCTGATGACGGAGTTATAAGTAAATCGATTTTATATCTAAAGATTATATTCAGAAAGCTATAAATACAGATCAACATAATTACAACAATATTGATCATAATTTACAAGAGATTTATCCTATTATGTTAATAGCGTAAGGACAAAGATCAACAAATTATTCGTGACGTAACTAAGCATGTATATGTTGGTACATTTTTAATAAACAACTTGTAAACTATTTAATAGCTTACATATATGTACATAGATTTCATATATTTTTTCGTGGCAGCACCGAAACTCTATAGGAAATAGCTGTTAGGTGAGGTTAAAATTTTAAGGTGAATGACCCCTAGAGTTCAACTTATTTGAATGAACAAAATTCATATTGTTTACAAGATGTTTCTTAAATATATTGTATGGGTATTTTATACATGAGCTTCATTGTTCAAAGGACAATCGCCTTCAAAGCAAATTTGTTCTTAACTTTTTCTATAGTCATGTTGAATTCTTAGTGCAGTAGTTTGGGGTTGTCTTGCTTATGTAATCATTGTGAATCTTTGGATTGTGAAGCTTCAACTATTGGGTAAAAACGAATGGTATTTACATTAATTTATATAATATGTAAGGCGAGTACGTACCGTGCTATATGGAGACTTAAATTTGAGATAACATTCACATACACAAAGCGTTACATACAGAAAAACCATACAAAGATATACACGTTTGAGCGAAGCACTCAATTGTTTCTAATAAGTGGTGGGGGTAAATGTTTTTTTAATATATTATATGTATGTAGACCAGTGAGGAACCGAGTGGCAATAGTAATGGTTTGTTCTGTGAAGAAAATTATTATTGTATTATAAAATAATCTAGATGACTAAACAGTATGTTAAATTACATATCCTTCAAAATATACTTCTATCATAATGAAAACTAAGCCTAACCAATAAAATAAAAAACCTTGCTGTTGCGAAAAAATATTGAAACTAATTCCTTTAAATGGCAACAATATTTATTATTGATTGTCATCTGTCAAAGTGTGATGTCTATGTATATAGATCTTGTCAGTTGTATGTGGTTTAAAATGCCGAAAAGAAAAGTGGTTTACAATATAACGAAGTATTTGTAGGTAAGGTAGTCTGTGGAAATTGACTCTATGACTTTCTGTTTAGTGTTGCTATAATCATAGTTTATTTAACGCCCTTAGAGCAGGTTTTTATTTTATTGATTAATAGTATGAAAAGTAATTTCATTTTTGTTCAGCCCTTGGAACTCGCTCAGACATGGTATTTTGAACTCTTTCTTTCAGTATTTAGTATGCCTGTCGATGTAAATGGCTTTTTGTCTTTGTGAGCAATACTTTTAGTTTTATAAGACATTAATAAGAAACATTTCTAGATTGTGCCGAACCTGGTGCGAATATTGAAGAACCTCATACTTGCTGGTTATTCACCGGAGCATGATGTTAGCGGTGTTTCCGATCCATTCCTTCAGGTAAGGCTTTCTTCTAGAGTTAATGTTTAGGAAGAATGAGCTACTAGAGTACGGAAAGCGAATTGTATTTGGTTGACAGCGCCGTTACGTCATTATAGTGCCACAGATCTTGATATGAAAATGAGTCAAGTAATTTTCATGAATTAATTTATTTATTTATAAGCAATCTTACAGCTAAACATATCCATATTACCATATACAAGAAAACACTTAGACAATATACAAATTCAAAACAGATTACATTGATAAACAAAATATCGTCGACGTAGAATTATAACCTCGTATGTCCAGAGAACCAAACATTACAGAAAACGAAAAAATGTTTCATTTCGTCAATGTTCGTTAAAATATTATTATGTGTTTTTGTCCATAGTTTTAGATGGTAAAAAGGCCTTATTTATGTTAATTACCAAGCCCTTATCGTTATCTTCGAAACAAAACATAAGTCAATTATTACGCTAATAGATAGAAAAAAAAGAAAAGAAAAACAAATGAAGACCGGTTCTCTTTAGAAAAATTCATTTTGATATTGGTCTAAAGATGCTATTGACCAATTACAATTACACCCCAGATTGATTTATTCATGTCGTTATAACAGATTTTGCCTGTATATATATATATATATATATATATATATTTATTGTCAAATGTTGTAATAAACGTAAACGGTTTTGACTGTTAATACAATTTTAACTACTCTAAGGTAGCCCCTTGTCCGGGAGAAGGCCCCCTCCAAGTTTTTCGACCCTATTATATATATATTTGACAAAACTTGAGGATATATAAAGCGTGTAATAAAAATATTGACTTTTCCAGGTGAAAATTCTCCGCCTGCTCCGAATACTAGGCAAAAACGATGCCGAAGCCTCCGAAGCGATGAACGATATCCTTGCCCAAGTAGCCACGAATACTGAAACGAGCAAGAACGTTGGCAACACAATATTATACGAAACTGTACTCTCTATCATGGACATTAAGTCTGAGAGTAGCTTGCGTGTGCTGGCCATCAATATTTTGGGGCGTTTCCTTCTTAATAATGACAAGAATATCCGATATGTGGCGCTGAATACACTCCTGAGGACGGTCCATGTTGATACGTCAGCGGTTCAACGGCACAGAACAACTATATTGGAGTGTTTGAAGGTTAGTTTTTTAGAACAAGTGGTTCTTCTGAATCGAGTCGGCCATGGACACACATTGCCAGAAGTGCGCTGCCAGCAATTGGTACGGCTGGATCCTGAGTCGAATTGGTTCGGGAATACTTTAGTAGTGTATTTCACATCTCAATATTGACGATGTATTTGTAAGATATTCCAATTAAACTGCTAAACAGATTTTGATGAAATATTTTCAAATACTGACAGCCCCTTTTGGGGCCTCGCCATCTGTACGGCAAATGGCTAAGTCTAATGAGTTTTCCACTAAAACTGCTTGGAGTGTAGTCCAAGGAATGATAAACAAACTAAGAACCCTTTTTAACCGACTTCAAAAAAATCTAATCATTGTCAATTCGATGTGTATATTTTTTATTGTTTCAGAGGAAAGAAAGTATCAAAATTAAAAATATTAAAAAAAACAGACATGTCTATTTACTACGTTAGTTGAAATTTGACTCAAAATAGTTTTTTTTATTTGATTTTACTGTATTTTTTTTTGAAATAGCTAGAAGTAGGCATATGTTATAATATTTGTTTTCTAATATTTTTTTTCTATTCTTGTCTATACTAGGTTTATTATATGTATATATATTATAATGAGCAGTGTTCTTAACGGCTTGCTCTCATCCCGGAGGACGTAGGTTCGATCCCCGTCTGTGCACCAATAGACTTTCTGTCTATGTGCCCATTTAATATGCGCTCGTACAGTGAAGGAAAACATCGTGAGGACAAGACATGCCTAAGACCTTACGGTTTCTATTAGATTAACACTAAGCTAGGTTTTGCCTAGATGTGTACCAGATTGACGACTCATTGGTCTAGTGGTTAGTACCCCTGACTGCGAATCCATGGGTCCCGGGTTCGATCCCCGGCTGAGACGATGTGATGAGCATTTGGTGTTGTGCTTAGGTCTTGGGTGTTTAAATATGTATTTATATGTATATCTATCTATAATATGTATGTATATCCGTTGCCTAGTATCCATAACACAAGCTTCACCAGCTTAGCATGGGACTAGGTCAATTGGTGTGAATTGTCTTTAAAAAAAAAAAAGCTTTATTTTTCTTAGCTTTATTTTTTTTTTGTTTTAAAGTCGAGTCTCGGGCACAAAAGCCTGAACATCCTATTATAAAAAATAAAAGATTACGAAAATACAGAAATCTGATTTTTATTCAAATGTTAAAATTTTTAGGATCCAGATGTGTCCATTCGTCGTCGCGCGATGGAGCTCTCGTTCGCCCTAATCAACAGTCAAAACATCCGTGCAATGATGAAGGAGCTGCTCCTCTTCCTGGAGAGATCTGATGCGGAGTTCAAAGCCCATTGCTCCAGTGCAATGGTTCTGGCCGCTGAGAGATATGCGCCTTCCAGCAAGTGGCATTTGGATACGCTGTTCCAAGTCTTATTGAAGGTAGGTAAAAATTCTTCGTGAATGTTTAGCTATTCGAGTACCAATACTTTATTGAAATATATTGATGACCCGGCAAACGTCGTTTTGGCATATGTATGTATATTATTTCTAGGAATTTTATTTTAGTTCAATAAAAAAACTATTTACATTAATAAAAAAATAGGGGTTGATCGTAGAGGGGTGAAAATTAGGGTTGTATGTATTTTTGTATGCTTTATCATAAAAACAAAAAATATTCTAAAAAATAAAAAACAATTTTTTTGGGTCGGATACCCATTATAACTTGGGAGTTTGAAAGATAGATAGTAGCCGATTGTCAGACTTACTGAATACGCATAAACATTTCATAAGAATCGGTCGGGCCGTTTCGGAGGAGTATGAAAGCGATTGAGACACGAGAATGTTATATATTACACTAGCGATAATTGTAATATAATGATAATATTTTTATATAAGAAAATAACTGTATAATTCATTTTTTAAAAGTATTTTCTATGAAAACTTTCCTTCACAGTTCAAAGCAATGGTTATAGACAAATCGTAGTCTAAACATAGGTTGCCATGGTTACCATTTTAAAGTGATAACAGTACGGTCTTTATATTATGTACTATTGAAAATATTTTTGATCTATTCAACTAAACATCTAATACTACATCAAATTTATTTATGTCTAAACTTTTATGTTAAATAACTTTGATTTTGCAATTATTACAGGCCGGAAATTACCTTCGCGATGATACAGTATCGAATACGATACAAATAATATCGTCTGCGCCCGGCGAGAGGCAGGCGTATGCGTCTCAGCGATTGTGGATCTCTTTGGAAAGATCAGCTGTTTGTGGTGATTCTACTGAGAAACAGCCAATTATACAGGTATTTTTAGAGATGGGTTTATATGGTCATTAGGTTACTGACGGATCCGCCAGACGTTCCTAATAACGTAAATCATTCTCGACTCCACTTGAACACACAAAAAATTTCATCAAAATCTGTCCCGCCGTTTAAGAGTTAATTTGTGAATCTAAACCAACCAGGGCGCCACCCAAACGCATAAAAAAATCATTAAAATCGGTCCAGCCGTTTGAGAGGAGTTCAGTGACATACACACGTACAGTAGAATTATGTATATATAAAGATTTACAGTACTGTTGGCCAAATAATAGTTTTCTTGCTTTTTGTACCAATTAATATTTGTTTATGTTTTCAATGAATGTACCTGTATCGTCTCATATTTTTTTCCTTATTGAATACTTTTTTGGGTTACGTACTTTTTTTTTTTTAATTCAAGGTATTTTTTTTTGTTGCAAACACCGTTGATATGGGTACGATGTAAGCAAAAACGGGTTAAAAAACATGATTTTCTCTACGATTTAAATAGTATTTTTTGATTGTAGTATATATATAGTTATTTATTTCTATATGGAATATATTTTTTTAAATTACATTTTTTATTTTTTCAATACGTTACCAAATAAAAAATTCATAAAAAAACTGTGAAGCTGAAACAGTTTTTTTGTTTTTTTTTATATATTTCCATTATATGAGTATAATTTATTTTATATGAGTATAATTTAGATTATATAATTTTATTTGAATGTCCAATTACAGGTGGCTGCTTGGACGATAGGAGAGTACGGAGACATGTTGGTGTCGGAAGCCAGCAACGCCATTTCCATGGTCGATGATGATGGAATTGGTATGTATTTATATCCTTGATAAAGCAATCAAAGTAATTTTATTATTACCATTGATATACAAAAAACCCAAGATGCACAGTCTCGAATAAAAGTAACGCTCGAAAGTGTCCCGAAACACTATTTCTGTCCCTTTCTATAACAGTATATGTTACAAGCATATATTATTGCAAAATCAACCTTACGCGAATTGTTTAAAGTTGTTATTACAACGCAGTGTATACGTACTTAAAGCAATAAAATTTTACGACCGACCGTGGTCGGTAGGACAAGGTATTGAGTGGAGTCGAACATGACTTTTATTTACAACTATTTAACATAATTTTTAATTTATCCGACTTTTCGGGTGCTTTACAGCGTGCGTGGTCACGGTGACTGGTGTTGGATGTTAAATAGTTGTAAATTTATAATAATACATTACTTTAATCCGGTTAAAAAGTTTTTTCTTTAAATTAAAAAAAAATGTTAAATGGGCTACCTCCTGACCTACACTTTATATAGCGTAAATTTATTTGTCAAAAACTACACACAAAAAAGTTCAAAAGGACATACATTTATTTATTAAAAAAAACACAAATAAATAACATCGTCTCCACTTATTAGACACGAGACTATTTGAAATGAGCGCACAATTTAGAATGTTGCGCTCTTTTTTTGAGGACAGTTTTTTAGACGTTGAGTGTGCATCTTGGGTTTTTTGTATATCAATGATTATTACTATATATACGGTACCTGTGCCAAAATTCGTTACGTAATACTTGAACGCTCCCAGAACTAAGAAAGCCTGAGTGAAAATGTACAGCCTCATAAACTATATTTTTTTATTTAGAAAAAACGGCAGATTTCTGAGACTAACTTTTAAATTACAATATTAAAATGTTTCTGAATTAATTTATATGAAATTCTTAAGAATTTAGGTAACAGTAAAAAAAACTGATTTACTCAACTGGCCCATAATGATAATAAAGCAAAAATAATTACTCACCATAAATATTGTCTATTAATTTAATGTATTATATTAATTTCCAGATGAATTTGTCCGTCCGTCGGAAGAGTACGTGATCGATATATACCAGAAGTTGTTATGGTCCACGCAACTGTCAATCACCACGAAGGAGTTCCTTCTCTTATCTCTGGCCAAGCTGTCAACTCGATTCACCACACAACCCAGCCAAGAGTAAGTTGTAATTGTCTATGGTTTTCACTTTTTAAAAACGGTTTTATATAAATACTAACTTGAGAATATTGTATTTTTTTAATGGTTTTAGCGTTCTCAGAAACTATGACCCCATTTTTATTTAAATACGAGTCGTATTCAAAAGTTTACGGCCCGTAGCACTTACGGCTGTTCTAGATATAGGTAATGAAAATAACAAATCCTCCAACTCCTTTATTAATAATCAGTTCTACGCCCTTGATTTGAGAACTGGCAGTAAATGTAAAATTAGAAGCATTTTATGTATATTGCTTTTTTGACGTTTATAAGGTACATTGTGTTACCTATATGAACAAATGATTTTTTACTTTGACTTTAATAAAAGTCTGTTTAATTTCCAATGACATTACAAAAGTAGAATATACTGCTTAGTTTTGTTTTATAAATTTTTCTTGTTATCCTAACTTTCTTTTCCCTTCACGACTAAATGCCTCCAGCTTTTTCCAAATATCTCTGTCCATGGCTTTCTTTCTCCTTTCGCTTACTGCTAACGCTTCTATTTCTTCTATTTCCCACCTATTTTTGGAACTCCCTCTTCTTCCCCTTAGTACTTTCCATACCTTTAACATCCACCTATAATACATTATTATTAACAACATTGCAGTTTATCTAATTTTATTTCTAACCTAAAAACGAGCGTACCAATTCTTAAAAAGCCGGCAACGCACTTGCGAGCCTTCTGAAAATCAGTTGTCTCCTATTACGTAAAAAAACCAAAACATCATTCGAGCCCAGTATTGAATAAAACACTTTTTTTTTTCAGTAAAATACGCGTCATCATTGATACATTTGGCTCCCATATTCACATAGAGCTGCAACAACGTGGTGTTGAACTGTCGCAGCTGTTTAGGTAAGAATTTTTTAACCCTAAATAATAGTATTAAATCAGTGCTACAACCTTTTTAGGTCTGGGCCTCAGATCTCTGTATCTGTTTCATGATCATTTATCAATCTAATGGGCAAGTGGGTGATCAGACTCTGTGCTGGACTTTCAACTTCTTGGGTCTAAGGCAATTCACGATGTTTTTCTTCGTATGAGAGTGAGTACATAGAAAGATAAGCCATTGGTGCACAGCCGGGGATCGAACCTACGACCTCAGGGATATAATAGGCACCTAATACTAGATTACAGTAACAAATAGAAATATTCTTATTATATTATATTAAAAATTTCTATCAAAAATTCTAAACTAGTATGGATTGACTATTTATATATAAGATATAATCTTTTTATATGGAATTGATTCAAATAAACTTGTGTTTCTCTGAAAACAAGGATATTTATTTTATTATTAACACACTATACTAATTACATTATTCTAAACCTAAATTACAATACCTGAAAACAATGAAACGACATTAAAAGTTTATTATAAAATTATCAATTCCTTTTTACAATTTCACAATCAAACAATTTATTAATAACGATGACTATTCACTTGTCAAACTTCTTCTTCCAACCAAGATGGCCGATGGCGTCATCTATTACATATCAAAGAAACATGCAAGTTTCTTTACATATATATAATGGTAGTTATTAAGTAAATTGTTTATATATAAATGTATGTTTCAGACAATACGCGAACCTGCGACCGGCGCTCCTAGAGAGAATGCCAGCCATGGAAGTGGTCAGCACGGGAGAGAGAGACGACAGCGACACAGAAATCGAACCAGCTGCGCCTGCGCATACTACGCAACCCGATCAGGTATTAATTATTTTGATGGATTTCACTTTTAAAGCGTATGAATTCCCATAGATTGAGAGAGTTGCTTGTCTATAATTTACAATGTATTGGCTACAAGTGTAAAATTATTGTTAACATAAGCGCACAACCACTATGTGGAACCAGCTGCCCACTGAAGTATTTCCGAACCAATTCGACTAAGGGTCCTTCAAGAAAAGAGCGTACCTATTCTTAAAAGGCCGGCAACGCACTCGCGAACCCTCTGGCATTGAGAGTGTCCATGGGCGGCGGTATCACTTAACATCAGGTGAGCCTCCTGCCCGTTTGCCCCCCGTTCTATAAAAAAAAAAACATTTGGGTAGTTCATTTTATTATGAACTAATATATAGTCGGAGAAATATGGTCACTTCATGGATATAGATATCATTAGCTTAGTGAGTAAAGTGCGAGTAATAAATACATGAATTATTATCGTACAGTAGGTGAATACCTACCTTTAGATTTTTAATTATAATGAGTAGCGGATACAAGGCACCGATCTCACTTTTAATCACAACCTTACAATACTACTATTGAATACTCAATCAGCCCTACCCTGCCTTCCCTGAATGAACTGTCCAAAGTTATTGATTACTCTGCCACGCTTCGCAATGGCAGGGTACAGCTATGGTTGAGAAATAAGAAACAAAACAAAGAATACATTTCATATAAGTTTAATTTTTCAATACTTGTGGGGATAAAAATGAAAAAAAAAAAGATAGATAATAACAATCCTTGATGCGCATTATATATCACGCTAAAATTTCAGCTCGGTGTAGAACTTTTTGAGTTTTTGAAGCGTACACAAACCAACATAACATTTTTATATATTTAGATTAAATTTTAACAAAACAAATCAAATTATGATTGTTAAATCGAAATAATTATGAACCAATAATAATCAATGTTCAGTTGACTGGATCAAAACATTTCCTGATAATCCGAGCTTTCCCCAACATATATGTATATATATGTACTAGCCGACCGGCCAAGCGTTGCTGTGGCTAAGGTATTTTTTATATTACATAGTAGCAAACTATTCAAGGGAAACGGTAGGAGAACACCAGTCATACGTAGTAGTACTTTCAACACAGCGCTATCTGTTAGAATTATGATTATCAAATAATCAACAAATATTTTGCAATAAAATAATATTGGGTATAAATTGAGATGTAAGCTATCCTATCTTTTAAGTTGGATCAAACTGCACACTGTGTGCAAATTTGATTGATATCGGTTCGGTAGTTTAGGAGTCCATAGCGGACAAACAACGTGACACGTAATTTATAAATATTAAGATATATATATTTGTAACTTAACTAACGTTAGGATACATAACTCCCGGTAAAGTGATTTTTTTAATGTAGTCAATTTTTTTTCAGGACGCGCTGCTGGACTTAATAATCGGTTCGGAGCCATTGTCCAATGGAGATGTTGAACACGCACCACCTGCCGCTAACAATAATACTACCAATGTAAGAATTTCTCCTATTAAACCATTTTAAACCAACAGTATTCGGTAGGGTCCTTCAAAAATTTGAAGAATTCATAAAAGGCCGGCAAGGGAGTGTTATTACGTAACGAATTTTGGGGGGGGGGGTCCTTTAAAACGTTACGATACGGGGCGGGGATTGAATTACTCGTTATTGTTAATATTGTTTTCGACTTTCCAGTACTTTACATCACATAATGGTAACTTTTAAGTATAAAGAGTCACTAGGTGGTCACGAAACATTTTATTATACTTGGGTACAGAAAAACGTTATGGCGCGTTACATGCACCCAACGCACTTTCTGAGCAGTGTCAGTACATTAAAAAAAAACAGGTTATCATTATTATTTGTATGTTTATTGGAATTCCTCTATTTTTCGTGTGTATGTTTATGAATTTCCCGGAAACCAGAAGTCGTAAAGATGATTTGAATGAGTTTTACAAGTTATGGAAGTAGTTTCGTAATAATAAGGTCAATTAAAGTGTGTACCAATTTTTAAAAGGTACCAACCAATGTTGACAGGTATTAAAAGTTTTCATTTTTTAACAAGTTATGGAGAAAATCATTGATTATTAATTATTATTTATTTATTCTATTATAAAATACATCTTCCGCTGTAGCTAATTATTTTAAATTATTGTATGAAAAAACAACATTTGTATAACTTTTCTTTTTTCGTTAATTGGTAACGACGATATGTAAATAAGGGATCGCAAATGTACGTTATTAAAAAAAAACATAGAAATACATTTTAGAATCATTTCCAGATGATTTTTATATACAATATGATTTCGTAAATTTTCAGGATATTCTCGATCTCCTAAGCGGTCTGGACCTAACAGCGCCTGCTCAGGCGCCTATGGGCGTAATGGGCGCGCCTATCACCACGCCCATGAGCGTAGCAAACAACAACGTATCGCCCCTACTTGACGGCCTATTCACATCGCCAGCCCCAATAACACAGATGCAAGCGCCTGGTATGTTTTTTTAATTCACTTTTTTATTAAAAAATGTGAAAATGTCTATGCTTACATTTTCTTTACATTCTATTGTCTATGTTCCATCGTTAAATGTGTTGGTATAATTGTAATTATATTCAGATCCCGATTTGTGATAGAAGGAATATTATACGGGGCTGAACATATATATATTTATTAAGCAAATGATTCTGTGCCTATCAAACCGATTTTTTTATTTTGAAATATTATTTGGCTAGGAGTCGAACCCATGTCAAATGTAAAAGCAAATCCATACTCAGAGAGGTTCATTACAAGTTAATGATTACTTAATGGGAAGCTCAGGTCTTATCAGTTGTTAATAATTATTCGGGCGTGGCGGCTTATAAGAGTTTTTTTTTTCAGATACCATAGTAACAGCTCTAGAGCGTAATGGGCTCAAAGTAGAATTGCACGTTCAACGCGGAGGAGAAACGGCAACGATCACTATGAAGGCGCATTCCACTGCTGACACTGCTATGAGCGAGTTCCTCTTTCAAGCAGCCGTGCCCAGAGTATGTATCTCTTGTATGTTTGCAGGTCTCGGGTTCAAATCCCGGAAGTATAAAAACTAAACTCAATTTATTCAAAACTTTTTATGTAAATCAATACAATTCGGTGGAAGCATATACTAAATATAACTAAACATATACAGTACCAAGTCTTATAAATAATATTTTAATAATTATATATACTCCTTCCTTCCTCCAATATCTAATTCAATCCCGTAGCTTGGTTCCGCGTTATAGGAATCGCGTTGTAGAACTATTATCGCACAACGCGCTTGTATAACCCCATATAACGCATGATGTACAAATTTTTCACGTTAAAGAGAATTTGAATCGAATATTAAGAAAAAAACTGTGTAATAAACGAAATGTGTGCGTACACAAATCATTATGAATGTCACAGTGAAGAAATATAACGCGTGAAATCCCCGCGTTGTATTGGGGAATACCGTGTTATACGAGGGACTGAAAATGCGTTATAAGAGTACCGTGTTATAAAGGGGTGTTACTGTATGATACCATGATATATCATGTTATAATAAATGAAGTAGAGATATATCTCTTCCTATATTATTTTAAAAAATAAATTGTTTTAGACATTCCGCCTGGACATGATGTCTCCATCGGGAAGCGTTCTCACACCACAAGGAGAGATCACCCAACTTCTAAAAGTTACTAATCCTTCTAAGGTCAGTATTATAGATTCAGTGAAGCTTTCATGAGAACTTCTCAAATATATTTGGTATAAAGGGATGCATCGATTTTTACCGATACGATACCGATGCCGATACTCTTATAGAAATATCGTCGATACCGATACCGATATTAACGCTTATTGAATTAAAATTAATTTAAACAGTCACAAACTTGGATAAGATTTTTAATTTAAATTAAGAATTAAGGATAATAATTATATTAAAATAAAATAAATAACTGTTAATAGTTAAAATTAACATTGATAAGATTTTTGTAATTCTGTATTTAATTTTGTATCGAAAAATACTACGCGCGATAGCAGTTAAAAGCCAACTAAAGTATCAGCATCGGCAATCAAAATATCTAATGTAAGGGAACTTTCCTTTTCTATTTAACAATGTATACTTACCAATTTTATAATTTTAACTTAATATTTTCTAGACCCCGCTCCGTCTAAGAATAAGAATATCATACACAATCGATGGCAACCCAGTATTGGAACAGGCGGAAGTCAACAGTTTTCCCACGGATTTGTTCAACTGACGACCTGTTAATTTCTAGTGCGGACATTGGATCTACTCGCTGGATGTTGGATGATATTGTATAGTATTTGGATGGTAAAAACTAGAAAATATTGACTCAATAAATCAATTTACATACAATATAAGCAAAGGCAGCTTAATTATGAAAAATATTAAATATATTTGACAATTTTATCTGCTTGGTTCTGAGATTCCAATTGAGATTTGAGCTTTTCAATACTATTTTTAAATTAATAAATCGTTAAGTAAACAGTTTCTTTCGTAAATGCGCAATTAATATTTGAATATCATCAATATCATCAATATTTTGCGGTACAGTGTCTCAGTAGGCCATATTGGCTTCTAGAAATTGGTCCTGTCAGAGCAGCTTGAATGGATAGCGGTAGATCCCTCACTTTTAGAGATTCTTTAACATTCCACTTTAGATTATATTGCTAATAAGTATATGTACATAAGGATAAAAATTATGTAAATTGCACATATTTCTTATACTTCAAAGTTATTTTCCATTCAATAATCCTTTTGTACATATATTTATGAGATCAACTAAAAGACTTATTCCTTCGTGTGACTAGTGTCTAGGTCCCAGCGTATCAATGTGGGGGAGTCTTTTGATAAAACTGATTTTAAAAACTAGTCATGAACTCCAATATTACTAAATAATATATATTTAAAATTTTTACTATAACAAAAACCATGTAAATATTCCTGTATTGATTAAAAACATATCTAAAATATCTTAGAAACTAATATCCATATTTTTTATCATCACAATTCTACTACATACTAACCTAACTTGGGCAGTATTGAACACAAAGAATCATTATCATAAATTAACATTTATATATAAAGGTAGAAATCCAAAATTAACATTTACAAAAATCTAGACAATCATTTAGGGCCATAAACACTCACTGTCTATGAAATATTGTTTCATGTAATTATAACTATTGAACAGCTGAGAGGTCATCTTTTAAAGGTGAATGACCCCAAGTTGTACTTTTTGTAACTTTTTAAATAAAATGTAATATTGTTTAGTACAGGGTTTTTGTTATATTACAAAATAATATATGTTTATTATATTTTATTTTCAGTATTATATACAAACTCTAAAATATTTCTCAAATTATAAGATCGTATTTATATGATAATATTGGGTTCATTGAATAGTTTTTAAAAGTATTTAGATATTGGCTTTACTTTTGCTGTCATTTGGTATTTGCTGCGTAAATAGAGATGACTGTTACTCTCAGTTAGATTATAGGAATCGGGCTGAACCATCTATATAATGTATATAGTGGCATATATCTGTATAATAAGATGTATAGTAAGAATGACGAAATGTACTTAATATCATATTTTTATTACTTTAGCGTCTATACCCACTAATGTAGTCAATATCACGATTTATTTATTAATTAAGATTATTCCGCAATTTTATGTTTTTAATTATTTTTATCGCTTGACCAATTTCAACTTAAATTTACCAACAATTTACTATTTTGTTTTGTAAATGAAGAAAGAAAAATAAACGATTCTCACAATCAAAATACTAGTTGTAATTGCAAGTTGTAAAATTTTCTATTGAAAATGTTTTTGCTTTCTGTTCTTTTATAGAAAAATTTACCATTTGTAAATATTACCATTAGTGCTTTGCTAGCGGTGATTTGGTTTTAACAGAATTGACTATAGAACATACACCATGTTATTTAAGTTTCTACTAACCTTTTAGATTGTAGTAATTTATACCGCCTCCCTAGCTCAGCGGTATAACGCAAAGCGTGGAGGTCCTGGGTTCTAATCCCAGGGAAATTAGTTTATGCTGTCAATTCTATTGTTCCTTACTAAGTTTGAGTTGCAATGTAAATAATTATACAGATTTACTTTTGTAGCTATTGCAGATTCTATATTTCTTACAAATCCTTGAAAAGTATAATTAAATAGCATTCAGGTTATTTTATAAAATCAATTCCAATAATTTTAAATTCTATCCAATAAAATTTTTATGTTTAAATTCATTAATGCAAGGACAATAGCCGACATTGTTAACCCAACCCAACCCTTTTGGGGCATATATGACCTACATAGACCTCAAACTTAGAGGTTGATCAGCATTATTAGTAGAATCTATACTTTTAATTAAGTAACTGCTATGTTTGAGTGCCGTTTGTGTGGGCTTTTTCCTATATTAATCTACCTTAACCAACATACTAAGTCAACTTTTAAAAAAAATTGCCCAATATGTACCATTTACTATGTCTGCTTGTTTCAATATATTTCTTAATAAAATTTAATACGTCTCCAGGACTCATTTGGTTAAGACCTAGTTGATTTCCAAGGTATTTATTAATTCAAAAATGGTTCAATGTCTCGGTAAATCCCTTTTAATTTTAAACGCACGTGTTTTTCACTTTGTTTTTCGCATGAGCTTCGCAGTACGCAATTTGGTGCTTTATTTTATGTAAGTCTAGAAGGCCCTCCACGTGAGATGATTAAAGCTATGTGAAAGATGTACATAATGATTTTATGTAAATTGGTTAATAAATATGTGAGAATGTTTATATAATCATTTGTGTGGTTTTATTTATTACCTACCCTATTGCCCTTACATATATCCAGATTATACAAAGGTACAAATAAATTGCTCAGTTATATTATGAAAGTAGCTGGAATAAAAATTAAAGCCAATGTTTTGATACCTTTAATACAGACAAGATATAACTTTAGTTTACATTACAGATTTATTGATTTTTGATTGAGAGGCAGCAATTACATATTGGATCTGAATTAGACCAGTAATGTCAAACATGGGTATTGTTGAGAGAAGGCCAAAATCATAAATTTTAAAACCAAGAAATTCTTATTCTATCATAGGAGTAGCAGAAGAAGGCTTTCCGCTGACACTATTAAATAGCCTATCTTTGATCATCTGTGCCATCAGGCCATGGATTACTTCAATGGTTGTTTTACAAGCATCCTTTGTCGCTTTGCCTAGTTTATCTTCAGTTCTTTTCTCGTGAGGATCGGCTCCTGCTACTATAAAACCACCACGGCCTGAAAATATTGCAAGACATAACTGATGTCTTCAATTATTATCACAATTTCTTAACTTTTTATTTTACTCGCATTGAGTTTAAACATTTAAAATTTGAATGGAGTAAAAAGTAGCACTTACCTAAACTAACTTCACTCTGTTCCAACTTATCAGACAAATCAAATATCTGACCAGTAGTGTATTCTGAATTTGTGATTAGGCTTGAGCTACTTAGAGTATTCACCCAGTACTTATTCCATAAAGAGTCCAAGAGTCTTCTGTCCAATGAAGACTTGAAGTATGATACTTCAAGAGAGTAATACTGTTTGCAATGAACACCAAAATCTTCTATTTTGTTCAAAGGAATAGTTTGATACTCAGATGGCTCTTCATTGGCTGGTTTGTAACCCTATATGGTGTAACAAAAGACTTACTATAACGGCAGCTATAAGTAGTTCTACTACAATTCATCTTCTGTTTTTAATAGTTAAGTAAATAAGTAGGATAATATATATTAAGTATTATATGCTTACTAACAAACAATAACATACTGTCACAGTTATAACCATATACATTATAGCACTAACCTTAGGATAGGTCCTGAAAGCACCAAGACATACTTTTCCAGCTGAAATAGTTCTGACTGGGTCAATCACAATGGCAACAAATGGTTCTTGAAAGTTCTGGTTTAACATTTGAGTAGAGACATCAATACCAGACAGCCAACAGCCATAGCCAGGATGACTATGATACCAGCCAATAGCATTCTCATGTCTTCCAACCTAGATATTAAATATAAAGTTAGATACTATAATATCCACACATATTATCTAACTTTGTTATGTGATTACAAGATGCCCGATACCTGTTTCGCAGCTTCAATATAGGCAGTCATATATTCATAGGCTTGAGCTTGAGCATTTACTCTAGTTTCAGTCCCTTCTACTGGCAATGCAAAGGAGTCCATCACTAACATTGTATTAGCATCTACTTTACCTGAAATACAAATGTAAGTTATAGCCGAACTTGTGGAGTATAAGAAATAACTTACTTTAAAATTAAGCTAAAGCTATGCACTGATGTTACTTACCAAGTAATAAACCCATGACTTCTAATGTACCTCCAGACCGAGCATGCATAACCATCTTCAATAATGCCAAAGCCGATATCTTTATATCTTTGAAGAAATGTGGGCTGTAAAAAATTACCTTTAGTAGCCAGTTATAGTAAAAAAAACAAGTACGTTGAACAAATAACATACTCTTTTTCCCATGGTTTAGCTGCCAAAATATCTTGTTGTTGTTTTTTATCATATCGATATATTTCGTCAACGCTCGATACAGTTTCAATATTATTGGCCAATGCCCATGTTTTTTGAGCTATTGTAGATTGGGAATCTGCACTAGTGGACGCCATTGTTTTGCGCACGTTTTACAAGAACTAATATGATTATAGAGATTTATAAACAATTTCGCTGACCGCTATTTTGACGTCAGCGGTTGACAATACATGAATTAACTTATGACTGACGTCTGGACCGATAGCCGATAGCGGGTATGTTCCGATATACACTGCGAGTACTGTATAGTGCTCCCACTGTTCAAAAATTTGTTCCGCTATGGACTGCAGTATACAGCCGCAGCGTCCTAGGAAATATATGACGTCACAAATCCCCGCTATACTTCTACTGCGAGCACTGGCGTTTTCGAGGTAAGGTACTCGCAGTGCTTTGATCACGTGATCAATCAAAACCACTTGAATGCCTAACGGCTGATATAACTTACAGTTTAATAACAAACATTTAAAATTCTAACTTACTTTCTTTGTAGTATTAATTCAATTGACAGTTAATATTAATATAGATTTTTTTAATGCGATAATACTCCAATAATAGTTTTTCTTGTTTAATTGAAAAACTTTGATGCACTCATTTGAAAACTGTGTCGAAAAACGAAGCTGACTAGTATACTGGACTGCGTTCCGTTTTAAATTGTAACCAGTATAGCTGGCTATAGAGAAACGGTTTCACAGTATACTAAATTGACGGTACTCTGTACAGTGGTCGCAGTGTATATCGGAACATACCCAGCGTCAATCTTTTGCCTATATTTTTTACGACAGATAACATTTGCAATGAATCTATGGTATTAAGGATTGAGTAATGAATGGTGAAGTAGGAACAATGACCAATCGAATGAATATTGAATGAAGATTATGAATTGACGTCGTCTTTGTCAACTTGCTGATTGGTACCGCCTACTTAAAGTTTTCACCAATCAGAAACATGCACGTACTCGTTTTATAGACTTCTATAATGTAGTTATTGACGTAAACTCAAGTATGTACGACGCTGACTATTATTGTAAAAGGGTGATGAAATATCGGAAAACTAAATTTTTGTAGCGATTCTACAAGTTCGCAATACGCAATAGCATGCAAAAACAAGGATTTTGAATGTGGTGTTAGTTTTTAAAGTTAGTGAAGTTTGGTGTTAGCGTAAAATCATGAGCGCACCGATCATTATCACCGTGCCCAACTACGTGACGATGGAGGACGAAGATTCTGATGTTGTGGACGTGGCTCCAGCCACGCCGTCCAGAAAACGAAGACTAGACCATCTCACGTGGGAGGAGAAGATGCAAAGAAAGTAAGTGAGATATTTTTTAAGTTTGTGAGTTTGTTTATTTTTTATTTTGTTTTACCGGGGATCTTGTTAGATTGGCTAGTAACACCCTACTGCTAAGTGTTGTCTAGGTGTTATTGACCCTAACGGCATATTATTACGTTATATTTTAATATTATGTCTTACAGTTTTCTAGATATACATGTTATCAGTAAAGACATTATTATTTGGATACAACATGTACACATTACCTAACGAAATGCACATTAATTTATGAAATTCTATTTTGCCATCGAAATATGTACCTATAGTTTAATAATAAAGAACAATTTCCTCGGGTAATTATATGTATCAGTACTTAGATATCAATACACGATCTCTGTACTCTATCTATATTACGATATGGTATTTATAATTAAAACTCACGAATAAGTATAGATTAATTACAACTAAGTATTATTATTATTATAACACCTAGTCTGCATATTTCATCATTCAATAAAGTTATGGTTTCCTTATATTCAAATACAAATAGGAGATTTTTTTTTGTTTTAACAGAAAACTGAAAAACCGCGTCGCGGCACAAACATCTCGAGATCGTAAAAAGGCAAAGATGGATGAGATGGAGAGTAAAATCAATCACTTCATGGCTATCAATGAGAGACTCGTGAAAGAGGTATGTTTCATTTACATAGATATTTTTATATACATGATTGTACACTGCCTTACTACCACCACCTAATTGTAAATATATCTAAACCATTCAAGGTTTCACTCACAATTTATCACAAATGAATCATTCATATTTGTTTGGTAGGTTTGAGGATTACTGTCTCCAGGAAGTTGGTTGTGAGTCATAATGATTCAAAGTTGAACTTTTCCTTATTTTATATATTGCAAAAGTAAAACTTTATTCATAATAATAAAGTTCTTAAATCAAAATGTCTTCCATCAGCATTTCTACATATATAAAGTTCTATAGAGAACTCCCTAAACACATTTAAGGGAGCGTTCAAGTATTACGTCACGCAATATTTGGAGATTATTACCCCCCCCCCCCCCCATGTAACGCGCCGTAACGTTTTTCTGTACCCAATAGTAAAACGTTTCGTGACCACCCAGTAACTCTTCAGACCTAAAAATGGTGGTGTTATGTGGTGTAAAGTACTGGAAAGTCGAAATAATATTAACAATAACGCGTAATTCAATCCCCGCTGCGCATCGCAACGTTTTACAAACATACCCCCCCCCCCCTTCCCAAAATTCGTTACGTAATACTTGAACGCTCCCTAAGACATTCGTTCAAAACAATGCGTACATTGAGCTGACAAAGTACTATAAACCCAGGTCAAAGATTTGAAGGCGATGAACGAGCGTCTGCTAAGCGAGAACACATCACTGAAGACGGCGGCGCGGACCGTCGCGAAGGCCCCAGGACCAGCAGCGTCACCTCAGCAGAAGGAGGGGCCTTCGCCGGCGATCCGCGCGGCACGTCTGCTTCTGACGATGTGTCTAATCTCGCAGACATCCTCGCACACCTCGAGTCCGACGAATACCTCGACACCTTGCATCAGCTCGCTGACTCCCTTCTCAAAGAAATTGATGCAGGCGCTGCAGGAGCGAGTCAAGATGTAAGTTGTACGAAATAGTAACCGAAAATCTATGTTTATTAAAAGTTATCTAAATTAGATTATGTGGATGGCGGGAAGTAACGTTTTATACTGTATATTTAAATGTGGTGATTTCAAGTCTATCATCATACTTGCATCATGCCTTGACAACCGGTTTCTATTGTTGCAAGTCAGTTTTATATTTGTGACCGGGCTCTCAACAGCGAATGGAAAATCTACTAGGTTATTTTTCGCCTCAATTAGTACCTAATATATGTGTCGTGGTATATAAAACTAAATATATCTTTTTGTATATTCCATGTCATACCAGTCATGATTTTATAGTTCTAGTAAGTGTAAAAATATTATTTAATTTGTTAATGCTTTAATCATAAATGAAGTAAACAAAAAATGCCTCATTCTCAATTAAGTAACATTTATATTCTATTGTGAAAACAGACGAGTCAATTAACTCTATGAAATTAGATATTTAACTGATAACTTTGGAATAGGACCTTGCAATGCTGATGCAATAACTAACAATATTGCGTCATTATTTACCGAACGGATGAATAGGTATCTTATCCTATTTTACCGCCTCTGTGGCTGACCGGTAAACCACATGAGGCCCGAAGGTTCGATTTCCGTCAAAACAAAAGAAAATACAGAAATAGCCCATCCCTTTTGAATGGCCCGATATTTCTATTTACTATCAAAAATATATTATACTAGCTGGCCTGACGAACATCGTACCGCCTAACAATCGATTCTTTATTTATTTTTAAATACTTATTCTGCTATTCGGGACACCGGTCTAGCTAGTAAGATAAAAAAAAGAAAGTTGATAAGACAACAAATACATTATGTCAAAAAATAAAAATTTACCTTCCCGGAACCCCTCCACTAACACTTGTACTTTATCGTATGGTATTAATGTTCAAATTGACTTTTAAGTATTATTACCAATATTATGTATGGGAATATAGAAAAGTGTTGTTTTTAGACTTTTTCACTCAATTTTTTTAATTTTTCTCTCCGTAAGAACCATCCTTGTACTTCAAAGAATATTATAAAAAAAGAATTGGCCAAATCGGTCAAGCCGTTTTCATGTTATGTCGTGACAACGGAAAACGGGTTTCATTTTTATATATAGATAATTCCCGTTTGACTTATCCCGTAATTTTTGTTGCCAGGAATCGAACGGAGAAAGTAGAAAATGTTCTGAAGGAGCTCAAGTGGTGGGGACCACAACAAAGCACATGGAATCCAGTGAAGGTGACATCCTAGAGAAAGAGATCAACATTAAGCATGATGTCGACAGAATATCAGAGCACTCATATGCACATCCCTACACTGATGACGAAAATGGTGACAAAGGAGACCTGTTCTATGCCAGTTATGAAGCCAATGACTGTGTGACTGTAGAAGTGTCAGATGAGGCGGAAGAAATGGAGATGGACTTAAAATTGGCCAACTGTTCGGACATTACCCTAGAGTGCGACATGAAATTACTTTCACCAATGTGTCTATCCCCTAAATCCATTGAAGAAAACCTAGGCCTATCTCCCTCACACACTATTCTCAGCTCGGACTTAGGGTATGAGTCCCTAGCCTCACCCCTAAGTGAGACAGACCTAGATTTGCCAGACTTGTCAGACTTTTGGTGCGAATCGTTCTCAGAATTGTTCCCTGCGTTGGCGTAGGCCTTAATTCTGAACACCAAAGACTGACTAGATAGTTAACGGTTAAGTTTAATATATTTATTAAGTTATTTTATACGTAGGGATGTACTATAAGTGCTGTAAATATAATTTTCTGTCGTATAAATGCGTTTTATTTCTTATTTTTTAAGATTCAAACTAAATTAGGCTAGACGCGTTCGAAGCTTAGAAGTAATTTTCTAGAACTGTTTTTGTTAAAAGCAAATACGATCACACCGAATTCTTTTTAAATAACTTTCTGTAACATGGTTTAAACAATGCAAATAGCCATAAATATACATTCTACATAGTTTTGACTGATAACGTTTAATTGGGTTTTAGTCATTATGACGCAATAACTAGGTTTTGGAATAAGTTATATAAATCAAAATCAGTTATGGCTGTTAGTAAATGAATAAACGTATAAGCGATAAGAAATAATTGATGGTTTTTATCGATCGAGCCGGAATATTCTAGCGAGGCTTTCTACGACCAAGGCCAAACAATCGTGACGGTGACGATTACTTTGCACTCGAACGGCGCCATTTCAGCGTCCGGCCTATTTGAACTTTGAAGCGTAAACTTTCTACAAAATATTCCACCTACGACCAACCTCAATTACCCTAAGTTTTTACAGTTTGAGACGATATTCCAATTATTATATTGGAATTATAAGAATTATTATCATACATATATTAAAAATACCTTGTAGTATAAAACAGTTGTTGTTGTTATGCATTGCATTTTGCATTACGCATATTTTAATTAATGATTATGTGTTAACTTTACTTTATGTTTACATTACGTTTTCTTAACTTTTCTTGGCATATATATTTTTTTCCTTTTCCTTATTTTCTTTTCATACATAATTGTTACAGCTTTTTTACTTTTCTAGCTATTGTGCTATTATTTCGATCTTGGGGTATAAGTTACAGTCACGCTTAATGTTTATATTGCGTTTATTATGTTGATTGTTAGAAGATTAATATAAATTGTATATAAATATGGGTCTTTAAAAAAGTATATACCCTTAAATGAATCTACCCCCTTAAAATCAACCAGGATATCTTGATTCCCCACAATTTTTGGGGTAAAACCCCCAAGTTGGCATCACTGAAGAAATCTAAGTGGGACATCATATCATACCAGCTGCGTCTGGTCCCAGGAACTAGCTAAATTGAAATGTGGTCTTACTGGAACAATTTTAACGAACCGGAATCAATTGCCCAACGACATTTAAAAGCCAACATTTTCGACAAAATCCACGGTCGCGTATCAACAAGGCAACACCTTTCTTTTAGGGCGGAAAGATAAGAGAGAGTCAGACTCACTTGTTTGACTACGAGGGGTAACATAAGAATTCCACGAGGTGGCAGGAGCGGATCTACTAAAAGGCTTTTCGGGGTCCAGGGCCCCGAGATACAGAGAGCCCCTCGTCTTCACTGAAAACAATACGCGATATTTAAATCTGAAATATAAAAAAAATCTTATCATAAGGTTGGTATCCCTGAGATTAATTAACCCAATTGCGATGCGCGTTTATCGAACGAAATGGGAAATTCCCCGACGCTTATTTTCGGTCGGTGTATTTTTTACGTCTATTACTGGGGACTTACCCACTATATCCCAGAGCCCCACAAATTCACGATACGCCCATGCGAGGTGGTGTTGATATCAAGGTCAATAAACCCAATATTGTATTGGACAATATAAAATATATGGATGGCGTTGACCGAGCCGTATAGCATGCATCAACCTAATGTTTCTTGCTTAAATGGTGGTGTAAGCTTTTTTTGGGGCATGGAAATTTCCCTGACCAATTCATACCTTTTATATAAATTAGAAAAGACCAAAAGGGCAAAAGCTACTGAACCATTTACGATTTGAAAAAACCACTTGTTCCACAATAGAATTGGTCATATCGCCAGCCTAGCTTTTCAATACAATTATTATATTTTTTTGCTGTAATCATTGAAACCATGACCTCAATATTACACGTGGTGTAGTTTGTTTGCAAATATCTAAATTTAAAGATTTTCCTTACCGAGGAACGATTGAGGAAAATATACCTATAGGTCTTTACAAGAAATGTTTTATCTCTACAACTTATCATCAATTATTATCTATAAAAAACCCACCGAGAGACAATTTTATCAATATAAATAATCAAGGTCAATATATTAAATTATTTTATTTAAATTTTGTCAATAATCCACAGCAGTTGGCCTAATGGTTTCAGCATGTAACAATGGACTTTCTATGTGCGCATTTAATGCTCGTTCAAGGAAAACCAGCATGTCTTAGACCTACAGAAGGCGGAACATCTACTTTAAGAAAATTTAATTAGTAATTTAAAATAATTAATTCTGTAATGTTAAAAAAACGGAAAATACATTATACGAACAAATAAGCAATATCAGTTAGGGTAAAAGTAATTAGATACTTAAAAAACTAATTTAAATTCGTCAAGATACTTAAAAATAATATGAAAACAGAGTACCTAGTATTTTTTTTAGAATCAGCGTGTATGACTAAGGCCTTTTTGTAGCTGAGCCAAAATTTTTCAAAACGAAATAGTTCACAGACTGGGGAATGTGTGTAAAAATACAATTTTTATTTAAGTAAGATAATTGCATCTCCTGTAATTATCCATTGCATTGGAAATATTTTTTTTTATTAATGACATATAGACAGCACGTAGATTTGATTGGACATTTTTTGGTTGATTAATAAAAGACAGTTTAAGAAAACATTAAATATATTTGTTAAAATATTACAGATTCAATAAAATCATGTCAATTTACATAAATCATAAAAATATTAGATTGCTATTACGACTCCATAAATGGAAATAAAAATCGGTGCCCACTCACGGTGAAAAAAAATTAATAACAGTTTATATAAAGGACATAGGTATATGTATTATTTACCAGCTTTGAACGCAAGCTACGTTACATTGTCATTTTAATAGATTTCCGACACGAGTAATGTTCCACAGAAAGTACAGTTTAGTACTTAAAACATAAACGTAGCTAGTTTTGAAGAATATATATAGACTACTATAAAGCCCAGTTTGAGCGTATTGCTTACTACATAAAAACAGTACTGATTAATTAATTATGTGCGTAAATTGGGTGTTCAGAATTATTATCTGCATGACTGCGAATCACACTGGCCTATATTTTATGTCATTTTTGTTTTAATTTGCGTAAAAATAAAACAAATAAAATTATTCTTTTGTGATAGTGTATTGTTTGACAGTTTGTTCAATAAATCATAAAATAAATATATATGACACAAAATACAAACAGTAGAAAAATATGATAATTATAGTTTTTGATACCAGTTTTTCATATCAGCCGGAAAAGATATGATAATTTCATCACATCATTTTGAAGTCGCGCAACATAATAGATAATGATGTCAATGTATTATATAAGTAGGTGTGTGTGTGTGTTATATAAACTGGTTCAACAAATTTAACTAAGTAAAGAGAATTTTATATAAATGAATGAATTTTATATAAATTTTATTTTAATGAATACTATGAAAGTAATTTAAAATAGTAAAAAAAATGTTGGCCGTTGGATAGTTAGTTTGACACTAATGTCACTTACTTGTCTTTAATGTAATTAAGATAATTGCTTAAACAAAAAATCATAGGAAAACATAGGTTATCATTTATTCGTGCCACACACGATTAAGTGATAAAAAATTACAATACTACAAATGAATATATTTTTATGGGGTCATGTTTTTAAATAATTCTTAATTTGTTAACTAATTAATATCTTATTATACTTTATCTATCATAGAGAAGACAGATGAATGAGTGAATGAATGTTTTTGGTGTTCAATCGATCCTTCACTTCTTTTGCATTTATTTAACCAAAATTGTTATAAATGAATTAAATTAAACACAACAAGTTTGTATGATGCGCATTTAAAATTGACATTGGATAATTAACCGTTAATTAAAGTTTTAAAGACATTAACCTTCACCGTGAGTGTAAAAACAAATATATTTGGCACTTTTGATGCTTAGATCAATAATACAACCGATTTGCATAAGCCGGTTCTAATATTCAACTTACAAATAACGGTTATCTTCTAAAACATTTTACGAGTTCAGTTTCTTGTAATTTAAATTACATATATGGAAATTATTTTTTATGTTGAGATGCATTAGTAGACCTTAAACTAAGTACTTGATTGTACTGAGTTACTAAATTCTATTAAGCACATAATTCTAGAAAGCACTTTTGAATAGGCCTGTACCAAAATTCTACGTATTGTATAATAAATATTTAACATTCATTAAACGCTTCTAATCTTTCTAATTCTGAAATAATCGGAGAAACTATGCCATTCGCTATTTGTAAGTTGAATAGAATCCAGCTTTTGGAAGATCAACCTAGCGAGTCCATCATCTTGTATTAAACTTACCCCTTATGTAAGAGAAATCTTGACAGAAAGATAATGTCATCGAATTACACAGATAAGTTTATAAAAAGCGTTACTAATGCAATAAAGATGTCAAAAATCAAAGCCTTAATCTACTCTCTGAAAAATATTTCCAAAAATTTACAAATACTATCAGCAAATGCAAACAATTCAGCCATATTCCTCTTAAAACATCGGACCCTAAAAGTGTCGAATAACTTCCTTATCACAAAATGTTTTTGGGATACAGGAGTCATACTTACCATTAGGTTGAATGTGGGTAGGCGTATGTATGACTGTCATTTGTCAAAAACGTTTTGACTTCTTGTATGTTTCTGACATACAGGGGACTTGCTTACCGTAAGCTTTGAATGTGGGTAGGCGTATGTACGACTGTCGTTTGTCAAAAACGTTTTGACTTCTTGTATGTTTTTAAAATACAGGGGTCTTGCTTACCGTAAGCTTTGAATGTGGGTAGGCGCATGTATGACTGTCATTTGTCAAAAACGTTTTGACTTCATGTATGTTTTTAAAATACAGGGGTCTTGCTTACCGTAAGCTTTGAATGTGGGTAGGCGTATGTACGACTGTCGTTTGTCAAAAACGTTTTGACTTCTTGTATGTTTTTAAAATACAGGGGTCTTGCTTACCGTAAGCTTTGAATGTGGGTAGGCGCATGTATGACTGTCATTTGTCAAAAACGTTTTGACTTCATGTATGTTTTTGATATACAGGGGTTATGCTTACCGTAAGCTTTGAATGTGGGTAGGCGTATGTATGACTGTCACTTGTCAAAAACGTTTTGACATATAACAGTCATATTTAACGGTAAGTAGAATCTGAATCGTACCCTTAAACTAAACAAATACTAGTTGTATTTTACACAAAAATAATCCTAAACCAACCGAAACCAACACGGTGAAATTTGTTGTTTTTGCTGACAGTACATTACTAATTTCGTCAAAGTTTAAAACGTTAACGTTACGTCAGCATCAGTAACCAGAGGCACAACTTATTTCATACAAAATTACTTTAAGTTAACAATTTATACTTCGACATTGAGCTTCATGGGGTTCAAGTTTATCTGTGAAAACGAAAATTGTCGGGCGGGTTAAAATATTTGTCATTTGTTGCCAAGTCAAATTATAATTAATTATACTTTGTTTTATGAAAATTAAAAGTTATATCAGGTAACACAAATGTTAAGGGAGGCCTTTTTGCTAACAGGCAACACTAATAAGGAATAAAATACTAAAGTGAAATAAATTCATAACAATTTTTTTTTATGTAGCAGGAGGTAAACGGGCTTTTAGCCCTCTAAGGCTCACCTGAAGTGATTTCGCCGCCCATTAAGAATTGCTACGCTTATTTCTTGAAGGACCCTCGAATTGGTTATTAGGTAATTAATTTTAAATAATAATTACCAAGTAGAAACAAAATAGTAAAATACAAAAAAAAGTATTTATTAATTAAGTATGGCGCTTTTTGCATTCCGTTTTTTTTATTATTCATTTAGTAAGGAAACATAACAGACATATATATATAAAAAATACAAATGATTTTTTAAAATAATGTCAATGATAAGATTTCTTAAATTGCTTCACAGATAAGAAAAACTATGTTTATAAATAATACAATTTTGCAGTATTATTATTGATTGTGTGTCTGTAATATTGCATTATTTTGATGATGACCGTAATATTTTTCCCGCCAACTCAACTTTCATTGCCATCTGACATTAAATCTACAAATACGTCAAAATTCTTTATTTTATTCCTGAATAATCTATCTAGTTTTAGAATTTAGTACGAACGCTAATTCATCACATTATTTTTTTCTAGACTACAGAATTAGATAAATACATTTTATCTTAAGTTATAACTAATATTAGAACAACAATAAACAATACCACAGACAATTCTATAGATTCTAGACGAGACTAAATTAATTTATATGGTCTGTGCGGGAAAAACTAAATATTTTTTGCGATACCTTTCACTAATCCTTATGTAGATGTGTTTACCTTATGGTAAATAAAAAAAGGTAAAAATTAATAAGATTACATTTAAATAATCACTTCTGAGAGTCAATATTGTATGTATGTTTTATGTATAGTACATTTAGACCTAAAATAGATTTTTTTTCTAGTCTCATCTAGAACGATTTCTTAATTTAACATATGGCAGTTTATCTTTACAAGACATAAATAATTTGTGGGTTTTCAAGAACACTGACCTCTATATATTTCCTTCTCCTTCCCTCTTTTGACTGTTATAGGAGGAAAAGAGATGGAATAATTTCTATTAATCTTAAATTTTTTGCCAGTTTTTATAAAATTGTATCAATAAGGAGAGAGAGGAATAAGCAATATTCATTGAATGTTAGAAAGAGACAATACTTGTATTCGTTGTACGTTTGACATTACTTAGCAAAATCTCTATGAACACGTTTTTGAATAACGAAAATTAAGACCATATTTCTAAAGTGCGAAGGTTGATTATTGTGCGAAATAGTACAAAGCAATATCTCTTTCTGTCACCAGATCCATTTATCATGGCACTGAAGTGTTCTAGCTCGCGTTTAATTATCCATATCGATAATCATGACAGTTTTGTTATATTAAGACAAATCAATTAAACATATAATAAAAAATATGTGGCACTCGCGTAAATGCTTTAATAAAAATCTCTCATTTGAACTTCAAAATGTCATCTGTCAAATCCATAGAGTACAGAGGCCAGCTAACGCCATCTTAATTCCTAACCAAACAGCTTGTCAAAGCACGTATGACAATATGGTTTATCGTTTTGTTCCTTAAACGTGCCCTTGTTCAATTGTCGAAGGCAGAACGCACAAACAAAATGTTCCGGATGGAATTTCCGGAACATCGCCGTGATACAACGGCCGGCTATGGGTTTGTGACACCCGGCGCATAAAGAACCGCGCTTTCCATGGTAATGCGTTTCACAATATGGGTGCCCTTCGTGCTCGAAGAAGGAGCCTCCGTGGAATGGTTCGCGGCATTCCTGGAATTTAAGTTAATTTATGAGAATATATTTTAAACAGGTAAAAAAACAGCGTACGCAGTTGAGCAGTTTGAGTTTGTAAGGCTTAAATAATCTAGCTGCCCTTATAAAAACTTAGCAACACACACGAAGGAACAGCTTTGGAAGGAAACCGGCATGTATTTAATGTAACAAAAGCCAAAGAAGGCCCACTTACTTGTAGGGACTAGGATAATTGGTTTTCAATAAAGATTTAGTGTATATGAACTGTGTAAAGTTTTCCTGAGGCTCGACTTTTATCAGTTTCGTTCCTTCCGAGCGTTCAAGTAGTACGTAACGATTTGGGGGGGGGTGTCCTTTTGTAAAACGTTACGATACGTGGATTGAATTACGCGTTATTATTAATATAATTTCGACTTTCCATTACTTTAGACCACATAATGGTAACTTTTAGGTATAAAGAGTCACTGGGTGATCACGAAACGTTTTACTATACTTCGTACAAAAAACGATACGGCGCGTTACATGGAGGGGAGGGTGTCAATAATCTCCAAAAATTGCGTGACCTAACACTTGAACGCTCCCTAGGATCACGTGACTTCAACAAAAAGAAAAAATGTATAATGACTTTTTATTATCTATGGAGTTTTGTCAAGAAATGATACATCATTGTCACACACACACATACACAGACATTATAAAAACAATCTTTAAGTGTGTCTATGGGAATGCGAGTAAGATAATGTTGTTCGAAATCGCAAAGAATGTGTTAATATGTTTATTGTGTACACAACGACATTGTGAAAGTTTGAATCTCTTAAAATTGGACATTATCCAAACAATTGTAAATAAAAGTTTTCACGACGCATCTTAAATAACAACAAAAAAGGTTTTAATCTGTCATAAATTAAGTTACATCTTTGATCTTGACACATTTTACATCGCGCATGGCAACCGCTTGCAATTCGAAAATAGAACGTAATGGCCTATAAACGTCTTCAGCCTGTTTGGCTGCTGTGACGTCACGGCTAATTTTAACCCCGCGTAATGGGAAACCCTATACGTCCAGCACTTGACCCCATTCAGAATTTCTCCGATATTAGGACAACATATAACCGATACGATTACGTTCATTAACATCTACATGCGTATACGCACGCGACCTTGACGCGTACGCAACGTACGTCAATTGTTTCATAATAATATTTTGTGTTTTTTTGTTTGTTTTTTTTATTCTCTTTATTGTATAAACCTTACAATAATAATACAAAAATATATTACAATTCCGTTACGTTTATTATCTATAGTGTCAGTGTGTTTGTGTTTTGCCTTTAGGCTTGGCTGGAAAAAAGGGGGGAATCATTCATTTGGGGATCATACATTATTCTTCTTCATCGACTCCGACGCATTTGGGGCATACCGGCTTTCCTTCCATAGCATAAAACGTCTTACCCTTTACTGCAATTTGGCAATCCTGTGTAAGAATCAACATTTAGACGCTGAAGAAAACGTATACTCAACCTGGCGTAGACGCTCTACCAACCCTGCCAATACAAACCTTGCATACGAAGCAATCTGGATGCCATTGAGTATTAAGAGCAGAGATGTAGTTCTCCATTATTGGTTTGTTGCAACCACCACACTTTGGGGCAAACATGTCAAAGTAATCCGCACGACAGTACGGCTTTCCGTCCCTCTCATGGAAACCTTCCTCTCCGAATTGCTGGCCACACTGAGCGCAGAAGAAATGCTCTGTGTGCCACGTCTTTTCTAGAGCGGTCACGCATTTCTGTAAGATAAAATCGCATCAACATCAATCCAAAATATACTCTAGAACGGCGAAATGAGGTCCAACTAACATCCAAGATAGGTCCATTGCAGTAAGCGCATCTGGGCGAGAAAAGATTATGATAATCCGGTTCGCAGTAGGGCCTTCCGTCGCGTTCAAAGAAGTTCCTCGTACCCAACTCTTGGTTGCAGTGTCCGCAGGTGAAGTGCTCCGGATGCCACGTGCGACCGAGCGCCGTGATGACCTGAGAAAAATCCAAATTTAATACATCCCCGTCACTGGTCAAGGCAATCCTCATAGGTAGATAGGTCACCTGTCCAACGATGGGTTTCTCACAGGCGTTGCAACATCCCTTTTGGGGGGTTTGTACTCCTTGACGGCTCATGTCCGCTCTTAGGGATCCGAGCATATGCTCCAGAGATGCTGATTCAGGTTGCCGCGGGTTGCTGCGGTATTGTTCCTGCCAGGCACGCTTTTCTCTATACACGTGAGCGCCGCCGTCTACTGGGGGAGCACCTGGGCTAACCTGAAATTCCGATAAACTATCAACAATCTTAAACGGAGCAGCGGACTTCAAACTGTTTTGGCAAACAATCGCCGGTTTTAGACCAAGATAAGTATAGAACGTACGGGAATCCGATCGGTTGTGAGCGACAGAAGCGAATGCGGTCCGAGAGAAATGTTTGACTATGTACTCTAATACAATCCGGCCCCACTACGCCTGTGATGTAACAGTACTATCTTTAGATGTGAGCTTTTGGTAAGGAGTGAGAGAGATGACAGCATCGCTGGAGCGACTTAAAGCTGGAAATAGATATGGGCCAAGAAAGGCGGCTAGTAAATATTATAATAAACGGAAAATGTGTAGTGCAGTGTGCCGAGGTGGCCATGACAGTTGATTATAAATAAATAAACGATATTATACGTCTGTAGCTAGTTCACGCACTTGGCACAGTCAATGAGATAGAGACTGTTGTCTATTCCTCAAAAAATGTATCGGATTAGAAGACCATAAAGAATCGATGCAAACATTTTCTTAACTTATAGACAATAGACATCCTATAGACTTCCTTCCTACAGGTGTTTATCAGAATTAAAACAGAAATTAGGACTCAAAACACATACGGTTTGAAAAGAATTAAATTTCTATGAAAGAATTTACAGTAAATTAAACTTTTATGAGATATACCAGCTTGGCCTCTAATTGTTTAATTGCTGTCATTACATGGTTACTAGAGCAGAACGGGCGTAAACAAACACCGCGTAACGTACTGTAAAATATTTCAAGTTCAACAAACAATTAAATTTTATTGGTAATAATAATTGTATTACCTTGATTGAGAAAGTTAGAGAAAAAAAATAAAAATGTTAGGTCCATACAAACTTCACTTCTTTATTTTTTTATTTTATAAGAATCGAAAATCGAATGATAATGTCGGCTTAAAAATATTAACAAAGTTAATGAGTCTGCCATGAAACTTACAAATCTATCACTATATTCGGAGCTTTGAACTTAAGATTTGATAGAGAAGAGACATTCGCCAGTAGACCATCAAGTTTCCTTTAAGAAATCCAACCAAGATTGTACGTTGGTTTTACACTCGAGAACTAAGTGTAGGTCCTCTTCTCTCTTACATCGTGTTTGGATCGTCTCTTGTTTTCATGATAAAGTTAAACTTGTTAAGTGGGATGTGGTAAGTACGAGTTCGGAAGCAAATAACTAAAAGCATCGTAATATGGGCTAAAGAAACTAAAAGCTGAAGCTGATTTTTCATTAAGATTTGTGTGTTTTTATTATGTTTGAATATTACTATTTTAATTTTTAACCAAAAAATATCTATTTTCACTTTCTGTTTATTAAGATCATACTAAGTTAAACCAGTTGCTACCTTTTAAGTTCTGGGTCTTAAATTTCTGTATCATGAGCATTTGTTTTTAATTGGCTAGTAGGCCTGCTTGACTAAGGAATGCCGGATACCCTTCACCGTACGAGAGTTAAATGCTCAGACAGTAAATCCATTGGCGCTCAGTTGGGTTCGAACCTACGACCTTAGGGATGAGAGTCGCACGCTGAACCCACTAGGCCAATCCTACGTAAGGAATACTGATTAATTTTTTATCACTGACCTTAAAGTCGGAAAGCGACGCCATAAGATCATCCAGCTCTTTAGTAGCGCTGGAGGCGTGTTGATGCCGATGGGTCTGTACTGGTGTCTCATGCTGAACTGGTAACTGCTGCTGAGCTGGTTCCACAACTGTTTCTTGGACCGTCACCGTCACCTGTTTCGTGCCGGGTCTTGGAAGACTGCCTGATGGCGGGACTGGCGATGTGGAACCGCGTCTGTAGTAAAGTTTAGTTTAGCAAAAGGCGGTCTTTTCAGTCAAAGAACAGCCTAGAAATTAATAGTTTAAGGTTTTCTTTAATCTTCTTTATACAATAATAGCAAGTTATAATCTTCTTTTATGAATAAGAGTTGTAGGAATTACTCTTCAGCCTAATCGTGAATAAACCTCATGTAACTAAACAAATGGCGATTTTTAAAAGTAAACAAAATAGAAGAAAAATCAACATCTACATAGCGTCATACTATATTATATTTGTCATTATGATTACAAGTACAAAGAAAATAGACACATTTGTTTTTTTTATCAATATTTTTCTCAGAATTTTATTTTGTTTCATTTTTCTGAGCTTTTTTCCATTCTAGATTAGCCCCTTATATTTAATTAGGTACTATATGACCTCTTATAAGAATTACCCCATTTAACCCATTCCAAATTCCATTATTAAACACAATTATTTTAACGTGCGCGATGCAACAGCGTATATAATATTAATATATCCTGTACTCATTAATAATACAAAGTAAAATTATGGGAACAATAATAGTACTAATTGTTGTTGGCAACTCTGGTAATACGCATTTAGTACACCTGTGTGTAAATTTTCACTGGAGCATATTAATATAGGGAACTTGGACATAGATTTATGGCAGATTGTCTACGGACAATTCATGGGTATAAATGCCAAATATTATCTTGCCAAGATACTATCGAGGTACGAACAATTCAATATTTAATCAACTTTTGGATTTAACCTTTGAAAATGAAGGATAAAAATTGCTGTAAATTGTTAAAACAATTTGCTTTGAACGTCTTATAACGTAAAAAATAGAGCAGATTTTTTTTCCCCCGAAGTGTACATATTATTTTCAAAATCAATATATCAGTAGTTAGAGACATTACTACTTGCTTGCTTGCTTAACTGCCAGTTCTCAAGGGCGTAGAACGGATGATAAAATCTGGCAATAAACAATCTCGAATCTAAATCTTCTTTTCAGAAACTGAAACAAGTACTTGTCGCCACATTAATATCAACTTGAGAGGTCGACTCTTACTCTTGTACTTGCTACATCTGGCCAGTAGCAATATACGGTTGTGAGGAATAGACCATTAAAGAAGACACAAGGAGGCGCCTCGAAGCTTTTGAGATGTGGTGTTACCGTCGCATGCTACGCATCAGTTGGATCCAAAGAGTGACGAATGAAAGAGTCCTTTAACAAATTGGAATGACACGAAAGTTTATGCAGACTTGAATACGGAAAGTCTCATATCTCGGAAACGTTTTGCGTCATCATCGATACTTCTTCTAACGATGGGCAAAATTCAAGGCAAGAGACGGGCATTGAATCGAGTGGACCGGCATCAGATCCGCCGAGGAACTGTTTAGACTTGCGCAAGACTAGGCAATTCAAAGTTGTTAACAGCCAACCTTTACTAATAAAGTGGTAATGGATGAAGAAGGAAAGAGGAATCATGACAAAACATATAATAATATATATTACGATGTGATCAAACTGAAAAGTGTGACAAGGCCACAAAATAATTATAAATTGTTGTATTGATTTAGGTGTTGGTTTTAATGAAAAACATCAACATACTCCTATTTAAAGAATAGCTTTTGAAATAAACCCAAAACCCGGCTATTTCAGTAAAACAAGAAAATAGAAAACAAAATGGCCATTCTGAGGTCAATTTTCTGTATAATAAATATAATAATTGTCCATGAACTTCTGCGAATACAAACCATGACAGATGACGTGTGTCAATACATCACTCCATTTCCACACGACCCGCGTCTGAGCTCGGCGCCAACTTACAATACTAGCAATCAACACATCAAACGTTTTATTTTTTAAAAGAAAATCTTCTTCATACAATAATAACGAGCTATAAACTTCTTTTATGAATAAGAGTTGTAGGAATTATTCTTCAGCCTAATCGAATCAAGTGTCTTTGTAATCTGTGCGTTAAACGTCATGTCAATAAACAATAAGAATATGGCTTCATATTTTATTCTAATCTAATACTAATAAAAATCATATGGGTCATGTGATGAGAGAAAAAAAGCAAAAATGGAACTTATTTGACTGGAAAGGATTTGAATGGAACAAAGGCAAGGCAAGCAGATAAGAAGATGGGAGGACGATATAAAAAACGTAGCGGGTCCAATTTGGATTCAACCTCTAGACATCGCCACGATTGGAAAAAATTGGAGTAGGCCCAAAAAAAAAATCGTTTGCCAATAGATAATAACTATAATAAATATTATTTTACTTTAGGTACATTTACTAAGCTAAACAGTATTAAAGGGATTTTTTTTACTAATAAAAAATTTATTCGGTTTAATATAACATACCCATTATGTACATCGGTGCTCAGTTGATCCAGAAGTGAATCCACTGTCGGCCTTGTTGAGGCAGGACTGGCAGCACCATTGGTTCTGGTGTAGTTTTCTGCAACGCAAATATATCTTTGAAGGAAGAAACTAACACATTCACGAACCAATTCGACTTAGGGTCCTTCAAAGAGTGTACCGATTCATAAAAGGCCGGCAACGCACATGCGAGCCTCCTGACAATGTGAGCGTCCATTGACGGTGGTATTACTTAACATCAGATGAGCCTTCTATCCGTTTGCCTCCTCTTACATGAAAAAAAAAGGGTGCGTGTACTTATGTACGCGCTTAAGAAGTTATACTTCTTTGGCATTATTAAAAATAGTTTTTGATTGCATACAAATAATTAATTACAATTAAATAATCAAAGACTGAAAAAGGAGTCATTATAGTCAATTAAGTTCAGTTTAAATTTGAAAAATTAAATAAATAATTATTTATTATTATTCTCTTACATTAAGTGTAACATATATTCTATTTAGTTAAAAGTATATATTATTATATATTTAGAACATCTCTACCAAACACTAAGATGTATGCATGTATAGCTTTGGCAGTATTGCACAATATAAAATTAATAAATTTCTTTGAAAAAATAATTAAAACTCCTTATTTGTTTAAAAAGTAAATGACAAATGTCATTATGGTCATTCAAAATTCTTGGCATACGAACTTCACGCATATTCTATGTCTTTTTACTTGTAGATTGTCTTATTCCTATCTCGCTCGCGCACGCTATAATCACACTCCCAATTTTGTGTCACAGGTGCGCGCGCATCGTAAAATTTCACTCTCATAAATTTTTCATAACGCGCCTAAAGAAGTATAACTTCAAAAATGTCAAATACCCCATTGACATTAAAAAAGACGAGTAAATCACTAATGTACACAGGTATATGAAACGTGTTATCAAATGATGATAACCTAATTAGGTACATTGTTTTAAGAATAGTGTTGCAATGTCAACTAAATCGGCACTGGTACTCTGCAACTTCCATAGTAACATTGAAGTGTTTCATTTAATACATAATATATACGTAATAATTTTGTACGTATTTTTAATCAATAAGTTTTGAGTCATAAATATTCTTTGAACTGGAGCAAATCAATCCCAAGGATTAGGACCATTTAAATATTCGTCAAATTTATAAAAAGCTTTATTAATTTATTATAGAAAGCTTAATTTACGCGTTTTTTTGAATTTATTCAGTGATAATTCTCTAATTACTCTTGGGAGTTTGTAAAAACGAATACAATTTTCATATAAGGCGTGGTTTATTTTCTGGAGTTAATTTAATTCAAGCGTACCAACCAGATCGATATATTAACTTGGCAGACTACACATTAATTAGCACCTGTGCACTTGAACCCCAATAGTCTCTACTCCAAAGGGAACAAAATCGAAGTTGGAGGAAAGACTATATTTGAGCCGTGTATTATTATTTTAGTTAATATAAATATTTTTTTCTCATGTAAGTAAAATGTATGTTTTTAATGAGAATAAACATCTTAATTCCTAGGTTAGCTGTAGGATTACAAAATAAATACACCTGCTCAAAATTTCCGGCGAAGATAAATTTAATTGGATAATGTACATAGAGTAATGATAACTATATTTCGTAAGATAATAACATCGATCTATTTCAGTTCGGGAGGCTGCCAAAGAAAACATTTGCTTTCAAAAGATTTAAAATCTATATTTAACATACAGTTCTGATTATTACTACGATGTTTCGTATTCTTATTTTTTTATAGAAAAAAATGGCAAACGGGCAGGACAGTAACAGGCTCACCTAATGTTAAGTGATACCGCCCATGGACACTCTCAATGTCAGAGGGCTCGCGAGTGCGTTGCCGGCCCAAAGGCCGGCAACCGGAACAAATTCCGGCAGTTATTCGTTTTTTATTATGTTCTGTTTTTGTTTTAGTTAAATTATATAAAATTCACTGATTTATCAATCTTGTAATTAAAACTTGAATCGATATAGAAAAAAAAAATTTTTTTGTTAGCTTATGGTGTGTAAGGCTTTTTTTAAATGCTAAGCTTTGGAAATAATCATTAAAATCCCTTTTACGGTTTCTGGTTATATGCGATTTTTATTAACGTACCTATAATATTATTATTTTGATACAATTGAAGTAAACCACATACAACCACATGTAAAGTAAGTTGTAAAGTAGGAAATAATTTTGTTTTTATTTATTTCGTAACCATACAACTAACATACATTATATATATTAAAAAACAATTAGGTATACTAAACATATAGCCAAAGATGGAACACATAGTATATATACATAAAGGTTCGAACATTTACGTAAGAAAAAAATGAATAAAAGCGCCATAGCGCTAAATCACCTGCATCGTGAGCACACTCCACATACACACCCTCACTTACACACCATCAACAACACACACACAATGATTAATTCATTCAATCATACCTAAATTACGTATTTCATAATTTTTATTGAATTTGTCCTTTCATAAACATTTGAACCTTTTTGTATATATATTATGTATACTATAGTTGGCTATATGTTTATTAAAATTATTTGTTGTTGTACATAACTTATGTTAGCTGTAGCATTACACCGGCAAAATACCGGCGGAAGAAAAAAAACTCTTACAACCGACGATTTTGCTTTCTTCACAAAACAAAAGCCTTCGTAAGTAGAATTATGCCTACAGAGATAATTCTATCCGGTAATATATGATGACTTACCGGATCTGTCGGTATAATTCTTCTCTGCATAGTTTCCGTATCTTGCATTACTCAGGTCATCCAATAATGTGTCCAGCTCCGATAGGTTCCCCCTGCCCGTTCTCCCATAACCAGGGTTTGCGCCATAACTGGGTGTGAAGCTCTGGTTGGTGTACTTTGGTACTGCCTTTTCGTGTACCACGCTTGCGTTCTGGTAGGTTGGCTGTGGGCAAAAGAAAAATTAAAATTCAATGCTTCAATGTCATGAGAAGTATATTATAATGGACGCATCTTGTAACACGATATTTGGATTCATAAGAATCGCGAAATTTACTGTCAGTTCTTTTAGAGTAGGTAATTTACTTTTACTGTATAGAGATGTATATGCTTAGTTTCCTTAATAAATAAATAAATTCAATTTAAGAGACACTCAATTTTTTTATCGACGAGTTACTTATTACGAGCTACATTTAATAAAAAAAAAATCAGTGATGCTACAAGCTTTTTTTGTCCATCTAATAGGCAAGTCAATCAGCCTCCTGTGCCTGATACACGCCGTCGACTTTTTGAGTCTAAGGAAAGCCTGTTTCCTTACGATGTTTTCCTTCACCGTTCTTATTATTATATAAATTATGTTATAATTAATTATAATTAAATAAAACTATTTCTTTGAATCTTAAAATCATAAAACCAAGTCATTAGCATTGTTTTGCATTTATTTTTAACGACATGTGTTTACAGCATGGGTATTTAGCATGAAGCAGACATTATAATACATATTTATGTGTATGTTTAAGTTATCATTTAGTTTTTTTTTAAATACATGTGTCTTTACTAAGACATCATGGAACATTACAATCTAGCCTAACTAAAGTCTAATAAGTAATTTTAGTCTATTCTAATTTACTAAAAAGGATATTTAACATAGGAAAGTATCTAATAACACTACTTACAGTCTCGAATAAGTACAATTTCTTTTTGATATGATTATAAATTCAGAATATGTACGTAAATTAAATCTTAAAATCTAAATAAATATACAATAATAACATTAATCATGGCATACATCCCAGAAATCTCTTCAACGAGTATAGATGCGAATAATAACACTACGTTTTGAGCTTTACAACTGTGGTCAGTGGTATCATTGGTCGTCAGCACTCGTCACGATATATATAGTAATAATAATAATAGACTTTTATTTCAGAAACATTTACACTTAAACATATTTCTCTTTTTGGCAAAGGCCTCCTCCTAATCCGGCCATTCCTGTCTGCAGTGTGCCTTCCTCTATTCCTTTATTTGGTCTATCCACCTTCTAAATTGTCTCCCTCGTATAAAGTAAAATCCGTTGACATAATTATGATTTTCCACAAAAAAAACTTTATACAAGTATATACAGTATTTATACAACGTTGATATTGTGCCCAGAAATTTATAACTCTGTATCTAAGACGTAAATAGATTAGAAACCTTGAGAAATATGTTTCTCATAACTCCATTCGTGACCGTGACCACATAAATATATAGTTTCTAGCAGTGTTTCCTACCTACCTACCTACCTAAATGCCCCCTCTATGTAACATACGATTACCCCCCTATTAAATAATAAGGAAATTGTTAACGAAACAATAAGTAAATTTTCAAAACATAATGAAAAACTGAAATTCAAATTCCAAATAATTTTTCTATATTAATTTAAATCTTGCTCGCTTGATGCTTGCTGCACAGAGATTTTATATAAGGTTCCAATTTGGTTAGCTTCAGTCTCCACTCTCCATTCTGTGTTATATCCGGCTGATTTCGATTGCCCCCCTTCACAATCAAATTGCCCCCCTGTAGGGCGTGGGAAGTTGGGAAACACTGGTTTAAAGCTTAATTTCTTTATATAAGGGACTTTTAATACTTCCAGACATTGGTAATGTGGTTTTGAGTGCTAAATTCCAAATCGAATAAAGCATTGTTTGAAAGGAATTTAGGAAATCAAATCGTAATTTTTTTTCTTTAATAAATCTTTGTTCTAAGTTTATAACAGTTAAATTAGAATTTTAATGATTGGGCGATGATGTACATCGGGATATAAATATAACAACAAAACTTTTCATGTTAGCGATAAGATTTTAATAAGCTTTTTCCCAGCTAAGAACAGTCAAGCCCTTTTTGCCTATACCTACTCCTACGAGATACATCCTACCACCTTGGCCTTAGATTTCTCTATATATTATGTCATAACACTTAAATTTAGTGTAATACGAAATGACAATATTTTGACAATTGACTACGCGTGCACTAAGCTTATGAATGAGGCCGTATATATTCCTAGAGGATGTATTTCATACATATTTAACGACATCTAGTATTCATTGAGAAATCCAATTGGATCACATCCAAGTCGTTAACTACTAGAAAATAGACTTTAAATTCTACACGTTCATTCATTATGTCACTAGATGGCGTTTCAACATCGTTGCCAATTCAAAAGTTACGTTAAATTTACTCTCTTAACACCCGGCTGCTACCGAATTTTTCTTAAATATTTGTTGCTGCAATATCGTCATTAGTGTGTGTTCACACTCAGCTCTTTAATCAACTAATAAGGGGCCGTTCAAGTATTACGTAAGCACTTTAGGAAGAGGGTCTTTGATTTTCTTATTTGGTGGTCAACAGTAATTATTTACTTTTTTACACATATTACCCACACATTGTCTATGCTTGAAAACGATATGCATTTTCGAGGTTTCCTACAAAATACGTTTATGTACTATTATTTTTGAGAGCTTTGCTTACTTTTGCTGACAAGAGGTGGGGGGGGGGATAAATTGCAGTAAATCTGCTTACGTAATATTGAACGGCCCCATAACTTTCTTAAACTTAAAATAAAAACGTCGATTCATCAAAATTAAGCTTTGGTCAAGTAAAAATAGTACAACAATGCAAATGAGAATTTATAATACTTAAGTACACTCTGTTGTTTATTATGACGCCTGTGTCCGTGTGTACGGGAATCAGTCTCTTCTTACGGTAAATCCATTCTACATGCGTTTTAAAATATTGTTTCTTGTTATTTATTTTATTGAACGACGGACACTGAGGTGATACGGATGGTATTTTGTATTTTGAACTATTTTATTATTATCTGAACTATTTTTATTAACTTTGAATTATTTTGAACAATGAAAAACTAAATTTAGTTGATTCTACGGTATTTTTGGGCATTACAATAGACCAAAAACTTCAATGGAGTCAGCATATCACTAAACTTTCTGACAAGCTTAGTTGTGCGGCATACGCTATTAGGAAAATTAGGCAACTCACAGACGAGGAAACTGCCAGAATAGTATATTTTAGTTACTTTCACAGCGTTATGTCGTATGGAATTCTTTTATGGGGCAAAGCAGCAGATATACAATCTATTTTTATCTTGCAAAAACGTGCTATTAGGTCAATTTATTGCTTGAAACCAGGCACTTCACTTAGAAATTTGTTCAAGAAAATCGATATTTTGACGGTACCTTCCCAATATATTTACAACTGTATCATTTTTGTGCGTAGTAATATTAGTTCTCTTTTAAAGAACAGCGACATTCACAATAGGAATACAAGAAATAAGGGAAAACTTTTCCAGCCGTCTTACAGGTTGCAGAAAATAAATACTTCATTTATGGGCCTAAGTATACGCTGCTATAACATGATTCCTAGTGAAATATTGGAACTGCCTTTAAACAGATTCAAAACACATATAAAAAAAACCTTAATATTGTGTAAAGGTTACTACACAGTCAATGACTACCTGGAAGATAAAAACGCTTGGCAATAGTTCTAATTATATTCTTATAATTTGATTTGTTATCTTTGAAGTGTTATGAATATGTGTGTAATGGTGAATGTGGTAAATCACAGAACAAATTTTTTATTTTTTTTTACTTATGTAACTTTAATGACGTTGTGGTTTATGACATTTTCCTTTGAATAATTGTAATGTAAAGGGAGGGCAAAACTTGCTGAGTTTCTTGCCCGTTCTTCTCAGAACAAGGCCTCCTGGTAGTTTTGCGAACGGATGGCGTAGTCCTGCTCTTTCGTGAATTTTGTAAACGTTGTTGACATTCATAAGCATGCTCTAAGAAGCATCTAAATTGAATAAACGTATTTTGATTTGATTTGATTTGCCTTGACGTCCGATGATGAAACTCAGCTGCAGGTATTAGTCCAAACAAAACATGACACATACAGAAATATGAAGCCCAAACCTAAATAGGGTTTTTTTGTATGAATCAATCGTTAATGTTTTTGGTAATAATTCTATCTCATTAACAACTATTAAGTTACCTATTAAGATAGAGCAGTGTTAGCCTAGTGGCTTCAGCGTGCGGCTCTCATACCTGGTCGTAGGTTCGATCCCCGGCTGTGCACCAATGGACTTTCTTTCTATATGCGCATTAAACATTTGCTCAAACGGTGAAGGAAAACATCGTGAGGAAACCGACATGTCTTAGACCCAAAAAGTCGACGGCGTGTGTCAGGCACTGGAGGCTGATCACCTACTTGCCTATTAGATTTAAAAATGATCATGAAACAGATTCAGAAATCTGAGGCTAAGACCTAAAGAGGTTGTAGCGCCACTGATTTTTTTTTATGAAGATAAATATCATTGATATAAGACATCATTCATCATTGAGATAATTTGAGGACTCATTGGTCTAGTGGTTAGTACCCCTGACTACGAATCCATGGGTCCCGGGTTCGATCCCCGGCTGAGGCGAACATCGATGTGATGAGCATTTGGTGTTGTGCTTAGGTCTTGGGTGTTTAAATATGTATTTATATGTCTATCTATCTATAATATGTACGTATATCCGTTGCCTCGTACCCATAACACAAGCTTCACCAGCTTAGCATGGGACTAGGTCAATTGGTGTGAATTGTCTTTATAAAAAAATATATATATATATTATAAATTTGGCACTGTAGCACTTCTGAATCCATGACCTCTTTCTAGCTTTTAAACTTTTAACAGTCAATATGTATGCCAACGAGAAATAAGGTCATCGTTTGGGTAAAGAAAGTGCAAATCTATACGAATGCAACTTGACTCACTTTCCAAATGTTGAAAAGTCGTTCCCAGTAACTGTGTCAAAGCCAACTCGAAATATAACAATGAAAGGGCCATTCAGTGAAATGTACAGGTTTGTGGGTTTGTATAAAGGACATGATACAGCTACTTGCTACAACTCCTTCAAAAGAGTGTACCAATTTTTTAAATACAGGCAACGCACTTGCGAGCCCTGGCATTGCGCTTGAGCTTTCTGCCCATTTATCCTGAATCCTGAATGGAGCTTATAATGTAGTCTTGAATCTATTACAGCTATTGTCGTTAAGAACAACGAATTTTATTGCCATTAAAATAGGATGTTTAATTAAAAAGAATTTGTTACATTTAGAAGAATTCGAAGTCTTCTGAATGTGAATGTAACCGAATAAACACTACTTATCTAGAGTTTAATATATTCTGTAGTGGGCTGATCAATAAAAAATAATCATATCATGGCTTTTAAAAAATCAAACTAAAGTTTGATTTTTTAAAAATTAAATATTATTATCAATTGTGCAGTGATATTGTGTATTGTTGTACTTAATATTAACATTTCAGTATATAGTGTGCAAGATGGAATTGGAACACGTGGTTTGTGTGATGTGTAACGAAGACACTGACGAAAAAACTATACGATTTACAGAGACTACGTTGAATAAAAGTAAATCAAAGTAGTAAGCTATGATTCATCAAATTTACCACCCTGCAAACGTAAACTACATCAACAATTATTGAGAACTGCCTACATTACAAATATATGGCGAAATTGTAATTTAAAAGAACCAACAATTCTTACACCTGAAAATAACGGTTGGAACTTAATTGATAGTCGTTACGAATTTAATTGGTTTGAGGGGAATACGGTTCCATCTTCTATATACGACATACTTTTACAAGGACCTGCTGATACTGCCACAGCACAATCGACTGAAACTGAGGAATTCATTTCAGGTAACATACAACTATTTTATTCCGTAACATTTAATACGCAGTCCTATGTAATTGAGCTTGACATTTAATTCTTAACAACCTTATTGATTCATTAAAATATTTTTTTTTACTATTTTCAGATGAGGAAAACATTGTTAAAGAATCAGATGATGATGAAAACAGTGATAGCGAAATTTCGGATGATGCTGAAGAAAATGAATGTTAAAAATAATGTAGATTGTATAAAACCCAATAAAATACATTGCATTTACTGTATTCGTTCATGTAACATTTCTTATTTGCACGCCCTTAGCAGCTGTCCCCTCGCCTGTCAAGGTATTATGCTGTTCAAAACCGCCTGGCATTGTACATATTTACTCTGAGACGTTTACTTGAAAACATATAAAAATTTTAAGTATACAGGATAAAGTTTATTTTACCTCATCAACTGTACGTTTTCTAATTGATCTGTCATATACTTCTGCTTATTGTAATCGCCTGTCAATTTTTTTTTAAGATTTACAATAAATAAACTTTATCCTATTAAATTTTCAAATTTACAGAAACAAGTTTTGAAACTCAATTTACTTAACAGTCCAAAAAATAAAGGGGCTGATGACGTGCAGGGCTGACGCCTGCCAGGTCATGGCTATTGCTCTTAGCATGTCATAAATCGTAAGTATACAAATTTCTAACCTTACAGGGAGACCGTTACTCCCAGGGTTCACTACCTCTTGGACTATTAGCATAATTGTCATGTATTTTGGAAAACATAGCTGTAATATATACTGTAGATATAGCGTTATATACAATGTGGTGAACTGTAATCAATAAAAGTATATAGTTACTGTATTTATTTAGGTACCTATTTTATATATTAGTAGGCACGGGCAGGAGACTCATCCGATGTTAAGTGATACCGCCGCCCATGGACACTCACATTGCCAGTGCGTTGCCGGCCTTTTTATTGTGAGGTCTCATTTTTGGATCTTTCCATTTTTTCAAACTTCATATGGAAACTTTCGACTCAACTTATCCGACAAACATATACTTTCCTTACTTGCCCCTAACCCGAATGACTAAGGCTGACGTCATGATTGACAATTGACATCCTATCACGTATTACAATGACACGGCAATCAAAACGTTATCGTCACGTGTAGAGCCTTTATCATTATGTTGCCACATCAACAAGTATACACCAAGATAACTTATATTACAAATATTTAACATTAGGCCTTCACACGGGTGAACATATTTTTTAAAGCCTATATAACTCATGCGCATTATATTATCATTAAGCAAATGGACAGCCAGTCTGAATCGGTCCTAAAATGTAGTCTTATAATATTATTAGAAATAAAAGATTTTTATTGTTTGTATGGAATATACTAAAAATTACTGGATCGATTGCAAAAATATATGTCTTAATCAGATAATTTGGATACCGATTTCACTTCTACACACGTCGATAAAAAAAAGTGGCGCAGAATTTATTGCAAGTTCTTCTCGTCCGTTCTACGCCCTTTGAGAACTGGCAGTAAATGTAAAATTAGAAGCATTTAACATGTATGTCTATTGACGTTCATAAGTGTACATTGTGTTACCTAAATGAATAAATGATTGATTCTTGACTTTTTGATTTCTGAATATTGAGGAAATACATAAAAATAATACCGTACGGTGAAAGAAGACATCACGAGAAAACGGTTTTTGAATTTATACCCAACCAGAGTTAAATGCGATTTTAGAATGTAAGCAATGAATGTAGCATTATTAAATAATTTTTGATATCGATACAGTGGTTTTTTAGTCGATTCCTTACAAACAATACAAAATCTTTTATTTATAATAATATTAGGAGCTAGTCGTTTATATTTTAAGATCGATTCTTTGGGACAAATTTCGATAATTAAGTTACATTTATAAATAATTATAATTATCTCACAATACAACAAACAATTGACAAATAGACATTCTTTCCTAATAACTAACGGCCTTATGAAGACTTAGGGTGAGATCTATAGTGCGCACTTAGACTTTGCTCAGACTTAACTACAACCATTCTTTACTTTTTTAAAGGATAATAAAGAAGGTATTGCATGAAATGAAACATCAATTTCTGTCTTAGCTTGAGCTTAGCTTAATCTCACCGTTAAAATGTCTATAAATATACTAAATCATAGTTTAACCTTAGTGTTTTTCGTAAGTAAAGTCTGAGCAAAGTCCAAGTGCGCACTATAGATCTCACCCTAAGGGTGAGATCTATAGTGCGCACTTGGACTTTGCTCAGACTTACCTTACGAAAAACTTTGCTTAGTGTACACTAAGGTTAAACTATGATTTCGTATTTATAGACATTTTAACGGTGAGATTAAGCTAAGCCCAAGCTAAGACAGAAAATGTCAAAATACAAATTGATGTTTCATTTCATGCAATACTTTGTTTATTATCCTTGAAAAAATTAAACAATAACAAATATTTAAACATCTAAAACGGTACACATATATCTTCAATTTATTGGTATTTATGTATTCATTTATTTTATTATTGCAATAACTAGAAATTTACGAGTAACCTTTAGAAAATGTATTAATTATTTAAAGATGACAATAATTTTATTACGTAGAACGGATCGCAATGTTTTGACAATAGCAACAGAGCACTTGTATTAACTATCAACAATTGAACATTTTAAACCACTTTTTCTCTTTTCTGTTTCTGTTTCCAACCAAAATCCTTCCATCCTGTACGGTGAGAATGAAAAAGAAGGAACCGTATTTTGAAACACACGGTATTAAATGTGATCCTGACGCTGATCATTACAAACTTGCAACCTTATAACAACAGAGGATCGCCAAACCTACCGCAATTGCAAATACTTATTGCATTAAGGCATAAAAATGCAACTGGATGTTTTCAGGTAATATTGTGTTCATAAATATGTATGGTTTTTCAATTTGATATATTATACCTCTTCTCAAATGATTTTAAATACATATGTTGAAGACTTTTGTCTTCTGAATTTCAGAAACATAACATATATGTGACTAATAATAATTTATTGACATTACAGATGGTGTGTGGTGATCTGAACAGCATAAGCCAATCTACAGTCTGTTTAATTATAAATAAAGTCTCTGCAGAGTTGAGTAAATTACTTCCTAGATTTGTAAATTTTCCAAGAAATATGAACACAGCCAAAAGGAAGTTTGAAGAATTAGGAAGATCTAATACTCACCATGGCCTAAACAGTATAATGGGAGCTATTGACTGCACCCATATAAAAGTTAATAGACCCAAAGGTATCGCTCACTCTGAAGCATACAGAAATAAAAAAAGGGAATTTTATGTAAATGTGCAAGCAATAATAGGGCCTGATATGGAAATATTTGCTATAGTGACTAGGTGGCCTGGCAGTTCACACGACAGCAGGATATTTAGAAAATGCCTGTTTTAGTAGGTGACAGCGGTTATCCAGCACTTAACTTCATGTTAACAACACTTTTAAATCCAATGACAAGAGCTGACAATATTTATAATTATTCTCAAATAAGAACTAGGCATATTTTTTAAAGGTTTTTCGGAGTGTGAAAAAGGAAATTTCCATGTTTACAGCTAGGACTACAGTCAAAATTGACAAATACTAGTTATATATAATTATAGCTTGTGCTGTATTGCATAATATAGGTATACAGAGAGAGGATGCTTATGATGATGGTGATCTTGCTGACAGCAGAAGTTGAGTAACACAGAAACAATGAAAGATCTCCTACAGGTCTAGCATTCCGGCAATCTGTGATTGCACAATTTAACTAGGTAATTTGTTTGGTAATAAAGAATATCAAATCAAAACTTGTTTCATTTTAATAATTTCTTTACTGATTCTTTTTTTAAGTGTAATACATATTTCTAATACTAATTTATATTTTTGTTAAAGAAATTCTATTTCTAACAGATTTTTTAATTTCATATGTTCCACTCCTATCTCAATTTTTTTAAGGGTAGTCAGGTAATAAATGGTAGAAGATTCAGGGAAACGAAAATAACAGATGTGAAGCGAGAGACATCGGTTAGGTTATAGTTTGAATTTCGTTGTCACTATAATATGCCAGGGCTGCATACCAGGTGACATACAAAATCACACCAGTTATTTTTAAGATTTCTCAAAAATGGGGTTTGAACAATTACCTAAATAATATAAATAAACAACAATAAATACCATAATAATGTGTAATTATTTTAATTCATGCATTTCATAGGTATTTATCAAGATCATTTATAATTTCTTTGAATTCAAATTCTATTTTTCCCAAAGTCTATGGAACTCCGATACAAAATGGCAACACCGTTCATTAAAAACCGACAAAAATAAAAATTCCAGTAAAAGATATGATGGTAGAGCAAATTTTAGGCCATTATTTTTGTTAGGCTTATAGTCAAAGTTTTTGGTAAGTCGTCGATTTCGTGGACTTGGGATTAAGCTAAGCCAACACTCGGAGAGATTCGCAGTTTGCTCTATAAATACCGACTGTGTCTTAACTCGATAGTTAAGTCAGAGCAAAGTCTAAGTGCGCACTATAGATCTCACCCTAAGATAAAACAAATGTTATTTGCAATAAAAATTAAAGTAAAAAATGTTTCTTCAAAGAACACATGTGCTTTCAAAGAACAAAACCAATAAAAGAAAGTGTTATAAATACTCACAGACGCTGGCTTAGCATAATCAGATCCTATATTCCTCGAGCCATTAATTGAACCATATCCAGTAGATGTAGGGGAGCTCAAACTTCCCCCCTGGGAGCTCAATCGACCAGGGGAGCTGCCTCTTCCAATTGGTGACGCTGTCCTACCGGGAGAACTGGTCCTGGCACTCGGTGATGTAGTCCGCCCGATGGGACTACTGACGCGGCCGGGGTTTATCGAGTTTTGAAGGTCAGCCAACAGGGCATCTGAAATTGAGAAGAGATTAATAAGATGGTGTCAAAATAGACACACTGCCTTAAAAACAACCTTAATATGAGAAATTTGATTTAAAGTAGAGCTTCAGAAATGAACAATTTTGCTAGAGTGAATGATGTTAATAAGAGAGTATATGCTTTAAATTATTTACCTGGTACTAAAGTTTTAATTATGGTCTCAATTTAGAAAGGAGCTGTAAAAATAACGAGTATCTCAAACTCAAAATAACTTTATATTAATAAAAAATAAAAAAAATAAAAAGTAACAATTTAAATTAATAAAAAGTAACCAAGTACACTTGTTAACCTCAACAGATTTTACTACAGTTCGCAAGTCAAGGGCGTAGAGCGGGCAAGAAGCACTGGCAAGAAACTCTCCGCCACTATTTTTAATCGCCAAGTTTTAAGTAATATTTTGCTGACTTAGGGTCTGTTTCACAATGTACGGATAAGTTCTACATAAGTTCCAAATTAGCTATTTATTAGTTATTGGTAGGATAAACACTATTATTGCGTTTCACGACTGTTAGATAGGGCTATTCGTCACATAAAGTCCATCATAAGTTATGAGTCAGATGAATGTCAAATAGCACAATAATTTATCTTCCAAATAATTTATGTGTTGCATAGCTATTTGGTACTTTATCCATACATTGTGAAACAGACCCTTAATTTTCTACATCACTAATGAATAGATTAAACTAAGGTAATGTTCATTAACAGTCTTAGTGTTCTATAATGTTTCGACACTATGTTCGTGTGTCCGAGATACCGCACTTGCACTTATATGCACTATACTAGATTTATTAACTCAATCAGATACATATCATATTCAGTTTCTAAAAAGACACCGTCAACACAAACTGCAAGCAAATGCAAGTCACCACTTCAGAAAGTGACAATCAAATTCGCTTTAATGGATATTAATAGTGTTTCAGAGCAAAAAGACATCGATTAAGATTTTATATGGAGCATGATGTCATCATGAGGTCCATAATTGATAATAAACAAGCGACGCCAACGTTTTCATTCAAATGTCTGTATAATGTAAAGCTAGTAGCTGCATATACTAATCTTATAAAGAGGAAAGATTTGTATGTAAGTATGTATCTAAGGTGTAAAAAAAAACTTTAAAATATTTTTCATCGCATGCGCTGCGAAAACTATTGATTTTTTTTTTTTATATATAACGGGGGGCAAACGGGCAGGAGGCTCACCTGATGTTAGAATAAAACAATGTTCCACAATATTAAAGAACATATCAATATCTACATCATATCAAAGGCAAAAGAAGCTGGAATGATCTAACAAAACAAGCTAATGTAAAAGAGCTATCGATTAAGCTGGTGTCCTTCTATCCAAAATGGTTTTAGTGGGTATAGCTCACCCAGCTCTCTAAGTAGCAGAGTGCCTGGAGTGAATCGAGTCCCACACACCCCTGCTACATTTAGTGCAGAAGACGTATTTCCAGGTTGGTTTAAAATAAGGGAGACTAAATCAAGTCAAGTAGCTAAACTCAGATCATAGATTTTGAACATAAGTTCAAAGACATGTTAAAAAAATAATTGTCTTTGGGTATTTTTGATTGGTCAACAACAGTAATCTGTCTATTTAACTGTAGGTACTTTTTGACCGCAAATCACTTCTTATGAGTCATACAAATCTCATTATTATAAGAACGCTTTAACAGTTAGATAACATGTTTAACCTTTATCATTAATACATATGTTGAGTTATGAGTAACGCACATGTATACACAAACATATATATTCGAGATTATGGGCACATATAAATTATCGCATATTTTTTTAAATATAACAGGGGGCAAACTGGCAGGTGGCCTGTTCAGTAATACCGTCGCCCATGTACACTCAATGCCAGAGGGACTCGCGAATGCATTGCCAGCCTATAAAGAATTTGTACGCTCGTTTCTGGAGAGACCATAAGTAGAATCGGTTGGGAAACACTTCATACTGATTCCACATAGTGGTGGTGCGGGGTAAAAACTACCTTTAAAAACTCTCAGTTGTGGAACGACGGACATATATAGCAGTAAAATATTGCTTATTAAACTTGATATATTATTTTTAGGTTTAATAAACAATTTTGCAGATTCAAGATAAATTGACAAACCAAAAGCAATCTTGAATTTACATATTCCTGTCTGACGGGTCCAAATTTGCCAAAAGTTCCCAGCCTTGACGTCATTAAAAAAACTAGTTTTCGGGAGTTCAATGTCCTCTGCGGTTATTTTAAATTTAATTTGTCCAATAAAACCTTATCGGTCAGAGCCTTCAATACCTTCATTGTTGCGTTTAAGAGGCACTTAAATTGTGACATGGTGATAAACAGTACTTTCTTTGTATCATCACTCGTAACAGCCACACTTCGCACAGACAAATGCCCTATAAAAACATTCTCAAAAAACAAATGACAACTATTTAATTAATGGCGTATTTCAACAATTGTATGCTTCTTAAGACCATAGAACATCGTTTTAAATAAGTAAAGAAAAGAGGTTCTAATAATATATTACAGATAAAACATTAGACGCAAAGTTATACAGATATAACTTGAATCATATATAACATATACATTAATATACATCTGCATATAAGATATTAAATTTACCTAATCCTTCGCACGCCTCAAAAACCTCAGCATAATCAGTTTGCGGTTCCCTTTCCGTTTGTGTTTTCAATATTTTTCCGTACACATCGTCATTCACTGAGTAATGCGCTTTCGACATTATTAAAACGCCGGATGTAAACAAATTTTAGTCTTAGCAAAATGCGCGCGCGCCGTTCTTATGGACAAATGCGGTACTGATTCACCTCCAGCGCACACCGCAAAAAATCTGTATAGACATTGTTCACATAAACATCGATTTCACGCTACGAATCCAAAGCGCTGTAATCTGAATTTTGATACCATTTTTAAACCGGTTAGGTTATTAGGGGCCTTTCAAGTATTACGTATGCACTATAGGGGGGGGGGGGGGGGGGATTTTCATATTTGGTGATTACGTCAACAGTAATTATTTACTTTTTTACAGATATTACCCACACATTTAAGGTATTTATTTATTTTAGATAGAGTAAAACCAGAAGAAATAAAAGTCATGACAAAGTTTAGAAATGCTGTTACTTCTAGTAAAAGACTGAAATGGAAATGGACAGGACACATGATAGAAGAGATAAATGGGGGAAAAAAGCGACGGAATAGCTTTCCCGCTATGACAAAATAAAACGAGGAAGACATAAAAAGATGGGAGGATGATATAAATAGAGCAGCTGGGCCTATGTGGTTTCGTAAAGCTAGACGCCGAGAGGAGTGGAATCTCTTAGAGGAGGCCTATGTCCAAGGACAAGGTGTAAAACAGAAATTTACCGGCATTTCATTATTTATGTAAAAGTAATTTCACAACAATAAAGGCTGTATTTGTTTCTGTATTCAAAAGTTATCTATAATGATTATTTGTATTATCAATCAAAACTACGCGGTAAAAAAAATAAGGCTATAATCTTTTAGTCTGACAAAATGTCTTAAATTATTTTAATAATAGAAAAAGCGCTAGAAGCGATTAAAGGTACGAATATCTGAATGGTCGCTGACGCCGCTTTGATAATGAAGCGTCTACGGAGGCGTCATAATATGATGACGATTGCAGTGCGGAATTTGTCTTGACCAAGAGCTTTTATATTCGTTTGCAAAACGAGTACAATTACTGTACCTATAGCATGCACGCGAAATATTTCTGCCATGATTAAGTCTTATTTACATTTGTTCCTGAGATATCGTTGTGTGATAAACGAATCTTAACTCAAGTATAGGTATAATTATACGTAGTAAGTTAATATTTGAGTATAGTTAAAATATAAGACTAGGAGCAGATAATTTAAATTATTAACGATTTTTTTTAGATATAAATTTTCTTTCATATTATAAGTAGTCTTTTTATAAGCATGAACCTTATGACCAATACACTTTTTCATATAACTATACTGTCCGAAAAAGAAAACGCCTGTACAAAATTTACACGCAAAGTTTCTCTACATCAAAATTGATTCTTATATCCTTAAGGAATGTGCAATTGTGAATAATATTAATTTTGTTTATTTATTTATTGTAATATAATCAGAAATAAAAAAGAAGTTTATAACAGTGCGGTGGAAACACAAACTGTACAAAGAGTGAAAATTCCACTGAATGCATAGAAACTGTTCGCTTTTCCGGAATAAATGTTCTAAATAAAACTATTTTTTTCTCAGAGATGGATAAGGGCTTAGAGGCCCATCCGTCTTCGAGTTTTGCGCTTTTTAACATACATATTACAGATATAGATTAACATATGGGGCGTGGCCCCACAAGGGGCAAATTGATTGTTAAGGGGGCTATTCGAAAAGTATTTAAAATTATTTGTAATTTGAATGTATGGTGTTTAGTTCACAATTCCTTAGTAATTTCTTACCTATACTTTAAGTTTCTTAAATTAACAAATTCATTTTTTATATTAAAAATGATGTATGTTACATATTGGTAAAGAATTTTAGAAAAGCTAAGTCCAGTGTCTACTGGATTTAATACATCTTGTATATTTAAATTGCCCTCCTTAACAAAACAGCATCTACAGTCGCAATTAAATTGCGAGTATTCCTAAATGCATTGTAATAGTTCACAACTCTTACGCAGATACGAAACCGCAAGGTTATCTGCAAATTGACTCTGCCTTCAGTTAAATATAATTATTACATAGTTGTTCTAATATTAGATTATTATTAACGCTATTTTTCATCGAATAACCACTAATGATGCAACAATCGTTACTGGAACACCGATATTCTTGCAGTATGTTTACAACTCCTAAAACGCAAATAGAACAAGGTCGTATAATAAAAGAATCATGCGTCAATACTCACCAAGGTATGAACTGAAATCTGTGAAGTACTTCCTCCAATCAGACGGGTTCAGTTCCGGAGGGTAGGAAGGCCTATCCGCGCTGTACTTCCGCTCAAGAACGGGGGAGAAGGAGACAGTTTTGGGTGACGCGGAGCGCGTGCGCACGGACGCCATGCTTCACAGGTATAAAAGACCGAGCGGAATTATTATGCAGACAGTCGTGTTGCGACTGCGACTGAGAATTGACTGGTTATTTTGGTCGAGTCTATGGGTTATCAGAGGCGCGAGTGATGCCGGATGATAGTGCGGTCACACTGCTGAGCTGACGACAGTTCGATCTATTCCCGGTGGACGGTTCACTCTATTTCATAACTCTCTCATTAACCTGTCTACGTTTCATCAATGGGAATGGGGTCACCTAAATAAGATTATTTGTAAATATTTTCACTCATTTACCAAAGATTACATTATCCTCAGTATTACGTATTCTTTCTTTATATAATAGGCGGGCCAACGAGTATACGGGACGCTCTAAAAGGGCACAGCCCATAGACACGCATTTTTAGTGGGTGCGTTGCCGGCCTTTGACGGTGGAGTTCACACAAGTTTGAACAGACACTATAGTTTCTTTATGACACATGTTAAGTACTTGTTCGTAATTATTACATAACATTATGTATCTATTCCTCTTAAAAATATATGATAATGTCTCATTACAAAATGTAGAAACATTTTGATGTCTTAAATTACCTATATTTGAATTTAAAATAAGCAATACAAGTTTTTAAGATAATAAATGTTAGGAAAACTTAGTATACATTATCAGCTTTTACATGGATTGCTTTCCATATATGGTTACTCGAGTATTAATTGGTAATTAAATTAATAAATGGTATTATTATGTCAATATTATTTCGGTATTACCAACATCACTCACACACTCAAAGCGTCTACACACGGCCCTACATCTCTCTCTCTACATAAGGCAATATCAGGGAAGTAATGTGGAGCACCCTAGATCGCTCACTAGATCGCCTCGTGTGTAGGCAAATCGTACCCTAATTCGAGTACTGCCTATTCGAACTAAGAGCCGATTTCATCCCCACCACCATTGTCCCGATATCGCCACTAACTTCAGAGCCGTGTGTAGACGCTTTTAGTAGCATCTAATGTATATAAACGATTTCGTGTCTTTGTCAATAAATATTATAAAAACCTTTTAAATGGCGATATTAAAATCTGTGGTTTTATGGCATGCAAGGGCGTGGGCGCCGCCCAAGTGGGCGGATATGAAGGCCACCATGGCTAATATATAAACGTGATTATAACATGCCATTAGATAATCTGTGGTAGATCGAATTGACCACGATACAAACATGAGTTATAAAACAATGTAATCACACGATTTATAATATGGCAGGTGATCCGTAAAACATCATGATTTTCAAATTGACGTAATTTAATATGATTTTTGGTGTTCTTGAAGCTGTTTTAAATTAACTTAGTTGGCTTAGAATATAGTTTCTATATAATAATATGTTTAACAGTTTAAGGGGTATTAAATACCCCTAAGAGTAGCATAGCGCGCAAGTGGGCCATGTAACAATTTTCTAATTACACTTTCACATCGATGACTCTTATCTAGGATAGCCTTAATGATATCTTTGTTCAGCGTGAGAATATTGTAGAGCCGTTAATCATGTACATATATGTCTTGTGACAACTTTCATATGAGAAGATATTTAAGAAACCAGAATCTACCCTTCATATGTTTTCAATTATTTCCAATAATAGCTCGTTTAATTTCCAACCATTACAAAAAATATTAATTTACAGCTTAGCATTTATTTTTTAAGTTTTTTTCTTCCTAGCTACCTTCAGTACCGTCGATCGGAACCCCTTCACGGGTAAAAGCCTCCTGCAGCTTTTTCTAACTAACACGTCCATGGCTTTCATTCTCTACATTCTCTTTCTGCTACCGCTTTTCTTTCTTCTATCCCCCTTTTTATGGGGACCTTCTTCTCCTTCTTCCCCTTGGTTCTTTCCATATAGTTGTGTTCCCTTCATTTAATGAGTTTAAACACGAAATTATTACGGATTATTACGAGTCTAACTTTCATGTTAAACCACAATAAATTAACGCTTCATATTCTAAAAGGGCCAAGGGAAAGAAGAAGGGGGCGCCCAAAAAACCGGTAAATAAATGACTAATTCGAGCGTTAGCAAATGGAGAAAGAAAGCCTTGGATAGAGATATATGGGAAAAGCTGGAAGAGATGATGGGGTTCCAATCAATTGTGAATAAAGTTAGGATATTATGATAACAAGTAATATATATAAACAAATCCAAACTGTATATTCTACATTTGTAAAGATTGTAATTAAACGGGCTTAATTATTATTACTATTATTATTAATTAACCTGAAAGCTTTTTAAAAAGCGTATTCCTTAGTAAAAGATGGCAAAACGGTGACAAAATTTATAATGGTCCTGTCAAAATCAGTTTTTCAATCCATACTTTTTATAGTTGATCATTGATCAGGTTCAAAAACTAACTCGATTATTTCTACTAAAAAAACTGCTTTTATTTTTTACACATACTTCATACAAGATTGTATGAAGTATAATTTGAAGTCGTTAGACATTTATTTTCATCTATCATCTACAATGTATGAAATTTATTCAACTGAGTCGGCTGATTAGGGCATGTAAACGCATGTAAAGATACTAAGTTTATTTTATGAATAAAACATCAACCTGTCTTATGTATCCATATTTTTCGAACCATATTTGGTTACATTCGGGAACATTCGGACTAGAATGTTAAGGGGAAATAAATCAACAGCGAGAAAACCATATTATAAATCTATGTATTTCTATTAGATGAAATTAAACTACCTATTGCGATACGATGCATGCAAAAAATTCTAATTCATATTTCTTCAAGTTACTTAATTAATATAATATCTATTAACGTACTTGTAATAAAGACTTTATAGTTTAAAATTCATTCAATTAATGTTTTATTATTAGGAAATTCAATATTTTTTTAAACGACAATTTAAATTAAACCCGTGGCGCTACAACCCTTGTTCTGGTAATTTCTGTACCCATTTCGTGAGCCTTTTGTGCCTGACACACGTCGACTTATTTGGTCTAATGCCGGTTTTCTCACGATGCTTTACTTCACCGTACGAGCGAGTGTTATATGCGCACATAGACAGAAAGTCCATTACCTCTGCCTTGCGATTCTGTAACTCACTTTCAAAAGGTGGGAGCTTGTAGTTTATTGTTTATCAGAATGCCAAATCATAAAATGACTGCTTCACGACTGATTTGAGAGCGACCGCCGATGCGAAAACCGCTGTGTGAGTTCGAAAAGTGAGTTACAGAATTGCAGGGCTGGTATGAGACTCGCACGCGGTATCTACACTGTTCTAATTTAAATTATAATCCCCAATTAAATATTATTATTCAAAGCTATAGATAGCACTTAGACATCTCTACTGTCTTTGAAATATGCCCTACTCTCTCGTGTTGTTTATTTACGCCGCCCTAAATTTGTTTGTACGCAATCTCGTGGCGCCAAAATACCAATATCCTTTTTATTAGCTGTCGAAGTTTTATTAGGGATTTAACTATCTACGCAGAACTATGTATATATATGATGCATTTTTACTTGATTTTAATACATCTATCTATCTATCTAAACAATAAATCAAAGGACAGCCTGACTGTAAATTAAGTTAATATTAAGTTTTTATTATATACATAGGTTACAATGTATATTTTTTTGTATAAAAACGGGCAGGAGGCTCACTGATATGATACCGCAGCCCATGGAAACTCTTAATTCCAGTGGAATTCGAGCGTTACCTTTTAAGAATTGGTACGTTCTTTTCTTGAAGGACCCTAAGTCGAATTGGTTTGGAAGTAATTCAGTGGGCAATAGGAAAAAGGACAATTCTAATTCAAAAGTATTTTTTAAGAACTATTTATAAAATCAATCCGAATTTAAAGTAAAAAGGTTCACCCTTTAAGATAATGGAACCTCCATTTTACACTTAATGAAAACTATAGGACGGCACTATCATCGGACTCACATTTTTCACGCTAACGAACACAAATTGTCCAATTAGTTTCACATGTATGGCGTTACCAATTGACTTGACCGCAACATTTCAAACCATCTATTCAGTATGACAAGAAAAAACTAAATTTCTATAAGCCGAAATAAAATCGATATTCAAAATCACATATTCATAGATAATCACTTAATATTGGCGCGAAAGTGTGGATTATTACGCGTAACGTAAATGGCGCGAAAACCGATCTAGTCTATAGTCGTCGCAGATTCCTTTTTTAAATTCGGAATTTTCAAATGTACGACGCACTTAAAACTCATAGACACATCACGCGCAAAGAGACATACCGATCGGATGTCGCAGCAGCAACTGACTTTGACTTCTTTAATCTGTGGGTCGCAATGTTTAATGGGTATGTGGGCGAGCGGTGCCTTCAGGGAAGGTTAGCTAGCGGAACTTGGTTCTAAGAAAGCCTGGAATGGTAATACGGGACGCGGCTGGTGATACCGTTTCGCTTCCTATTTCTATGGAACGCGTCTACTCGCGATTTGTAGGACAAGGGTTAATTTTGAATAGAATAATCAAACACTGCTTGCTTTACCTTTAAAGCCCGCGATATAAAATCATTATTACTTTAAAAAATATAATGTGGAAATATGAAAAAAAAAATAACTTTTAATATATGTATATATATATATATATTTATGTGTGTGAGTATATATTTTTTTTAAATAAAAACATACCATGTAATAATAAAAAAATAATTATGGTCATAATATTATGGAAAACATTATCCTCAACGGACCATCAACAGCCACTGACACATTTTTGCATCTATTTCATGCTAACAACAAAAAGGTGCGTGCACAAAGTACACATGTCAAAAGTGAAAATTCTTTGGTAAATTAATTTTTAAGTCTTGTTCATATTTATACAAATCTAAAACTTTAGATTTCCGAGACAGAGGGAGGGAAAATGGAAAATATGTTAGGAATTTAATGAATTTAATTGGCATTAAATATTAGAAGTGTCGAAAATTATTTTTTATTTATTTCTTCGATAATAAAAACACGTGACATTTCAATAAATTATTTTGCATACAATATAAAATAAGGTTCACCCTTCTCACTCTCTCTCAATCCGTCTCAATCGCTCTCTCCCTTTTCTTCGACAAAAACGCTGCACATCTTCGTGACGCTAATATTATTATTATTGCGTTTCATCCGTAAAAATTTAACCCTCATGCGCTTAAAGAAGTTTCACTTCAAAAAGAAAATTAAATGCATTTAATAACAATCATCGTGTTTAAAATTCGAACGTTCTATAAAAAAGATGGCGTCATGTTTAAAAACATGTTAATGTAACTCAACTCGGTTTTAAATTTAGAACAACCAAAACATAAAACAATGACACTAATGACAATGACAAGCGTAACGAATCATGGTCATTGCCGCTCCCTGACCAACGGAGCATAAACCTACAGCTAAAAACAATTATAGGTATTTAAATCTCACAATCGACTATGATATTTTAGCCATGTTTCTATATTCAACGAGTCGTAACCGCTACTTCCTATTAGTCAATCATAGGTTTTTATAGTATCATTTGACAGCTTTCTATGAAAACTGTTTAAATAACGAATGATATTTTGGATATATAGAAACCTTGCATTCGTTCTTAATGGGTAGTTTAGACACGGAGGTCAAAACCAACTCGTGGATTAATTTACTTTAATATAAACATAGAATTAAAAAATGTATTAGATATAATATATTCGTTTTAAAGTAAGATCTGTATTTTGATTAGATTATGAAAGTAAGTCTATATCTAATAATCTGAAAGGAAGTAATTAAAAACTAAGTAAAATAAAACTTTAATTTCGACTTAGTAGACTTTCCACTACGACGAGAATGAAACCGCGGGGCATTGCTAGTAGCCAGATTGAATATCGACCTTTAATTAACTGTCTAGAGATTTAATTAACTCTCTGATTTAACTACTTTATGCGACATATATACTAAATACTAATCATTTTTTATGACTATTAAAAAATCACGATGGGCTACGACTATTAATTCTGTTTATAAAGATTGTTGTGTGTATGGTATTCGTATAGAATAGCAAGATTGATGTGGTCTATTTTTAGCTGGATTTTGTAAATGAGTAATACGCCAATTGGAACCTAATCATAACCAAGGCAAATTAGTATCAATTAACTTATTAGCTAGAAGTATTACCGCTTAGCTCATGCACATGGCGTACAAATTCTCGGTTTGATTTCCGAGTAAATAAGGCGCCTGCAACCATATTTTTTTTTATAGAACAGGGGGCAAAGGGGCAGGAGGCTGACCTGATGTTAAGTGATACCGCCGCCTATAGACTGTCTCAATGCCAGAAGGCTCGCCAGTGCGTTGCCGGCCTTTTAGACCCAAAGTCGACGGCGTATGTCAGACACAGGAGGCTAATCACCTACTTGCCTATTGTATTGACATATGATGATGAACCAGATACAGATATCTGAGGCCCAGACCTAAAAAGGTTGTAGCGCCACTCATTTATATATTTATATATATAATATACTATATAGCCACAAAAGAAATACACTTGTATCATTATTATTATTTAATTATACGCGAGCAGGTTATACGAAAGAAAATAACTTTAATGTAATGTTTTCTTAGTTAAACATTTAAAGGCCGGCAACGCACTTGCGAGCCCTCTGGCAATGTGAGTGTCTATGGGTGGCGTTATCACTAAACATCAGATAAGCCTCCTGCCCGTTACATTGAAAGTAAATGAAAAATTTGTTATTATTTATCGAACTATTTACACTTCTTACACCGATATAATATTTTTAAAAAGTATTTTTGACATCATTAAAAAAAACCTATTACGCAATAGAAAAAGGAGAGCAATACCTGGCATTTTCTTCATATAATTCAATCCGCACACATAAGTTTATTTTTACACTATTCAATACGTTTGACGCAAGGTAAACAAGAGGTCTGCCGCGTTTTCCGATGTTTCCAAGGAAATTTACTGGCCAATGCACTCGTGACGTCACAGGATGCGTTTCATATCGATCTAATTAACGAGGTAGGTTTACAGACTTGATGTCGGCTACTGTAGTTTCCTAGATTAACTCACGTATTTTTTAATTACGGAGACATGGAACTGGTAGATGTAGGAACTCTAAAGTAGGTATAATACATAAATCTAAATTGACGCTTGAGAGGAATTGCTAAATTAAAATTTAACTATGCAATTAAAAAAATGAATATTAAAATCTCTTAAATAAATACTAATCTAGACAAAACATTAGTATTTCATATGTAATCATGTGCATAAAATAAATTAATAGGGTTTTTTTATATTTAATTATAATGTATCCTTCCTGTTTATATTAACGCCATCTGTCGAAGTACACTTGAACTAAAGATCAAAAAGAAGACGCGATGTCAAACAGTTTCGTAAGAAATCTTACAGATGGCGAAATATTATTCTTTTAATATATAATTAGTATAATTTTTATATTTAAACCGACTGACTATGAGTTGGTTCCTTATTCGTCAGATAATCATTTTTTGTTGATCTATATAATGAAGCGATCACAAATTTTTTTAGGCAGGCATTAAATTTAATGGCTTGGACGCCAGAAACATTCATAGAAACTCTTATTTGTTTGATTTTCATTAAAAAAAAAATTGCTTTAGTATATCCTCTTAATTTGTCGTATTGTTATTATAATGTTAGTGTTGTAAGTGATAATCTTCGGTTTTCATAAAAATATGTCTTAATTCAAGAATAAAAAATCTCACACATCCGTGAGACAGTAAATATGAAATAACTGTCCGATGTTTTATAGCACAGAATACAAAAAAAGAATATAGCTATGTTGAAATATGATAAATTGGGCACTTTAAAACTAATAATACCACAGACAAAAATAAAGGGATGAGGCAGAGGTTGGCAAAGCACAGTGGCTTAATGAGGTCATTTACCGATTTCTATTAGAAATAGAGTATTTTCAGAACTTTTCACACATTTAGTTTCGGGAGTAAACTGACTGTTGACAAATATGAAGAGATTTCTACGATTTATTGTTTTCTGTGGACAAATTGGCGCGAAATAATTAGATTTATTAGACAGATATAGAGATAATATAAATGTAGTCCGGCTAAGAATTATCGAACGAATAAATTTTTTTTACCAATGTAAAGTGGTTTTTTTATTAATATTTACTATACTGTGTGTTTTCGTTATTCTATATATTAATACAATATGTCTAAATTCATCATTTCATTTTTATTACTTATTAAAGAGACACGGGAATTAAAGTTTTTCTTGTAAAAGTTATTAAATTATTGTAGTAAATAAATTAAAATAAATTGTTGTTTAATTTACGTTTATATTCTATTATATAGATATTAGTAATAATAAAAACAATGATTAATAAATTCCAATTATCAAATGGCAGCCCTATCATAGGCTTCCTGAGTCAAAGGCCATTATATTCAGTAAATTTATATCCACTTCAAGCGACAATAGGCAAGATCAAAGACTACCTGTACGTGAGTAATGTGTATGCAAAATAAAATCAAGATTTATAGTTAAATCTTCTATTAGGGTTGACAGTTTCTGTGAATAAAATAACTATACGGAAATAAAATGTAGGTCTTAGCGACCTACCAACTATGATCACCTCAGTTCGTTATTCTATTACTAGCAAATATTAAATTATTGTTCTTAGTAATAATAATAATCCAGCATAGACTGTGCCGCAGATTTCAACTTTTTTTGTATGTTACAGGAGGCAAACGGGCAGAAGGCTCATCTGATGTTAAATGATACCGCCGCGAATAGACACCAGAGGGCTCACGAATGCGTTGCCGGCCTTTTGAGAATTGGTTCGCAAATACTTCAGTGGGCAGCTGCTTCCATATGGTAGTAGTGCGCGGCAAAAACAAAAACTGCCTTAAAAAACATTCAGTTGTGGAACAACGGACGTCGAGGTGATACGGGTGGAATTTCGTATTCTGCCTCGACGTCCGATGATGAAACTCAGTTGCAGGAAACTACTTGTGTTATTAATCATTGTTGTTTATCTGTGGATCTTATACATGTTTTTCACGATTATTCCTCAAAATAAATCTAATAGTGAGCCCTGATACTATTTTGTAATATAGTACGCTACCTCCATGGGTTTTATTTTACACATATTTAAATTTGATATATCTTGGTTTTAATTACAAAAAGCCATCTAAGCGTGAAGTTCGGTTTCTTATGACAAAATTCAATACAATACCTACTACATGACACTTGAATGACAGCAGACAGATTATTGCAGTGTTGCTACATACTTTATGGGTATATTATTTTCGATCTATGGTTCTACTGTCACGTCATCAAGAAATCATATAAAATCAAACTATTTAATCAATTTCCTTTACCAAACACTACTAAGGATTGCAAAGGGAAGGTGATTACATAAAGGCAATGTGCTTTTATAATGTGCGGGATTTCTTGGATTTGAAGTTTTAAGATACTATGATAGAATTATATATATATTTTAAATGCCTTTAATTACAATAAGATAGTGCTATTTGATAAGGCAGATTGTCCGGTTTTTTTATTTAATTCACCGATTATATGTACCTTTTTCGTATTTTTTTGTTGGTAGGAGTCTCATCAGATGTTACGTGGTACAGCCATCCATAGACACTTACATACATTGCCAGAGGGCTCGAAAGTGCGATGCCGGCAGTTTAAGTATTGGAACGCTCTTTTCTTGAAGAATAAAGTCTGTGCCGAGGATTCTTACTATTTTTTGTGTGTTACAGGAGGCAAACGGGCAGAAGGCTCATCTGATATAAATGATACCGCAATGGACACTCTTAATGCCAGAGGACTGGCGAGTGCGTTGCCGGCCTTTTAAGAATTGGTTCGGAAATACATCGGTGGACAGCTGGTTCCACATAGTGATGGTGCGCGGTAAGGTGCCTTTAAAAACGTTCATTTGTGGAACGACGGAGGTCAAGGTGATACGGGAGGAATTTAGTATTCTGCCTAGACGTCCGACAATGAAACTCAGCTTATCCGTACAACTCCTCTGAACATTCTTCGTGGTAAATGCGGTAGAAGATAGTAAGATCATGAGATAATAAGACAGACCCCACAAATATATACATTTAATATATTACAAGGACAATAAAATATCAATTCACTTAAAAAATGGATGTCATCTATTAAATTATTCTCGTTATATTGATCTTGTCTATGACCTCAAAAGGACAATTGAATTCGATCGCTAATAATGACTCAGTCAATTGTACTTAAGTCCCAAGTGTAGTCAGACTATAAATAACATTTTAATATGAATATAATATGTAAGCAATCGAAAAATATTGTTTCCATAGAAAATAGCAATATATTTTTATAAATCACACAGAACAATGGAAAATCTATTTCCTTTCTCGTTGACTTTTAAACGACTGTCAAACCGTTTACGCGCGAATATTCTTTTTCATTTGAAAATATATTTTATATCAGATATCATATATCAGAAGCGTTAAGAATGAAATTTATCTATACATAATAAATTAAATGGTTTTTTTTAAGCGTGTCATCTTATTTCCATCAAGAAGGATCAAACGCCTGTCTTTTATATTAAAAAACGAAGACGTAACTCTGCAAAAGGACGTTGTATGACATTTAAATACTGCATTTCCTGGCAATAAAGGACGATTCCCTTCACATTAACGAAATGGTTAATGCGAATGTCAAATTACGACCTTTCTTTAAATGTATGAACAAAATTTTAACAAGTTACCCTTGTAGTGAAGGTTACCCTTTAGTACTAACTAAAGAAACAATTTTTCATTAACCTACATATTTTATTAAATCACGAACTTCATTTCGCATTAATTATTTTTTTACATAGCCTAATCTTTTTTAGTACATAAAAAATAAAATTTGAGTAAATCCCCATTTAGCATCGTGGGCTACTTACTACGGTAAGTCTCATTTCTGTATTATACCTGTGTGAAACTAAATTTTGATAGTTTTCTGAATAACCGTAGATAAAAAAAAAAAAAAAAAAAAAAAAAATTGGTCATGATCATATACTAGTGATAATACTTCTTATAAATTTCATAACAAAAGAATATGAATTGAAATAAAGTACAAAAATTATCTAGTTACGTGACTTAGGACACAAAAGGGCACTTAGCACGAACTCTGACCCCATATATCAAAATTAAATACATTTTTGATGTACCAAAGTCTGGCTTAGCGGTAAATCCCAATTAGAAGTTCTAATGGCAAACCTATGTATGTGTGAATATCAAATTTTAATATGCACGGCATAGAAAGACGCAAATTCACAATAAAACATGCATCATTATTCAATTTTAATTCATTCCTACACACGACACAGTAATATAAAATGATGTCAGCTCATGTACAATACCGAATAAATAGCATAAAATTAATGTCAATTTACACGTATGTGAGGATATACAACTATACTATATAACTATGCTCTCAAACATAATACACGTTGAAATGACAATCAAATACTTAGGAAATGTTATAAAAAGGATATATTCACGTGTGAAAATGATACGGGAACTTAAAAAAGGGGAGTAACATTTTAAAAATGGCCACAAAATTAGATTCTATATTATCTACAGCCTTTATATTCCGAAACTCTGCAAAGATATTATTAAAAAGTTACTAGCTGACCCAACAAACGTTGTTTTGCCATCTATATTATTTCTAAGAAACATTGTTTTAGTTCAATAAAAATAACTATCTACATTAATAAAAAATAGGGTTTAATCGCAGAGGGGTGAAAATTAGGGGTTGTATGTATTTTTGTATGCTGTATCATAAAAAAATAAAAACATTTTTTTTTTCTAAAAATAAAAAAATTAATTTGGGGTGGACACCCCTTATCACTTAGGAGTTTGACATAAAGATAGCCGATTCTCAGACTTTACTCATCTCGAGCCGTTTCGTATGGGAACGAACATAGTCACACGGGAATTTTATATATATATATAGAGATTATTATAAATATAAATGTATATAATTTAGCTTCCAAATAAAAATTTTGTGATAAAGCAGTCCCTATCCAAGTTTCGGGGTTCACGATTCCGCATATGCACCACCATTGTGTATGTAAACATTTACAATACACACAATTATGTACATTATGTCATCTGTGACCTCGCAAAGGTCAGCTAATGAAATTGAGTCAAGTTTATTCTCGTAACAGCTCAATGAAAACTGGTTTCCTTTAACAAAATAACGTCAACTTTATTGGTTTGGCCTCTGGCGTGCGATTATCTGAACTGGTGACAATAACTTAAATTAATATATTATCAAAGTAACGTCCTGGACGATGTATTTTTTTATTTTATGTAAAAATAATACAATCCTGTCCTAACATGTGACTCTAAACCGACAAGAATGCATAAACAATTAAAATTTTTTACACACGAAATAAAAAACAAACATAAGAAATAAGAAGGCATACCCAAGTTACATAATTAAAAAAATTAACTAACTATCAAATAATAGAACTTTTGTCAGTTTACTCAACGGACAGTAAAAAGGTCCGGTAACCAATGTAATTTGTTAACTAAAGTAATACAACGAATAATATGTATTAGCTAATTAGTCTACCTAACATTGAATGCAAAATTAAGGCATTTTAATTTCTTAATGTACTGACAATTAACCTATTGACAGATTATTGTGACAGGTCTAAGTTCAACCGAGTACGACAAACGACGTACGGATACGATATATCGTAATATGAGCTTGAAATATTCGGTAGTGGCCTGATCAATTTAAAAAAAAAACATTTAGTGTCTATCTGATGTTTTAATAAAGATAGCCTGTAACATATACTGTAGATATAGCATTATATAATATGATGTGGTGAACTTTAAATAAATATACCTAGTACTCAGACAATTAACAATAAGTATTTAATACCACAAAAAGCCTAAATAATACGTATTCGCAGAAGTACAAAACCGCACAAAAGGAACATATGGTGACAATCCTTGAATTACACATTGAGTCACATTTGTAACCTCGTGAGCGACAGATGTAACTTCAGAAGGTGAGTAATTAAGTTTTTGATACTTTAATGTTATATAATAACTTGATTTTGTCTTGGGTTGCATGGACTTTCAGCATTAAGTTTTGTATTGAAATACAGATTATCAAAAAGTTCTAAAAGCACCAGTGGCGCTACAAACTTTTAGGTCTGGCCCTCAGATTTCTGTCTCTGTTTCGTAATCATTTGTAATTTCTAATAGGCAAGTAGTTGATCAGCCTTCTGTATCTACCTCATGCCGTTGATTAGATATGCCGGTTTTCTCACTATGTTTTCCTGCACCGTACGAGCTAGTGCCAAATGCGCACATAGACAAATAGTCCGTGCACACTCACAAATTACCACCTCAGATATGAGAATCGCTCACTGAAACCACTAGACCTACACTGCTCTTCAAAACTCTAGCTTAGTAGTAAAAGACCATGGACCATCAATAGCATAAGCTGGTCATTAGAGTTTATTATTAAAATCTTTTTTTTTTTCTTTTATAGAGAACTGGACAGGTTTAGCAACAATCCAACCTGATGTTAAGTAAGATGTGGCCTATGGGAGGGCACGCCTGACCGAAAGATGCTTGTTGAACCGCCTCTTAAATGAACCCATATTATAATCTAGGGAAGATGAAAGGGGGCATGGAGTTCCACTCTCAAAATTAAAACTAGAAATATGAACGCCAAGATTAGAAAAAATTAGAGGAGGCGTTAGGACAAGCTGTAAATAAATAAATATTATATTATTTTTAGGCACATTTACTTTATATATAGCATGTAAGTGAAACAGCATTAAAGGCTTTTTATTTTATAAATCTGACAGACGTATCATTCACAAGTTATTTGTTTACAATGACATTGTTGAAACTGAAGACACCTACGGCCTAATAAAACATGTAGTACCTGTTACGATAGTTACGAGACTTTTTTACTAACTAATGGTAACCATGGTAAGAACTAACAAGGAACTTCTCTATAGTGTTGAATATTGTCTAGATGCAAAATTGGGAAAAAAAAATTTTTTCTGATATATTATTAAGTATGCGTTTCATACGACCGCAAAGATGCCAACATTTGAATAAAAAAATACTGATAAAGTTTATTTGCAGTCACAAACGATGTTTCATCGTTAAATCCCCACAAAAATAAAACTCGTAAAATCCCACAGAACCTTCTCAGAATAGTCGTCATAAAAAAGAAATTTAGCGTTAATGAAGCCAAATTAACGTGACCCAAAACGATTTAACATTTTCAGACAATGATGCTTTCAGCGTTATTATCATTAATTATCGCTGATAAATAAAATTGAATCGGAAAATGCGTTGCCAAGCGAAAAATCGAAGACGGCTGGAACAATTCGACATTTTTTTTATTTATTCGTTAAACTCTGAGGAAGGTTTTTATGGAGACAAAATTAAAAAAAAATTATGTAGTTTTATTCATTAGATCAGTGTTGGCCTAGTGGCTTCAGCGTGCGACTCTCATCCCTGAGGTCGTAAGTTCGATCCCCGGCTGAGCACCAATGGACTTTCTTTCTATGTGCGCATTTAACATTCGTTTGAACGGTGAAGGAAAACATCGTGAGGAAACTAACATGTCTTAGACCCAAAAAGTCGACGGCGTGTGTCAGGCACTGGGGGCTGATCGCGTATTTCAGAAATCTTCAGAATTCTGAGGCCCAGACCTAAACAGGTTGTAGCGCCACTGATTTATTTTTCATTAGTACTTAGCTTTTATTCCGGACAAGCAAACATGGGGTAGCATAGCAAAATGTTCACTATGTTGACATATACCTACTAAAAAGGTAGACTAAGTAAAAAATCATATTAAAGCGAAACCAAGTTCGCGGAGGCAGCTCAACATATATTTAGAAAACTTGATTTGAATTATGTGAGTTTTAATATTACCACGTATTTATTTTAAACAAATTATTATTACCTACCATTGGACACTTTGTAATATTTTGGTTAATAAATATAGCTTTTTTCACGTAAAGATTTTATGAAATCTTTCGATTAGTTTTTGTGTTTATTCGTTACAAGCATACAAATGTTTCATCTATATAATACTTGTTACATTTATATATTTTACTTTCAGCTAAGAACCTATTAAAAAACCACTTGCTCCGTTATTTTACAATTTTGCTTAAAATTTGCAAAATTTACTCGTAAAATTGGAAGTGTAATATTTCTACTGTATTATTATGTTTACTTTTTTTAAAACATTTAACAGGTAAACATTACCATAATTGTAATGTTAAAAAAAACTTTAAGAAATAAATAAATTAAACACTATTTATCGCTTTATAATAAAAACAAATAACAACTGTTTCATTAATAAAAGCTCACGAACCTGAGAATAGAAGAATAAAAACATCTAAAATTAATAGTTGGCAACGACCACCATAGGAAACGTAACAAATTACATTCTATTCCGACATCAAAAAGCCACTATCATTCAACATAGTAACCGTTGGTACACCTTATAAACATATTTTATATCCGGTACATTTATTGAGTACCGTACCTTCATTGGTAACAAAAACACGTACCATCACATATTAGTAAACAAACACACGAAAGATACATATCGATTAATTAAAAAAAAAACATTTAATCACATATGTAACATAATGTACACTTATGACTTGTCAGTAAAGAAATACATATTAATGCTTCTAATTTTCCATTTACTGCCAGTTCTCAAATCAAGGGCGTAGAATGGGAGAGAAGAACTGGCAATAAACTCTCCGCTACTCTTTTTAATCGGCATTTTGTTTGTTTTACAAAATGTTTGTAATGAGCATAATATAATTGAATAATATAATAATGAAGTTAATTAATTGAATAATACTCACAGCCCGGCGATATTCCGTTCTCCTTCATCGCGCAGCGGAACGGGTAATAAGTGCCTGGCAGCACCTTGCCATACATCGTCCTATCCATGTTGGGCCAATCGAGAACGCTTTTCGAAAATTCTAACACCCACTTGTACTACACTACACTAACGCTCCATAATCACAGCCTACACATGTAAATTAAATCCAGCTAACACAATTTATGTAAATACAAATCAGCTGATACACTGTACCGAATGGTCACCACCAAATCGTAATCGCTGATAACTGATAACAGATGATAAGATAACACAATGTCAAAAGGACGAGGTCGTTCGCCAGCGAGCAGAGTATTCGTCAACGCGTCGCAGTGGCAACTAAAACATCATCAACATATCGTTGAGCGAGGCTACGGGCGCGAGCGCACGCCACTCCAGCCACACCGGCTGGATCTGATATAAAGGCCGATTTACATTATCATTAGTGTTTAGGAGAGTGCTTTAGGATAGTACTTTAGTTGAAACATGTAAACGCTACTTGCTTTAGTAAACGCTACGCTAAAGAACTTGCCTTTCAAGTTGTACTAAAGCACTCTCCTAAACACTAAGATAATGTAAATCGGCCTTAAGTTACACTAACCACTTGCCTACACTGACCAGAAACTTGATGCTACCATTCATAAATTTTAAACAACTATTTGTATAATTTAATTGTTTTCAATTAACTTTAACAGTTAATAGGACATCAAAGAGTATTTCTAACTAATGAGCGTCGCAGAGCGGAGAAATGTGATAGAGTGAGAGTGACGAGCGGATATCGCATCGACTAGGCCGGATGTAATAAGATTCGGTGAAAAACGAAACTGGCCGTATATCGTGTTCTATGGCAGTAAACAATTTCACTTACGTGACTTGTGTGTTTTTAAATAGCTAATTTTCAAAACGTTTGCATTCACATATACCATAGAGAATAGAGAAATATATAATGCTATATTTACAGTATATGTTACCAACTTACCAGCTGCCCACTGACGTATTTCCGAATCAATTCGACTTAGGGTCCTTCAAGAAAAGAGCGTACGAATTCTGGAAAGGCCGGCAACACACTCGCGAGCCCTCTGGCATTGAGAGTGTCCATGGGCGGCGGTATCACTTAACATCAGGTAAGCTTCCTGCCCATTTGCCCCCTGTTCTATAAAAAAAAAGCTATGTTTTCTAAAATACATGATAAATATTACAGAAAAATAAAAAGTAACAATAATAAAAATACAGTAGAAACACTTCCAATTTTTCTACTAGTAATGTTTTGCTAAATAGAAGAAAAAATAGTTGATAAGCTAACAAGTAGTTTTTTAATAGGTTCTTAGTTAGCTGCTAGTAAAATATATAAATGTAATATTAGATAGAGGAAGGATTTGTATGCTTATCTACCTATAAATCTGTAATATAAAAATTTACTGGTAATTAATTGTATAAAGTATTAGTATGGGATGAAACATTTTGTACAACAAATTTCGCTACGCTACTTAAATCTCTTTGGCATCAATAAACCATACAGAAAAGAAAACTCTGTTTATCGTCACTACTCGATCTTAATTAGACACAAATGCATGCCCTTAACGTATCCTCAATCTGGTAATACGTACTTAGATGTGACAAGAGGCAGATTAAAATATACGACTAAGAAACGTGATTAAATACCTTGTAACCGAACTATCTTCGATCTCAGATGAATTTATAAAGGGCTTTTAAACGCTTTGATGTTACTAAGAACAAAATGTTTGCATTTTTTAAATATCTGGCATTCCTTATCTATATTTAAATATTACGGCCTGCTAAAATTTGTAAAAGTGACGTAAACAGCTGGATTTTTTTTGATTCTGCAAGAATTAATTCCGCATGTTTAGTTCAAGTTCAAATTAACCGGTAATTTCCAAACAATTTCCCTATTCTAATCAGTATTACCTTGACAAGAGAAATAGAAAATAATGCCAGCAAAATGTCGTTCAAACGGAAGTTAATCAACATAATATGTTATAGGCAAGTGCGTGCATACAATGTCCTCAAAGTCCCATAGGAAGTGCCATATTGGATCGCCGACGCATTTCTATATAATGTTATTAAGGGCTGTATACTTTAGGAAGACTGTATAATAAACAGGTTCTTTTAGTTCTAGGTATCCTTCCCTAGCAGATTTACTGCTATTTATCCCCCCCTCCCCATCCTCTTGTAAGCAAAGCTCTCAAAAATAATAGTACATAAACGTAGTAATTTTTGTATGAATCCTCGAAAATGCATTACAGCATAGACAATGTGTGGGTAATATGTGGAAAAAAGTAAATAGTTACTGTTGACGTAATCACCAAATAAGAAAATCAGAACCCCCCCCCCCCCATAATGCTTATGTAATACTTGAACGGCCTCTAAGAGCTAACAAAACTTGGGGGAAATAATCAAAGAAAAGGTATTTTCCGTTTAGAAGCTTTCCGGCAACTTTATAGTGCTAAATAAAGGTAATTTACACTTGAGATAACTATCCGTTTTACGCATCAAAACTATTGTTCCTGTTGACGTGAGTTCTAATAAGGAAGTCAATATTTGCGCCGGCGTCGGTCTCGGCGCTAGATCCCACTTATATAATACAACTTGTCTACTCTTGACATTGACATTAAGCTATTATAACAATACTAAGAGTAACATTCAGAAACAAGAAACAGAAGTCTGACTACCAAACGTCAAAAGTATAACAGATTTTGACATATGGGAATCAGAGTTCGCGTCAATAGCATCTCATCCTAAGAACCATTTTAAGAAAGCCATAGAAGTAACTAGATATGGTTCGTGTAAATATTATTTATCAAAGTCCGGCAACGCACTTTCGAGCGTTCTGGTAATGTGAGTGTCCATGGACGGACTAACACTTAACATCAGATGAGCCTCCTGCCCGTTTGTTGTGTTTTGTTTATATAAATAATCAAAAAATATTACAAATTAAGAGTGGCGACTAGCAAAGCCTAGAGAGCAAAATCTACTCCAATCGTCAAATGTTTAATTAGTTAAAAGTACATTTAATTCAAAAATCATTTATTCATATAGGTAACACAATGTACACTTATGAACGTCAATAAAAAATATACATTAAATGCTTCTAATTTTACATTTACCTACTGCCAGTTTTCAAATCAAGTTTTCATTTCAAATCAATCAATCTTAATTAGCTGTTATGTTTTGCTACGCTCAATGAATGAGAGATTTCGTTTGTTAAAATGAATATCCCTTTCCAAACCAAGATTAAACTTGCAATGGCAATTTCTATGCCATTTAAGACGCTTTATTACAATCTAGCAATCTTACAAGGCTGTCCACTTGACCTGAATTTTCCTTACAGCGCCATTAATTAAATATCTAATACACATAAACATGTGGGATAAAATCTATTATAATAAATTCCAATAGTAAATGGACGCGGCGATCGAGATAAACCAAAAATTGTCAAACAAAACAAACAACAAATTGAAATTTATAATAGTACTAGCGGATCCGACTGACGTCCTGTACATATACGTCTTAGATAAAAAACAATACTTAATAATGTAAATCATTCTCGACTCCTCTTGAACACGCAAAAACATTCATCGAAAGCTGTCCAGGCGTTTAGCAGTGTGAGCTGATTACGAAAATATGCAAAGAAAATTTATAAATATACATTATACATATACCGATTTTACCAGGTCGCATAATATTTTCTGTATAAATAAATAACCCCGATACCTACTGCAGACCCATCTGCCGGGCTGATTTGTGAATCTAACCCAACCAAGGCGCCACCAAAACGCATACAAATATTTCATGCAACTATTTGAATGAAATACTTATCTTAATATATCTTAAACGGTTGGACCTATGTCCGTTTAAGTGGCGTTCAGTGACATACACACGTACAGTAGAATTATAATATATAAACATTTATTATTTAATTTTTACACACTATGTATCTTATGTGTCTCAGACATAAGAGCTAGAACAGGTGTGACAGACATTCTCACTAAGATTGACCAAATGAAATGTAGATGGACGGGTCATATGCTACGGAGCTCTCATGAAAAATGGAGCAAAATTGTGACGGAATGGTACCCTAGAGACGGAAAACGAAGAAGAGGTCGACCACGCAAGAGATGGGAGGACGAACTGAAACGAACAGCAGGCTAATTCAAATTCAAATTTATTATTTATTATTATTATTATTATGTATCTTATGTTAAATCGATAGTATATATTATAACAGAATTAGACACATCATTGTGTTTATGACCTTTTTTGTAGATATTGATGTTCTTTAATATTGTGGAACATTTTTATATTCTAAATGTATCATTCAAATGGTATGGTAAAAGTACTTTTTGAGCCAATTCGTTACAAACATACAAATCTTTCCTCTTATATTAGTATAGATAGTATAGATTACTACTTAGAGCTACCCCTATTATTAAAAACATTTGTGGATGATATCATCACCTACCAATCACCAATCGTGTCACAGACTTTACGTTTTGTGATAGTAAACATTGAATTTGCGCCAACAAAACACGTATGCTAATTATATTATTGTTATGCACGGATGTTGGAACCGTTTCGGAACTCATGTAAAAAATATTGTGTTGATTATTTTTCCGACCCAAATATCGGCCAATAGAATTGCACCATTCGACGACTATATTTGTTTGCAACGAACCTATCGGGAAATATCCGATAATTTTGAAGCTCTTGTGGTATTATAAGTGAAAATTAATCACAAATACGTTCTTTAAATATACATTTAGAGTTAGATTAAGGTAAATCTAATTGAACTTATACTTTTTAAAATTTTCTGATTATAAACACATTAAAAATATGTTAAAAATACCGGATAGTACATTAGCGGTGGTTGTACGCGTTAAACTGACGGGGGCCATGAAAATTACCCTTGACGTACCATGACGTCCCCACATTAGCTCAACAGCGACTATGATGTAATCGCCGAGGGTGAGGACTTTACAAATTAATGATACAAACATTATGTATATATACAGTGAAAATTCTATAAAACGAAACTCAAGGGACCGAGCATATTTCGACGTTACAAAGAGTTGTCGTTAAATAGAAAGAATAAAAATCCGTATAAGAAGAAGAAAAACTTAATTTCAGACTAGTGTTAGTAATTACATAAAAATGTGTATGTCGTATGATGCCGACAGTTGAGTAAGTTGAGTTTATTACGGGATAGGACAATAAAGCGACAAAAGAATGTACAGAGTTCCGCAGTTTTAACTAATTTTGGCAACTTAAAAAGTACTTTTTATTATTTAACTGTCGTTATTCAGGGTGAGGGTTATGCTATGTAGAGTGTGTCAGTGTATGGAAGATAACCTACCAAACCAAAGCCGAGTGATTTCGACGCTTTAGGGACTTAGTCGTTAAATCGAGGGACGTTACATGGAGTTTACACTGTATTTGACTTTCAAGGTATAGATTCTTTTTGCTAATTAAACAGAATTTCTCAAAAATGTCTCCTTGTATTATGGTTTTATATAATTTGATTATGTGATCTGTCATTTAAATTGTCGTTTACTCAAACTCATTAAATATAAACCTGAATTTATTAAAATAATTCTATAACTAGGTATTAGTAAAGTGCTTTTCAGCCATCATGGACAGTTGACATATTGACAACCGAGTTTCAAAAGTTTCAAATATCTCATTATATGAAAAAAATTACTGTTCTTTTTTCAAATATATCTATAAAACACAGAAATATTAAATTTTTTGTAGAATAATTTATAATTTTTAACAAAGATAATTAAGACTGGATCATCAATTTAAATGTAAAGGTGTGTTCCATATGTTCAATGCAACTCAGCAATTGATAATTAAGTTAATTAAGGAGTGGAATGAAAGAGGAATGCAGCTATTCACTGGCCATATGGTGGACACAATTTAAATTGTTTACAAACTTTATAATAAGGGTTTAAAGATAATTATGTTTATTCAGTACTATATGGCCAAATTTTAAAATAATTAGCAGTAGTAATTTCAAAAAATATGGAAATTAATTAAATCACAATGTCAAAAAGAAATATAGATCTTTTTGGATATATGTATGGCTTTTGGTGGTGATAAAGATAATCAGTACATATACATATGTATTGTGTGTGGTTGAATGTACTGTGTATAAATCATGAAACAACATTGTTAAGTATATAAAAGTACTTCAATTTTAACTATACCTGTTACATAGTATAAAATCTATAAAAATATAAGATCTGTTATTCCAAAATATTAAAAAAATATTTATACAAAGATTTTCAAGCGGAAAGATTTGTATTTTTGTTACAAATAAAATAAACTCAAAGTACCAGACCATTTTTATATTGGAATGGACACTATCCCTGAGTAATATAGGCTGGATTTACTAACAAAATATTTTAAAATTACAGCTACGCCATAGAGCGACAGCAACAGTACCTTTTAAAATAAGTAAACTTATTACATTCTATTTTAATATTGCAATCACAATTCACAATTTTTGCACAAACTTTAATATCCTATTATAACAGTTATAAGGTGGGGCAAGGTGGCACATTAATCTTTATAATACCTGTCAAGTTCTCTATTTGCTACACAACATTAGCTAAGTGCTGTCATCAATTTAGTATAGTGTTCTTTGAGGTTGCATAGGCCAAAATAAAATCATGACATATTTTTAAATTTTATCTAGGTGTGTGTTAGTTTGTTAAGCAAAGTTTTATAGACCCTGATTCATAAAATTAATTAGTCCCATTACATGTTAATATCTATCTCTTGTCATATAGTGTGAATACAATTTGCCATAAAGAGATCAAAGAATTCTTAAGTTAAAACACAGCAATAACAAGTTTATATTTTATATAATATTTTATAAATTAGGAAACATTTTCTTTCCTGTACTCTTATAACAATTATATGGGGTATGTGATAGGATATTTATATATTATCTAGAATAAGAGGGATTTCTTCAGTTACTTAACAAAAATTAACAATATATATATACCTTCATTAAAAAAACACTGAACTGACTTGTACCCAACTTAAATGTTGGGTACAAGTTTTTTTAGACTGTGATATTGGACTATAAAGAAAAAGGTAAAAGGTTAAATATATTAAGGAAAATGTTCCAATGTCAGTAATATACTGGAGACATATTTTATTCTTCATTCTTAAGATTATTAATTTTAGTAGCTAGACATCTAAGCCTGGCTTAGTAATATTGTGAAAACAGTTTTTACGCAATGTAAGGTACTTTACAACATAGGAATTTCTGCAGCAGGTTATGGTGATAACAAACATTTACATACCTAGGTCATCCATGACTACTGCTGTTATCACAATATAATATAACTTTTTTGACGCACTTCACAACCACGTTTACACGTAATCTAGTCCATATCACTTTCCATCACAATTTATTTTGAAAACACCAAAATTAAATTTTGTGCTCTAAAATTTTTAAACTATTTTTTATTACAAATACTTGACAAGTCGCCACAAATTAGTAAACATTCGTCAGTGACAGTAACAACCTACAATTATTGACACTGTCATTTAAGATAAATATTTAGTTCCTTTGTGAACTTAGCTGTCAAAGTCATAAAGATAGTAGTATTTTATCGATTACGATTTACTGTCAGCTGCTGCTGCAGTTTCGACTTTCTATAAAAATTCAATATTTCTTGGGTGGATTTCATACATTAATTTTCAACAACTTATCGCTACAAATAAAATGTCGACTACAGGGGAACAGTTAACCCTAGCTCGGGATATTAAAAGAGCTATAGAATTGCTAGAAAAGCTACAACAAAGTGGAGAGGTGCCTGCAACTAAACTAGCTGCTTTACAAAAAGTGCTTCAAAGTGATTTTCTGAATGCTGTGAGGGAAGTGTATGAACATGTTTATGAAACAGTGGATATTCAAGGTTCAGCTGATATCCGTGCTTCAGCAACAGCAAAGGCAACAGTGGCTGCGTTTGCCGCAGCTGAAGGCCATGCCCATCCAAGAGTTGTAGAACTTCCAAAAACCGAAGAAGGTCTGGGGTTCAACGTTATGGGTGGGAAAGAGCAAAATTCACCCATTTATATTTCTAGAATAATCCCAGGCGGTGTTGCCGATCGCCATGGCGGACTTAAGAGAGGAGATCAATTGCTATCTGTCAATGGGGTATCAGTGGAAGGTGAAAACCATGAAAAAGCTGTGGAATTGCTGAAACAAGCTGTGGGGTCTGTAAAACTAGTTGTGCGCTATACACCAAAAGTATTGGAAGAAATGGAGATGAGATTTGATAAACAGAGAACAGCTAGACGGCGCACAAATTTTAACTAGAGGTTGTGACTATTAAAGTTGCATTCAATAAGTTTACGTATTATTGTTTATGTGTTAACACTAATATTGAGTATTATAAGTTTAAAATTATTGCGTAGGTTGTTAAGTGACACAGATGTTTAATTGTTTATGTCAAGTGAAAAAGGTATATGATATAATGGAATGAATCTTATGTGTTATATATATATACAGTCAAAATCTGTTATAACAACATCGAAGGGACTACTTATATTTGGATGTAAAAACCTATAGCTGTTGTTATTGAGTACCTTATACATAGAATACAGCCAGGACCTTTGATTTCGGTAAATATAACTGTTGTTCTAAATGATGTCGTCGTAAACGGTTTTGACTATATTATTAAAAGTAGTGATAACAGAATTATTTTAAATTAGTATGTAGTTTGCACCAAACCAATTCATGTTATAGTCTAATATCTAGGTTTATGTGACCTGCAGTTATTCATTGGATAATTATGATATGTTCTATTTATATAATTAATCTGTCATATAGATAAATAAACTATAGAAAATATATTATGTACTTCTATAATGGAACATATTGTCTCTTATTTATAGAGTGCCGAAAGACATTTGTGTTGTTAATGTAACACTAAATTTAATTAAGAACTGCTACAACCTCAAATCTCACTATGGTTCCCTTTCTGCACTAGTCCGTGCTGTGACTATCATCATTTCCTAAAAAAATTGACTTTTTTAAAAGTAACTCATAATAGACTGCAGATTTGTGTGTTCACATTTCAACCTATGAAAAGAACAGATTTCAAGTACCTACCTGGAATTTTTATCTATAAACCGTCAAAATTTCATTATTCTTAGGTTGAAGGACACAGAAATTATTAGAAATAATATGATTATTTATTAAATTATGCAATATCAGTTAATAAAAAAAGACAAATAATATACAATTTTTATTGTTGATACTACAACATTTTCTACCAAGAATCAAAGCTACCAAAACCACCTTTAGTCTCTTTCTTGCTCTTCTTTGCTTGCACTTCTTGTGTTTTGGGGTTTTTATTACTTTGAGACACTTCTTGTAAATTTAGGTATTTGCCTACACCCTCACGGAAAACTTTTAAGGGTTGTTTGGTAGCTTTTTTTGGTTTGATTCCCTGGCTTTCTGCTTCAGCTTGTCTCTTTAGTTCCTCCTCTCTTTCAACAACAAGCTATAAAAAACATTGTGAAAGTAAGAAAAGTGTATTTTATCATGTGAAATAATAATTTCACATCAATTGTTTATGTTACATAGATAACATCACTTTAGTATTTACCTGAAGTTTTCTTTTATTTATCATAAGATTTCATTATCCCCACAATTAAAAAGCACACTAGTGGTTAAAAATGGGTGGAATGAAACTTGAGTATAGTTATTGGATAAATTTTTATTAAGTACTTTACTTTTTATTTTTCATGTATCCTTTATAAGTTTAGTTTGTTTATTGTTCCTGTTTAGTTTTTTTTATTTTTGCACTTCTTGCCTACCTTATCTAATACTTTTTTTTTTCATTTCTCACAGTGGTTGCCTGGAAGAGATCGCTCGAAAGCGATAAGGCCACCAGTAGCCCTCCTTTTCATTTAATGATGTTAAATTTTTATATTGTAATGCAATGAAGTTTTAATAAATAAGTATACCTGCTCTTCAGCTTCTGTAAATGGATCAACAAACACCTGGGCCACCTCTATAACAATATCTTGTATGGGTCTGTCTTTATTGTCAACTTCTATTTGTTCCATGGCACTCAATGTGTCAATACCACCAACTAGTTTGCCAAATATTGTGTGCTTTCCATCTAATTGTTTGCATGAACGAAATGTTATGAAGCTGAAAAATAATCTCTGTCAGTTCAGCCCAGTAGAGCATTTTACAAATATTTCTCTTATGAATCTTGGCTGATTAAGTCTATAGACTATAGATTTAATATAGAATAGAATATAGATTATCAAAGGTATTGGTAATAAAATCTATAGTCTATAGATTTTTAATATATGAAATTATTGGTCTTTAAGTATTTAATCACTCTTGGATGTCCAGTTATTAAAAAAGTATAATGTGTCCTGACCCCCAACACACTTCAATTTTCAATTGATGGTTTTACTACATGGGTTTGCATATTTAGGAATTATTTATCAGGAAGCAAACCCATTTGGTGCATTGACATTTTAACTAAATCTGAAAAGAGAGTATAGTCTGGCTGAAGAAGATAATTGAATTATTTGAAAACTTTCGGATAGCAACACAGAATGTCTTAGGTTAGTATGATTTTTTTTTTTTTTTTTAAAAGACAATTCACACCAATTGACCTAGTCCCATGCTAAGCTGGTGAAGCTTGTGTTATGGGTACTAGGCAACGGATATACATACATATTATAGATAGATAGATATAAATACATATTTAAACACCCAAGACCTAAGCACAACACCAAATGCTCATCACATCGATGTTCGTCTCAGTCGGGGATCGAACCCGGGACCCATGGATTCGCAGTCAGGAGTACTAACCACTAGACCAATGAGTCGTCAATTGTCTTGATACTTCATGCAATTACTCATTTTTATTTCTATTATATATTTCTTCTGAATAGTTAACAGGTATAATAGCCTAAACTTTGTTTTATTTGATAGAATATTTTGTTTCTTTCGCAGGAAATCTGGAGGGTGTAGAAGGAGTTGATGCAATAGTGAAAACTATTGGTAAGCTCACTGATTTAGAGTAATCGAATAAAATTGTGTTTTATAATAAATATATGTAGTTTTAGTTTTTCATGCAATGCTAGTCATTTTAAGTATTAATAGTAAATGACTAAATACTTATAGTATTTAATTTCATAGAAACACAGTTACTATCAATGTAAAAAATAAATAAAATCAAGTATCAAGTAAGTTTAATCCACAAAATATATCAAACTTTTAGGGATACCATACTAATTTTTTTTTATTTTGCCGCGCTTTTTCGTTATCTTCTTTCATTATCCAGACTCTAATAATAGAATAAATAATATTTAACACTTACAACTGAGATCCATTTGTATTAGGCCCAGAGTTTGCCATAGATAAAACGCCTCGGCCTGAATGGTGTAGATTTGGTTTTATTTCATCTTCAAATGGTTTTTTCCATATTGACTCACCACCTAATCCTGTGCCAGTTGGATCTCCACCTTGAATCTTATAACAGATGAGAATACATTAGATTAGCAGCAGTCAATAGAGCTTATATTTTGAATTATTTTAGTTAGTTTTCCCGTAAATATAGAATTGCTTCAATTTAATTAAGTTGAAAGGTCTTGTAGTATTTATCGGTAAACGGTTAACAAGTGCATAATCTACAGCTCATATACATTTGGCTCACAATAGTGGTGCATCCTTACACTTATTTCTCTATATTATACTTGGAATGTTGAAAAATTTGCATACATATTCTATGCACATAACAAGATAAACTAACAATCTCTTACCATAAAATTTCTTATAGATCTATGAAATTTTGTACCATTGTAGTAACCGTTGTGACAGAGTTTTATGAAATTATCACATGCCTTAGGAATCACATCACAGTATAGTTCTAAGTTAAGCTGACCCAGATTTGTCACTAGCCTAACATAACCTGAAAATTATGATGCAAACAGATTAATATTAAAGTAAAATACATCATATTATATAGAATTATAATAAAAACTACTTAAGAAAAAATTTACTCAATATGTATTTCGAAATCTGTTCTTTCTTACCTTTCTTTTTAACCCTTTCATATTTAACCTCGTCCTCACAAATAATAGCTGCTTCGTGTATAGTTTCAGGCACCATAGCAGTGGATGTAAAGCTGGCCGCCACCATGCCAGTGGAATAATGGGCAGCATTGAATTTATCTGCAGTCTGAAAGTATGCATATTAAACTTATTTCTTGATTTAATTTAATATTTAAGGCTTTTGAAAGAAGCTAAAGCTAGTAATTATAAAAATAATACCTCTTTCTTGGCCTCTTTCACCTCCGGAGCCTTATATTCTTTCTCCAACTCCTGTAAGATATCTTTTGTTTCAGCAGACACAGATTTTAATCTCGCATGTGGATCTTTTCTCATTGCAATTTCCTCTGAAAGTAAATGTTTATTTAGATGTATGTAAACTTGTAAAGGAAACAACAAAACCACCACAATCTTAAAATATTAATAAAAAAATATTTATATTCTATAAAAGGTAAAATTTTTAAATCTCAGGGTACTGACATATAGTAGACCTTTGACTCATTACAATCAAAAAGTTAATCTTACCTTCAGTTTCAACTCTCAAGTTATTTTTAATATGATGAAACTTTGATATATTAAATTTCTCAAGATTATTTGGTTCTTGAATAGTAATAATGTCACTTCTAACAAATGGTGTATCATTAATAAGGTCCTTCCAGTTTTTGCCTTTGATGTTGAGTTGTTCCACAGCCTCGTAGCAATACACATTACCACTAGTTCTAATTGCAACAATGTAGGAATTCTTCGTAAAAGGCTTGAATAGAACAGGGCAATGATATTCACCCTTTGCATTTTTGAAAAAGTTTAGTTTTAATAACCCTTTGACATCTACTTTCTGAAAATAGTATTTATGATGATTTACAAAGATTTTCTCACTCAAAAAATATGAGTTTGCAACTGTTTTTTTTTTTATACAGATTATTGTATTTCAAGTAACCAAAAAACTAATTTAAACAATCATGAATTATTAATGTTGCATAAATGTAATAATTGTGTAATTGGAATATCAGATTATTAAGACAGTCCCAATGTGATACATTCTTGGACTTAATCTGATTTCTTTTAAATGCTTGTAATAAATAAAAAAACAAATACATAGGTGCATACTGATTTCAACGTAAGTAAAATACATACCTTTCCAGTTACAGGATTTATTTTAAACTTTTTGACAAACTCAAGTATTGCTTGTAGCTCAAAAATATTTCCATCTGCATCACAGTATGGCTGGTCAAATGGTTGTAAACATAGGCAACAGTGATCATATGGTAATCTCTTAAATGAGGTATCTTCCTCAACTGCAGTGCCCGATCGTTTTCCTCCGTACAATGTTGTCCATTCGGTATAAGTAAGATACCTGAAAGGGGAACAACAATTATTGTTATCCACCAAAAAAGAATAAATAAGCGAATGTTTTTCTCACATTTTATCCTTCTGATGCTGACGTTTACCCATTTTTGATGATTAATAAATAATTATATTCAATGATCAATCTAATATAACTTCTTTTTATAAACTTGATTTAAAATGGGGGTTTTCGGTAAATAATAATTTAATAGTTATTAGTTACGCATACGCAGTACGGTAGAATTGCACAGGCTAACAACAAAATCAACAAAAAGGGTAGATTTAGATATGACTTAAATATGTATACTTGACATAATGCTAGATATAGTGCGTTTTCCAATTACAGCACTAGAGCGCATTATGCGGCATAATGCTCAACGTTGAATGTTCCAACTACAGCAACGCTTCGCACAATTGAGCACTCTCAAAACTAATGCTCTCGGGTGCTTCTCGCAATAAATACCAACACAGTGACAGAAAATTGACCAATGTTTTTCTTTAAGTTGGCATTTATCGAAATTTTCGTTAGTAAATATTATTTATTGTTGAAAAATTTGTAAGGCTTTCGTTTCGTCGTAGATTTTGAAAATAATTAAAGTTATTTCTAACTGCTAAAAAAAAAAAATACAATATATAAGTAAGGATGAAGGTATAAAAATTTCCTTTTGTATATTCCACATTTAAAATATGAATACAATTTTATTTTAATATTCGGATCTGTAAACAAATTTATTTTACAGGATTATACTTTTGTAAACATTGCAATGGTTTAGAAAAAGTATATTATTTTTTTAGAAATCATTTTAAAAAAATTACTCAAAACCTAAATGATGTTTATCATCATGAAGTTTACTTCTTACATGAAACTATATACATATTTTACTGTTAATTTAGCTTGTTAAAACCTTATATTCTTTAAAGGTTTTCTATTATTTCAGTAAAAAAATGTTAATGAAATAATTTGATTATTAAAATAAGCGTAAAAAGTTTTCAACCAATTATAATTGTTAACCACATTATTTATAAATTAATGAGGTTGCTAACTCTATTCAGAACATTTTTTTTTTTCAACACTGACTTAGCGCACTCTGCTCGTGCATTTGAAAACTAATTCACGTTCCAATTAAGCTTCAGCATTATGCGGCATTGTTCGGCACTGAGTCGCTCTGTAATTGGAAAACGCACAGCTGTCCACAATGTATACTCTTTAGTCTATATGTTAATATATTATAACGTGTGACCGTAGACCAATAAAACAATTAATATAGATATTATGGTTGAGAAAATATATATAAAACAATTTACTATAGGAACAACTTGAGTACAAACGTAGCACCGTTTAAATTGCCAGTGTGGGCAGTTTTTTTGTTCTTACGTTATAAACGCTCTGTGTGACAGACAGTTAGATTTTTAATAGCCTTTTTCCCCAAAGCAAATTCTCATCATTTGAATACAAATATAGTTATTACACACTAACTAAATAGAACAACAATAAAAAAAAAAGGGTGCGTGTACTTATGTACGCGCGTAAGAAGTTAGTTATACTTCTTTGGCATTATTAAAAATAGTTTTTGATTGCATGCAAATAATTAATTAAAATTAAATAATCAAAGACTGGAAAAGGAGTCATTATAGTCAATAAAGTTCAGTTTACATTTGAAAAATTAAATAAATAAATATTTATTATTATTTTCTTACATTAAGTGTAAGAGAATAATAATAAATTCTATTAAGTTAAAAGTATATATTATTATATATTTAGAACATCTCTACCAAACACTAAGATGTATGTTGTAGCTTTGGTAGTATTGCACAATATAACCATTGATTTAAAAGAGGAACCTATCTCTGATGATGATGAGGAGACCCTGCCTTCACTACCAACAGTGCCCTCATCTCAAAATACACTGCGTGAAGCAGCAGTGAGAGCCATTTTTATTAATGAAAATTTTTATTGTATGTATTTCGGTCTGTAATTTAAATTAATCATTACTTCTTCATACATACATTCTTGGCATACGAACTTCACGCATATTCTATTTCTTTTTACTTGTAGATTGTCTTATTCCTATCTCGCTCGCGCACGCTATAATCACACTCACAATTTTGTGTCACAGGTGCGCGCGCATCGTAAAATTTCACTCTCATAAATTTTTCATAACGCGCCTAAAGAAGTATAACTTCAAAAACGCTTTCTCAGAGCTCTCCTATGAGGTAAACTGATCAAATCAAGAAAGCGCTAAAGTCTAAACCTAAAACCACCCTCTCCCTTAATGCATTGGAAAGCTGACCATGATGATAGATGATAGATTGGATGGGACAGGGTTTTCAAGAGATTAGTCATTCCAAAATGTCAACCACGACAGCAGCAAGAGCGCACCCATTAAAAAAAACTTACGCAATGCCCTTGTCTACTTTATTTAACGGTCTAAGGCATGGTCATAACCAAAGACTAAAGAGCGATTTTACAAATTATGGTAACATTGATTTAACCACCGGTTTTTTATAAACATGTCGGAAAGTGGTTGTGCGTGAATTTGTGAAAACATTTTAGCTTTGTAGATTTGATTTAAACATAAATCTCTGCTTTTATTTTATCGCTAGCATTATTTGTGAGTATACAAAAGATTTAAATTAATGTACTGTTTCATAACTGTTTTTGTTTCATTAAAATAATTAATGTCTGTTGCAGTGTTTGTAAGTGTATTAAAATACAAATGGACGAAATGTGGTAAAAGTGTGAACTGGTGAAGCTCCGATTATATTTCATAAAGAAGGAATTAAAGCAACGTTGAAGCAGTTACAGGTATAACACTGTACGTTTTTATTCAAACGAGGTTGCTTAATTGTTAAGTCTCTGGGAAAGTAAAAGGCTGCTTTACGCTTTGCAGTGTGGAACAACTAACACGGAGTTTATACATTAACCTTGAAAGGGAACTTATAATTCTGGATTTAATCCTCTTTAACCTGTATCGGGAATCATTTATTTGAATTGGGTCATTGGTGCGAAAAAAATATAGTAAAATTTCGGATAACGCCAGCCCACAAGATGGCCGACTGTTATTCGTAAGGTATCTAAATCAACTTTTTCCATTACCTAGTATTTGTTATCATATATTTGCAGTACTGATTTCCATGTAAAGTTTGATTTAAAGCCTTTTTCTATTATTTGCAATTTTTTGAGACCTTCATGCGTCAATTAGCAAAATATACATGTCTTTGTTCTTTGGATTTTGTGATCTTCAAAATTTTATTTTGTTTATGATATTCCTATTTATCAATTTTGAATATAAATCGTGATAATCTTTTAATTGTAAAAAATCTTTGTTCATTCAAACTTAACTGGTGTTACTTGCATTTACTTAAGTTCATAGTTTGACTACCATTGTCATCAGAAAATAATCATCACAAATATCACAGAATCACCAACATTTGTAATTGTTACATAACAATCATTATCTTTTATGTTTCCTTTCATATGCTTAGCTTATTAACATGTAGCTGTGTGGTTTAGAATAGTGTTGCTTTTAGATAATGTCTGGTGCATCTGGTTCATCAGGAAGTGGTACAGGTCGTGGCAGAGGAAGTGCAGTGTCCGAGAAACCAGAGTCAAAGGAAAATAAACCCAACCCTAAGATGTCTAAGGCACTAGGTACATCAGCAAAAAGGATTCAAAAGGAACTGGCCGAAATTACATTAGATCCTCCGCCAAATTGTAGTGCGGGGCCAAAAGGTGACAACTTATATGAATGGGTATCTACTATCTTGGGGCCACCTGGATCAGTATATGAGGGTGGAGTGTTCTTCCTGGATATTCATTTCTCACCGGAATATCCTTTCAAACCACCTAAGGTACTATTTTTATGTCTCAAAATTAGAAATATGTTGTTGTTCATACCAAGCACATAAAATATAGCCACAATGCTGTATCTTTATTGCAATGTGCATCTATATGCCACTTGATGATGGTTATTTATTATTTCACCTATATTAGTAATTAAATGATAATTTTTCATCATCATTACACAATTTGAAAAGTTTTAAAATAATTATTTATCATTTTGGTAAAAGAAGTAACCATCTCCTGATGTTACACTGAAAAATAAAAAGATTCTATATAATATAGATTACTCCATCCTAAAGATTTTGAAGTCTTTGAACTGTAGTCACATGGAAAAATCAATAGAACAGAGGTTAATGGCCTATGGCAGCTGTTTATTTGAAGTTAGCTGATTTATTCTGTCCCTTAACACCCTATGCATTAAACCTGTTTGTGATCTACACCAGGTTTTTAAATATATGATAAAAGTATTGATAAGCAAGTAATTTTTAAATAGATAATTTATTTTAAGGTTCGTATAGCACACAGCTTAAGAAACATGTATTTTTATTAAATAAACTTTTCTTGTGTACAATGTATATGTTTTTTGAACCTTCTTTAAACATGTGTCATTTAAGGTGATATTTTCCATATTATTTATTTTTTTTACATTTCTTTTTTTTTGCTGAATATGTCATAAACCATCAAGCTATATAAATTTAAATAAAAATCAAATGTTTTGTGTAACCAGCCTTATTGATTTAAATTATTGGTATTGAGTATATTAATTCATGTGAAAGATTCACATGAAGTAAAAAATATTTTCTTATACATTAAAATAAAATGTTTTGACTTCATTTCTCAATTAAACACAGTCAGAACACACCCGATAGCCTTCTGGCATGGGTGGTGGTTATCAATGTATTCAAAGTAACCTTGCAAACAATGCCTCCAGTCCCTTAAAAAAATGTATTTGGTTGTAGGTGACATTCCGGACAAGGATATACCACTGCAACATAAACAGCCAGGGTGTCATATGTCTAGATATCCTAAAGGACAATTGGTCTCCAGCCCTCACTATATCTAAAGTACTGCTCTCGATTTGCTCATTACTTACTGATTGTAATCCAGGTTAGTTTATTTCCATTTATTATTTACTGCCAAACTTTAAGCCAATCTGTATAAAGAATGCAATAAACAAGATCTAGTGATCTGTGCCAGCATTCAGCCAACAGTTATTAAGTAACTAATTATTTTTAGGTTCTATATTATATTCTTAAGGATTAAATCTGTTAAATTTACTAATATTTATTAAACAGTGTTTTTTTGGATAAGTGAAAAAAACATATTTTCATTACATTCACACCAGTGAAACATCAGAAAATGTCCTTACTTCACTATCACTATTAAGAGTTTACATACGTTTTCAGCTGATCCACTTGTAGGCAGCATCGCCACACAGTATCTGCAGAACAGAGAGGAACATGATCGCATTGCCCGCCTCTGGACCAAACGTTATGCAACATGATTCCTCTGCCCCCTCTACAAAAACCTAATTAAACTGAACAATGTCATACTCAATATTTTCAGTCCATCCCCAATGCAAACATTAGTGTCTCGATAAATTTGTTCTCATAATAATTATCAATTGTGTCATAATTTCAATTTTTTTTACATGTTTTATGTTGAACGCATGTGTCGAGACAATAATTTGGCTTATTTAGTTGCAATTGATGTAAAAATGCTTGGGAAATGTCCATTTGTATAACATAAGTGATTAACTGTTTGTGTTTAAATCAATTTTTACTACAATAGTGATGATCTCAACCATTTGGTTTGACAATCCTGATGTTAAAACCATTTCCATGAAACTGATTTTAAATGACGGTATGGTCTAAGTGTTTCGAATTTTGACAATTGTTAGTGGAACAGCAATTATTATTCTCATACTAATTATGGTCATAAGACATTTCTGCGTCTTCTACTAGAAGTTTTGAGAGTGTGTTTCGCTATCATACTATTCAAGTTAGGTACATAAGTAGCAAAAAAAAATCCTTACTGTAAAATCATACTGAAGCTCATAATTGTGACTAATTGTATTTTATCCTATATTACATTTAGGATTTAATTTCTTGTGATTAGTATTATATGTATGTGATTATAAATGGTAGTTTTAAAAGTCAATGTCCAAGAATTCAGCTTCCGAAATATAGTTTTTATGCTTTGAATGCACAATTTTATTTTACTTCAATGGGGATGAGCCATAATAAAAATTCTCAGTGCTTTCAAAGAATGTAAAAATTATAACAGACAGCTGATTACAATTTTATATTTAGATGCATTATCTTGGTATTGAAAGTAGCTTTATTTGATTTACTGAGGTCCTTTTCATGGGTAGACCTAAAAGTACAATAAATCTACTGTATCTATATAAAGACATTCATTCAGTGAGCCTAAAAGCACTATTTTGTTTGTTCTTACCTTTCCTAGAGTAATTCTGTCCAGTGTTTTTAAATTTGGCTCAAAGTCTAGTCTATACCTAGATCACTCATTAGGTAATGATATAAACATAAGATTTTTTGTAGAAAACATTTTTTCAAATCTGAAAATAGTGCAATTATTTTTGCATCAAACATAATTCTTGAATCACATTTATATAAAAACCTTTGTGTTATTGAATTTCGCCGTTATTTTTGTATAAAACAAAATATTTTTGTCAAAATAAACATATCAGGATTGTCTGTTTGTGCCAAATTCGCGCACGCTTGATCACTTTTAATATTCCGTTTAGAATGTAAACAGTTGTAGACGTAAGTTATTTTATTGTTTAGGTAATGTATAATGTCTTAACCCTAGTTTAAATAGTAACTTAATGTTAGTGTGTCGCGAACGTGATACTGTGTTTGGTCATCGAAGGTAGAAACTGGTGCTGTGAGTATCAAAATGGCGACATACGAGGTGACGAACGCCGCGAGCACGTCTGGCCTCAACCCGGTCGGATGAGCGAATGGCGGTTTACCGTGTTTGACTGGACTCTTGTCAATGTGATTTTATTTTTACTGTGACGTAATGTGTTGCTTGCAAAACAGCTATCGACGCGACTGATGTTCCTTGAAACTCGATGTTCATAAACTTATAATCATCTTTTGTTAAAATTTATATCATGGTATAAAATAGGAAAATAAAATGTGTGTAACTAGAACACTTAAGTGATGTTTTATTAATGGTCCTGTAGTTTTAATTACATAACAGATTGGGTGAATGTAGGAATATCCCGTAACTGATTCATGAATTTAGCTTTTTGTTTTTATGACTGGTAATCTATCTAAAATAATTAAATCTGTCAACATGGGTGATCTGTTTTTCTCTTACATTTCAATTTACCTTAATAAAATATTGCAAATAGTCATTAACCTTTTAAATTGTTACTGCTTTACATAAATAAAAATGAAATCTAATCACTTCTATATCGAGAATTTATAGATTACGATGTAATACAAATTACTTGAAATCCGACGTAGCATTTGTAATGTGATCAGAAATGGAAATTTTCAATTTAGTTAAGATAATTGGGAAATGGTTTTTCTTATTACTGACCTGCAGTTACTGCCGAATAAGGTCGTTCGTGTCGTGCCTTCCTCAATATAAGAACTATCCAAGAGTAAAATAATTTTTCAATTCGAATTTTGAACCAATGGTCTCCTAGCTTAGCGCGTCCAACGAAACACTGTTTAGCCATATCGAAACCAGTATTATAAAGAGCAAAGATTTATAGTTTTTTACGTTTGTAATGAGTAAATTTAAAACTACCAATTTATTTTTCTATCAACATGCAATTATCTCTAAGAGTATACATAGACTATTTTTATTTCCAAATTATTTAGAATAAACTGCATCATTGCTCTCATAGTTAGCATGTTCGACTGCAGATCATGGGTGCTGGGTTTAAAACCAGGAAAATTATTAATTTAAGGTTATACCATAAAAAACATAGTAAAAGATGTCGGTTTTTAGGAGATTATAATATAGATATGTAATAAAACCCGTATCATACTTTATAATATGAAGTTTATTAAATATAGGAAATATTAAACACCAATACATTTTACGCGATGCTAATCTCGGTTTTAAACATTCAAATACACTTGCATCGTCATAAAACTCTAAAATAGTGCACCAATCTAAGAAAAGGTTGCTATTTTGTCTAGTTATTATAATGTCATATTAAAATAGCAACGTTTAGAAAAGTTTTAAAAATTCTATATAATATTATGAGATTGTAAACATTAAGTCGAGATTTATGCCGTTTTTTAAAATTTATATAGATTGACTAAGGTCCAATGGTATAAAGAGCTTGTTTTTTTTACGCGTCTAAAGTAACGCCGCCATTTTGTACAATAATTGATGAAAAATTAAATCTTATATCCAATCAATAAGGTTCATAAGTAATTAGCAATGTAAATAATCACATACTTGAAAATTTCAGACGCGTACATAGATAATAGAAAACTGATCTACAGTTTTTTGTTCATAGTCATTTAAATCGGCATAAATCTATAGACAAGAGACAAAATTTGGCATTCATCATCTATTCGAAAAATCAGTCTTGACTGAGCACAATTTATTCATTGTGCATTTAACACCAAAAATAAAAATAATATTCGACAATTACAGATCTTTTTCAGAAAAAAGATTTTCAAATTGAAATAAATTATAAAAAATAAAAATATCTATGGGAATGAATTACTTATCACAAAATGTTATGCTTACGCTACAAGTATGGGCAACATCTAGAAAATATTTTGTATGAATTTAAACGGTCTCGTATTGGCTGCGGATGGAACGAGCGAGGCTGCACGCGAATATTACTCCAAGGAGCTGAAAAAAAAAAAGAAAAGAAATTTAAGCTAAGTATAAACGCGTTAATTAATCACAATTTCACTTTTTGAAGTTATACTTCTTTTGGCGCGTTTAGGGGAAAATTATGAGAATAAATTTTTACGATGCGCGTACACCGTCACAAAAAGCTGACACCCTGAATATCTGTTCAAATGTCGGTAAAACAGTCTGGGCTGCTAGTTGGCGCTTGCTCTGTTTTGACGACATTGTCTGTCATGGCGTAGTGTTTTTCAGTCGTGATTATTTAAACCAAAATAATGATTTCTATACGAGAAAACCCGTTCCAATGTGATAAAAAACATAGTGTTTATTGTAAAATATCATGATTAGTACATATTATTATATCGTTTCGATTGGAAGTGACCATTATTATTGCTCGAAGAAAATTATTACGCCAAAGAAGTATAAATTAGAAACGCGTGTACATTAGAACACACACTTTTTTTAAATCTAATAATATGCATGCATAATACTCGTAAGTTTGATCAAGTCACACCTTTGATTTAATTTCAGGCACAGAGGTATAAAAGTCGTTTCAGGTGTTGTTCAAATATGATAAAATAAAATATCCAGAATATAAAAAATAACATTACTATGAAATTGTTAAGCAACTCAGTATTTTTCAATTTAATTTTTCTTTTATAATTGTTTCGCTTGTCCACAGTCCATCTTTATATATATAATTCTACGGCACGTGTGAATGTCACCCAACTCCTCTTAAACAGCTGGACCGATTTGAATGATTTTTTTAATTAGTTTGGATGGCACCCTGGATGGTTTAGATTCACAACTCAGCCCGGCAGATGGCACTTCAGTCGGTACTTTCATAGTTTGCTTGAAATATCACGCAGGACAACGTCTGTCGGGTCCGCTATATATACGTCGCGTGTTATAAAAGTGTCTATACTAATTTTGTGGTATAAATAAAATAAAAATTACCTGTACGAAAGCGATACCCAGACCAACACCACCAAGCACCATAGCGATATCCTTCAAGTGCACAAGAATGTTGTTGAGGCAGCCCTGGGTATGGAAATTGGGACTGTCTTTGGTACAGGCGACTGGTTTGTCATCGAGCAACTCCTGCGCAGCGCAACATGTCGCCGGGATTGGCAGACCGTTAAGCGTCCAATCGTCAGGGCTGTTGATTCCGCAGCAGTGAAGCTGAAATAATTTATTATTCAGTACATTAACATACATTATTACATTGAAAAACATAAATAAATACTCGATTTACAAGTATGCACGGTATTTAGGATTTTTATCGATGCGAGAATTATGTTCGGTGGCGGTTGTTGTATATGTTCAAATATATGTTAAATGAAAGACTTTGAAGCTGGGTGTCTACCTTAAATCATATAAAATATGACCATATAACTAACGTTAATTAAGGGTAGTGGGGTTGCGACGCTAACTTAAGACTAAATTGGCTTATTTAAGGGTTCTTAAACCTAAGACACTTCAATACAAGTGTTGTCGACCTTTTTGGGCATTATCGGAAACAAGAATGTTATATTACAATAATTATGAGCGGGAAAAAACTAAACAGCTCATTTTACAAGGCTTCATTTGCGACGATTGCTAACATTTGGTTTGCGCTTCTAATTATTTACTTAAATAAGTATATATATTTAACTTATGTTAGGATATATAACTTGAGTTAAGAAAAATACAGTGGTGCTATCTGATTTCATCTGTTTCATGATCATTTGTCAATCTAATAGGACGGCTCATTGGTCTAGTGGTTAGTACCCCTGACTGCGAATCCATGGGTCCCGGGTTCGATCCCCGGCTGAGACGAACATCGATGTGATGAGCATTTGGTGTTGTGCTTAGGTCTTGGGTTTAAATATGTATTTATATGTATATCTATCTATATATGTATGCATATCCGTTGCCTAGTACCCATAATACAAGCTTCACCAGCTTGACATGGGACTAGGTCAATTGTCCTAAAAAAATAGGCAAGAAGGTGATCGCCCTCTGTGCCTGACATACGCCGTCTAAAGCATTTTCCTCACGATGTTTTCCTTCACCGAGCGAGAGTTCAATGCGCACATAGACAGAAAGTCCATCGGTGAACAGATTCTTATGAAATTTTATATTCATATTCAGTAAGTCTGAGAATCGGCTACTATCTATCTTTCAAACCCCTAAGTGATACACCCTTTGGGTGTCCACCCCAAAATTTTGATTTTTTAGAATTTCTTTTTGTTTTTTTATGATACAGCATACAAAAATATATGCAACACCTATTTTTCACCCTTCTACGATCAACCCCTATTTTTTATTTGTTTGTTAAAAACTTATGACTTGAACTCTGGGGTTTATATAGAGAAAAATTCACAGAAAATCCTAGAGAAACAGTCTCTGCGGTAGCAGAGCAAAATATTCCATGTTGGTATTTACTAAAAAGGTAGGCTAAGTAAAATCACATTACGGAAAAAAGACAGATTCTTGCCAGTTCACCTTGATTTGCGAACTATATGTAAATTTCGATTAACCATTTATTAAATATTGACGTTCAGGTTTGTACCTGAATAATTTGATTTGATTGAATGAGGAAATGGACAAGGCTGTTATGATATCACCATCGATATTATCAAACAATCAGTGAACAAATGAAACTACCTTTAAAAATACATCAAGTTTTTGGTGGAAATTAATTCGGACGTTTTAACTGCAGATATAGTTGACAATTTCTTTGAGTTTGTTATGTTTATATATATATCATACGATATGTTTGTCAACATATTCCTTGGAAACTACCAGTCGTTCAGAAGTTATGATCCCATACAATTCTGGACATATAATATCATCTAACATCACCGCATACAATTTCAAGTACGACAGTCACCACAAGTACCACCACCTGTTCACGAGAATGTAAGTGCGAGCTCCTATTTCACCATGTCTGCTGCTGATAAAGGACAAATCTTTGTTTTTAATTTATTTTATTATTATTCATTACTTAAGATGTCATGTGGAACATGGTGTAATGGTTGCAGTTCCTTACAAACGTTGTGTAAAACAAAAAACTTGGCGATTAAAAAGAGTGGCGGAGAGTTAATTGCCAGTTCTTCTCTTCCGTTCTACGACCTTGATTTGAGAATTGGCAGTAAATGTAAAATTAGAAGCATTTTGATGTATATTTCTTTTTACGTTCATAAGTGTACATTGTGTTACCTATATGAATAAATGATTATTAACTTGACTTTGATAGCGTCACTGTAGAATGATAACCTCGTATGTCAAAAAACCATTTATTTTTTATTCTTAGACTCTTATGTCATTTAACTGGTATAATCTAATGAAGTAAGGACTCATGTTATTAATAAATAAGTCCTTTTTACCATCCAAAACTATGGACAAAAGCACATAACAATATTTTAACGAACATTGAAGAAATGAAACATTTTTTTCGTTTCCTGTAATGTTTGGTTCTCTGGACATACGAGGTTATCATTCTACAGCGACGATAGATAAATAATGGTATCATGTTATTGATATCAGTTTAATTATTTAATTATTTTTAAATATACTCACGTCTGTCTGTATGATGTCAAAGTTCTTCTTTATATCAGGGTTGGTCGGGTACTGCTTCAGAGACTCATTCAGCGACTTCACGATCGACGTCTCCAAGTCCTGATGCTTCAGGTACGCTGCGGTACCAACAGCCAACTCAGCTATGAAGATCATTAAGAGGAAGATGGAGAACTGAAAAATAAGCAATTAAACAATGGGTAATTGTGTTTGCACACTGTAATTCCCAAAACGGAACGAGAAAGTTACGTTTCCGATAGAAATAAGTTAATTGAACAGATTATTAAGAACTTGCTGTTGACGCCATCTGCTTAGCACGAAACAATTATTGTTTCGCCAGAAATCGAATCAGTTTTTTTTTAAAAGGAGGCAGGGCAGGGGTTTCATCTGATGTCAAGTGATTCTACCGCCCATGGACCCTCACACTGCCAGAAAGCTCGCAAGTGCATTGGCAGTCTTTAAGAATTGGTATTTTCTTGAAGGACTCTAAGCAGCTGGTTCAACATAGTGGTGGTGCGCGGCAAAAGCTGCCTTAAGAATTGTGGAACGACGGACATCGGGGTGATACGGATGGTATTTTGCATTCTGCCTTTAACGTCCGATGATGAAACAGGTGCAGGTATTAATCCAAACAACCCGTTTGAACACGCTTAAATCATGGCATTGCGTCAACCACTAATCCATGGTGACTACGTACTATGTCTTAATATTAAAAGTAAAACATTGTCAAGAAATTTTATATGCAATACCCTTGTTTAATAACACATCTAATATATAAAATTCTCGTGTCGCGGTGTTTGTAGTTAAACTCCTCCGAAACGGTTTGACCGATTCTCATGATATTTTGTGTACATATTGGGTAAGTCTGAGAATCGGACAACATCTATTTTTCACCCCTAAATTATTTTTTTAGTTTTTAGTTTTTTTATGATACAACATTAAAAAATACATACAACCCCTAATTTTCACCCCTCTACGATCAACCCCTATTTTTTATTATAAATGATATACATGGCAAAACGACGTTTGCCCGGTCAGCTAGTTATCATATAAATAATATCTATGGAAGAACTTTAATGACCTAAACAAGATTCAAATCTAAAAGACTTATTTCTCTAATGTCATTTTTACGAATCCACATTTTTCTCGTTCTGGACTATCGATAGTCTAGACTCTAGATAGTAGATACGAAGAGAAGTGAATGAAAATTTCCTAAACCTAGAACGTAACGCTAATAAAGAACAAGTATATGACGCAATTTAAGCAGGAAATTAAGTAACGAGGTAAGTAACCGCGGGTTTTCACGCATTGACATAGCTTCGTCACAAGTGAATCATTCAAACCACTTTGAAAGATAACAGTACGCCATCCTTAGATAGTGATGTACACAATAATAACAATAAGCCTTTATTCATCCACATCTTATAGACATACATTATAAAAAATAGATATGTATATATAATTTAACTACTCTAAGAATGCTTCCTTTTTCATTCCACCCATTTTATTTTACATAATAAATATTAACTAATGTCAAACATAACGGAATATACTAATTCAATTTTCAGCGTTTAACTATACAGCCACAAACATAGATGATATAAAGCCGAGCGAATCAATTCTACTTAGGGTCATTCAAGAGTACCAATTCCTAAAAGGCCGGCTACGCACTGGCGAGCCGTCTAACAATGTGCGTGTCAAATATCACTTTACATCAGATGAGCCTCCTGCCCCTTTGCTCATATAATATTGGACAAAGGCAAACTGTAAACTTATTCATAAAAAACTAACAGCATTTTTCCTTAAATTTCCTTATAAGTATGTAAATAGGTCATCAGCCTTCATACGCCGTCGATTTTTGTTTCACGATGTTCAACTTACAAGCAAAATTTAATTGCGCAGTAATACTAGACGGCTACGCGAGTACAGCGAAAAGGCTTCGTGCCAATGTAACTGATATAACATACGACTGGCCTGGTTATTGACAATCTTGAATGTTACACATAGGCTAGCCGCATACACGCAATAATATTGACAATAAAATACGTATTGTCAATAATATTGTGTGTGCGGCGTGAATTGCGGTATTGTTCAATATTATTGCGAATTTCCGGAAATTCTGAAATATGCCGTCAATATTCAGGGGGAGACAGGGTTATTGTCAATATTATTGTGTGTGTGCGGGCCTTACTTCAATATTCTAGTTTAACATAATTTATCTATGAGCGCACGTCAAATGAGTTGTTTTCTTTGTCTCAAATATTATTGTTTTTTTTTATTTTTGTTGGATTTTTGTAAAATTTATTTTTTTTGTAAATTCCGTTCTTTTTCGCATCCATTCTTTAATCCATCGTTTTTTTTAGTTCGCGGTTTCTTATTTAACAGGCTTATTGCCATACACAATATGACACATTTTTTTTATTATCCATACTTCCGCGTAGATCACGGATCAGTTCGTGACTGAGCCTTTTAAAATTAGTAAATATTGGCAATAATATTGAGAAATATGCGGAGGCATATATTGTTAAAACAAATTGAAAAACTTGATTTGACAATATTATTGCGTGTGTGCGGCTAGCCATATACGAACAACTGATTGGTTTTTTAATTTCTCATTATTGTGGAATGGAATTATTGGTTGTTCAGATTTCATCATCTGAACATCAACCAACTGTTGACATGGATCACGTGTGTTCTAAATCTTAGCAGCTGAAGAGCAATTTTAATTATATTTTATTTGAAAATTGATCATCTGCTGACACGGCTCACGTGTGTTCCAAATCTTAATAGCTGAAGATGCGCGATACACCAACAGCTCACTAGAATAATATCATGTATGTGTGAAGGTGTACTTTTTCAAAGTTGATATGTTTTCGTTTTACAGATTTTAAGCGCCCTTTAAAACGTTGTTGTTATCTTTTTTGTGTATTTTCGTATCTATTATTGTTTCTTTTTATTTTAGTTGTGTGACTCATTAAAAAATCAGTGGCGCTTCAACCTTTTTAGGTCTGGGCCTCAGATTTCTGCATCTCTTCCATGATCATTTTTTCGTCAATCTGGTAGGATCAGCATTTTTTGGATCTAAGGCAAGCCGGTTTCCTCACATTTTCCTACACCGTTCGAGCGAATGTTAAATGCGCACATAGAATGAAAGTACATTGGTGCACAAACGGGGATTGAACCTACGAACCTCAGGGAAAAGAGTCGCACTTAAGCCACTAGGCCAACACTGCTCAGTGTTACTCGATACTTTTATAAAAAAAAATTACGTATCTTGTATTTGTGATGTGTCCTGTTTCCTTTTAGATAAATAAATGAAATACCGTTCAGTAATACTGCACGAAAGGATCTTCTCCAAGTATACAAGAGAAAATAATGAGAAAGTAAGTCGTAGATGAAACAAATTGTTTACTGAAAAACAACACAGACTAACAAACTCATGAGTCATAACAAAACCCATGTGTCGCGAAATGAAACAGATTTAACAATAGCAAGAACGCAGCCTTGGGCAACACAAAATCTGAATGAAACATCATTCATAGGTTTCTAGTTGAACATTAGAAAAACGGAAAAAAGTTTTTAAGGACAATTTAATTAGGATCAAACGTCGGCCATTAAGAACGATTAATAGAGGAAGTATTCGTTAAGAAGACCCGTGTCAGAGTTCAGTGTGGCTTGTGAGGCAATTGACTCCTTTATTATAACTAGATTTGTAAGAGTCAAAACGGACGACATTGGTTAGCGTTATAAGGGAATATAGAAGAATCTATGAAACAATGTACAGAATCTGTGGTTTGTGTGTAGACTCCCAAAGGAAAAAGTTTTTAGGTATTCCAATAAGTACAAGATCCGGCTGCAGGATTAGTGCGCTCATCGGTTATTTGCTAATAACCAAATTTTTTGTATATCTACCAAGTTGTTTATCAAAAATCACGGCTGCCGTTGACCACCTGGTCGCACTTCTTCGTAGCCAGGTGTAAACAGCGTGGTTTATATGTTAGAATAGACCAAATAAAGGAAGTCAAAGAGAAGTTCAAATTGAACCATAAGTGACCGAACATATGGTCCTTCGAGCCGGTATATTTATAGTAGGCGCTTTTTCATAAAATTAAAAAAAATATCTAATTACGCGACTGCAATATTTAAAAATGGCTGTATTCATAAATATAGTAACGAATTTGTGATATCCTCGTTCTAAATAAGTGAACAGCGTAGTGTCGACCTACGCATATGACAAAATATTCAAAGATGGATCGGGACACTAATGAACAGTGACGTCACAATCTCCCATAGCGTCTCGATTTCCGTCAATATTGTTTATCGAATGAGACAGGTTTCAGTGGGTGGTTAATTGGATTGTCTACGCCATTGCTTTTTATAAAATATAGTCTCTTAGTTATGCGTCTTAGGGACCATTGCTTAGCCATGATCATCATTACTTACTGGATAGTAGGAAAAAAGTTTATTTTACGCGTTCTAATAGCATTGCTATTAAATCATGTTTTTTTTATCCTCAGGGTTTCACAGGGAGGAAATTTGGGAACGTAAGTTTAGAAGTCTTTTTTATTAAGGGATTCCACAACAACCCAAATTGCCAATTCGTCAGTATGTTGTTGAACACAGCCATTGTTAAATTATTGGAGTCGCGTAAAGACTTTTTTTTTAAACTAAGATGAAATGCGTATATTTAAGTTCATATACGTAAATTACCTCTTTGTTATAACGAATGCAGTAAAATGTTGAAGAGCATGACATCCTAGCGGCTGAAGGCCGTAGAACGATACGTTGAATTGAAAAGCTTTCGAAACTTTGACTTTCATGTTAAATAATTTCTTAATAAATACATCGCTAAAACGAACAGTTATGATTTATATACAACAGTGTGCTTGCAAAATCGGATTGTAGTTTAAATTCTGAATTTAAAAATGTCTTATTTGTATTGATTGTTTAAGTACAAGAAAATAAAAATGTATTAAAATTATTATATACGCGGTAAGATGAATAACTTTTGACAGCTGCAGCCCCTTTAGGCTTGCTCGGACAACGCATTTTCATTGAATACCAAATGCGTTCATTTATTTAAAGCAACAATTGTCACGAGGTAAGGACGGGGAAAAACAGTTACTTAAAATTTATAAAGCGTAACGTTTAGTCCCCGACTGTTCAGGTTTTCAGAAATTAATTATTGTGCAAGACGCTGACGTGTCGGTCTTTTGATGTTTATTAAACAAATTATGTCTGCCTTTGTGATTTTGTGAATGTTTTGAGCCACTCAAAAAACACTATGAAGTCGGCCAATAAAAGTAAACATCAGTTTATATACTTAAACGCTGATTGTCTAGTCTTTGCCTATAGCTAAAATGGTTTTCCACAGAATAATATGAATAATTGTATGACCTGCCCGACAGATATTTATGACTTATTATTATGAAAACATCATCCAATGTCAATTGATGGTTCAATAACAACAGATAACATAATGATAAATTAAAATGATTCATAATTTTTTACATATACTTAAACTTGCTATAATTAAATATGATAATTAGCATAATACTGTTATCCTAATTAATTAGAGGGTTAAGGTCAATAACTTTAAATGTTCGAAATAAAAAATTGTTACTATGACATAACCTTAATATCATGGAAAATAAACAAATTTTACACTTCTGACAAATTTTGTGATTTAACTTGAAGTAAACTAAAAATATATTATAGACATATATATGTATATAAGTATATAGACAAAATATATTCAAATAGTTTAACACATTGTCTATATAACTCGTAAGCAATTCACATGAAATGTTTATGCATAAATGAACTTACCGTGACAATCATACAATGGTTCTCCTTGACAGCTCCGCAGCAACCAAAGAAGGCAACAACGAAGACAATCAGCCCAACAATGATGAGCATAATCGGAGCTGACGTATAGAAACTCTCATCTGTCAGGTTGACATATGGATAAGCGTTAATCTCCGCCTTGGCACCAACTATTAGGATTATCATACCCGTTATCTGTAAAGACATGTATTCAGGTAATGCAAAATTTTTTAGTTTAGTGAAGAGTTGTCTAAAATATTTATTTTGGTATACATAAAATAAATTAATTTAAACACAGAAGCGACATTAATATAAAAATCATGGATGCATGTAACTTGCTTTGAATTTGTTTTGCAGTGAATTTTAGAAATATAAATTACATTTTCATAATATGTTTACAACAACATTGGTACATACATAAGAATGATAGTTTATCTCAAAAACATTTGATGTTAATTATTTATAGTATTAAGAATAACTTTCGATCATGTGACAAGTTCAATTATATATACATCAATTCAGAAAAATATTTCTTTTTTGAAAGCTATAATTAAAAAAAATTGCAATATTAAATAGCTATATTTTATAGTTAGCCTGAATTAAACATAGCACTTATGAAAATGTGACCTATGTCAAATATTCTTATCCTATAATTGGAGGAATGCATACACACACATAATTTTCATATGACACATGCAGTTTAAAATTATTCAAATATTTCTAATAAGTACTTTTAAAATACTTTGTAAATTCCCCATTACATGATTAGTTGGAATCTAAAGTATCATAGTTAACACTTAATAAAATGGACATGCAAGCAGGATTACTATATCATGTTCACAATCCACCACAGCTTTATAAAAGGAGGTCAGGTCACATACTATGAACTATTATAATGTGTGTCACCTGATAGTCTAATTAATTTAATTTGGATTTTAAATGCATTTTCTGTAAAATACTGCATACCTGTATCTAAATTAATTCAAATGTTTTCACTAAACAGCAACTAAGCTGTATGTGAAAATGAATTACAATTAATAACAGATGAAAATGGTAAAAAAAGTGACATATTTTTTTTAAGTAATGTCATAAGAACCAGTTTATAATTTAAATTTTGCCTTGACCTCTGAAAAACGCGTAAAATACTAAGTTACTTACACTGGTGAAAGGATAATCTGATATGAGCCAATTACTACTTACTATAAAGTGTAAAAATGAATAATATTTTCAAAATCACTAATCAAGTACCATATGATTCCACATTGGTTGTTAATATCAAAAATAGTTGCAACTACGACAATGTTGTGCAATAAATAATTAAGGTTAAAATTACAGAGGGTATTTAGACTCAGGTTTACAAAAAGTAAATTTTTACTCTTTTGTTACATATTATGACAATTTTAATTTATATTAGTTGCAGGAACCTATGTAAGTATCATTGTCCTTCAAGAAGAAATTGCGTTCTACTTACCGCAAATAACAGGTTGAAAGAAAATAGTAGGTATTTTACACACGACATCCCAGCTCCGATAGCCATTTTGTACTTGTTATAAATATTATCTGAATCTAGAACAAAGAAAAGTATTTATAACACCTGATGGCAGCTTACACATTCAAAGCACATTTTACCACAATAACATCGATTTGCGTTGTTGACTCACGGTAGGCGGACATTTCACAACTTATAATAAACAGGTTTAAAGATTTGAAAATTGTGTATTAAAATAGATAATTATTTTCTGGTTAAAGAGAAATACATATTATTTATAATATGTTTTAATATCAATGGCTTACCAAATAAATTATTGTTTTTCAGTGCAACAACAGTCCGGCGTCAAACAAACACAACGATTAACTGAGTTGCCCGCTATTGAAAAAAGATTCCCCCTTACAATTTGCAAGATTTACCGTGGGTTTTTGACCGATGTTGCCATTTAATGTTTCAATTTGTTTGTTTGTTACTTTGTTATTATGAAGTGTAACGCTAAGTTTCAAACGTACCTAATTTTTATATGTAATCTAAATTTAATGATACTTTTAATTTTATTATATTTTTGTTACTTCGTTACATATTGAAATTTTTTGATTTCCGTTTTCTATACTTTGTCGAAAGTTCAGCATATGGGTTCATATTTTTCATCAAAATTTTTAAAGTTATAAAAACATGATATAAAAAATAATCTAAAATAAAAGCTATGAAATGAGTTTATTTTGGTCTTAAAAATGTATTGACCAAGATTAGATGAACATGTCAAGATAAGAAAGATATTGGTTCTTTTTATGATTGATAATAAAGTTTCTTCTCAGTTTTTTAGTATCTAGTACGTGAAACTGTGGCGTTGAACCCTTAAGATGAGAGTTATGAACATTAATATTGGTAGTACACCAAAATTATTTAAATCAGTGAGATATTCTCTGGCCGCCGTTAATTCTATATTTTTGGTAAGGATTTTGCGATTCCTTTTTCTTTTAATGTGGATATTAAAACAAGTATCGGACTTAAGATATCCTTTTAATATCTCGTACAGTTACAATGATAATAATGTTATGGCAGATAAACTATATTTTCTGAAGTCATTAAGCCAACATTCAACAATATTGGCCAAGAATAAAATAATATCTATTGTGAATTTATTTTCAGATAAAGGGAATTATACTGCCTATACTTGGAGTAACGTTTTTGGTAAAACATAATGTTTACGACCAACTAATTACCAATAGATTTATTAATTTACCTGCTTTTACTATAGCAACAGGAGTTCTGATTTTAGCCATCGCCGTTTTGGGTTACTATGGAGCTTTTTCCGAAAAATTTTACGTCGTTGCTGGTGTTAGTAATTATTTTTATACAATATTTTATATAAATACATATAATAATAATATTTCAAGGAATTAAATCATTAATAATATGACGAACTTTATCCGTTTTTACTAAGGCAAAATCAGCGCCTTTTATCAAAATGTGATTTATGATTTTTATCATTTTCAGTACGCAGCTCTCATGGTAGTAATATTTGTTTTTGAGATGACGATAACAATAATAGCATTTGACCTTCGCAATAGTTCAGCGACAGCAATAAGAACACCAATGGTGGAAAGTATGAATTTATATGAAGCAAGAAGGGATATTGCCAGGCTATGGGACGATTTGCAAATGAGCGTATGTATTGATAAATTACAAATTTATATATGGCAAGACGTAGGGTAACGTAGTCGTAGTAGAAGAAAGCAATTATTATTTATTAGGTTACTCATTAATCAGAATTGGTGGGAAAAGTTAAAACTATCGACGTTAAAATAACGATTATTGGTCAATGTCATTCAATAGAACATTATGCGTAGTGGTCAAATTCTTATTAATAAGACCCCGCAAACCTATCTTTGAATATAAAAAATGGTCTTTATTTAGTACTACTAATTAAATTATATAATATAATCATTGCTATTATTATATGGAAATCTTTGTGAGAAAAAGTTATTAACAGGTTGTCCGATGACAAAATGGCGCCATTTCGATCCGTCCGTCGATATTGTTACCTAAACCACCATTTTGTAACCTTTTTTGTCTATTATGTATATATGCCCTTTACAATTTTATACATACTATTTATGCATCTATGAATTAAGTTTTACTTTTGACCTTGTTGGCATACATGCACTTTATTGGATTTGGTTAAAGGTCTTATAATTAAATAATTTCAGTTTGAGTGCTGCGGGGTGTCTGGTCGCCACGACTGGTCCAATCGTATACCAATCAGCTGTTGTCACATCGACTACGGAACTATATCACCGTTTCAGTGCAATATTAGTAACTCTTACCCAACTGGCTGCGCGTCTGCCCTCGGCGGTTGGTTCAGCAAAAATTCGCATGTTATAGGCACTTTTGCTGCTGTATTTACTTCGATACAGGTGGTTATTTATTTACAGCTTATTCTTAGCCAAAAATGCATACAAAATATGAAATCAAACACATTTGAAACCATATACAGCACATATGTTAGATGAAATCGTTTAGTTATATTTTAATTATTTATAGCTTTCGACATACTTACATATATGTTGGTATGGCGAAGATGCGCAGAAGCCAAGTTACGTACTTATGAGTAAAGACATACTGTTCTTATGATTTAGGTATATGAAGTGAAAAATGAATTTTCGTTTCGGAAGGCGTGAATCACGCGTCTAACTATCAGTGAAATAGGTAGTAGTAGTATTGAAGTATGTAGATTTTATTGAGGCTTTCTTGTTTAATTGATTGTGTATGAACGTCGATATTTAAAATCACTTCAAGAGGTACATTTGTTCGTTAAGAATGGTTTGATATCTCTTGAAGATCCAGCATTGAGACATTAAACAGAAACAATTATTTTATTCGGAATCGAATATTTCGCCATTTTAAAGCGGTGAAGGTGGCTATAAATAATTATTCTATTAGTTATGTCTATGGAATAGGTTTAACCCAAAACTTCGTCGTAGCCGATGGACCTAGTATGACAAAAGAACCGCTCTGTTGTTAGATATTATGATCTATTCAGGCGTTTCAGGTTATAAGGTTTGGTTGGCTGCTGCAGAAATCTTACACCCATTATGGGTATTTATTTTATGTTTAAAGAACTTTTTTCTCTTAATTTTATTTACATGAGAAACTTAATATAATATACGAACGAGATACGCGTCGCCATCAGCTATCCCAATTTTAGTCTTTTAGGTTCATTCTAATATGTATATTGAATGCCCTTTTGAATTGATTAAATACGCTAATATTACGAATTTTAGAGGGTAATTGATTAAATAATTGCACACCCTCATTCTCAATCTCAATAGATTTCATTAAATAATTTAGGTTTAGGTTTAAGAATAACTTTATTTCTCATAAGAATTGCATACAAAATTCACTTACTGAGAAACACATATTTAAAACTAAGATTAAAAATTAGAAATTAGAGCGCACAGATGTAGGTACATATATAAAATAACAAAACAGAACAGCACCAAAAATGTGGGTAGACATAATAAACTTGATCAGTCAACCAAGCAAAACACGGATGTACGAATTTGAGTTTTTACTAGATGTGGCATTGATGGCATAGTCTGATATAACAAGTTTACATTGATTATTTTAATTTTTTTCATAACACTACTTTATTTTTAGTTTATTCCTATATTTATATATTTAGGGCATGTACAAGGTTTATAAAACATTTTTACAGACTAAAATCACTTTTAGGCAGATTTTGGTCAATATCAAATACAATTCTTTAACACCGTGAGGAGTGTTAGTTTAAAGTTCTTTAGACATTAAACATTTCAAGTGTTATCGCATTCCTGTCAATATATATATATACATATTATATTTTAATCACTTATTTGTATTTAATTAATGTGTAAGTTTTTAGAAGCTTTTTAAATCGGGCATAATTTTGTTCTGCTTTTATAACTGATGGTAACTTATTATAAATTGTACCACCCTCATACTCCAAACTTCTTTTGCCATAGTTAGTTCTAGGAGGGCGGGTCACCAAGTAACTAGCACGTCTTAAGTTAATATTTCGTGTTTGTTGTTTGGTTAAAAATTTTATATTAGAATTAATTTCCCTATTTAATATTTTGCGTACTAGAATACAAGTGTAGTATGTGTACGTTTGTTTAATATTCATTAATTTTGTTTCCTCGTATATCCTTTCAGTAGGCGTCCGAAGTTTATAGTTAAATAAGTTTTTAATCAATCTATTCAGAGTTCTCTGGATAGGATCCAAATTACTCTTTGCTGCAGTACCCCAGACCTCAATGAGGTAGTCGACATGAGGCTTAACCAGAGAATTATAGATCAGATACCGCACTTTTTGTGGGAGACAATTTGTTATGTTTCGCAGTGCCCCTGTGAGTGGAGTTAGTTTAAGTTTAATTTTTTCTAGATGTGGCTTCCAAGTTAGGTTACTATCCAAAATAAGTCCGAGATATTTTTCTTTAGGTTTTCGTTCAAGTATTTTTCCGTCTATTTTAAGTTCGAAATTATTATTTATTTTTTTATTTTTTGCTGCAAAAATAACATAATTTGTTTTTGTAATATTAATAGTTAAAAGATTTGATTGAAACCACTCATTTAACAGATTAAGATCATTTTGAGCGTCGGCTATTAGAGCTTCGATCGAGTTTCCAAAGTAAAAGAGACTTGTGTCGTCTGCATAAAGGGAGATGTCACCTTTGAGACCCAAATCACTGATACTGTTAATATAAATGAGGAACATGAGGGGGCCTAATATTGATCCCTGGGGAACGCCAAAATTCAGGATACAGGAATTGCTTTCATATTCACCTATTTTTACTATTTGTTTTCGGTTCTCCATATATGATTTAAAAATTTCAAGTGCTTTGCCTGTAACACCGGTAAGTTTTAGTTTTTGTAATAATTTTTCATGACTAATGGTGTCAAAGGCTTTTTTTAGATCGATAAATATACCTAAGGCAACTTGTTTTTGATCAATTTTATTTTTAATTTTGGTTACGAGGTCAATTGTGGCAGCGAGAGTATTTGATTGAGCTCTAAAGCCATATTGTTTTTGGTAAAAGAAACCTTTTGAATTAAGGAATGACTCTAATTGGTTATAAAGAATCTTCTCAAAGACCTTAGAAAGCACTGGGAGAACTGATATAGGGCGATAATTGCACGGGTCAAGCTTACTTCCGGCTTTATGAATTGGTACAACTTTTGCAACCTTTAACTCGTTGGGAAAAATACCTCGTGCCAAATGATAGTTAATGCAGACTGTTAGTTCCGTGGCAATAATGTCTTTTACGCATTTAATTGATTTTGTACTAATACCATCAATGCCAGATGCAGTGTTACAGTCCAAATTTTTAATTATGGTAATAACTTCTTTCGTGGTTACTGGTTTCAGAAATCGCAATTCTGTTCTATCAGTTAGACTACACTCTTCTAAAATTTGAGGTACTTTTGATTTTTTAGAAATCATATTTGCTAGGGTTGAGCCAATGGTCGAAAAATATGAGTTAAAACTTTCACATATTTCTTTTTTGTCCGTAATAGTACCAGCTGCCGTTTCAAGTTTGTCTGGTCCAGGTCTGTCATGCACTTTGTTTTTAGCTAAGTCATTTATAAGTCTCCACATTTTTCGTGGTTTACTAGAATTTTCTTCAAACCTCTTCAGATAATATTCACTTTTCGCTTTTCTTATATTGTGTGATACTCTTGCTTTAATATGTTCGTACTCTGCTTTTAATTTCGTGTCCATCGCATTTGTTTTATATTTTTGCCATAATATGTTCTTGCTATTTATCTCTTCTAATAGTTCTTTTTTAATCCAGTCTTGCCGCGGAGGATTCAATGTTTTAAATTTTGTGATTCTGCACTTATTTAAACAGGATTTCAGTTTCCCTGCCAATTCACTTTATTACACACTTTATTTACTTTATACTAACCTTACATTTGGAACATCAATGCTCCTAGCTACTTTGATGATAAATTGTCTTACCTATTTTCTTGGTTTACAGGCTTTGTTGACAGCAATGTCCGGGTGGCTAGCGTGGAGGGCCAAATTCGAGGAAGTTGAGTTGGAGTCGTAAATCTAAGCCCAAACTATATAACACATAAAATGTTTAGATAGGTGACGTGTTAAAACTCTAATAATGACAATCCTGTCACAAATATATTTCATAATCATAAGAGTTGAATATCATAAGAATGTTTGTAATAATTAGGTAACAATTACTGATGTCACAAACTAGGAATTACATGGAACGAAAACTTAAGATTGGTTTTATGATTGTAGATCAAAAAGATGTAATCTGTAATAACCTTACTCTTTGTTTACGTCATTGTGTATCGTAGATTATAGAGTCAGGTATATCACATCTAAAATACGTCACTCTATAATACCTATATAGATAATAAAGATTTTATAAAAACAAGGTCATCATTTTATTTTTTCACCTTCAATCCTATTTCAGTCTCAACCCGGATGAGATTTCGATAGTGGGCTGTGAAGGAAGGAAAGCTCCCAAAGGCTCGCCTTGTCCGCTGCCAGCGGTTGCAGGAAAGCAACGCTAACAGCAGCGATGGAGATAGCCCTGGAAATCGTACCCCGTAGGCCTCTACGTACAGCAGAACTGACTGACTGCCATCAGAAATATGATCTATGGGGAAAAACCACTACAGTACACACAGCTATTCTAAACAGGGTGATAGAGTATCATTTATCAACTGCTCATAGGCATATGTGATAGAATCGCTAACCAACACATTTTCAACAGAAAATATCATGTTCAAATGAGAGAAGAGGAACATGATTAATCGACCCTGAATGTGCTACGTATATACGCTCAAGAACAGGATGTGACATATTCTCTCTTAATCTCAGCGTCAACATTCATATTTCGTAAACCTTTAGGCACACACAGCTCTATTTTTCAATGCGAATGTGTCGTTCTAACCGAAGCAGCCATAGACGTACAACGGTTAGGTTAGATATTAAATTTGTAACTGATAATGCGTTCTGTGCTGATGGCGTAAAAAGCTTACCATCCAGTGGATAAAAGGACATAGTGGATCTCTTGGCAATGAGCTTGCAAAGAGAGGATCTGGATTGCTTCCACCTGGCCCGTTACCGCTCCTTCCCTTGCCTTTATCGCAAGCGAACCTGGATTCACCAAAGATCCACAGAACTCAAACATCACTGTTGGCAAAACGACTTTTAAGCCTCTACAGAATCAATTTCAAAATTACGATAGATACTTACCAATAACGTTCCAACTTCCATGAGTTCTTTGTTATGTAGTTAATCTTAATATTGTTTGTAACTTTATGTGCGCCTGAAGAAAAAGTCATACAAAAAGCTATCCGGCATTGTTGTATTTTATCACAGGCGTTAAGTTCTTAAACGATTTAAAGATAATTTCACATAATCATTAAATATCGCTGTTCACGTTCCTGTACCAACAAAATTTAAAGACGAAATTTATCTGAATTAAATGTGTTTTCACATTATCAAACTATTATACTTATTAACTTTTTCATTTAAATAAGTTTGTAATTCTAATTTTAATGAAGCCGGTTCTATTTCCCACAGTAATTTATGCAAATCGTTCTATGTGAATTTTTAGTGTCACTTATTATAACATTGATTTCCTGTTTGTTTGTTAATAATGGGAAAGCTGAAAAGCTCGTGATATAAATTTCAATTATAATATAGATTCCAAAGAATAGCTTTTATGTTGTCAAACGAAAGGAAATTAAATAATTCATTCAAATATTAAGAGATATATTAATTGTTTCATTAAAGTATTATGTTAGGAAAAAAGTTACAGGCCTATTAAATTTGTATAGGCAACTGCCAATATTAAAAATGTTTGGATTAATTAATAAGATTATAAGCTGAATTGTCAAACAAGGGTGTGTAATAAAATCATGCATAGAATGACTCGAGACCACCAACTACTAATTAGACCATATCATTCTTCTTCTTGTGCGCTACAAGAAGAAGAATGATTTGGTCTCCACTACTGGAGGTTGGCGGTCTGCTCGTCATAATCCTTATCGTCGTCATTCTTATTCTTAAATCATTATGAGACAACAATTTTAAAGTTTTAAATCCTAAGTTTTCCTGTTTACATGTTACCTACATAACCGGTGTGTCAAGCGTCAGTTTTTAAATAATACATCGCTAAAATGTTCAAACATTTCGATTTCTATTTCCTGCTATGGTGGTGTCGAATCGGGGTGAACTAAATGGACTTCAATATCCCAAGTCAGTAAGGGATATAAAATATGTCATGTAAATATGTTAAGTGAATAAATATGTAAAACAAAACAATTTAATCACATTCATTTGTTTTTAAGTAAATTTAAGTATTTTCATACTACGTACCTCATAAGTTTACTACGGAAAATTGCTAAAATTACGCCCCATTATAAATGTCTCTGGTAAGATAAATCAGCTCGTTTTCCTTATCAAAGATTATATTTGCGATAAAAATATCCGAGAAACATAACTCTAGTCTATTGCATATCACGCGGACGCCCAGCGCGTACGTAAAATCAAAATGTTGAGCAAAATCTTTACCACCGTAAAATACACTTTAGTATCAGTAAATTTCTTATTCCTGGTAAGTGCGAATCGAGAATCTGTGTAAATTTAGTGTATGGAAAGTGAAAATAAAGTGTTTTTCAGATAACGGGTATTATTGTACTGGCGGTCGGTAGTTCGGTGCAATCAGCATACAATGGATACCATCAATTCTTATCGGAGAGGTTTTTCTCTCTCCCTGCATTTTGTGTTGCAACTGGAGTGATAATATTCCTCGTTGCATTCGCTGGATTTTATGGCGCCTTCATGGAGAGTTATTATGTGATTATGGCGGTAAGTTGCCACAGACTATGATTCATTCTATGCTCTATGATTAAAGACAATTCTTGACGTGATTTAACAAATAGGTTATAATAAAATAATAAAGATGAAATCGTAAGAATAACTTGTACATAAATTATTCATAATAGGTACTGAATTTTATTATTAATGATCAATGAAACAATTTGTATTATCATCCAGCGCTTTTCCGCTTATTCTTAATTACTTTAATAACTCATAAATGCTATGATAAACCCTTATCTTAAATTATTAATTGGTACACCTGAGTAACCTACCTTCGATTTCCGACATAATAATAATTGTTTCGGTAGCAAGAAAAGGTTAAATTGCCTAAAAATTTATAAAACAGATGTAGTACTACATTACTACTGTACTACATTGGACTGGAACGTCGAAGAAAACACAATAGGTAGTCTGAACTGAGATTAATACGATTATTACATACGCGGAGCATGTCCTAAATCCCAAATGTCAAGCTATTTAGAGAATTTGTATGGTATCACTGACGGCATTCATTTTCTTGGCTCTAGTGGCGTATAATTGTAAAGAAGAAAATATTGGAATCCATATTATATATTCATCAGCTTAGTTATTTTTTTAAGCATGTATATACATGTATATAGGAGTAGATAAGAATTATTTATAAAAAATGATTGAACTAAAGTAAACTTACTTAGTCTCTTTCTCTCAAGTTTGTTTATGCTGTGACAAATAGAGATGAGTATTATATTTAAAACTGTTCAATTAAACTGATTTATTTGTATGAATAAGGGAGGGAGAGAATACAACATATAGGCAGGCAGTGATCGAAATTACTTCCGCATTTATATACAGGAATGATGTAATAGTATATTCGTTTAGAAACGGGGCATAAGTAGTAAGTACCTACAGGGACACTAAAAATATCCCGGTTCGTGTAAAAAATTGGTATGCCCTTTATTAACGTAAATGGTATTGCGTTAGATTACATTTATTTTTTATTTAGTAATCCAACAGCTAACATAAATTCTATATATAACATAAAACAATTATACTAAAGATGGAATACATAATATACACAAAAAGGTTCAAACATTTACAAAAGGATAAAATCAATAGAAATTATTAAATTTAATTAAGTAATACCTAATTCGGCTGTATTGTGTGATGGTGTGAAAGTGAGGGTATGTGGGGTGTGCTCATTGTGTGTGGTGTAATTACGATACGATAGAATTTTAGACTGGTTCAAACACACGTATCGAGCCAGATATAGTGTTAGTTTGTCTAAATTGTGAATTAGTTTTTAGTCCATTAATACTGAGTTTAAGTGAGGGTCAAGTATAAATATCTAACTTCTTTGATATATGTATACGCAAATTTGTTACATTATTGCATAACTTTTTGTTTGTCACTGTCCATGACTAAAACCATAATATTATAAACAATGACGTGTTTTTTGAATTCAATACCTACCAACGCACTATCTACTGGTATTCAATTCCAAAGATAAGTACGTACTTGTAGTATATGAATAATACACAAATTCAAAACACTTCATACATATTAGAATATATATTTCTTTTGTTTATTACATATAAAAAATATACCTAAGTATTATTTATAAGATTGTGGGCCAAGTGGATTGTAACCTAACCAACTCGGAGAACGTGTATTCGAATCACGGCTGTGTACCAATGGACTCTCATGTGTGCATCTAACGTTCATACGGTTGAAGGAAAACATCGCGATTAAACCGGCATGTCTTACAACCAAAGTGTCGACAGCGCGTGTCAGGCACGGAAGGCTGATCACTTACTTGTCTATTAAGACAGAAATAATTACGAAACATAAAAATCGGACGCAAAGGGTTGTATATATTGACGCCATATCAGCCCTTTTTATTGGTTTATCACCAAATCTACGTAACGGTATCAAATATACGGTAATTACAAAATCTTTCCGGAAAATTCTTGTTTTTCTATTCCGTCCTAAACTTATAATGACAGTAAATTAAAACAGTGAACAAAATGAATGGAAACAGTATAATTTTTGGTAAATACGTATTTAATTAGGCTATTCAAATATAGTACTTTTTATCAGGTTGATAACGATTTAACAGACAATGCCACTTATTTTTGATAAAATAATAAACAATAATTACCATATCCAAAGATAAGTATAAAAAAATTCTTTTGTGTTTTGAAAGTTAAAAATAGATTTGCTTTCTACATATAATATATTTATTTATTTATAATAAATAATAATAATAATTTAAAAAAAATATTGGTTGTTTGTAAAGTAGGTTTACGATCGAGATGTTTACGTGATAACGTCTTATTGGTGATATAAGTTTTTGGGAAGTAAGGAATTAATGAAGATAACAATTTTTTCAAATTTTAAATTACATCTATCGTTTTATTCACACTTTTGATGATAAATTTCGGGTGTAAAATGACAAGTTTACTTATTCGACTATGATATACATTTTTCTTCATACATTCACGGAATGACTGGCAGCGCTCGAGATGAGACGGGAGATCGGTCCGTCTCTCTCTCGTTATACCTGCGATCGCGCTCGTGAGGTTTTGGTGTGACACAAGTTTCTGAACATGTCACCCGACTAAAACGATTTTAAAGACGTTATCACGTCAAAATAGAAGATAAAAGCAAAATTTAAAAAGTTTGGCAGTGTATCTATAACGCTGGCTGCATTTCCTCGCTGTATTGCGACACTTATTCGTTGAGCGAGGAAAGCACCAGCTCTGGGGTCACCGGTACTATCTCCCAGGCGCCAACTTAAATCTTTCAATAGCACCTTTGCACTAGAACCCCTCGACCCAAATTAAATTCTTTGTAAGAAAGTTGTAAACTTAAATTTAAATTATACATACAAGTCAATATTGAAATTTGGCGTAGATGTGCTTTAAAAATATATATCTACTCATTCCCAGGCGCGTGTTAGATATTTCATTTATCATTATTTATTGAAAAAAAGTTGGGTGTTTTAGCAATATTTTACGAGATATTTAAATAAAAAGCATTTGGCATTTGCTTAATTTATGTTCCGCGTAACGCTGTATCGTCCGCCTTATCTCACGCGAACTTTAGGCATGCGTTTGTTTCACTTACCACTAGAGCGGGCGGAGGGAAACGCGCGGGTGAAATCTTGAAAGTTGCTAGCCTAAGCTCGCTTAAACTCGAGTTTTATATTGGATTTTTTTTTACCAAATTTATTAAAACTGAATTTCATAGAAAAACGTTTACGTACGCATATGTTTAACGCTGATTTGCATAAACACTAATGAGTATTTATTATAATTGAAGCCACATTTATGTAATATATCCTCAGTAATTTAATCCTCCAATTCAGACAGATTAGGCGAGACCGGTCAAGTTCTTTAATTCGGCTTAAGACAATCCCCTATCAATTTTTAACTTTAATATGAACACGTTTTTGTTTTTTTCGTTCGTGTTCTTTTCATATTATATGCAAAATAACTATGCAGGGGTAGACTTTCAACGTGATGTACCTCGAATACAGATTGTGTATCCATGTACAATCGACTCTCATGTAATTTAACACTCTTGAATCTTTCGATAATATGAATGTGAAAAATACTTGATATATTGAATCAATTTTAATTGTTCCCCTCGGTAATTTAAAGTTGAAGGAATAGTATCTTGAAGTTCGGGCTTCACTACTCTCTATAATTTGAAGTGTTTATCATACACAGATCTGTCAATTGTTTTTTGAAATGTTTCGGGAATGATAGACTGAAGTCACTCTCTCAAAAAAAAAACGGGCTTCTTTTCGGAATAAAATTTGTGAATTGGATTATTGTATTTAATTGTTAATACATAATAATAATATAAAAATAATAAATCTCTTATTTACTTGACGCTTGTGATTTTGAACTCTTGGTAATTTCAATCTCTTTCTTTTCGAATCTTTGATTATGTCTGGTGCCTTAAGATTCAAATGATCGATCGATTAAGCACGCAAGAAAGAAACTACAGCCGAATACTGTTTTTTTCTTGCGTGCTTAATTGAATGCATGTATTTGGAATTAAAGAATAGTGATCTATTTATAGCTACACCAACAAGGCCACACAAACGAAAAAGAAAAGAAACAAGTTATGCAAATTACAACCAATGTTTGCCTCGATTATAGGCACGGCGTGCACAAACATAATGCTTGTAATATTAATGGTTTAAAATGATAAATATTACAAAAGAATTACAAAAAACCATAAACAGCAAAAAAACCTAAGAGAGTGATAACAGAATCCTGTAATTGGATGGGCAATCCGAAAATGGGCTCCTGCCTTGGAGCAGATTGCACAGACATAAAGTAAAAAATTGGATACCATTAAGAGATCCAAAGGAATCTGTCAAAAAACGCACTTTCTTCGCCCAACGCTTTTTCTCCTTTCGAGGCCCTTTCATCTTTAATCACTTCCTTAAATACATAATTATCACTAAAGGCCGATTTACATTATCTTAGTGTTTAGCAGAGTGCTTTAGGATAGTACTTTAGTTGAAACATGTAAACGCTACTTGCTTTAGTAAACGCTACGCTAAAGAACTTGCCTTTCAAGTTGTACTAAAGTACTCTCCTAAACACTAAGATAATGTAAATCCGCCCTAACATTTCAAAACCCACATTACACTTACTAAAAATCTCAAACAATATCTTGTCAGCCTATCCTGTGCTGATACAGAAAATAATCTTATTGTGCAAAAATAGTTTCAATATAAATTTGTGTTATGTAGAAATCATAAAGATAAATACAGTTTACATGTCAAAAGGAAGAGACTGGCTGCCCACAACACAGGGAATCCTAGTGAGGTTCCTGTGCACTTTACTTTACCTAAATATCCTGTATATTGTGTACCTACTAGCCATTTCCCGCCCGCTTTGCTGGGCGAATTAAAATAGGAAATAAATAAAATTTTATGTGTGTTGACGTTTTGAGGTTCTAGGAAGCCTCCCCGAATGTTTTCGCGGTGAAGTCCGTATGTATAAATTTTCATAAAAGTAAAACAGCAATAAAAAAAAGAAGGAACGTTAGAATTTAAAAAATAAATAGCCATAAACCATCTTGGAAAAATGGCAGTAGTTTCATGTCGATACGATCAGTGGTTTAGGCGTGAAGGAGCCTCAAACGAAGACCATTTTTCTTAGATATATATATACAGATAATAAAGCTTTTTCTTTCTTTCTGTTATGCCATAAGATACAATTTATGAAAAAAAAAATCAGTGGCGCTACAACCTCTTTAGGTCATGGCCTCAGATTTCTGAATCTGTTTCATGATCGTTTTTAAATCTAATAGGCAAGTAGGTGATCAGCTTGCAGTGCCTGACACACGCCATCAACTTTTTGGGTCTAAGACATGTCGGTTTCCTTCACCGTTCGAGCAAATGTTAAATGCGTACATAGAAAGAAAGTCCATTGGTGCATAACGGGGATCGAACCTACGACCTCAGGTATCGGAGAGTCGCATGCTGAAGCCATTAGGCCATCACTGCTCAAACAATTTATGAACATATATTAAAAAAATATAGAAATAATAAGCTGCGTGTGTGCGCTACTGAATCGTGACTTTCAAACTCGTCTGATCTTTTGCTGACCACGATACTCGAAATGCAAAACGCTTTTTACCTGTTAAAAAAATAAATCAATGGCGCTACAACCTTTTTAGGTCTGGGCCTCAGATTTCTATATCTGTTTCATGATCATTTGGTAATCTAATAGGCAAGTAGGTGATCAGCCTTCTGTGCCCGACGCACGCCGTTGACTTTTTGGGTCTAAGGCAAGCCGGCAAGGCTCACGATGTTTTCCTTCACCGTTCAAGCGAATGTTAAATGCGCACATAGAAAGAAAGTCCATTGGTGCACAGCTGGGGATCGAACCTACAAGCTCAGGGATGATAGTCGCACCCTGAAGCCACTAGGCCAACACTGCTCACTCTTTTACCAGTTAAACCAGCGTAAAAAGTAATAGAATGTCCATCCATTTCAGTTTGCCGGAGCTATGGTGTTGATGTTTGTATTCCAACTATCAGCCTGCATCGCTGGGTACGTGCTGAAAGGCAGCACAGTGGCGCTCGTACAGCAACAGCTGTTGAACACCATGGATGTGTATGGTTCAAACCTGGAGGTGACTAAGTTATGGGATGAAGTGCAAAATGACGTAAGTTCTATGATTTAATCGGTCTCTCACTCAGATCGCAAAATAATTGAATATTCTGTCAAAAGTATTTGTGGCACAGAAGTTTGTGCTACACACAATAATTTTTATTTTGCTTCGGTTTTATTAAAGTTAACGCAGAGATAACTCTCTCTGCATCTTCTACCGTATTTACCACGGATAGTGTTCAGATTAATACCCGCAGCTGAGTTCATCGGACGTCGAGGCAGAATACGAAATTGCATCCTCGACGTCCGTCGTTTCACAACTGAGCGGTTTTTAAGGCAGTTTTTGCCGCGCACCTATACTATGTGGAACCAGCTGCCCACTGAAATAGTTCGAATCATTATGGTATTGAGAGTGTCACGCATTCAGTTAACATAAGATGAGCCCCCTGCCCGTTTGCTTCCAACAGGAACACTATAAAAGTTAAAAATTATAGTTTTTCAATAAAACCATTGCTTGGCCTCGGATTGTATCCGTTTAATGATCATTTTGATAATTTTTTTACTAATCTGTAAGTTACTAAACAGTTAAACATGATACTTTAACATGATTTATGAAAAACGTAGTTACTTAGATAATAGTTCTACTGACATACTTTGCAGAATGTTATAACGTTTTTAACGTATAATACAACAACAAAAGGGGTACTTAAAACTTGCGTTATCAGTGTTATCAGACATATTTTACAGCTGCCCCTTAGCCAAGCATGACAAGACTGTATTATTATTGTACTATTATGGGGCATCCACACGCTGGCCGTTTGTCACAAACACCGCAAACAGCAAACGAAGTCCCAAACACCAACCACAATCACCCAACACAAACAGCCATCCACATGCTTGGCGAACGTTCATAACATTCCGAATCTGCAAACATGGCGGACGACGAGCTTGTGGCAGCTATTACTTTCGGGTTGACATATTTTTATTATAAACTAAAGCAAGAGAAAGAAAAAAGGAAAAAAAGAAGAAAGCAAAGACGATGGTGGATGATTAAAATACATAGAAAGCGTACAAGGTACTGCTTTAGACCTATTATTTGGGCTTTAATTTGCCGTGTTTTTTTAATTTTACTTAAAAATGTCAGAATCGTAGGTGCTGACCAATCAGACATTTTTTACGCTTTGCGCGCCAACGAAAAAGTGTAGCAAGTAAATACGTCCGCCTCCCGCAAGCTCGCGCGCATACTGATCGCTGCCAAACGTGTGGATACGTAGCAAACTGTTTGCCAAACATCCTTTGATCTGGCAAGATAAACCGACACCGATGCCGAACACTGTCGAACACTGCCCAACACAAACACAAACAGGCAAACAACGACAAACACCCATCCACACGTCCGTGTTTGCTGTTTGCTGTTGGCTGTTTGCCATTGTTTGTCAAGCGTGTGGATGGGGCTTTAGACTTCAATAACATGAATGCATGGCGCATAACTATGTTTTTATAACATATATGCACCCGCATAATTTGGTCGTATTACTATGTTACACTGAGGGTATGACGCAATTATCTTTTATGAGATGTTATTTTATTTCTCGACGTAGTCACCTTTCTTCTAAGGGGCCGTTCAATTATTACTATAGGGTTGGGGGAGGAGTCTTTGATATTCTCTTCTTTCTTTTCTTTCGAGGGTTCCTATTTTTGATGACGTGGGGGCTGGGGGGATTTAGATGGTGATTGCGTGAGCAATAATTATTTACAATTTTACTCATATGGCAACCCATAATACCATGTAAGAGCTTAGCTAACTTTTGCTGACAAGGGGGAGAGGGGGATAGATATAGTAGATAAATATGCTTACGTAATACTTGAACGTGCTCAAAGATTTAAATAAAATCTTCTTCCTGATCACTTATAAAATCGTGTACCGCGGTGGGTCATCGTCATTAAATGTGTGGTCCTTTGACGGCGGAAATATGGAGGATGGTCCAGTGATTATATTGGATGTTCCATCAATTCGAAGCCAGCTTCTTGAATGGCAGCCATTGCAAGTTTGGACTTGTGCGCGGGTTAAGGTTTTTTTGGTAATTTGGCTGGTAAACCCAAACCGCTTTGTGAAATTCTCAGTCTCGTTTGCACGTCAGAAATAATTATGGGCTCCCGGCATACACTTCTTCACACCCAAATGGTTGTGTATAATATTATGGATTCTTCTTATAGAAATCTTCATTTATTCTGCTTTGAAATAAATAGTAACACGACGATTCGCCAAGGCAATGTTTTCAACTCTTTGAATCATTTCTCCAGTCAAAAATAAAATGTAGGTATTTATTTTTTACTGAACAAATAATGTATTATTATTTTAATGTTCATAAAATAATCGAACTCTTTAAGATTGATTAATTAATAAAATTTGTAGGTTTAGAAAATTGTAAATACCTACTGTATATTTTATTGTTATGGTTAGGTTTTAATAAACGATATCTGTGTGGATTGGCCATATGCGAAGATTATAATATATTAGTAAGAATTGATAATTACGGTTTGACCACGGTTCTCAGAAACGCCCCGACCGATTTTTATGAAATTTTTTTATAAGTTATAAGCATATAGGCTGTAAATGTTATTTCAGTCAGATGATTATCCTATGATGATACTGAACCAAATATTATTTACAGTTCACCTGTTGCGGCGTCCTGAACTCGAGCGACTGGTTACCCCATCTTCATACGGAAGAATCCTTCGGTCTACCCATCAGCTGCTGCGACCATGTCTACGGCACCATTCAAACATTCAACTGCAACACCACTTTGGCCTATACCACTGGGTGCTCTGATGCATTTGGGAACTGGGTCAAGTCTCATGCTGCGTCTATTGGAGTGGCAGGGATTGTTCTTGTAATTATGCAGGTATAACTTTTCTTTATCATTAAATTGTTCTTGAGACACCTAAACATAAGTTTACCGCGTTTATCTGCTATTTTGCAAGTGCTGCATTTGCAGTTGGTAGGACATACCTATGTTATGTAGGTATGCTAACGATCTTTAGGAAGTTGGTGGGGAGATTGGGAGAAAAATGCTCAAGATTGAAGCCAGTTAGAGGAGGTCTATACTCTATGAGAGGTCCTTGATAAAAATATAATTATTTTTGTATAAAATTTTAATTGTATGTATCTTTTATCAAGGAGGATGAATGTTTCAAGGAGTTAAGCCTAAATTATTATTAATATATAGGTAATTGTAAGAGCGGATTGCACCGCTAGGCAGGTTCTTTTTGTGTGTGTATAGCTGCAACTACAAACTAACACACAAAAACAACTAAAATTTTAATTAAAACTTATACTTTCTTCTTTTTCATACAGTGTAATGGTAGATAACAAAGTAAATGGCTTTTAATCGCTTATATTGAATATTATTAGCTAAATTTGCATATATATTGCATATATATACATTAAATATCAAATTAAGTATTTCCGAACCAATTCGACTTAGGGTCCTTCAAGAAAAGAGCGTACCAATTCTTGAAAGGCCGGCAACGCACTTGCGAGCCTTCTGGAATTTTGAGTGTCCATGGGCGGTATCACTTAACATCAGGTGAGCCTCCTGCCCGTTTGCCTCCTATTACATAAAAAAAAATTAATGTTGGTAAATTATCTAAGATTTACTAAACTGTTTTACAACAATTCCTGATGAATTATTTCTGAGAAACATACATGTGTATGTGAGTGTTGAATTGCGTGAAAAATATTTTTTACGATACCGGACACATACTAAATAATTCAAGGTTGGGTTTCAGCAAAATAACAAGTATAATCGCATATTCAACTAAAAGTATTGGTAAAAAAACAAAGAATGGTTTACATCCAACGTTTTTGAAATTCATATTATTTATCATGTTCAAACGTAAAATTTTATCGAATTTCGTTTAGGAAATCACGTAAATATTAAAGATTGTTGGGTTTTTTCAGGCCTTAGCTGTGGTTGGAGCGTTATGGTTGGCGAACATCACGAGACAAGAAAGACAATTTCCTTAAGTAGTGTTAATTACATTTATAGTAAAGATGTTTAAATCAAAAAACCCACGAAATCTATTGAGATCGTTACTTCGTTTCGTAATTAAGAATTGTATTGGTGCTAATATTTAAAATGAGATGAAAACTTTCCAACCCGTATATCAGCTAGTTGTCATTGAAGATAGCAGAACCACGCTGCGACAGACTAAAACTGTCAATTCTGTAGAAGAATCAGCTGTTTTAATTATACATAGTTAATATTATAACTGCTTTTTATTAAACCCATCGTAGAGTCGTCCTTCGTCATAGAAAATAAATCAGTGAAATTATGTAAGATACCTGTCTCTATTCATCTCAGCCTAAATGCAATTTGTCAGAAAGGGACAGGCTATAGTTTATAGATGCATAAAGACTGATTTTGTTTTTATGAGTAAGATAGCTATTTGATTATGATTGGTAATTATATCTCGATTGTTCGCGCCTAAGTTTGCGCACGTAATTCCAAGCTATTCCCGAAATAAAAATGTTTAGAATTGAAAGGTTCCTTATGTACTAAAATGTTTGGTAAAATGTTTCGCGTAAATACCCATTTTGTGAGAAAGTCTGCAGCATTTTAAAATGAAAGAAGTGATGACCTTGCAACTGATTTATTCGTTTTGGCAGACATGCCGTACCTTGCATCGGAGGTTTTAAAAGGTTTGTAAAAATATGGCAAAGTTTCAATGCAAAACTTTCGTGGGGCGAAGTAAACATCTAATACATGATTTTTAGGATGGAGATAGAAAAACTGTCGTGCACAATATCGATAGCATACATAATATGTATATCGACCAGAAGGAACTTTAGTAAGTTATACTTGGTTAATAGCTTCTTACAATGTCACACATTTCAAGTTACATTGTAAATTAATATAGTGTACATTGTTTTAATTATAAAGTTTATTAAGATACCTTCTCAATAATTGATGAATTATCATTTCTACACTTAAAAAACTTATATCGTCTAGTTATGAATAATTTCTCAATACGTAAATATTTTAATTAGAAGATATCATGTTTGCGTACATGCTTCTTTGAACCTTCCAAAATTACACAGAATATTGATATTATCTGTTTACGTGTTCATTTGTTTTTTCTAATAGACAAGTAGGTGATTAGCCTTCTTCAGATGATGATTGATTCTGCCTGACACACCCCGTCAACTTTTCGGGTCTAAGACATGCCAGTTTCCTCACGATGTTTGCGTTCACTATACGTGCCAGTGTTAATGCGCAGATAGAGAGAAAGTCCGTTGGTCCACAGCCAAGATTCGAACCTAAGACCGCAGGCATCAGGCGTACGTTAAAGCCATTGGGCCAACACTGTTTAGCAAAATATAAGAATAAAACAAATACAAGATGAAGATATTTTGATGACGTCACTTTATTATTTATATGTATGTATATAAACAGGAATAATGAACCAAACTGACCCTTGAAACCTCTGCATATAGCAGACACAATATAGTCAAAATGTAGTCTAACTAATGTCTTTTTCCAACACAGTCTAAACACGATTTGGAAGACAGAGACAAACGAGTACTTTAATTAAAGGAGCGCAATCAGGCTTTGGTTTATTGAATAATTAAGTTTAAATATAGGTACTTAAGTTTGTTACAACAACTGTAGTCTGGAACGTAGAACTGTCATATTTTGCAATTTAAAACAGATTACGGTCGACATGACGGTCACAGGAACACGTTTATAATAATTTTACATAAAAAATAAACAACAGAAATGTATCATAAAACAATGAGGTGAGCACGTAGATAGAGTATAGAACTAGATGAGCTTCTAAAATAACAATAATATCTAAAGAGAGAAGGCATTAATGTGAAATACGTAAGTGCGAGCGAAACAGAGTATCAGTTTTTCTGTCTCTATTTGCGTATCGGGTTTTATTTGTTTACCACCGAGCCCTTGGTGGTAAACAAGTTTTCACCGCTTACTGATAAATCTTTGAAACCCAAGTCAAACCCATATTTTAAGACTTTATCCTTATAAGAGGTGTCTTTAAAGTGTCAGTCATTGTGAATTGTTGCATAATTGGCTGTAAAAGCTATAGTGAACGTAAAGAACCAAACATAACCTTTCATCTGTAAGTACATAGCTTATTTTGTCACGACTCAGTAACTTTGTTCAAGAATTATTCATTCGAATGTGTATTTTGGTCAATAATTAGCAATCTTCAATGAATTTAAACTGTAAATACGACATATGTCGATCATTCGCTATCTCACACGCTGTACGCTGTTGCCTGGTCTATACCATAGTCCGTCTACGGGTGAGCATGACGTACAGAGCCGAGCTGTAACGCAACTTGGAGTCTGTACTTCGTGAGCAAACAACGTCTATGGTGAGAGACGGATTAAGTATTTACTACCTTAACTTTAAAAAATAAATTAAATGAGTGGCGCTACAACCTTTTTAGGTCTGGGACTCAGATTTCTGTATCTGTTTCATAATCTAATCAATCTTATAGGCAAGAACGTGATCAGCCGTCTGTGCCACACACACGCCGTCGACTTTTTGGGTCTAACCCGTTTAAGCGAATGTTAAATGCGCACATAGAAAGGAAGTCCATTGGTGCACACCCGGGGATCGAACCTAAGACCTCAGGGATGAATGTCGCACGCTGAAGCCACTTGGCCAACACCGCTCTTAACGTTTAGCAAAATAAAAAAAAAGTTGAAGGAATCAAGCAGGCGAAAAATAATCTTCTTCTCAATTGTATTCTTCTGAAGGTCGTGTCACTGTAAGGTGTCTGCTGCCTTGCTAATGATATCTCTCCACTTTGTTCGGTCAGAAGCTTCTGTTAGCGCAGCTGTTATAGGGAGACCCGTGAGAATCGTGGATAGGTTACACCAGCGAGTTTGTGATCTGCCTCACGGCCTTTGCCTTCCACCTTGCCGACGACAACCAGCTAGTTCAGGTTATATCTTTAGAGACTCTTGGGCCGTGGGGTTCAAGTGCACAGGCGCTAATTAAAGATTTAAGTTGGCGCTTGGTAGATAGTACAGGTGACCCAAGACTGGTGCTTTCCTCCCTCAACAAATAAGTATCGCAATACAGCGAGGAAATTCTGCCAGCATTAACGGTACACTGCCAGGGATCAAACTTTTTAAATTGATTTTAACTTCAATTATTATTATTACTATGTAGGATAAAAAATAAAAATAAAAAAATATTGTGAACATTGTTGTGTGTTGGAAATAAATTAGTTGAAGAATTATTTTCAAATGCTTTGTCGCTGACAAGACAGATATTGTTACATCTACCAAACCATGATTGTATTATGCGGTAGAAAAATTGTTTTTGCCCATTGAAATGCAAAAGTTAAGCATAAACAATTAGCTATTACGTTTAATTTAGAGAATCATAAAATACGGTTGAAAACTGTATAAAGGTGATAATTTTATTAATACGTGAGCGCTATTTTCTAATCAGGTTATCATATCTCTGATAAAACCATTGCTAACAGTGATATCACTACAAAAGATTTGTATGTACTTTGTCTTTTTATATAAATTTAGCTCTTTCTATGCGGCATAATTAAAAGATATATACTTAGCTGTCAAATAAAATAAAATATATGAAAACATAAATGTTATTCGTTAACCTTCAGGCTGGATATGTGAAATCCCCGTTCAAATAGGGCATTAAGCAGACACGTTTGTAAGCATATAACTCTTTTTTTTAAAGACAATTCACACCAATTGACCTAGTTCCATGCTAAGCTGGTGAAGCTGGTGTTATGGATACTAGGCAACGGATATACATACATATTATAGATAGATAGACATATAAATACATATTTAAACACCCAAGACCTAAGCACAACACCAAATGCTCATCACATCGATGTTCGTCTCAGCCGAGGATCGAACCCGGGACCCATGGATTCACAGTCAGGGGTACTAACCACTAGACCAATGAGTCGTCAAACTCTTTGAAAGACGATTTTATTTTCCTCATCTCATTAGTGCCCTAGATTGATGTGGTGTGATGACTGGTACCTAGGACCTACTGAATCATTTTAAGGATTTTAGTAAAGTGTCTGGATCATTTTATATTACTAGCTGATCCGGCCAACATCGTTTTGCCATGTATATCATTTATAATAAAAATAGGGGTTGATCGTAGAGGGGTGAAAATTAGGGGTTGTGTGTATTTTTTAATGCTGTATCATAAAAAACATAAAATGTATCTACAAATAAAAAAAAATATTTAGGGGTGGACTTAACATTTAGGGGGATGAAAAATATATGTTGTCCGATTCTCAGACATACCCAATATGCGTACAAAATTTCATGAGAATCGGTCAAGCCGTTTCGGAGGAGTTTAACTACAAACACCGCGACACGAGAATTTTATATATTAGATTAAAAATCGTTACTCATTTTTTATTTATAGTTGGAGAAGCCAAGACCCAGATCTTATGAAAGTGACACGGGCTCCGGGAGGTGCAATATAATATAATAGGTGCATACGAACATTAACGTAACTTAAAATAATGTACAGTAAGGAGTAAGTTTCCTTTAAATTAAGTAAATTAAAAGGTCGGTGACGCACTCCCGAGGTCTCTGGCATTGAGTATCCATGGGCTGCAGTAATTAACAACAGATGAGTATCTTGCCCGTTTGCCCTCTGTAAAAAAACCTTTCATGAATGTTTATCGATGAAAACTGCATTAAATTTCGTTGCATAGCTTAGTAGATAAACCTAGCTAAACTTTGCTTTGTACTATATAAACATGTTATGTACCTAAAATACGTGAAATGTATTTTGTAAATACTCTTTACTTGAAACAGAAATTGCTTGTAGATCGAAATATGTTAATTACACTTACCTGATGACATTTTTAATAAGTTAATTTAACCGAAGATTCATATTACTATCTGTAATAGAGGAAAACTGTCGGTCACACTGTCAGCCAATTAAAACTTGACAATTTAGAGAAGTAAAAACTTAAAACCAATAATATTCTGTAATTTGCATGACGCCATCTTGATTTAGGGATGCCAGTTGTGTATTGTAATAATAATTGAATGCGTAAATAACATTTATTAAATAATTACTTTCTGTACTAAATGAGCGTTTTTGCCGCGCACCACCACTATGTGGAACCAGCTGCCCACTAAAGTATTTCCGAACCAATTCGACTTAGGGTCCTTCAAGAAAAGAGCGTACCAATTCTTGAAAGGCCGGCAACGCACTTTCGAGCCTTCTGGCAGTGTGGGTGTCCATGGGCGGCGGTATCATTTAACATCAGGTAAGCCTCCTGCCCGTTTGCCTCCTATTACACAAAAAAAAACCTATGGATCTCAAATTTTGCCGCTTACTAAAGCGCAGCATACAAAACTACAGGTGTGTCAAAGATCGATGGAACGATGTATGATAGGGAAGTGAAGAAGAGATAGAATAAAGAAGGTAGCTGACGTCACAATGAAAATAAATAAACCGAAGTGGGAATGGGCGGGGCACATGCCAAGAGCAATAGATAAGTGGAGAAACTTGTGCCCAAGGTACAATTAACGCAAAAGAGGAAGTCAATTTAGAAGGTGGATAGACCAGATGAATGAAACAGCAGTATTGTAGAGTTTCACAGGGATTTGCAGGAGAACAGCACACAGATATCTACGAATTAATGATAGATGTATTTAAATGTAAAGTATCTGAAATAAAAGGCTTTTATTATTATCAATGCTACGACAGTCCCAGTGCTCGAAGGTGACTTGTGAAGGTGACAGTAAACAGTAACCGCATAACAAATACAATATGACATATTTAATTTTGCCTAAACACTGACACAAGCTGATGATAGAGTGGCGTGGAGGCAGTAAGTCGACGTATCGGTTAGGGCTTTTTAAATCATGCACAACTTTCAGTAATGAAGGCTGCGAAGAAGAATGTAAAAATGGATATTTTTTAACATTTATTAATAGAACACAGTTAAATAATTAATAAAAAAATAATAACAAACCTTAAAATATATTCTCCCTTTAAGCAAGGTTCCGAAGATACTGGCAGCGTTCCCCTTTTTAATATCTGGACTAAATCTTTGTCCGAGGTAGCTGCCAGCTTTTCGGTCTCCTGTGATGTCGACTTGTATTTTTAATATTGACGTTCATAAGTGCACATACCAATATGTTTAAATATAATTTTTAACAAGTAAGGTAATTCATAAATACAACCTTAATCTATCTTATTATTTTCCTATATTGTGGTTTAAATATTAACATAACTCCACAATAGCTTCAAAGAATGAAAGAAATTGTAAATAAAAATTACCTGTGACAACCCTAGCGATACACTGAACTAAACGCCAGTTTTCACGGCATTGAGTATTGGATCGTGTTAGTGTGCGAACGCGTACCTTATCAGTTAAGAGTCTGAAATCTGTTTATTTCAGTGTTTTAAAATGGCGCAGAATAATCTAGAAGTCGGAATGAAGTGTATTAAATATATGTTGCTGTGTGTTACAGCTATATTTGTGGTAAGATTTGTATGTTTAGAATATGCGTTGTAGTTTTGTAAGGCTTTAGTAACCTTGATATAATTTGTGAAAAGTGAGACAAAAACTGAGAATTCTCCTTACATTTAAGTGCTGATGCGTAAGCTAATTATCGCTTAGAAATGTTCTTATTGTAATATAGCATTAAATTTCTATTAGATACAAAACTTTTGGCCGTGATTAACCTATTACGTAAACAAAAGTTCTTTTTGAATATAAACTCAAACTCAAAATATTTTTACTCAAGTGGGTAACCAAGTACACTTTTGAATCTTCAAGTTAAATTAATCGTAAATTTAAATTTACTACCAGTTCGCAAGTCAAGGGCGTAGAGCGGGTAAGAAGAACTGGCAAGAAACTTTCCGCCACTCTTTTTAATCGCCAAGTATTGTTTATAGTTCCATTTGTTTTACTTACGAAATTTTCCGTGTTCAGCGTGAATGGGAATAATGTCCTTATTACCGTAGCAATAAAGTTAATAATTATATATATATAAGTAATGTTAATACAGTGTGATGACAATGTAGGTAATTTGCGAACTGGTTTTTATCAGTACTGTTTTATTTGCAAGTACCGTCAAATCGTAATTCGTGTAATATTACTTTGATGATAAATCCAATCAAACATTTGGGTCAATGATTTAAAGTTAGATAAATATTATATATTATTTTGACTATATATCATATTTTCTCAGACTAATTTATATATTTTGATAATGACCCGTTAATTGATTTACATTAACTCTTAGTGTTATTATTCATTAACTTTATACCGAGCAATTTTATACGAAAAATTCAATGAAAATATCGACATAGCCAATTATATATTTATAATATACATATGATAAATTTTTTTTTTTTTTTTTTTTCTTTAAAGACAATTCACACCAATTGACCTAGTCCCATGCTAAGCTGGTGAAGCTTGTGTTATGGGTACTAGGCAACAGATATACATATAAATACATATTTAAACACCCAAGACCTAAGAACAACACCAAATGCTCATCACATCGATGTTCGCCTCAGCCGGGGATCGAACCCGGGACCCATGGATTCGCAGTCAGGGGTACTAACCACTAGACCAATGAGTCGTCAAACTGAAACTCAAATGAAACTCAAATGTGTTGCTGAAATATGTATTCTAAGAAACAACATTTAAAGATCTATTTTACTAGAAAAAAATCACTTTTATAATCCAAAATGTTCTAACAAAAAAATCTTCCTTTTAAAAATTATTATATGTGACAAGTCAAAAGTAGCGTCTTACAAAAAAATGAAATATCAGTCAGTTAACACATAATAGATAATTAATAATCTAAGAAATATAACTTTTTCTTTACATGAATATTTAATTTAAAAGAATCTATTTAAAACTACTCCCTAATGTCAAAAGACGTGAATAAATGAAATTCGACTTACAGGTGTTATTAATAGCGCTAACTGTCTATTAAAAATCATAGGCTTAGATATCCTAAGCAATAAAAGCTTTATAAACAATAAAAACTTCTTCCTTTTTTATTATATAAAGAAGAAAGTCACATGTTATTAGAACTTTTGCTTTCGTAGCAAATTCTTATTTAAAAACAGTGGCACTACAACCTTTTTAGGCTTTAGATTTCTGTATCTGTTTCATGATCATTTGTCAATATAATAGACAAGTAGATGATCCTGTCACACTGTCGGGTCTAAGGCAAGTTTTCCTCGGGGTCGGCTCGCGTTAGCTTTGGTTGACGCACGTGTTAGTGAGATTTCCGTGTTTTTCTCGGAGTTTCTGTGATTTTCCTAAGCTGAAATAGTTGTTATTGTGCTATTTAGATAAAACTAACCCTATTGGTGCTGGTAAAGTATAAAATTTAAATTAATATAGTTGCTGTAGTTTTAGTAATATGGATCTAGATCCTGACCCCGAGCCTCCTGACCCGGGAACCTCTTCTACGTCTCGCAAACGACAAGGAGAGGAGAGAAATGAACCATCCTTTAAAAAAAACTATTACGGATCCCGCTCAGGCGAACCCGTCTATACAACACCTTTATGTCCACCCCTCCTTCTCCGATGGACCTAGGTCTTACTCTAATGAAGATAAAGGTCCGTTCATTGTCCAAGTCTCCCGTGAAGTAGAAGACCCATCTTCCGGAGCCTCTTTACGAGCTATAACATTCGGCCAGTTTATGCATAAGCACAAAATTAATTCTATCATACACGATGGTGTAAAAAATATAGGCCGTAATAAAATCACCGTTGAGTTCTCTTCTGCTGAAGCTGCCAACAACTTTCTGGTCAACCCGGTTCTTAGTATGTGCAAGTTTAAAGCTATTATCCCCACTTACAACATTACCAGAATGGGGTTGGTCAGAGGTGTACCGGTGGACTGGTCAATGGACGAACTCGTGATTTCATTAGAGCTTCCTCCTGGATGTGGTGAAGTATTAAAATCAAGGCGACTGAACCGAAAAACAGTCACTGAGGGTGTCACCACCTGGGTGCCTACCCAATCTGTCGTCCTTACCTTCAGAGGGCAAATGCCAAGGTTTACTCCTACCACACTTCCCTCCCTGTCGAAACCTACCAACTCCCAACCATACAGTGCCTGAACTGCTGCCGTTTTGGACATATCAAATCGATTTGCCGATCTAAGCCAAGATGTTACAGGTGTGCTCAGCCCCATACAGGTGATACGTGTGAAGTCACTTTAGAAAAATCCACATGTTTACATTGCTCAGGCAAACATTTTGCTTCTGACAAGGGCTGTCCAGAATTTACTCGACAGCAATCCATAAAAATGGTGATGTCCCAGGACAACATCTCATACGTTGAAGCAGCAATTAAGTTTCCTCCTGTCCGACGTTCATATGCTGAGATGACAAAAGAAATGTTTACCCCTCCTGCCTATTCTCTAAAATCTACTCAAAAAGCCCAAACTCCTACCAATGCCTCCTATCGCCAAACAATTTATCGCTCCCCTCGTCCCCAAGCTCCTCTAGCAAAGGGGTACGATAGAACAGCTCACCAGACTATTGTTGGTGAGTGCTCCTCATCCCTCCCAAATGGTTGTGCTCTCAACAATAATGTTGACACCCTTCCCTCTCAGGGAAAAATGTTAGAATTTATTTCTGAATTTCTTCTAAGTATTGTCGCTCCATGTAGCGAGATCCCCCTACCGCCCAACGTTGCCAAAAACCTATCCCAACTTTTTAAATTACTACAAAACGGACCCAATAACCCTAATTCAATGGAATAGTAAAAGCTTACGTTCAAAAAAACATGAATTAATTTCCCTCATAAACCTCCATAAACCCACGATTGTTGCCATCTCGGAGACATGGCTGAGACCTGGTTCCCGATTTCGGGTGCCTGGCTTTTCCTGTCTGCGGGATGACAGGAATGATGGGTATGCGGGCAGTGCTGTCTTTGTACGGCATTCCCTCCCATTCTCCCAAATTCCTCTCCCTACCCACAGCGATCAGATTAATGCTGTTGCTGTTCGTACCTTAGACATTTCTTTTGTATCTTTGTATATTCCTCACCCTTCTCCTTCTCTTCTTCCTGAGATACAATCAATTTTATCATCCCTTCCCAGCCCTATCATAGCCATGGGTGACTTTAACACCCATCACACTATGTGGGGGTGCCATGCTAGTGATAGGTTTGCTCCACTGCTGATTGACTTACTCGACGATGTCAATCTCTGCATCCTCAATGATGGCTCTCCAACTCGCAGGGTATACCCTAATCAGAATCCCAAATCTGCAGTGGATCTCACCCTCTGTTCCCCTAACCTAGCCTCGCAACTAACTTGGAACGCCCTTGAGTTCACCTATGGCAGTGATCATTTTCCTGTAATTATTTCATTAAATAACAAATCCTTACCCCCCTCTTACCACAACCCCCTTTTAAAATATAAACTCAAAAAAGCAAACTGGAAAGATTATGCCCAATCCGTTGATTGCATGGTAGACACTCTGCCTGATTTGGAATGCGAAGAAAATGTCTTGTCGTGCTATGATCTTTTTTTAAATTCTCTCATATCTTCGGCCGATTCCCAGATCCCCAAAAAGCACTCTCCTAAAAATCAGCTGCTTTCCTCTCCCTGGTGGGATGATGAATGCAGCGATTTGTTTGGTAAGAGAATGGCTGCAGAGAAATCTTACTCAGCCAGTATGTCACAGGAGAATTTTATTAATTACCAGAAGCTTGATGCTAAAATTAAAAGGTTGGTATCCAGGAAGAAAAGATGTAGTTGGATACAATTTTGCGAATCCCTTAGCCCTCGTTCTCCATCCTCTATTGTGTGGTCTAATGTGAGGAGATTCCGTCGTTCCCTGAACCATGTTAATCCTTCTTCAAATAACCCTTCTGACTGGCTTAACAACTTTGCGGATAAACTGGCTCCACCTTTCGCTCCCTATGTGGACTCATTTCTAAGTTCTACGCCAGCTCCGGCTAACAATGAAATGGATGCTCCCTTTTCTTTCTCTGAGCTTCAAATCGCTCTTAATGGTCTCAAAGATTCAACTCCAGGGGAAGATGGCGTTCCATATTCCTTCCTGACTAGACTAAATGACAAAGCTAAACTTTACTATCTAAAAATAATCAACAAAATTTTTGAAACTGGTATTATACCGACATCTTGGACATCTCAAATAGTCATTCCCATTCTCAAACCTGGAAAAAACCCTTCAGATTCAAATTCTTATCGTCCCATAGCTTTGTCATCTACTTTAGCTAAAGTAACGGAACACCTTCTTAAAAACCGACTGGAATGGTTAATGGAAAGTAGAAATATTCTCCCCTCATCCCAATTTGGGTTCCGGAAGGGTATGAGTACCACAGACAGCCTCAGTATACTGACAACAGACATTCGCCTAGCCTTTACAAAAGGAGAGTACCTTGTGGGTGTGTTTCTTGATATTGCTGCTGCATATGACAGTGTCCTACTTCCAGCGCTCAGGCAGAAACTGCTTAAGCTGAGTGTTTCTTCGAGGATGGTACATCTCATATGTAATCTGCTATTTACCAGATCTATTTTGATAAAGCATCAGAATACCTCTCTTCCCCCCAGACTAGTCTGGAAAGGTCTCCCTCAAGGCTCAGTTCTCAGCCCTCTGCTCTATAGCATTTATACCTATGACCTCGAACTGTCTGTTACCAGTTTTTGCAATATTTTACAATATGCTGATGATATTGTCCTCTATCACAGCTCAAGCAGTATAGGGGAAGTATCCTGTCGTATCAATTCTGCTTTGTATTATCTAGGCCAGTGGTTGTCTGACCACGGCTTGTCCCTGTCAGTGGGCAAATCTCAGGCAGTGGTGTTTACAAGGAAGAGATACATTCCCACTCTACTCATTTCATTTGAAAATCAAGCAATCAACCTGACAGATAAAGCAAAATTTTTAGGTATTTATTTAGACAACCGGCTGAACGGAATTGCCCATTCTGAACACATTATCAAAAAATGCGAAAAAGGTATTAACGTACTAAGAGCAGTAGCGGGAGTTTGGTGGGGCGCTCACCCCTATTCTTTAAAGTTATTGTATAATGCCTTAGTACGTAGTCATATGGATTACTGTATGTTTGTTCTGGATCCCTTTAACAAATCAGCTGCTGAGAAACTAAACAAAATTCAATATAGGTGCCTTAGAATCATTCTAGGTGCAATGAAATCCTCCCCCACTAATGCTTTGCAGGTTGAGTGTGTTGATCCTCCTCTACACATCCGCCGGCAGTATTTATGTGACCGCTTTGTTAGCAAGATGTTACAGCTATCATCCCACCCTCTTTGGCATCGATTATCCCAACTATCACATTCTCCTTGTACCCGCAACTCCTCTTCCTATCTGCTAGATAGTTATCTAAAGTTCACCAGCCTCCCTAACCCCCTGATATCTTTTCCAATAAATCCCCTGTATTCTACTTCTTATAAAGCCCTGGTATACAAACCTCCCATCATCACAGACCTTGGTCTGATCAAAGGAGCCCCAGATACCAACATCAAATTACAAAGCTATATTAATCAAAATTGGCCAAATCATCTTCTTATTTACACTGACGCATCAAAGCTGTCTCCAGACGGCTGTGTTGGTGCTGCCTGTTGGGTTCCTCGGTATAGAATTATCCTGAAATTTAAATGTCCTCCCGAATCTTCAGTGTTCACAGGAGAGGCTACTGCTCTATTGGAGGCAATCCTGTTTGCACACTCCCATAACATACAACAGACAGCTATTTTGACAGACTCTTTTAGTTGTTTAATGTCCATTAAAGAAAACCCATTTCGCAGCAAATCACGTTTTCCCATTATTCTAAAAATCAGGGAGACTCTGCTCTCTTGTAATCAAAAAGGATTGTCTATCATACTAGTTTGGATTCCTAGCCACTCAGGTATCCCTGGAAACGAGACTGCTGATTCATGTGCTAAATCAGCTGTTGAGTCAGGTTCTCTAGATCATTTTGAAAATTCAGCACAGGATCTTTGTACTCTTGCAAAGACATATCTGGACAGAACCTGGAAGACATTTTGGAATGACTCCAAATCGGTTAAGGGTAAGTTTTATGCTTCCATCCAACCAAACATACCAAGACAACCCTGGTTTTGTCATTATCGGAATGCAAATCGCTGGATTACATCCACAATCTCACGTCTTCGTCTTGGTCATGCTTGCACCCCTGTTCATCTAGCCAAGCTCCGGATAAGGGATCACTCTATCTGTGAGTGTGGCTTGGATGAAGGCACTGTATCTCACATTCTATTTAATTGTCCCAAACTAACCTATCCTCTCTATGACGTTCTTCCCCGTAAAGTCCCCCGTCCTTTAAGTGTTAAATGTTTGTTAATGTTTGTGTTTAGTCCATATTGTAGATTTTTATGTAAATATATAGAAAGCAATAAAATTAAAGTGTAATATATATATAAAAATTATTATAAAGAGGAAACAGTATTTAATAATGGTATTATTACTCACTCATATTTGTGTTGTCTGTGCAGTCTTAAAACTAACAATCGAATTGCAACTATTTTGTTTTTGTTTAGGTGCATATTCAAAATTAACTTAATTATTATTTTCACCGATCAATCTCCATCGTGCCTTCTCCATCTACACGACACTGGCGAAGTACCTTGTGCCCAGTTGGCACATATAAAAGCCATAAAAAAAAAAAAAAAAAAAAAAAAAAAATTTTCCTCGCCATGTGTCTGAATCCCTGAAATAACTCAAGAACAATAAATAAGGAAATGACGTCGGTTTTTTATCACCATTATCATACTCAGTTTGGTATTGCTAATAAGTTTCTTAAAACACACACCTTTATAGTACGACTATTATTTACCACATATTAAGTTTGCGTTTCTAAAGGAAGTTTTTGCCGCGCACCACCACTATGTGGAACCAGCTGCCCACTGAAGTATTTCCGACTTATTGTCGAGAAAACAGTGTACCAATTCTTAAAAAGCCGGCAACGCTCTTGCGAGCCCTCTAGCAATGTGAATGTCTATGGGTGGTATAACTTAACATCAGATGAGCCTCCTGCCCGTTTGCCTCCTTTTACATTAAAAAAAATAGTTATAGGGAAAACCGATACAGATAATTTATACATATATTAATTGAAATTGTAATAGAATTGTCTACTTATTTATGAATTATGGTAACGCTTATCGTTGTCGTTTCTTGCTCTATAATTATAATGAGCTGTCTTGATTTCCTATAACCCCTAGATGGGGCAGGGGCGTCCACAGTGAGTCTGCAACGCGTTTGGTCTTGAGCCTCGTATTTCACCTCGCTCCAAGTCTTTCATTCTTGCCTCATCTTCACACCAGGTTTGCTTCGGACGGCCATCTTTCTGCTTGCCCGTTCCATCAAGCGCCTTCTTGGGGTTATAATAATATAATTAAGCCACTTTAATTCCATTCTATAAAAAATACAAATTAGATGGGTGTTAGTTTTGTTATTTTCATGCGTGTTCTGAAGTATGGATCCCATTTCCCCCAGAAACCTTATTATGTAGAATTAATTATAATCAGTAGTATTAAATAAGGATAAATTAAGAATACAATTTTCGACCTCAGTTTTGTTCTCGTTATCGATATTTTATATTATTTTCAAACAAATATATAATAATTTAATACATAGTTTCTGTCTTTGATAAAATGATTGAGATTTAATGAAGCTGCCAGCTATAGATACTATAAAATAAAAAATAGCCGTATGTTTAATATATTTAATATTAATACACGACCTCCGACGGATTGAAGGTCTCTCGGGATTGTCTCTCATCTTCGCTATCTCTAATCTTTCCCCGCTATCTCTTAGGTTTCAGGTGAGCGTCCCCTCATTTTTCTTCCCACTGGGCCATTCCTAGTAAAAGTCAAACTATCTATAGTCAAGCTTAAAATTATTATTTCTATCAATACAAAAGAACAGCAATAAAAAAGCGTGTTGCGTAAAGAGAAACGAAAAATTGGTAGTTCAATTTCGTAGAATTGAGATTAGTCATAAACATCAAAACATCTGTTGTTCAATGCATTTGATAAGGGACTAAACCTCTTATCGTTTCGTCGTTCATTCTTGATCGAAGTTGTAATATGACATAGCTACATATTACAGAAGTTTGGTTTATTTAAATATCAAAATAATTATGGTAAAACTAAAAAAACAATAACTAACCTATATTTTAAGGTTATAACTAAAATATATTATTAAAAAGAGTCCCTTTAGGCAAGGTTCCGAAGATACTGCCAGCGTTCCCCCTTTGAATAGCTAGACTAATTCTTTGTCCGAGGTATGCTAGCTTTTCGGACCCCTGTGATGTCGACTAACCTTTTTGATATTTCCTTAAAAAGCCTTATAGCGCTAGGATCCCACGGACCAAGGGTCTCAACACCGAATGGGACAAAATCATATTCGGAGCCTAGACCTCTGTAATTGCATGTTTTAGCTTTCTCAGCCTCATCACAAGCCGCACCAGCTCTGTTGTTTACTACATATTTAAGTCATGAACTCTAGAATAAGTTAAAACCGCGACTACCCAACCCTAATATTCCGTGTACTGAACAATCAATATTTGTTAAAATAATAAAATATGCACCCTCTCACACGAAAGGTAGACCCTATTTTTAACATGAAAAAGCAGAAATTTAACATCAAAGCATAACTATCAGGGATATATTATTAATTATAAATTTGTTTAAAAATAACTATAGAATTTATAATTAATAATGTATTTGTCAAAATAATAAATATGAATACGGAACTTATAATATTTATTAATTAAGATTAAACAGAAGACGTAACGATCATTAAAGTAATTAGGTAAATTATTTTGTGAACCGGGAAAATCTCGGGTTATTCAAATTGTTATAATTAAGTAAACATTTTTTGTAAAATAAAATTATAGCTTCATACGTAATTAATTTCAGAGATAATAAGTTTACGTCCACTTGTATGATTTTCATTACACCCATTTGTGTTTTCCATTTTCCACTAAATAAATCAAAGCTGTTTAACCGGAACGAATCCGGTGGAAAAGTATTAAACATTGTTGAATTAATACATTTTCTTATGCAAATATTTTGTTAAAATGCTTGGTGTCAAAACTTTTAACTCTAGCCAAAACAGTTAAGAAAGCACAGCCTAAATTATCGCTGTAAAATATCAAATCATGTTGAAATTTCTCTGCCTATGGGGTTACAATACTCCAGTACTTATACCTTTGTTACCATACATATTTGTATGTAGACTGAACAATGTAAAATTGTGCGGTGTAAAATCAATATATAAACACCGCAGTAACCACTGTCCTTGCGACTGTCTACAAGGTCAAATGTCACCTGTCACGATATGCTTTAATAATAGTCTAGATTAACTACCACTGAACTACGTTCGCGTAAAATTGAAAGGCAATATAACCAATTTATAATAACTATCTTGCTTGATCTGGTAGCGTCTTTTTCTTTTACGCGAATTTATAACTTTATTTCTGTTTTTTTATCCTTTTATTTTTATTTAGGCTATCTCTATCACACGTGTTACCTTTGATTCAGGATATTCTGAAATGGATTACTTGGCTTGCGGTAAAATATTTCGAGTAAATTTCAAAATCATGTTATAATTACATTTTCGTCATAATAAAAAAATGAATTCAAAGTGTCAAAAATTGGCTATGTTTGGATTTTTTCTATCAATCAAGGTTGTTTGAATCGTGTATCGATCTTTCAAAATGGATACATAAACCACTCAACTCCACCATATATTTTTTCCATTCCTACTTCAAGAAACGATGAACTTTTTTGGAGTTTGGCGACCAGATCGGTCCTTAATCCGTGCTGGTTTCCTCACGATGTTGCATTGCAGAATCAAGTGCTACGTACATAGAAAGAAAATTCCATTACTGGACTGCGGTGATTCGAATTAATAGGCCGAAACTGGACGCCTATTCGCTTTGTAAAACAAAGTAAAATTAAAAGTGTTTTGTAAAGTCATTTAAAAATTACCTACTGCACCGAACTGATATTTGGGGCCAAGCGGGTTGTAGCGACACGGATTTATAGATATAAAGTGCTATTAAAATAGTCATATGTATTTGTTAGAGCTAGTTTAACATAATCTTTGTTTATGTAACATGTAAGGTTGTAGAAATCATAATATAAGTCTAATAGGACACGCATTGTGATTTGTATAACAATTGCAAATTCCACAATGACGCGTTTATTGTTTATTGAAATTCATTTTCCAACTTTCAACCTTCTGCCTAGTCTTGTTATTTGAGAACAGGATTTAGGGGAGGGCAACCAGGGCTACAGGCCCGGGGCCTCCGCAAAGGATGGAAGTGTTTTTCGGAAAACAATTTTGTGTTTTAAATATCGACTAGAAAACAAAGTTTGGCCTTGATTATATTGTTCTTAAATATTATAAGAAATCATTAATCTGTATTTATATATTTATATGTTTGTTAATTACTAAAAGGATCTAAGTACTCGGTTTCACAATAAATAATTGATTGAGAAACTCGACAGAATTTTTTTTTTTCATTTTATTTGGAAAATAATTTTGGGGTCAAGAAGCCTGCACCTCTTCCAGCCCAGAGGCCTCCAGACCTCTAATTCCGGTCCTGCTTGAGAATTACTGGGCACTGACTTCTTTTCGTTGATCGATACACTCAGAACTACAAAACGAAATCAGTTTTCAAGAACTTTAAATTTACAACGTAACTTATAGCGATCCCGATGCCAATAGTGAATTGTTGTACCGCTCTATCCCAAACGCTACGGAAATAAACAATATAGAAACTGCATTTTATTTAGCAATCATGATGTGGGGCTGCATCTTCTACCGCATTTACCACGGAAAATGTTCAGAGTTGTTTGGATTAATATCTGCGGCTCGATGACGTCGTCAACTGAGCGTTATTTAAGGCAGTTTTTACACCACCCCTATGTGGATCTACCCACTGAAGTATTTCCGAACTAATTCGACTTAGGGTTTTTTAAGAACGTTCCAATTCTTCTCCAGCAACGCACTCGCGAGCCCCCTGGCATTGAGTGTCCATGGTATCACTTAATATCACGTGCATCTCCTGTCCGTTTGCCCCGTTCTATAAAATAAATAAATACAAAATATCGCTAATAGAAGTTAACCTAATCTATTTTATTTTCAGCTGACATCAGCGTTGATAATCTCAGTGGGCACAACTATCTATGCAATTTACCACGATGTCGCCTTCTTCCTCTACGACCAGATGTTTTCACCAGCGACCTTCATCGTTGTCATTGGAGTCATCATGCTGTTCGTGTCACTCTTCGGATGCATCGGTGCTTTGAAAGAGAGCACTTGCTTAGTCAATATTGTAAGTATTTGTTGAAATTAATAGACAAACGGTCACATTTGGTATATATGTCACCGTAAAATTGTAAAAACCGTTAGATTGTAATCTATCTCGCGAGATTGTAAACTGTCGAAAGATTGTGAACCTCAACGAACTGCTTACAAATTAACGTATTATTATTCGGTAGTTATATGAAATTGTTGGGAAGTAAAATTAATCTGTAATTGACCAAAGAAGTTTGAATGATAACTAAGTTAGTGTAGTACAATCTACCGAATAATAATACGTTAAATTGTAAGCAGTACGCTGAGGTTCACAATCTTTCGACAGTTTATAATCTCGCGAGATAGATTACAATCTAACGGTGTTTACAATTTTACGTTAACATATATAAATGAGTAATTAAATCCAAAAGATAATAAAAGAGTTATAGTATTACCATGAACGTGACCCACACAATGGTGGTTTTCAATTCATAGCACTAACTATTAACGACAGTTACACCTTATGCCGGTAGTCTAAAGTCCTATCGAAATATTTGAACGAATTCCCCAAGTGTAATCTACGTAGAGATATATCTTTCTATCTATTAAGACTAAGAAAGGTTCGGACTCAGAGTTGATACGAATGGAATTTCGTATTCTGCGTCGTTTCACAACTAAGTTTTTACACTTAAGTTATTACCGCGCAACACCACTATGTGGAACCAGCTGATATCTGTAGTATTTTGCCAATTTCACATCAAGAAAAGAGTGTACCAATTCTTCAAAGGCTGGCGACGCATTTGCGAGCCCCCTGGGTTTGCGAGCCTCCATGGGCAGCGGTATCACTTAACATCAGATGAGCCTCCTGCCCGTTTGCCCCTGTTATATAAAAAAAAAGTTTTTTATACAATGACGTCATTTAAAAACTTTAGAGGTTATGGGTTGAATAAAATCATTGTATACATTGATGATAACAACAGCAAAACTTTCTTATTTATTTTTATATCAAAATGATTTGTTTTAAAGATAAAAGGTGGAAATACTGAACATTGCATCCAGTTTATGCATTAAACGAGCGTGTTATCAATAATGTATCAGACTTTTACGAAAGAGGTGATAAGCGGCTAATGATAAGCGATAACGTTTGATTTATAGATACAGTGTGAATAATTCTTTTGTTATAAAATTGCTTTTCGATGTAAAGTCATATTAGTACGTACGAGCTGTATGAATTCAAAATTTCATCAACATCACCTTGATGGCTGGAAGTTTTCCACAGTTCGTTTCACAAGGCACATTCTTTTGCGAACTAGCGAACTAGATGACTCATTGGTCTAGTGGTTAGAACCCCTGACTATGAATCCATGGGTCCCGGGTTCGATCCCCGGCTGAGACGAACATCGATGTGATGAGCATTAATTGGTGTTGTTCTTAGGTCTTGGCTGTTTAAATATGTATTTATATGTCTATCTATCTATAATATGTATGTATATCCGTTGCCTAGTACCCATAACACAAGCTTCACCAGCTTAGCATGGGACTAGGTCAATTGGTGTGAATTGTCTTTATATAAAAAAAAAACTGTAGAATCTACACCCGGTGGGACGACCGACCACCAAATCCAACTATCCAAAATTCGGAGTATACTCCTTCAAAGGCCGGCAACGCACCCACTAAAAATGGGTGTCTATGAGCTGCGATAACTGCCCCTTTTGGGCGTCCCGTAGGCTCGGCCCCCCCCCTATTATATATATAAACAACAGGTGTATCAGTTTTTGTGCCCTTAGGCAATACCCAATAGCAAAAGTATTTAAAAAAAACCATTTCCGGTCTGGAGAAATTAACTCAAATGACACTTTCAGTTCGCAGTGATATTAAGTTTGGTGCTGGTGCTTGAGGTCGCAGCAGCCATTGCCGCCTACACCCTTCGTGGTCAGGTGGCGCGAATGCTGGATGAGAACCTCAGAGACAGTCTGCCATACTACTACACTTACCCAGATGTCACTGATAGTTACGACTTTATTCAGAACAGAGTAAGTTTAATATTATATATCAATTGTCTTTGTTACACAGAATTTATAATCTATGGTTAAACTATTAACTTATCTATACTATGTGCGCTGTAAGTGCGTGTGACAGTTGCTTATTTTTCTGTCAATTTCATTTTATTTGTAGACTAGAATATTCTGGCTGGGTTATTTAAGTTACTGCAGTTATTAATGATTTAATATATTACGAATGTGGTACAGCTGAAATATTAAGTCATAATTTGTAAAGCGCGGCAACTTTCAAGAGTGAAACGAAACGTTACTGAAACTGTCACCCGCACCATTCTACAGCGCACATACTATAAATACATAATATATAAGTAACTGCTAGACCATGATAGACCTACTACAGTTAGACAACCAACACTTAAAAATGACAGAGATACGTATTGGTAGGGGAGCCCAAGAGGGGATTTCGGGATTTACTAAAGCGCGGCAGATTAATATATAGGGGGATACCTTGTACCCGGTTAAGTACCTCCACAAAATATGAGGCCCATATATAAAGCCGCACGTGAAGGAGACAGGATCAGTTTAGTAAAAAAAAATTGACCATCAGAAATTCCCGAGCGCGTCAGATTAAGGTAGGGTGAGTTAATTACATCCTAAAAAGTGTATATTCCACTAATCTGACAATTTGAGAGTGACGGAAAAAAAGGGGAGGGCAACAAAGTTGTAAAAAAAAAACGTCATCTCGACATTCTCGAGCGTAGCTAATTTTTTTTTTATTTTGAAGGAAATAATTCAAGAATAATGAAAAATATATAATCTGACGATTTCCGCAAGCCGAAATAACAAAAATTCGTCGATAAAGTTAAATGCGTGCAGCTGCGTGATGCCTACATTTCCTTAAACCGATCGGAATCTACTAAACGGCGTTCTAAATATTTCCCTCAAAATTACATTTCCTGTGAATTTGAACCGATTCGGACCGATAGATTTTGAGAAATTTTGAAAAATCTTAAAAAAATAAGAAATATTTTTTTTTAAAGTGGTTTCTTTATCGATCAACTTCAAAAACTAATCCGCCTTTGAGCTTGAAAAACCACGTCGATCGCCACCAAGCTGGTCAAAAGCGGTTGATTCGTTCGAGAGATATCGTACACGAAAGAAACCCGAAAAAGTGTTTTTTCGGGATTACTCCGAAATTTGTGGTTCGATCAATTAAAATTCCAGGATGATAAAACTGCGTCGAATGCCGCCAACCGCGTGAAAATTGCTTGATCCATTCAAAAGTTATTGCGGTTTGAAAATTCCAAAAATAGTGTTCTATGAAACTTCTATCAGACTTTCGAGCTGGGAGAGCTCAAATGCATAGAAATATTATTTCTTTGAACTCAGCGAGCTCAAAATATCAATTTTAAGCGCCCAGGAATGGAATTAGCGGGAAGTTGCAGGGATGGCCCTTTAGGTGAACCGTTTTTCTATTTTTTTTTTGTCAGATCAGGCGAATCCCTCTAGATAATCGTCAGATTATGAGACAGTACGTTTAGAACATAAAGATGAACCACATATATCTTAATCTGACGCGCTTGAGTATTTCAAAATTGCGATTTTTTTTTGCAAATTAAGAAAATGGCTGTGGGTTTGCGTCCCATAGAAATCGTCAGATTAGTGAATGAGAGCTTTTTTTTGGTGCACTTAACACTCCCTTAGAAAATCTGACGCGCTCGATATTTTTTTTTTTTTTTAATTTTCAACCCTTAAATACAACCACCCGCATCATGCAAACGATCAGATTAACATACGTACATTATTAAAAATACGTAGGGCATAGATGCTATCAATATCTGACGCGCTCGAGGATGTCCATGCAACAGTTTTTTTTTACATATTTAACTATCTATAGCCGCTTCCCCCACCGATGAAAAGGAATTTATCATATAACATTTTTTTCTTCTTTTTATCTAAGCTTTGCATCCCAATAGGTCTCTACGACGCTCGAGTAAATCCCCATTTAGCATCGTGGGCTCCCCTACCATATAACGATACTATATTATGCTGTCATAATCATGAACGTGACTTAACCCACACAATGGTGCTTTTCAAACTTATAGGTAACTAGTAACTACATTTAACTATATTTTAGTATATAATATTATTATGTACTAGATATTGCCTGTGTCATTTGTATGAATTCAGGAACACCTATTTTTGGTTTTGGCAACGATTTTGGGTCATACATATACCCCAACTTTTGAATCAATCCATATTGATTAAAACCATAATAGCAGAAACGATTGTGAGGAAGTTGCGTGGATCTTAACTTCTCATGTTATTTTCACACATGTACAGTCGTTATAACGACATATTTGGTCGTAAAAACCGATAGTCGTAACATCTGATGACGTTGTTATTAAGTAGCTAATACAGTAGAATTCAGCCGGGACCTTTGGTTTTGGTCAATATAACCGGTATGTTGTTCTAAACGATTTCGTTGTAAACGGTTTTGACTGTATATCCTTTCCTCCTTGTATGTGATGTTGGAGAGCAAAAATAGATAATAAATAAAACCGACTTGATTCCATTAGTGCTTGTAAATGTTCCAGCTTAACTGCTGCGGTGTCGACTCATACCTTGACTGGGGCGAAGTAACAAGCGATCAATCTCACGAAGGGATAGCCGTAGCAAACATCACTGTACCATTCAGTTGCTGTGCCGAAACGCGCACCCAGTACGTCAATGAAATGCAAGTTGAAGAATGCGAAAAATTGTACGCGAACGGATGCCTCCCCAGAATAACATACTTGGTCTACCAAAGCGCTGGATTGCTAGGAGCCGGAGCCATGACTATTGCGTTCATACAGGTATAGTCAAAGTCAAAAATCATTTAATCATATAACTCAAACTCAAACTCAAAATATCTTTATCAAGTGGGTAACCAAGTACACTTTTGAATCGTCAAGTTAAATTAATCGTAAATTTACATTTACTACCAGTTCGCAAGTCAAGGGCGTAGAGCGGGTAAGAAGAACTGGCAAGAAACTTTCCGCCACTCTTTTTAATCGCCAAGTATTGTCATACAAATTGTTTGAACTGGAGCAATTCAATCCTAAGGATTAGGATCATTTAAGTAGTCCTCAAATTTATAAAAGGCTTTGTTGATTAATTTTCGCTTAACGAGGGCTTTGAATTTATTTAGTGATAATACTCTAATTTCGCTTGGGAGTTTGTTGTAAAAACGAATACAATTTCCATATAAGGAGTGCTTTATCTTATGGAGCCTGGTTGGTCGTACACTCAAATTAGTTCTATAGGTACACTCACTCACACAAAGTACACTTATGAACGTCAAAAAAGAATTGTACATATGTGAAATGCTTCTTTATGTACAATTACTATTGGTGCTGAAGAATTGGCAATAAACTCTCCGCCACTCTTTTTAATCGCCATGTTTTTTTTGCACAACGTTTGTAAGGAGCTGCAACCATTTCACCATGTTCCACATGACATCTTAGTAATTGATAATAATAAAGTAAATTAAGAACAAAGACTTGTCAAGCAGGAGGCATGGTGAAATAGGAGCACGCACTTACATTCTCGTGGGAACAACACGCAAATACATAGTCGAAATAACTAACATTACCGCATACACGAATTCAAGTACGACCAGTCACCACAAGTAGCACCCGTTCACGAGTATGACGCATGGTCAGCCATCGGCCCAAAGTTCCCGGCGTATTATACGCTGGCAACGGTCTTTTGCCCATTTTTGGTGTTCGCACATTGTTGGTGAAAGAGGAATGCGTAGTTCCTAGTTACGATGTCAATAATGTTCCATATCACTTCATATCATTTATCAAACTAATTAATTATTCAAAAATAAAAACAAAAGTGCAATTAATCTTATCAGTTAAATAAATAATTAGTTCGTTTTTAGAGTTGTCATATCGTTTTCGTGAAGGAAATTACTAATGAAAAAGAAGATATTGGTAAGGTGACTACCTCGGTGCAAGGTTAAAACTTGCTTTTCCTTTTACTTTATTTCGCAACCTTGTTAAGGGCGGTTACAGAGTAGCGTGTTTTTATGCACGTATAAGGTCGTTTACACGCGCACTACAATACACGCTTCATAAAACCGTTTCAAAAAAACGCGCATAATCTGGCATATTTCGGCGTGTTCGCTCGAACCGGTAGTCGCGTCGTGTCAGTATCAACATGGATTCTGACGAAGAAACATTGCTATTTGCGTTACTTATTCGACGTCGACTGGGAGGACGAAAAAGATGCTGGGTCACTTTATTATACTCTACCCAGAACTGCGAACTTATACCAGCTTAGAACTAGAAGTGCGTCAACGCTCGTACGAGTTGCGCGTGTGCCAAAAGGTGCGCCTATACATGCGCTTCCAAAGACGAGTTAATACGCGCGTTTCATGCTATGAGTAAAAGAATTGAGCCACACGAGTGTCTTAGAAGACTTTTAATAGTTTTTTTGAAAAAAAATTTTTTGATATATGCATACTACTATTTATGAAACTGCAGAAATAAAAAGTCTCGACGTATTATCGCGAGAAGTTCCATAAATCCTTTAAACAATTCAGCGTTATTTAAGGCGATTTCTGCCGGGCACCGCTACTATGAGGAACCAACTGCCCACTGAAGTATTTCCGAACCAGTTTGACTTAGGGTCCTTCAAGAAAGCGTACCAATTCTTAAAAGGACGACAACGCACAAACCCTTTGACATTGAGTGTCCATCATTTAACATCAGGTCAGCCGTCTTGCCCGTTTGCTCCCTGTTCTATAAAAAAAAAACGTATTAGTGACGTTAACATCAAAACATTTAATGATAATACGTGTACTTTTGGTTGGCAAATAATCGCATATCGTCATAATGCTTAGATCTGTTAAGACATGAAGAGCAATGCTTAATGGTTTAAGCGACTAGCAACCATAAGATCGTGCGTGATTGAAAACCTGATTTTTTCCTATGAGCAAATGGCTCATACGAGGAACGCTCATATAAGGAAATGTTAGGAAGCCGGCTAAGAAAAATAAATTATTTTGCAACTAGGTATCTACGAAATTTTGGCACAGCTACCTGTTTAAAAAATAAATTGTTTAATGCATGCAATCTAAAGAAGAGGCTCATATAGGGTTGTAATTCCATTCAATTCTTATCTATACTAATATTATAAAGAGGAAAATTTGTATGTAAGTATGTTTGTAACGAATTTACTCAAAAAGTACTGGACCGATTTTAAAAACTCTTTCACCATTTGAATGTTACATTATCACTGATTAATATAGGCTATTTTAATTGCAATAAAAAATAAGGATCCCTACTAAAATCATAATAATGTTACCGAAGGTGTAAAAAAATGCCTATAAAATATCTTTCATCGCTGCGAAAACGATTGATGATAGACAATACCATTCCACAATATTAAATAATAATCTACAATTTTTTTTTAAAAATAAATGTGCATCCGTACGAAGCCGCTAGCATAGCCGCCGCTATACATATATTGAAAGCATTGTTTTTTTACAGATTATTGGCATCGTATTTTCCTTCTCACTGGCCACTTCCATTCGCAAGGCAAAATCTGAACGTGAACGCAGACGCTGGGAGATTCAAGAACGTATGATTAACGCTTACACTTCTCTGAGTCCTGACACAGAAACTAAAGAAAAGAAGCCAGTCGTCTATGTCCCATTCCATGGACAAACTGTTGCTTAGTTCTATGATTTATGCATACCTACCATTATCTATGAAAAAAGAAACAATGACATGTATCTATAGTCTATGGTGGTTTTATGTATCATTTTCACCTATAATTTTTAACCAGACCAATGTATAATTCATTACTGTAACTTTATATTAAGGTCAATTATTATCTATAGATTCACAACTTTTGGCATATAGCATTCATCTCTAGATATTAATCTCTCCTTTTGAATTTAAAAAATATTATTTCTGTTTTGCTTAGAGATTTGGTAGGTAAATAGACAAAATCACAGAGATAAGTAATCATTAAAGGTAATCCCAAAGATCGGAGTAATATTATTTTCATATTAGCTATAGTTTTTATTTGGGATGTTACGGTGTTGTGTGTTCGGGGATAGATTGGTCCGAAACATGATTATGCTGATTTTAAAGTAACCATAGATCTTCCTTACGATTTAATCGTTTTTTATCGTTCAATCTCGTTTAGTCGTTCTTTTTACCATAGAAGGGAGAGAACAAAACAGAATAAGAATTTTTGTGTACATAATCGATTGTTGACACGACTCCGTTGGAAAGCTGCGTGACATCCCCAAACTATTGTATATAATAAATCTAATCGTACCTACATGTGAATTATATTTTATTATTAATAAAGACGATAAACTTTTATAGAATAGAGTTTTATTGAAGTCAGCCTTAAGATTCTGTAACTCACTTTTCGAACTCACACAGCGGTTTTCACGGCGGCGGTTGCGCTCAAATCAGTCGTGAAGCAGTCATTTTACGATTTGGCATTCTGATAAACAAACTACTAGCTCCCTCCTTTCCCACGATCACATTATTAACCTAAATTTTGAAAACCACAAAATAGTCCTTACTCTACCTTCACTCAAAGTAAATATACCTAAAGTAGTATATTGTGTAAAGTCAAAATCTGTACATAATAACTATTTGCTACAGCTTATCCTAAGATGCAGACTCTTTTCCAATCTTGGAGTTCTCTAGTGGGCCCTACATCTACTGTAGATCACTTACAATCTTCTTGTTTGCCTCTCTTTTGTTTCCCTTTTCGTGGGCATCGTAACAATTCTGTTTGATTCTTACTTGTTCTCTTTTATATGTGTGAAGTAGAGATGGACCCACTCAAGTGTCATTTTTATGGGATTGATAGAATAATTAGTAAATAATTAGCTGGCATTCCACGACGCAAAGAACCTTAATAATTGTAATTAAATTTAATTTCGGTGTAGGTTTCAATAAATCTTTATATGTTAGCAGAGTAAGTTCATAGTAGTGATTAAATACATAAGATACAGAATAGTATCTATATATATTAGATTTTAATTTTAATTTATATATGTATATACATTTGTGAATAAATATATCCATAGGTACCGATTTTTTTGTATGCGTTTGGTTGACGCTTGGATAGTTTAGATTCAGCCCGGCAGATGGCGCTGCAGTCGGTATCTAGGTTATTTATCTATACAGCAAATAAACAGCTGGTATATATACATAAATCTTCTGTGCATGTTTTCATAATTAAATTCCTAAACGGCTGGACAGATTTTGATGATTTTTTTTGTGTGTTCGAGTGGCATCGATAACGATTTACATTATTGGATATTTTTTTTGTATGCAAGACGTGTGTACAGGATAACATTAATATAATAATGTATCTCATTTCTTTGAAAAATTATTCAAGTATTGCTTTATATTTTATACCATTATAACTAACTATAATATAGCTATAACTAGCTTATTCTAATCCTGTATTATACTTTTTTAAACTAAAATAACTATTTACATTTGACCAAAACAATGTTATGACAAGAAAACGGTGGATAATGTCATAAAGTTATCATGTTTGTGGACGAGGAAAATTAAATACCATGCAAAGCTCAACAATTATACAAATATTAAGAGGATTGATTTGTTTTTTGTAGCGAATATACTCAAAAACTAAAGGATTGATTTCAAAAAATCTACTATTATTATCCTTAAATACCTTTTTTAAAATGTATTAGGAGGCAAACGGTCTCGCAAGAGCGTTGCTTTTTAAGACTTGGTACGTTTTTTTCTTAAAGGACCCTAAGTCGAAATGCTCCGGAAATACTTCAGTTGGCAGCTGGTTCCACATAGTGGTGGTGCGGCGGCAAAAACTGCCTTAAGAGACGCTTAGTTGTGGAACGACGGACGTCGAGGTGTTACGGATGGTATTTTGTATTCTGCCTTGACGTCCGGTGATGAAACTCAGCTGCAGGTATTACTCCGAACAACTCCTCTACACACTCTCCATTGTAAATGCGGTAGAGGAAAGCTGTTCTTCCAAAGTATTGTAAAAATAAATATCCTAGGTAAATATTGTCAAAACATAACGTATTTCTATACTATATATAATATTATAAAGAGGAAAGGTTTGATTTTTTGTTTGTTTGCAATGAATAGGCTCCGAAACTACTGGACTGATTTCAAAAATTCTTTCACCGTTGGCAAGCTACACTATTCCGGCTATGTTTCATTAAAAAAAAAATAGGGATGCTTACTAAAACTTTAATAATCTAACCCAACGTGTAAAAAAATAAACAAAAAACTTCCTTCAATCGTGTGCGCTGCGAAAACTATTAATGATAGAACAAAATGATGTATTACAATTTTTCAGGACACATCACTATCTATGAGAAATGTCGCGACAGCATGTCTCTATCTTCTATAGTTACGTCACAATAAGCGTCTTTTTATTATTATTATTTTTTCTTAAAATACCACCGCTAGATAAGGCTCTTTATTCGTACCTAGGTATTGATCCTTATCAAAATAATTACCAACGTTTCACCTTAGCTACAATTTAATGGCATAACCACCAAAAAAGCATGGTGGATTGGTGTTCTCCTACCTTTTCTTTTGAAAAGTTTACTACTATGTAATATAACAAAAATCTTAGCCACAGCAACGCTTGGCCGAGTCTACTAGTGTCTCAATAAAAATGAACTCTTGGCCATTACGTAATAAGTTTTTAAAGGAAATATGGAAAGGATTTTCATAATTGGTGTCACGTCGAACATGACTTATTTGCATGTCGCTCCATTTAAACATAATTCTAGATAAAGCTGATAAGCAGGTATCAGAGATAAGACATGTCGCATTATCAAAGAACTTGGTACGCGATACAAAATTGTTTTCGGATAAAAATTATAAGTATTATCAATTAATAGCAATACATATAAGTGAATATTTTCCAATATCAATACTAAACCAATCCAAAACAACAGTTCTGGATTATATTTAAGATAGGTTTTAAAAACATTCAAGAACAACATCTGCCATGCCTCACAACAGAAAGTCTTGAGTCTTGGGAATGGGAGTCAAGAGATGAGAAAAGAATAAGAGGTAGACAGGACAGGCGATGGAGGGTTGATCTGGAACCCACAGATGGCGCTGTGTAGAGTAACCTGGGAAACAAATAAATCGAGAAAGCTTGAAGAGGCCTAAGTGTACCAGGACACATTTGACCAAATATTTTGTTCTGTACTATATTTAAAAAGGGTTACTGAAATAAAAAGGACTAATAATAATTAAAAAAAACATTGAACAAAATGTCTCAATATAAAACTAAAAATAATTATCTAAGAGTAATGATGTTTATTAGATAGTAATCATAACAATAATAAATACAAAATTTACAATTTCCTTAACCTACATAGTAATAATAAAAATAATTAAAAACTAATAAGAAGAAAATCAAAACAATTTTAAAAAGTTTGGTCTCTGTACCTTAAACGCTGGCAGCATTTCCTCGCTGTATTGCGATACTTATTCGTTGAGCGAGGAAAGGACCAGCATTGAGGTCACCGGTACTATCTACAAGGCGCCAACTTAAATCTTTAATTAGCGCCTGTGCACTTGAACCCCACGGCCCAAGAGTCTCTACTCCAAAGGGAACTAAACCGAAGTTGAAGGAAAGACTTATATTTTAGCCGTTTATTATTTTTCGCCTGCTCTGCGGTCGGCCCAGCTTTTTTGCTTGTCCGAGGCAGGTGAGACGGGGCAAACGTATCCACACAAGTAGCATCCCATACCAAAGCCCGTCCCATCTTCCAAGGGATCAACGAAATCCGGTCGCTTGCTATCGTCTCTTGCTATGCCTGTTGGCTCCAAAATAGCTGGAACATTTAAAAGTCAACGTTTGAAGCAATTCTTTGCATCTATGGTGAATTTACTGTCTTTATCATTTCGCCATGCATATGCTGATGGGGGTCATTGGTCAACGCTTTTTTTATAATTAATTGCTTTAAGATGAATTGGTTTAATAGAGTAACGGAGTGCTTATTGCCAGTTCTTCTCGTCGGTTCTACGGCCTTGATTTGAGAACTGGCCGTAAATGTAAACGTACATTCATTTATGACGTTCCTTACTTAATGATTATATGTATTTTGATTTTATACTGTGATTCATCTAACTTATGTCTCGAGTGGGTCCCACTTTAAGTCCGGTGTTACTAACACCCGGAAGAAGAGATCTAAGAGTTTTACTATAAGAAGTAAATTTAGTTACCATCTCCGTGGCGCAGTGGTAACATACAGGTACAGGGTTCGAATATTGAAACAAATACAAGATGGAAGACAATGAAGACTGCCTTATGTAGAAGTATGTGTATTCTTGATAATAAAATCCAGAATGAAATCTTATTTTAAAAATTAAATTTTATTAGTTGTTGCGCAAACGACTCAAAAGGCATTTAACTATCAATAGCCTTCACGTCACTAATTGACAGTATGACGTCACATTTTCACGTTCTAAGGCTAAACGCAGCAAGTCATTGGAAACTGACTTAATCAAGATGGCTTCCTATGTCTGTTATGCTAATGAGTACACAAATAATTTACGTCTTAGTATTTCATACTTAATCGTGCGAGGACGTGTTACGTTATCAAAGACAAAATTAACTTTACCAAAACATATCTATCAATCGTGTTATCTTTGATATAAAATCATTCGTGATTCAGTGAGGATACAAGTCGAACGTGCTAGTAAGAAAATCCGTGAAAATGACGCTTAACAAACACTCGCAGAAGATTCACTTCAAAACTGAGTCGGAATACACGATGAAGTCTATAAGGTTCCTGCTTTTAACAATAACAACTATGTTTATTGTGAGTATTATTTCGAATTTAATTTATATAATACCTTTGTTTTGTAATATCGTATCGGCAAATTTGACAGCGGCGTTTATCTTTACTGAGGAGTAGGAGACTAACACTACTTACACTTACACTCACTAATCTTACACAATAGATTAGTGAGTATAAGTGTTATTGCTGTACCGTTTTAATGTCTAAGAAAGAGACCAAAAAGTACTCCAAGTCATTTTTATGAAATGAAGGGACATACTCGCACTCCGATGGGACGCTTGTCTGACCTGACCTCACGAGAGCAGATCCTTCATACAGATCCAAGCGACGGATCCAATACTCCTATTAAAAATGATAATTATATTATAAAGCAAATGTTATGTTACGCTCAAGAAATTTTTATTAAGATATGATAGTTTTATTACGCCACTGAGGAAAAAATAATGCCTATCAGTAAAGTTTTTGCGCAGATAGTCTCATTCCTAAGACTGTGTGTTCGAACTCTACCTGTGCGCCAGTATTAGGGTTAGTTTGCAGATAAATGCGCAATTAACACTGATTCGTATAGTGAAGTGTAACATCGTTAGCAATTGACATAGTTCAGGCTGATTAAAGTTTTATTTTTAAAATGTCTCTTGTAACGTCTATTAATAATTTTCACGTCTACCTCATTGCATACAATTATAACGATCACTAACATAAATGAATATAACAAAAAACAATAACTAATACTAACTATTAAAAGGAGTTCCTTTAGGCAAGGTTTCGAAGATACTGGCAGCGTTCCCCCTTTGAATAGCTAGACTAATTCTTTATCCGAGGTAGCTGCCAGCTCTTCGGTCTTCTGTGATAACTAGAATAAAGACAGCAAAAACAAATAGCAAAGACGTAATACAGAACTGAAACCTCTGAATAGAAAGATCTCGAAGTCTTTGGAAATATTATAAGATATACTTTTTGACTTGTTTTCGTCAAAAGGTTGCTGCAATGTCGTGAGAATGGAACTAAATAAAAGTTCTATTTATTTCCGAACCAATTCGACTTAGGGTCCTTCAAGAAAAGAGCGTACCAATTCTTAAAAGGCCGGCAACGCACTCGCGAGCCCTCTGGCCTTGAGAGTGTCCATGGGTGGCGGTATCACTTAACATCAGGTGAGCCTCCTGCCCGTTTGCCCCCCGTTCTATAAAAAAAAAAAGGTCTATAAGCAATTTCTTATACAAAAGTTAAAAAAAATAGTGGCGCTACAACCTTTTTAGGTCTGGGCCTCAGATTTTTGTATCTGTTTCATGATCGTTTGTCAATCTAATAGTGCAAGTAGGTGATCAGGCACGCTGTCGACTTTTTGGGTCTTAGGCAAGCCCGAATGTTAAATGCGCACATAGACAGAAAGTCAAGGTACACAGCCGGGTGAACCTACAAAACAACTATACAAAAGGTAATCATATTGAAATAAACATATGTTTTTATTACACACATCGCTTGACTATACGAGTAAGATAACAACTGAAATTAATTACGTACAGGGTTACGTACCTACATAAATTATCAAATAATTATAAATTGAATTCCGACACTTATTATTTTTTCATCTTTAAATACTTTCTTTGCGGTCTTAATAAGTGGCAGATAGGTGAGGGGTACCGGGTCCGATTCCCGGTTCGGGGGCAAGTTAATTTAATTTAAAATTTGTTCTCGGCCTTTGGGAGCGGTACCGGGCGAGTGCCTAAACCGTACATGGAGGACATGGTCGAAAGTTCTAAGGCAAGCACGAATTATAAAAAAAGGGTGCGTGTACTTATGTACGCGCGTAAGAAGTTATACTTCCTTGGCTTTCTTTATTTTTTTAAAATATTAAATAATTAATAACAAATATTTAACGTTAATAATTTAATAATATTATATTATTCATTCAATTTAATAACTACGTATGTTTCATAACCTTTTAACTAAGTAACAATAGGTCTTTGTGAAAAAGCATTGCTAAATTTCTTTGAAAAAATAATTAAAACTCCTTTATTTGTTTAAAAGGTAAATGTCATTATGTTCATTCAACATTCTTGGCATAGCTGCTAACTTCACGCATATTCTATTTCTTTTTACTTGTAGATTGTCTTATTCCCATCTCGCTCGCGCACGCTATAATCACACTGACAACTTTGTGTCTCAGGTGCGCGCGCATCGTAAAATTTCACTCTCATCAATTTTTCATAACGCGCCTAAAGAAGTATAACTTCAAAAAAAAATCTTATACTTGACGCTGGCTAATGCACAAACCGTGCCAGAGCCATAAAAAAAATCACTAACGATTCATAACTTGACACATTCACTAATTCTTAAACAACATCTCAACCTGTCCTGTGCTGAAACAAAAAATACTTATTGTGCAACAATAGTTTAATTATAAAATATGTTATGTAGAATTATTGCCATTATCCTGTCAAAAGGAAGAGACTGGCTGCCCACTACACAGGGAATCTCAGGTGCTAGTGCACTTTCTTTTTACCTAAATATCCATTTTATTGTATCAAAAAATCGTCAACTGTTTTCCTACCCGTTCAGAAAGTAGAGAGAGAACTGGGAAGAAGCTCAATAATTACTCTCTTCAATTTCTATTTACATACTTAAGTTTCATGTGTATCAAATATATTATATATGTATATACTTGTTTATAAAAGTATTTTACACAGGTAATTGTATATACAATATACATAGAACGATAATACCATCAAAGACGTTGAGATTATACCATCCGTATCACCTCGACGTTCCACAACTGAGCGTTTTAAGGCAATTCTTTGAAGCGCACCACCGCTATGTGGAACCAGCTGCCCATCGGAGTATTTCCGAACCAATTCGACTTAGGGTCCGGCAAGAAAAGAGCGTACCAATTCTTGAAAGACCGGCAACGCACTTGCGAGCCTTATGGCAATGTGAATGTCCATGGGCGGAGGACTTAACATCACGTAAGCCCGTTTGCCTCCTATTACATAAAAAAAATATCAGTAGTTTCATACTTTTTGCATTTTGTTTCTTTTCCTTACTATCGTTGGGAAGAGGCCGCCTAATTCTGTTTGAGGTATTCATTTTATACAACTTGTATCGAGTTATATTGATACAACAATAGAATTCAACAGTAGTCTAATAGACAATTTTCGAAAATCTAAATGAAATTAAGAACCTCAATCCATAACAGAAGTCCATAAGTATAAGTAAGAATATTTTATATTACAGATTATTGCTGGTCTTATGGTCGTGCTGGGAATATCAGTATATACGCACTACCACAACTTCTCCTTCTTCTACGAGGCAGCTAAAAGTGGTCGTTTCGTAACACCGTCCCTACTGTGCGTTCTATTCGGCATGGGACTCTTCATAGTGACGCTATTTGGATTCTTCGGTAGTCTTAAACAGAGCACGTGTTTGGTGAACATGGTATGTATCTTATTATAAGCAATTATACTTCAATTAATTTATTTGCATGCAGGACGAATTAAGATCTATAGTCGTATTTTTAATTAGACTAAGCCAACTGACAGTAGCTAATGTCACTTTGTAAAATAATGTTGCCACATTTAAAGTAATAGTGATGCGTTCAGTTCTTGTTCAATCAGATGAATGAACAATGAGTGTGAATAGTCAATCATTTCAAACAATAAAAGAATATTATTTCTATTTCAAAATTGTATAAAAGTGCTCTGATATAAGTTAGGTACTAGTACTATGTAACTACAATCAGTTTTTTGACGTCTTATTACAAAGCGCGGGGCGGCGACTAGTGCCATCACCGATCATTAATTCAGGGGTTTTTACTTTGTCACAACACTATTTTTATTTCATTAAAAACTGACAACACCGTAAACGTCAGTTGATATCGTCTAATTAAAAATTCGACTATATAATAAATAATTATATCGTTTCTGTTTTTTTGACAATTCACACCAATTAACCTAGTCCCATGCTAAGCTGGTGAAGCTTGTGTTATGGGTACTAGGCAACGGATATACATACATATTATAGATAGATAGACATATAAATACATATTTAAACACCCAAGACCTAAGTACAACACCAAATGCTCATCACATCGATGTACGTCTCAGCCGGGGATCGATTCCGGGACCCATGGATTCGCAGTCAGGGGTACTAACCACTAGACCAATGAGTCGTCTATAGTCGTTTCTGTGGCCAAATGAAGTGCCTATGTTAACACACTGCGCGTCCGGACAAAATAGAATGCTTCATATTTAATACACACACAAATATATACACGTATATTATTAAGTAACAGTCGCATTTCTGAGCCGTAAACTACAAATTAAAATACTAAAATGTGGTATTTTAAGGATTACAATAATTAGTAATAAAAAACTTTCTAACTTAAACTCAAAATAACTTTACACTTATGAACGTAAACAGAAAAGATTATAAATTGATTCTAAATTTACATTTACTACCAGTTCGCAAGTCAAGGGCGTAGCGATTCTGTAACTCACTTTTCACACAGCGGTTTTTGCATCGGCGGTCGCTCTCAGAGTTTCTTGCCAGCCCTGCGATTCTGAATTACAGAATCGCAGGGCTGGCAAGAAACTCTCCGCCACTCTTTTTAATCGCTAACACGTGAAGTACATTTATATTGCATGAACATAAGTTGTGTTATTTACGTTCCATTGTTCGTAATTGAACAAACATTAGAGAATTACGCGCAAGTTAAAATGTCACTTGCTTTCAACATCCGACACATAATTATAGATCCGACAACACTAAAGATTTGGCCAGGACTCTTTACTAAAATTTGTTTTTTGGAATTATAATCCATAACTTACGAGGCAATTCAACTCAATGAAGCCGCTGTCATGTGCTAAGTAATATGACCAGGACTTTTTTGATTTGTCCGATTTTCGATTTTTTCTTCGACCTGGCGATCTCTTCGACCTGAAGTAAACTTTAAAAATGATGTAGCGATGTAGTTTATTGCTTAGCTTATAGGGACCAAACTTTTTAAATTTGTTTTGATTTCCTTTTTAATAATTTTTAGTATTACTTTGTAGGTTAAGAAAATTGTAAATAGTGTACCTATACCTACTTGATTGTTAATAAAATGAATGTTTTCTAAAAATATAAGTTTCTACATAAAATATAAGTACCTATATAGATATTGTAAAATGAAACAATAAATCTTTTGATCTGGCTGATCTAATTGTTTTTGTAGAATAATGTAACATCAGAAATTGTTGTCAGACATGCGGGTTTTACTATATTCTCCAGCATCGTAAAACAATGTCAATATCAAATTCATAACCTAAAGATCGCGTTCTATCAGCTAATACTTTTAAAACTTTACCATTTTTCAGTACGCATTTTTCCTGATCATTATGGTGATACTGAAGATCGTGGTTGTCATTTTGTCATTCACCATCAGCACAAATCAACTGCGTAGTTATGTCAGGGTGCCCGTTGAACAATACGTGGAAGACTCCGAAATAAGTGTCGAATTAGACGCTTTGCAAAAATCAGTAAGTATTAAGATACTTCAAATAGGATACTAATAATACTTTTAATTTTCAGTTTCGTATTCGCACAGTTAGGTTTGCGACTAACTGTAAACAAAAAAATATTTTTTGCTGTGTTGGTGAGTTCTCAAAATTGTGTGTTGTGATTTAATTATATTTTTAAGTATTCTATTTGTTATAGAAATAACTAAGTAGCATGGTGTGTTTGCTACGTAAAGAGTGCAATTAGTTTTCATTTTTGTTTGTTTCTAGATGTATATTGTATTGCAATGCCTGTTGGCAAACCCGTTTTCAAATAAGATACATATAAGTAATGCTCAGCGGTTGTTTTTAAATCGAATCTTTTTCCGGGACGTCTGCGCTATAGCAGAGATTTTTGGTCAGTTCAGGGCCGCTTTTTGTACCTTCTCAAATCAAGACTTATTATTATTCAAATTCAGACGCACTGGCGGATTTACTATTTTCAAGGTATAGGCTGTGAAGTTAGCCCTTGCCTCTACAATCCAACAATTTCGTTAAAACAGCACAGCGTCCAACCAGTAGTAGTACCGACAGGGTTAATAGGGGGATGAGAGAGGAGGGTAATACGTTTTATGCAATTACGCTCTTTTCACTTATGTAAAGTCTCTAGAATATGGAGGTTTGCTACTCCAAATATACAATGACAAGTGAGAGGGGGAGTCATCGGCAAATTTCATTGCATACAACAGTTCTATCTGTTCAGACGTGTTACACCGCTATTAGTTTTTAAAAGAAACATTCTTATAAAAACTGCATTTTAAAATATTTTAAATACCAATATCTTTTTCCGCTTGAAAAGTTTCCTGGCGATATAAGACGTATGTTACAATGTTGTTTCTATCGAAAACTTTGTAGGTAACATTTGTTTTAGCTCAACTGTTGTGGTAGTACATCTTACAAAGATTACGCTGGGATGAACTTCACTAGTTACCACGATACAGTAGTTATCAGTACCGACACGGATACAATAGTGGTCCCAACATCATGTTGCGCAAAGAGTGGTGACGTATACTGCACCAGAATAAGAAGTACTGGTTGCCAAAACGCGTTGGTCAATATGCTGGTGCAAAACTCCAGTGTGATCGGCATTCTCGGAGTTTCTGTCACGTTTATTCAGGTATATACTTTTTAATGGGATTAAATAGAAATACAGTCAAACCTGGGTAAGTGAGAAAACTCTATAAGTGAGAGTAATAGCCGGGACCCGTAATTTTAAGCTCCCATAACCTCTATTAGCGAGAAACAGAAACCTCTGTAAGAGAGAGTCGTTTTTCCATCATGGACCTCCGTAAGTGAGACTGCTACTTATCTTATACCTCTATAAGCGACAGTCGAGCTTTATTTATTTATATTATTTAGGAGGAACTATAGCTACAATAAACATACATACATAAAAGATACACACATACAGTAACAAATGACAAAACAAATTTGACATTTTCATTCATTCAGGATTTTTTAAGTGTAGTGTAAGTTCTAAATAAAATAAAATATATATGTACATAATAAATGTTGTGCACATTATGCACATAATTTTATCATATTACATATTTACTACATTCGTACTCGCTGTGACATGTTATTGCTGCGTAAGAGAGAAAGCGTAGAGTTTATTAAATTAAATTGTGCATGAGTTATACACTCACTCACTCAGAACAAGTGAAGCAACTATCTTCTTATGTCATATTTATCCTAAAACTGGGAATTGATTGTTTACCCAACAGAAATATATACATTATTCGTTTCAGATTCTCGGGATAATATTTGCCTTGTTGCTGGCAAAGTGCATTCGTAAGATGAAAAGCGAAAAGGCACTAATACAATGGAAAATAAGAGAACAAATGATTCTGGCTCAAAAATCAGAAGCTGAGGATAACACTGTCTATATTGGTCATACAGAATCAAGTCATGCCTAATATGTATAGAATATATTTTTTATGAAATTTTAATTTAAGTCAGGTTGAAAAAACCATGTAAATTGTGTATATTTTTAACAATTGCTAATATTATTTTAACCACATATTAAATGCAATTAATTAGGTTTATAATTAAAATAAAAAACAATTGCATTATTTAATAAATAGATAAATACTGTTTTATTGTCTATAATTCTTATTCACTACTACACCTATGATCCCAAAACTGTTTTGCCTTTGATCGGATTTCATCTCCGCTAGATTGGTGTTGACCATTTGTTAAGTATATTGGTGTGAATTCACGGTAAGCTATACATACACGTCGAGCAAGAATGTCTTCTCTGAGAATACAGTGCTCCCAATGGTACCGTGGCTCTCCATACATAAGTGCTAAGGAACGTCTGAAATAGTAAAATATTAAATTCAATTTTATCATCAACTAGCTGGCCTGGCGAACATCGTACCGCCTAACAGTCGATTCTTTATTTTGTTTAAATACTTATACTGCTATTCGGGACACCGGTCTAGCTAGTAAGATAAAAAAAGAAAGTTTATAAGACAACAAATATATTATGTCAAAAAATAAAAATTTACCTTCTCGGAACCCCTCCACTAACACTTGAACTTTATGATATGGTATTAAAGTTCAAATTGCCTTTAAATATTATTACAAATATTTTGTATGGGAATATAGAAAAGTGTTGTTTTTAGACTTTTTTTACTCAATTTTTTTAATTTTTCTCTCCGTAAGAACCATCCTCGTACTTCAAGGAATATTATAAAAAAAGAATTGGCCAAATTGGTCCAGGCGTTGTTGAGTTATGCGCTTACCAACACATTTTGCGATTCATTTTTATATTATAGATATTACTTTAATTGCATACACAAATATAGGAATTGTAATTAAATATAAATGTATAAGTTTTGCCTGTTACTTTTTTATTATAAACTAATATTCAATAGGTAGATCAAGATAAGATTGATAAGATCTTGGAAAAGTATGAATGTTTGCAAACTAAGTATTTAGTTAATATAAATTGGTTTAATGGCTTATTTTGCTTTATCATATTCATCATAGCCAATACAATATTTCTGGTATTCACTGCACATCATAAGCATTGTAAAAGATTATGTACCTGATCATTGGTATCCGTACTATGACATCCAATTGCCTCTGAGGTCTACAAGCTTCATACATACTATGACTACATCTCTGCAATTGTAAATTGAGACTTCCATCTTCTTTAATTATTGGGGGATATTCTTCAGCACAAGATAAATTGTACTTTTTTGTATCTCCCTTAAAAGGTATCATTGTAAGGACAGTATCTGTCAAGCAATTCAATGTAAGTATTCGCTCCCCCCACACCCAGCAATCATCAATATGTGGATCAATAGATGCCCCTTTGACAGGATCATACTCTAAGGAACACTGCTCAATAACATGATAACCTTTTAATAAATCAATTGAATCAAATCTTTCCTGAAGATATTTAGAGAACTGGGGAAAACCATTAAATTTACCAGCACTTATTTTCCTTTTTTTAAAATTAGTTTTTGGCCCAAAGTTTTGCTTGCGACGTCCACTCTGAGATATATCCCAAGGCATCTCATCAATATTTTTCATGAGTTCATTTTCTTCATCTTCTGATATAAAATCTAGTTTAATATAAATACCTGCGTATTTAATTGGCTGCCCTGTGTGGTTCGGATGTTCTTTATATAATTCTCCATCCCAACCAGGCCAAGCTAGGTTGCAAAAAGGGCAGTAAACATAACCTTTACTCTTATCCAGCTCTATCAAAGGCTTGAAGTCATTGGCACCGTACTGTGTTTCACAAATTAAACACGTTCTAGCACCCTTACAGCCACAAGGCCGAGGTTTCATTATTTTACAGCTTAGCAGATGTATCACACATAATATTTTATTAGATCAGTAACGTAAAATGATTGTCTGATTGACCAAACCAAAAAAAGTTAAGAATGTTATTATTTGTCAGTTTGTCACTCTTGGTGTCATTACTCAATACTCATTATGGGTATGTTCCGATATACACTGCGACCACTGTACAGAGTACCGTCAATTTAGTATACTGTGAAACCGTTTCTCTATAGCCAGCTATACTGGTTACAATTTAAAACGGAACGCAGTCCAGTATACTAGTCAGCTTCGTTTTTCGACACAGTTTTCAAATGAGTGCATCAAAGTTTTTCAATTCAACAAGAAAAACTATTATTGGAGTATTATCGCATTAAAAAAATCTATATTAATATTAACTGTCAATTGAATTAATACTACAAAGAAAGTAAGTTAGAATTTTAAATGTTTGTTATTAAACTGTAAGTTATATCAGCCGTTAGGCATTCAAGTGGTTTATTTTTATTTTTATTTATTTATTTGATGCACAAAACACATTATAATCTTTACAAAAAAAACTTAAAACTAACAGTTATGAACAGGATTCTAATGTAAAACCATGTGCACACTGCAAAATTAATGTTACAATAATAAAAGGCTCATAACTATCAAAGGTAACATAGTAAAAAAAATAATAATAATAATAAGTTCCTCGACACCAATTTAACGTTAACGTTAACCAGGACCACAAGGGTCAGCACTTAACCTACGATGGAGGATGTCTTTAATTACACTAATGAATTTATTAATGTTGTGACAGAATATGTCCACAAGTAAGTGGTTGCTCTTTGCCATCTCGTTATATTGACGAGCCATCCTGGTCAAAGGGTTGTAAAACGAAATGTTATTTTTATAAATTTGTAGGGAAAATAAATTGACTTCATTAGATCTACGGGCACTAAATTTAATATTAAGGCTTATGTGAGCTAGTAGTTCGGGAGAGTCTATAATGGAGTGGATGATTTTGAAAAGGTAAACTAAGTCGAAGAGTATGCGTCTGGATTCTAATGGTTGAACTTTAAATTTCAGGAGTCTATCGCAATAATTTAAGTTAGACCGGCCAGGTTTTATACGATAACATAAAATTCTGAGAAATTTCCTCTGAATTCGTTCAATTTCGTCAATGTGCACCTTATAATTCGGCGACCATATAGGACTACCGTAATCTAATATACTTCTTACGAGGCTGAAGTATAAGTACAAGGTGCTACGAGGATTTTTAAAACCTTTTGTGGATCTAAGAATAAAACCCAGTAGATGGTTTGCTTTAGACGTGATGTGACTATAGTGGGCACGGAATGAAAGCTTGTCATCGAACAGGATACCTAGGTCTTTTGCAACATCTGATCTGTTAACTAATTGACCATCTATGTCGTAGTTCCATACGATTTTGTTTCGTTTATTAGTAAACGATATGACAAAACACTTGTCTATATTTAAATACATGTAGTTAGTCTTGCACCATTGTGATACGGTATTGATATCACGCTGTAATGTTAAGCAGTCATCTAAATTAGTAATAGAAGTAAATATTTTTAAGTCATCTGCATATAAGAGACAATTGCAGGACAGTTGTTGAATAAGGTCATTAATAAAAACTACGAAGAATAATGGCCCTAAGTGGGAACCCTGAGGTACTCCTGATGTAACTGCGATAGGTGCAGAGATGAAGCCCTTTAACGCAACCAACTGAGTTCTAGAGTCTAGGTATGAGCAGATCCATCTATATAAACTGCCGTGGATACCATGTGACGCTAACTTATGACAGAGCAGATGGTGATTTACCTTGTCAAAAGCCTTAGAGAAGTCAGTGTAAACAGAGTCAACTTGGCCACCTGTGGCAAACACTTGACAGAGATAGTTTTTGTATTCCAGAAGGTTAGTGACCGTAGACCTGTTTCTAACAAAACCATGTTGCTTGTCTGAAAGAACAGGCTTAAAATGACTGTACAGATGAGTATACATCACTGACTCAAATAATTTAGCAGCGCAAGATAAAATACTTATCGGTCTATAGTTTTTACAATTTGACTTATCACCACTTTTATAAATAGGTATTATGTGGGCAGTTTTCCAGCGCTTAGGAAACACGCCACTAGTTAACGATTTATTAAAGAGAATACATAATGGAATGGACAACTCCTTTCCGCAACTTTTTATGAAAATAGGAGGCAGAAGGTCAGGACCTGCCCCTTTATTAATATCCAAAATATCTATTTTACGTTTGATATCTGTTACCGTAATAGAAAAGCCAGATAATATATTAAAATACGTGTTATTTACAGCACCAGATTGGTCAGTGTATATAGTTTTATTAGTTTTATCATCAAAGACTGAACCAAAGTATCGCGAAAAAAGGTCACATATCCCCTGACCGTCTGACTCAGAAGTATTTTCAAGTGTCATGGTGTGAGGCACTGAAATATGGCCTTTACGATTATTCACAAATCTCCAAAATGATTTTATGTCCTTGACCAACGAGTCCTCGATGGATGCGATATACTTGTCGTAACAAATCTTGGTAAGAAATTTGCATCTCACCCTCAGCAAAGAGAAAACATCGTAATCGCGGGGATTCCCAAACCTCTTAAACCGTTTATGATATAAGTTTTTTTTCTTCATTTAACAATTCAACATTTAATTAAAGATTTGCTGTACCAGACTGGATAAGATGAGAATTTGCTGCAACAACTTGGTGTATTTCTTGATATTATTTCAAATAAAAGCTCATAAAAAGCTTCGGTGCACTCATCAATACAAGGGGACGATAAGATTTCGGACCAGTTCACAGACTGGAGTTCAGATTTAATGTTTTCAAAATTACATTTAGCAAAATTAAGCCGTTTAATGTTAGCGCGTTGAAGCCCTTTATATATCTGAATCGGAGAAAGAGTAATCAAAATTGCGGGATGATTTTTTTCTAACAAACTTAATGCAAGTGTTTCATTGACACTTATACAATCTATATTAGAAAGTACCAAATCCAACAAGCGAGCGTTTGCATTTGTGATAAAGTTATGCTGTTTTAGATTACACAGTGACATTAATTCATTTAGTAGAAGGAGCTTCTTACTCGGGTTAGGGGAAATTGACAGAGAGGGATTAATCGAATCAGAGTAATCAGGTGTGTTAAAATCACCAATTAATAAGAAATTATCCGAAGGGAAACGATTAAGAAGTAAATTTTGGCAATGGCTATAAAAGAGTTCAAGCTTGTTAATTCTAATATCAGGAGGCAAATAGCAAACACATAAATTTAAGCGAGAAGTGTCACGTGCTTCAGGAATAAGAGTAACCCAGACATCCTCCATATCACTATCCCACGATGCTTGACGGATGACCTGGTATTTTTTATGGACGGCGAGTAAAACTCCACCTCCCTCGGTTTTAGCACTGGAGGAATCCGCACGATCTCGTCTGAAGAGATTGTAACGGGCGTCAACAACTTCGCCATCGAAAACACTCATATTTAAGTTCGTTTCCGTCAAGCATATAATATCGTAGTTAGAATTTAACAGATTTAAAGAAAATTGAGTTAACTTGCTACGGATTCTGTTTACATTTTGATAAAATATATTAATCATTGTGGAAATAACGTGTGATTCAGTATATAAAAACAAAAATTGATCAAGTACTTACTAAGCAATGATAAACAAACAAATTAGTAGTAGTAATAACAATTAAGACAATTTAGTGAAAGAATCATGACTTTTAATTAGAATGGCTGGGCTTGATTCATCCTTACGAACATAAATTTGGCCATATCGCACCCAAACAAACCTGTAGTTCTTGTCAGTACAAAATTTACGTGCCGCATGGTGTAACTCTTTAGCTTCAGGAGACAAATGTTCAGACAAGTATATCCTGCTCGACGACGAGCCGCCAATACCAATATCGGTAGTAGATAGTTTGGTGTCAGGGTGGGACTTATTGTAGCGAGTCAACGCAGACAAGAGTGTATCACGCTGACGCTGCGACGAGAGGGTAACTAGTATGTTTCGCGGCCTTTTGGAGTTTGAGTCCATCTTAGCTACACGACGACATGCTTTAACATCACTCTCAGATACCACAACTTGTAAACACTCACAGAGTTTTTTGAATAACTCCATCAGATTCTCAGTCTTGCTTTCGGGTACTTCGTGAATCTCGAGGTTTAAGTCACGTGAAATCTTTTCAACTGTAAATAAACGACTCTGGAGTTTTGATAACGTGTTTTGAGATTTCGTAAGTTCAGTCTCGAGTACCCTGATTCGATTGTCTTTGTCTGCAACATTTGACTTCAAATCGTTTTGTTCTAAGATGATAAAATCCGTTGTCGTCGTGAAGTCAGCCTTTACCGACTCAACAGCTCGGCAAACCTCGTCGGTCACCATATCCTTCAAATCCTTTCTAAGCGCGGACCGTAGATTTAATATAAACGACGAGTCCGGGGACAGTTTCAAGTCTATAAGTTTGCTAATACTGTCCAACGTAACCGGCTGCTTTGAAAAGTCAGCGCCTGCAGAAGTTTTCGTAGCAAAATCACGCTCCGGCTCTTTACACGTCGTTATATTTGAGGAGGCGCTTGGTGATTGGTTATAGCGACCCCGCCGGACAGGAGTATTATCGTCATTGTTTTTACGCCGAGTTACATTCTGACACAGAGGACAATTAAGTGATGCCAATTGCTCAGCACTGAGCTGCTTAGTCGACCCGGCAGCAACATCAAGGCATTCATAACAAAACTTGCATTTGCAATTATTACACTTTAAAAAATGATCAACATTTAATACGTTATTACAGCCATGGCACTTCATAGCTTGATTAGATTAGTTACTTAATATTATTATTAAATATATTTCCGTAATTGCACAACAATAAATGCTCTCTTTAAAAATGTCTCAGTAAAAATTCACTGCAATAAATGCTCTTCACAGTAAAGTACGTTTCAGTATTTATACTTTATATTTAAGCAACTCACAATAACGGTCGTTGATCCAAAATAAACACGTATTAGACAGAAAAAAACTGTCAATCTGGGATCTCAGATCACTTGCACAAAGTTTTTTTTTTTATAGTTCACAATTTATAGTCACCAACACAAAATCAGTTTTGAAAAGTCGAATTATTTGTATATATTCCGCACTCCACAAAGCACCTATCACTTCCAGAGATGGACAATTCACTAATATTGCCTTATTATTGCTATTTATGATATATTTCTACTTTTAACTATATTTAATTAATTATGTTATGAGGACACGATGTGTCTGTTATGACTACCCGCAAAAGGTTTTGATTGATCACGTGATCAAAGCACTACGAGTACCTTACCTCGAAAACGCCAGTGCTCGCAGTAGAAGTATAGCGGGGATTTGTGACGTCATATATTTCCTAGGACGCTGCGGCTGTATACTGGCAGTCCATAGCGGAACAAATTTTTGAACAGTGGGAGCACTATACAGTACTCGCAGTGTATATCGGAACATACCCTATGTCTTACGTATTTCAAAGCACAAAGCAAAGCAATAATCCAATAAAACAATGTTATTTTTTTTTGGAGGTTGTACAGTTGTACTACAAAAAGTTATTTGTACCATAGACAATTAAATTCAGTCAGTTTACATTGACAATTAAATATACATTACATTTGACGTCTGACAGTTTTTGCGAATGATTCGATACGGACTTTATTTGTTGAAAAATTACTTAAAAAAAGCGCGGGAAACTTCGTTCATGGTAGGCGTTTTTTTCACGGCGGTGAAAATTTAATTTAATTTTACTAGTGAAAACGCAGAGGACAAGCTGGTAGTTTTAATTTTTGTATTATATGTAATCTTTATATCATATTTGTGTATAGTGTCAACGTCTAGTCGGTAAGTTTTTGTAAATATTGCATGAACAAGCCCCCCGACCTGGGTCGATGGCCATGTTGGCCTAAATCTTCCTGTGGGATCAAACGTATCTGTTGGTTCACAAGATGAATTTGACAAAATGGATACGGATTGTTCGTTATCATCTCAGACACGTGAAGGAAGTCGTAAACGAACACGTTATTTGCGCCTTTGTCGGCAGTGTACGAAAATCAAGAAAAAGAAAGGTAGTGGTTCTAGCGGTGATTACTGTCAGTGCGAAAGCGTATGCAATGTAGAAGATGAGTCAATTTTAATCAAAAAGGTTACTTCTAAACAAAGTAATAATAATTCACACACACACTCGCAAAGTAATAATAATTCACATAACACATCCTCTCAAACATCAACATCTTACATGGAAAATTCAAATATCTCTCAAGACTCTAACGCGGGAAATTTAAACAACACCACAGCTTCAGTAACCAATACAGCCCCCTTTCGATTGGCCGTACTGAATATGTTCCTACTGATGTTTCCCCGTATTTATATTTATATACAAAGTTCACCTGACGACGGGACCATTCTCCATACTATAACATTTGGCAATTTTTTAAAGCAAAACAAATTTAATAAAATTATTCCCGGAAGTGTAAAGCGTATAGGAAGAAACAGGTGCGTAGTTGGCTTTTCTGATTATAAAGACGCCAATAATTTTCTTAACTGCAATCTTTTGGCAACAAAAAAGTTAAAAGCCTTCATTCCCACTTTCAGCGTAATAAGAATGGGTCTAGTTCGCGGGGTCCCTGTAGATTGTAGTATAGAGGAAGTTCAACAAAATGTATCCGTACCTATAGGCTGCGGCAACATACTTAAAATAAGACGTTTGAATCGCAAGGTGAAAATTAATGACTCGGTTTCTTGGAAACCCTCTGAAACAGTTGTAATAACATTTGATGGGCAAGTTTTACCAAAAAGGATTTTCATGTGCTATAATGCTTTTCCAGTAGAGATATATATTTATCCTACGATACAATGCTATAAATGTTGCCGTTATGGTCATAGCAAAGTTCAATGTCGTTCTAAGACTCCAATATATTATAACTGTGGAGTTCAACATGCAGGTGTATCATGTGACAGGTCAGATGAAGATCCTCTGTACTGTGTAATGTGTGAAGTCGAAGGGTCCCATTCAGCGATAGATAAATCATGTCCAGAATGTGTGAGACAGACAGAAATCAAAGTTAAAATGGCACAGAGCTGCATGTCTTATGTCAAAGCCAGTAAATATTTTCCTTCTTAACAGCCTTTATACGCAGATGCATTAAGTTCAACAATTCCGGAAGTTCCAATACCCGCATATTCTTCCGCAGCGAAGTCTGTATCTCGGAATAATTCTACTGATCCCTCATATAAAAAGACAGTATTCTTAAAACCTAGCTCTCCTCCTAAACCTCGACATGGTTATGATCGTGTTGCTCATAATAATGTATTAAAAGACTTCCAAGTTCCAAATCCTAAAAATGGCAGTGCTCTGGTTGGTCACAAAAATAAAGAGGAAAAAAAATCTGATGTCTTAGAAATGATACTAGCATTATTAACTACTTTAATAAACTCAAACTTACTGAAACCGTCCCACGTTGCCTCTATTAATGAAAAAGTGAAATCAATTAATGTTATTAAAAATAATGGATTGCTAGAGTGTTGTTCCAAAGAAATATGATTAAATTTATTTGATAACTAAATATTCTTCTGTTGTTGTCGGGTTATCTGAGACGTGATAGAAGTCAAGGGTACCTATTTAGGATCCCTGGATATACTTTCTTGCGAAATGATAGTATTGATGGCCATGGTGGCGTAGCATTACTTGTCAGAAACTCAATATTTTTTTCTGCAATATTGTTTTCTTCATTAATCTCTAATGATGCCATTAATATTGTCGGCATGAAAATTTATATTATTTCCAGTAATATTTGCGAGTGTGGAGAAGATATTGGTGATCTCGACCATATTTTCTTTTCTTGCACCTCCTTTCTGAATTCCTCACAATTACTTCATGTTCCGTTTCCGACTAAAATCTCCTGCCTTTTGCTTTATCCTTTATTGTATTATAATGTATTATCTTCTTTCATAATCAATAATAACATTAAGATGTAACAAAATATGTACAGAAACAGTACATATTTTATTTTTAATCAACTTATTAGTACGGGAGGTAGCAACGTTTGAAAAAAAAGAATTTTAGGTCAGCTGATTTTGTGATATGTCTTCCTTCTTGCACTTCCGGTTAGAGTCTGGGCAATCTGGCTGGCGGTAGCGGTTGCGTTCATTAGTGCGCATCCTATCTGTCCAGGTAATAATCCTGGATTTTAAAAGCATTTTAAGAAGCGTAATTATTAATTTTTCGTTTTTAAATACGTCTACCTGACATACTTTTCTTATTGCCAGACATTTTTCACGTTGCTAACTATGTGCCAGACGCGATTTTAAGTTTTATTTTTATAAAAATTTCAAAGCATTTTAGAATGTCTGTAATTTTAATATTATGTTATTTAAATATAAGAAAAACTGAAAATGAATTTGCCAGACATTAATTCGGTTGTTAAGTCTTGAATTAAAATGATAAAGTATTGCAGTATGATGAAGCATTGCATTTTAAGAAGCGTAATTTTTTGTTTTTCCTTTTTAAATACGTCTACCTGACATACTTTTTTTATTGCCAGACATTTTTCACGTTGCTAACTATGTGCCAGACGCGATTTTAAGTTTTATTTTTATAAAAATTTCAAAGCATTTTAGAATGTCTGTAATTTTAATATTATGTTATTTAAATATAAGAAAAACTGAAAATGAATTTGCCAGACATTAATTCGGTTGTTAAGTCTTGAATTAAAATGTAAAAGTCATGAAAAGTATTGCAGTAATAATGCTTGTAGTACGAGCATAAAAAGGAATATAAAATTAATAATCAACACTTTATTTAAATTGTCCTAATTACTAAATGTAAGTTATGAATAATTAATATTAAGTTTTCAAGTTGTTTTAGCCTATATGGACGTCACAAAAAAGAGGCATCTTCATAATCATCATCAACATCGTCGCTGTCTTTGTCGGTGTCATTCATATCATCTTCTTGGGAACTTTCGTTATCTTCTAAAACTCTATCAATTACCATCCTCAGTTGCAGATATTATTGTTCAAAGTAAGTGTTAAATGGAACATTTATCAATAATAACTAAAATGTTTAATAACGAACAATAAAAATTACACTGTTTATCTTTTTTCAGTTGCAGATGATAGAGTTTTAGAAGATAACGAAAGTTCCCAAGAAGATGATATGAATGACACCGACAAAGACAGCGACGATGATGATGATGATTATGAAGATGCCTCTTTTTTGTGACGTCACTATAGGCTAAAACAACTTGAAAAACTTAATATTAATTATTCATAACTTACATTTAGTAATTAGGACAATTTAAATAAAGTGTTGATTATTAATTTTAATCTAATTTTATATTCCTTTTTATGCTCGTACTGCAATACTTTTTCATTTTAATTCAAGGTTTAGCAATCGAATTAATGTCTGGCAAATTCATTTCAGTTTTTCTTATATTTAAATAACATAATATTAAAATTACAGACATTCTAAAATGCTTTGAAATTTTTATAAAAATAAAACTTAAAATCGCGTCTGGCACATAGTTAGCAACGTGAAAAATGTCTGGCAATAAAAAAAGTATGTCAGGTAGACGTATTTAAAAACGAAAAATTAAAAATTACGCTTCTTAAAATGCTTTTAAAATCCAGGATTATTACCTGGACAGATAGGATGCGCACTAATGAACGCAACCGCTACCGCCAGCCAGATTGCCCAGACTCTAACCGCAAGTGCAAGAAGGAAGACATATCACAAAATCAGCTGACCTGAAATTCTTTCTCGAAAACGTTGCTACCTCCCGTACTATATCCCTTTATTTCCTTTTGATGTCTTTGTTTTTATTCTCGCGTGTAGTTTCCCAACCTTTTACTTGTGAAACTGGCATAAAGTTAAAACTATTGCCATAGGTAATATTAAAAAAAATTACTTGAAGTTTAAGGAACGAATTAAACGTATCGATTTATAGTAGCATAACCAAATTTTAAAAAAATAATCCGCAAAATTGTAGCATAAATAAATTTTATGTTTTCCACGAATTTTATTTTTTATAAAATTATATTAAGTATAAAAAAAAAATGTAATCTCGCAATGATTTTATTAGACATAGACATAGACATCACATTTATTACAAACGAAAACACAAACACATAAACACACAAAATAACAAACTTAAAGAAAAAAAATTAAATTTTAAAAATTAAAAAAAATCCCTTTTGCCATTCGGTTCGCTTCCAGTGTGCAATGTGTGTGTACTGTGGTTGTAATTGGCCCTGGCTCAGCATTATGCTGAGGAGCAAAAAGTTCCACAGCATTATTATTATATTAGGTATATATTTGCTTGATTAAATCTCGTTGTATCAGTCACGATTAAATAATTTGTATAATAAATAACATTTTCTTTGAACAATTAAAATGTGTGGAAAAAATACATTTACTACAGCGATACTTAATGCGTGATAAGTCTCTTAAGATGTTAACGTCCGTCTCAAATTTTTAAAATGTACTATATAAATATTGTAGATACTGTTAATAAATATTATCATGTAGTCGTAAAATGGCAATGATAACATTTAAAATATATATATATTTCTTATTTCTTCGATTGCTGTAGATTTAAAATTTTAAAGCTTCATTTTTTAAATTCAAAAGTATTTACCTACTCAATAAAAAATTATCAGTTTGATAGAAAAAGTCAGATCTGGATGCAGTTGTTGTTTTTAAATGCAATCTAAAATGATTAAACCATATGGCCCTTGTTAGATTTTCCATACATGGGCGTATCAATATCAATCGTCGCCCCCTTTTTGAGATGATAATTTCAACGAATAATTGAAAAACAGTATTCTCTTATTGCCCATGTAGATCTCTCGTATTCATGGACAATGACTTACTTTTTGTTGAAGTTTCTATTCTTAATTCTTTGTATTGTGCATTCAAAGAGTGATATTTATAAAAATCGACCAAAAATTAAAACAGCCGATGGTGATTTAATAATTGAATCTTCCTACAATAAAAATATATATTTAAAACCAAATGGACCAAGATCAAGTATTTTTGTTGGAAACATTAATTTACTGGACATCAATATTACCAAGAAAGAAGAGATTTGGAAGCCATCCGTTGAATACAGCGACAGTGAACGAGGTAATAAAATTGGAGATCTCAATGATATTATAGGAAGAATTGAACGCTTGGAAAGCTTTAGTACAACATTGCCTTCTACTATTTCTATAAATGTCACATATCTAACACGACGAATTAATACATTAAGAAACAGGATACGCACCATTCAGAGTTCAATTAATAGAAAAGGAAAGGATGAATGTCAGTCACATCCTTGTGAGAACGGCGGGACGTGTTTAAATCTTGTCAATGGATATTATTGCTTATGTCCGTCCAATTGGAAAGGAGTTAATTGTGATGAAGATGTCAATGAATGTAGAAATTATGCTGGCACAGATTTAGGATGCCAAAATGGTGCTACATGCATTAACAGGCCTGGTTCTTACGACTGTATCTGTAAGCCCGGATGGTTTGGCCTACACTGTACCAGAAAAGAGAGAAATTGTACTGGCAATGACTATGAAATTTGCGGGCATGGCACCTGTTTACAAGTTACCACTGGTGTCGGAATAAAGTGCCTCTGTAATCAGGGATGGACAACAAATGACACGAGTATCGCATGTCTCACTGACGTAAATGAATGTTTATCATCTCAAGGTCCTCGGTGTTCCGTAAACCCACCCGTCGATTGCATTAACCTACCTGGTTCATTTGTTTGTGGGTCATGTCCTGTCGGTTATGAAGGAGATGGTTACGTTTGTCATGATGTCGATGAATGTCTCTCTTTGCCCAATGGTGGATGCAGTTTGAGTCCGAGAGTATCTTGTCATAACACGATAGGTTCTCGACTCTGTGGCCCCTGTCCACCTGGCTTTGAAGGTGACGGCGTTACCTGCACATGGAGAGGTTCATGCAGCATAAACAGGGGTGGCTGCCATCCTTCCGCTCTATGCGTTGAAACTCCTGGCTATGGAGGACAAGTAGTGCAATGTGTTTGCCCGCGGGGCATGTCAGGAGATGGAATTGGTACTAACGGATGCTTTGTAGCTTCAAATGATCTAAGTAATGGTACTGGATGCGAAAACTATCCTTGTGGGGCGTACGGCGTCTGTCATCCACTCCGTTTCGGATACACCTGTATATGTGATGAAGGATATGGCGGCGTTCACTGTGACATTCAATCTGGTATCTGTTCCAACAACCCCTGTTTAAATGGTGGAACGTGTAGAAGCGATGGAAGATCGGCGCGACGATTTCGATGTGAATGCACAGCTATGTTTACGGGTGATTTGTGTCAACTTCGAGTAGAAATATGTGGTGGTGTGCTCGATGCGGAAGAAGGTAGTATAATTTATCCTCCAACTAACACAACATATAGACCAAATGCACGATGCGCATGGGTAATACACACATCCCCAGATAAAGTTATTAATGTGACCTTTAGTAAATTCCATTTAGAACATCATGCTGAATGTTATTATGATTTTGTTCAAATTCATGACGGAAGAAGTTCAGCCAGCCAGCTAGTAGGTAGGTTTTGTGGTACTGATTTGCCAAAAGGAGGAAACATTATATCTAGTCACAATAATTTATACTTTTGGTTTCGTTCCGATCAAACTATATCGGGAGAGGGATTTGCCTTGCATTGGAACAGTATAAGTCCAATTTGTGGAGGTATTATTGATGCTACTCAGCATGGCCGGGTTAATTCGCCAGGTTCACCTGGTCCATATCCCCCAAATCGTGATTGCTATTGGCGTTTAAACACAAATTTAGGTAAAAGAATACAATTACATTTCTTCCAGTTGGATTTGGAAACACACCCAAATTGTAGTTTTGATTATCTAGCAATATACGATGGATTGCACGAAACCGATCCATTGTTAAATAAATACTGTAATTCCTCTCAACCGGCACCAGTGCAATCATCGAGTCCCGAAATACTTATTCATTTTCATTCCGATGCCTATGGATCTGGAAAAGGCTTTCAAATCACTTATGCCCCAGTTGAAGGTGTGCCTGGTTGCGGTGGCTTTTATACTGCTGACAAAGGTGAAATAGCTTCCCCAAGTTACAACAGTAAATATCTTAATAATCTTATTTGCGATTACAAAATACAAACTAGCCCCGAAACAAAAGTACGAGTCACATTTCAGTCTTTCAATTTAGAGAGGTCATTTAGATGTAGATTTGATTACATCGTAATTTATGACGGACCTAATGAGGATTCTAAGCAGGTAGGCAAATTTTGTGGCAATACGATTCCAAAGAGCTACACTTCGTCTTCCAATAGTTTATTTATTAGATTTAAATCAGACCAAAGCATATCTTCAGGTGGGTTTAAAGTTTCATACGAATCAATTTGCCATAAATCAATAATGGGAGATAGTGGAATTATAAAATCTCCAGGTTATCCTTTCAAATATCCCAAAAATACAGTCTGTGAATATGTCATAGGAACATCTCCGGGAAAAATTGTAGAGCTGTCATTTCAAGATTTCGATATTGAAGATAATCGATTTTATAATTGTCAATATGACTATGTAGAGGTCCGTGATGGACCAACATCTAATTCATCACTGCTTGGTAGATATTGTGGAGGTTCAGATCATATCCCACCGATACAAACGTCTTCTTTTAATTATTTGTTCATCGGGTTTCATTCCGACATGAGTATATCGGGGACAGGATTTTTCGCAAATTACACGACTTTAGATATAGAATGCGGAGGTATATATAGGGAAACGACGGGTCTTATAAACTATCCGGGTTCCGGTAAGTTATATTATAAGAACGATCAGTCGTGTACGTGGCTTTTGATTGCGCCCGAAGCAATGCACATTAAATTGACATGGAATAGATTCGATACTGAGATACAATTCACCTGTGAAAATGACTTTCTAGAACTGTTTGAAATTGATGATGATTATGTAAATGGTACTAGTTTAGGTAAATATTGCGGTAAATCACGACCACCAGCTTTAACTACCACATCAAACAAACTAATGATAAAGTTTCAATCGGATAACACCGTCAATGGTCTCGGCTTTTCACTTTCATATGCATTTATAGATGAAAAATCACACTGTGGCGGTGTTTATATTAAAACGAGCGGTTACATACATTCTCCTGGGTGGCCGGACAGTTATGAACCCAACAAAGATTGTACTTGGACGATTTCTGTGCCTGTTGGCCAACAAATTGCCTTAAATATTAAAGATTTTGATTTGGAAATGCCTATTAGAGAAAAATGCGATTTAGGTGATTATTTGTTGATTAGAGACGGATCATCTGATAGCGCACCTTTGCTTGCTAAATTATGTGGCTCTTTTAAAACAAAACGTATCATCTCCACCGCTCACAATCTTTACATTCACTTCCATTCCGATTTCTATTTATCGGGGAAAGGATTCAGTATAGAATGGGATGGAGCACTTAGGGGCTGTGGCGGGACATTGACAAGCGTCGCCGGATCGATATCCTCTCCTAATTATCCACAAAATTATAATGACGATGCGGAATGTTTCTATAAAATTGTTACTAGTAGCGGCTCGCGTATACGAATTGTGTTTGCAGACTTGGACTTAGAACAAACATTGAACTGTAGAGACGACTATGTAGAAATATATGACGGACGCGATGTCTATGCCCCTAGTTTAGGGAGGTTTTGTGATTTGAATAATAATCAGACCAGTATTGAAACTAAAAGCAACTATGCATTCATAAAGTTTCGATCAGATATACTTTTGGGTGGAAAAGGATTTTTGCTTAATTATGAAACAATTTGTAATACAAATATAAGCGGAAGCTACGGCGTTATAGAAAGTCCTGGATATCCTAACAATTATCCTCTCAATTTGAATTGTATTTGGAACATCACAATTGGATTGGGCAATAGAATAAATATAACCTTCACCCATTTTAACATCTTTTCTTTTCAATATAGACCCCAATTAAGAGGCATTCCACCTTGGAACACATATCGGAGTCCTTCGATCTTTCATAATCGTTCTTTTAATTATTCTCCTTTTTACCACACTTATATACAAGGGGGTCCACAATGCGAATCATATTTACAATTTAAGGAGTTAACTGAAGAAAATTTTTCGGACAAGCTCTGTGGTACCTCACTGCCAGCTTCAATTTCAACGAAAAGTAATTCAATGCAAATTAATTTTGTCAGTGGCTATTTCAATGCTGCTAATGGATTCAGACTGGAATGGGTGAAAGATGGATGTGGCGCATACCTGAAAAAACAACGTGGTGATATTGAACTACCCAAGAATATAAAATATTCTAACAAAGGTCTAGAATGTGAATGGGTGATAGAAACGCAACCAGGTAGCCGAGTGACTGTAATATTAAACGATATATTTGTTGAGGAGACTAAGAACTGTACAGTCGATTCCATCGAATTTTATAATGGGCAAAGCAGTTCATCCCATTTGATAAGTAAAATATGTCACCGGGGTTCTAACACCATCCAATCAAGCAGTAACTATATGTTTGTGAAGTTTGTTAAAAAGTCTTCCTTACGAGATGTCTACTTTTCAGCTTATTATGATTCGGATACGTCTGGTTGCGGTGGTCGCATAACGTCTCGCACCGGTGTCATAACATCCGAAAACTATCCGAAAAACTACAATGATAATATGGATTGCTTATGGTACATAACGGTACCGGATAATCATAGAATAGAATTGAATTTCCTGGATCTTGATCTTTACTCGGTCGACGACGATGATGAAAGTTATTGTGGTGACTCCATTAAAATATATGAAAATTCGTATATTGCAGATACTAATTATACTCATCTTATATGCCCCAAGTCAAACGTGTCTCAGATAATTTCCAACACATCTTATATGGTATTACAATTTACTACGGACACATTTGGCTCGGCGAAAGGGTTCAAAGCTAACTTTTCTGCCACCTGTGGTGCTATTATAGAAGCAAAGTATGATGGCGTTATAACCAATGATCGGTTTCTCAGCCAAAATCTTCATAATTGTACTTGGGTTATCTTATCACACGATTTAGGAGAAAAAATAAAACTTACCATGGAACACATGTCAATACCGCGTACAATTGAAAAAGTTTCAAATAAAGAATGCCCTTCGTCCTTTTTTAAAATTTTTGACGGTAACGACATTAACTCTCCAGTAATTGGAGAATTTTGTGGTTATAAGGTACCTAGTGCAATTGTCAGTCACGGCAGTGCACTAACAATTATGCATGGAACATATGGGGACACTTTGAGCGGTTCATTTACAGCGCACTATTCGACTTTATCAAGCGCCTGTGGAGGCACAGTATTATCTGAAGAAGGGTCAATCGCTTCGCCAAATTATCCGCTCTCTTACCCTCTCGGAACTAATTGTGAATGGACATTACGAGCATCTCCCGGAAACAGTATGTATTTAACGTTTGAAGCTTTCAATATAGTTAACTCAGATCGCTGCAATGAAGATTACTTAGAAATACGAGAAAATAATGGTGGCGGTCGGTTGCTGGGAGTTTATTGTGGTGAAACTGTACCGGTTAATACCACTACTGGTTCAGCAATTTACATAAAATTTCATAGTGGTTATCAAAATTCCGGTACAGGTTTCCTGGCTCATTTTGGAATTCTGCACCAAAATGAGATAACTGAGAAATCCCAAGGAGAAATATCGTCCCCGCTTTATCCTCACGCCTACAACAGAGAAGGTGAATTTTCATGGCGTATTATTGGTAAACTGACCAGTAGTATAACTTTAAATATCGATGAATTAGTAATTCCAAAGCGAGGGGAAGTTTGTGATAGTAAACTGATTATTTACGATGGCTATGACGAAGAAGCACCAATACTCGAGACAGTATGTGGTATAATAAGAAATGAGGATAAAATATTGAATGCTAGAAGTTCCCTCGTATATATACGATTTGTTATAACTGAACCAGACATTGATACCGTATTCAACTTAAAATGGTCTCAAACTCAATCAGATTTGATCAGAACAGAAGGTGGAACGTCGAAAAGATGTGGTTATAATGAAAGCAGAGTTATTACCGCCGGGGCAGCGGTTAATTTTCAATCGCCCAACTATCCGGAAGAATATGGTGAAGATTTATATTGTGAATGGGTGTTTGAAGCAACTGTAGGTCGCCATTTGCAATTAAACTTTATTGATTTTAAATTAGAAGAAACTTCTGCATGCTATGCCGATCATGTATCAATATATTCGCGAAACTTGAAAGAAGATTGGAAATTAGTGAAAGAAAATCTTTGTTTATTTGAGAATGCAAAGCAAGGATTTGAAATATCACAGTTACTAAAAGTAATATTACAAACAGATAGTTCAATTGCTGAGAAGGGTTTCTCCGCTAGTGTAAAATCAAAATGTGGAGGACTTATTTCTAAGGAGTCTGGTACGATTGAATTCTCTTGGGACGAACGTGATTTTAGAAATAACATCCGCTGCAATTGGACAATCAAAGTTCGACCTGGCCGCACAGTTAAAATAGATTTTGAGCATTTCAATATAACAAATGAGCACGAGTGTAATCAGTATGTAATGATTCGAAATGGTGAAAGTTTCGAGTCTCCTATATTAGGGGCGGGTAAATTTTGTGGATATGCACATGAAGTTAGAGAAAGCCTAATCTCGTCAGGCAATGCCATTTACGTAAGTTATGTTAACAATCATCACCACATAACTTCCGAAGTAACGACATTCGAAACCTTCAAGTTGCGTTTTGAAGAGAAAAACATAGAATGTGGCTCAACATCGACTATAGATAGTGACAAGAAATGGGAAGTGATATCTTCCCCTAACTATCCATCAGTACCAATGCCCTATTCAGAATGTGTGTGGGTATTAACAGGACCACCTGGAGAAAAATTGAGAATAGAATTTATCGATAGATTTGACATTGATGGACGAGATGATTGTAAAGACGAGTCAATCGAAGTACATGATGGCGCATCAGCGTTGGCTCCAACGATTGGGGTATACTGTGGAACTAAGCCTGGTACAGTCAGAACAAGCAGTAATGCCCTATACATTAAATATTCAACGATGTTGTCTGAGCCAAGAAATGGTTTCAAGGCGAATATTTCTACTGATGTGTGTGGCGGAACTATTATAGCTGAATCCGGAGAAATTACATCGCCGGGATATCCTCATATGCTTACCTTGCCAACGGGATCTTTATGTAAATGGCATATTATATCTCCTTTAAAAAATATTATTAAGTTTTATATGGTAGATTTTAATATTCCAGAATCAAGGCACGATTGTCAAATAAATGTAACCGTCATGGAATCACTACCGATGAACAAAACCGCTTCAAATCTAATGGTGTTTTGTAGTGATGCTCCTCCAGTATCAAACACTGCTATAGAAACGAGTACGAATGAAGCGACTATATCATTTTTTGTGGGAGATCCTAGTTCATATACTCAAATATCTGAGTATAAAGGTTTCAAAATGACATTTAATTCATCAAGACCTTCATGTGGTGGGACGCTAATGCAGTCTGAAGGCTATTTGACAACACCCGGTTATCCTCGCACAACTTCATTGCGTTTTTGCCAGTGGTTAGTATTCATACCCGATAGAACAAGAAGAGTGAAATTAGAAATTATTGATTATAACGAGAATGAAAGAATAGGTATTTACAATGACGCTACATTTGAATCGCTTATAGATATATATAGCGGAAAGAATATAAGCGGAATTCCTTTGATTTATGAATCTTCAGGTAATACTATTGCAGTGTATCTACTTATGAAAATGTCTTCATCTCAAAGTTATCCACAAAGATTTAAAGCTAGGTTTACTTCGGACGAACCTGCGTTATGCGGTGATAGTCTTCAGGGTACAAGTGGTAAAATTACTGCTCCTGATTTGCAGCGCTCTTACGTCTGCAAGTGGACGTATAATTTCGCGGATAGCTACAAATTTAGCAATAACTCTGATTACAATACTATGTTTATAAGTATTACTAACACATTTTCACGGGAATCGAAATGTTATTATTCCCATTCAAGGCTCATTATTGATGTTCCAATTGAAAATACAGGTCAAAAATTCACTCGAACTGTATGTGGAAATCAAACGGAAATTTCCTATAGAATCCCATTTACATCATTAACACTGAGGGCAATTCAAGTTAATCTTGAACCTCTTTTGTTTAATGTTGAATGGAAACTTCAGCCATGTGGAGGAGTTGTTCATCTCTCACAAGAACCCAGAAATATTTTGAATATACCAAAATCATTTAATAATACTTTAGATTGTGGATGGATAGTAATCGCTCCTCCTGGAGTTAGAATAGAAACAAGTATTGAGGGAATCTTTAACCACGATTGTTCAGATGAATTTTTAACTGTTCATCATGGTTTGACACAATCAATGTCAGTTTTAGAGTATTGCAAAAATAAAATACCCGAAAAAACAATCGTTACATCTTTTATGAATACATTCATCCAGTATCACTCTAAAGCTCAACGACCTACTAATTTAAAACTGGTTATGAAAGTTGCTAGCAGCCAGTGTGGCGGCTATTTAGATGGGTATGAAAGAATATTTTCCTCACCTAACTACCCAAATCATTATGATGAAAATACAGAATGTACTTGGGTAATACAAGCATCTGTAGGTTTTAGAGTTTCACTTTCATTTTTTAAACGATTTGTTATAGAAGATACCGTTAATTGCACTAAAGATGCAGTTATTATATATGACTGGGTAAATGGATCATACCAGGAAGTGGCTAAACTGTGCGGGCGAGAAATTCCATCTATATTTAATTCAACTTCAACTCGGATGAAGGTCGTTTTTCGTACTGATTCTAATATTAATCTTGATGGTTTTACAGCAGTGTGGACTGAAATTTGTGGAGGTGTATTCACAGCTACGGATATAGATCAATTTATTTACAGCCCTGGATACGGCATCGGTTATGGTCCGTTACTTGATTGTTCATATGAAATTCTTGCTCCGACAAACAACAAGTTAATCGTGCAGTTTCAAGACTTTGCCCTTGAAGGTATCTACCCGGAATGTAAATATGACAATCTCACCATAACTGGTGAGCGTGAATACAACTTTCTATTAAAGATATTTTGTGGTAAACATATCCCACCAATTTTAGAGAACTTTGAGAAAGTCGTGATAAATTTCAAAACAGATAGAATTGGTCAAGATAAAGGCTTTAAACTGTCATACTCGTTGTATAAGTGTGGTGGAAAAATCACTGAGCCTACAATGATTAGAACAGGATCCGCTGAAGAATATTTTAACGGCCTTAATTGTACTTGGATAATTGAGGCCCCTTCCGATAAAGTTGTCATAGTTAACTTTGCATATATTGACATAGAACCACATTATTCCTGTTCCAATGATTATATTGCTGTTTTTTATGGATCCCAAATAGAAAATGATCACCGATTAGCTTTGTTATGCGGAAAAATTAATTCTTCTACTGTAATAAGGAGTAATAGTAGTAGAGCAATTGTACAATTTGTGTCTGATGACTTTTTGAACTACAAAGGCTTTCAGGCCCAAATTAGTTTCAGCTATGGCGAAGCTGTTGGATGTGGAGGTGTTATCAGTTTATTATCTGTTACTCAATACTCTTTAAAATCCCCACGGATAGGCAATTCATTTGTATACGAAAACTACTTAGATTGCCATTGGTTTGTGAATGCCCCAGAAGATCATGTTGTTAAAGTTGAATTTTCAGCTTTTCATGTATCACCATGCGCCGATGTGAATCAAACAGCGATAGGTATTAGAAAATGCAGCTGTGACTTTGTTGAGATACGGGATGGGCTCAATCCAGATAGTCTTTTGATTGATAAGTTCTGTGGGCACACTTTGCCACCTGCGATAGTATCATCGACTAATGTTTTAAGTATCAGATTGTCAACTGATGGTGAAATAGTGAGTTCTGGCTTTGAAATAAGTTTAAGTGTACAGCCTTCCAGATGTTTTCCAACAGAAATATCGATAGATTTTAATCTTAAAAGAATACAATCGCCTGGATTTGAAAATGGTATTGTCCCGCGGGGATTACATTGTAAATACTTTTTGAAGGAATCTAGGTCTTTCGATACAATACATTTACGAGTAAACTATCTTGACTTAGAACCAGGTACAGGAAATCATTGTATTAACGACAAGCTGATTATAACAAGTGTTCCTCAAACACATAATCTCACCATAGGAAAAAATTTTGTAATGAATAAAAATAGCGACAATTTCTTTTTATATTCATCATTTTATGATCCCTTTTTAACGTTTCCCGAGCACTTTGTTTTGTGTGGGTCAAATAAGTCATTCGATTTTTATTTACACGGCAACATTAATATTAATCTAATAACTTCCGCTGAGACCACTTTAACTCACAAAGGTGTAGAATTGGAGGTGGCATACGTTGGTCACTGTGGAAAAGGAAATTATTCAGAGCCTTATGGACATATAGTAAACAGTTTTTATGAAGATCACAATGACAAACTAGTTAGTTGCTCTACATTAATAACTGCTCCAGAAAATTACACAATATCGATATATATAAATGAACTATACCCTAGCTATTTCCACGATACAGCTTATTTTGAAATTCTTGACGGTGATAAATTGTCATCTCCAAGTTTATGTAAGGTCCAATCAACGTTTGATATGCAATCAGTAAGTTCGACAGGAAGATATTTGCTGTTGCACACTGTGATGAAAGGCACTGAGCAAACAATTTATAATATCAATTATGTTACAACAGACAAAGGGCGGGGATGTGGAGGAAAACTCGTAAATGAGTTGGGTAGAATAACAAGTCCTATGTATCCAAAAGTTTATAGAAAGCGTTCGATGTGTGAATGGGAGCTTGAGACGCCGATTGGCACTCGGCTCCGGCTGCACTTTAGTGAATTTGATTTAGGTGTATTTTGCGATCAGAATTATGTTAGTTTGGTTGATAGGAATGGCAACTTCGTTTCATCATATTGTTCTGAAACGCCGGCTGACTATACTAGCGAAGACAATTATGTTAAAGTTGTTTATACCACTACAATGAGCAATGGTGGGACTGGATGGGTAGCAGATTTTATAGGTATTCTTGATTTTTAATCATGCGTAGTATGGAGTGTACTTTATAGATAAAGCTTAATTTTAAGTAAATGTAGAAAATGTGATTTGGAACGTTTTAGTTTATTCCAGAAACTGAATCATTCATTCAGTCAACTTTGGAGTTGTAATTATTTGTAATGATTAAGTTTCTGGAATTTCCTACAGACTCTAAAATATATTACTTTGTTTTTCTTATAAACTTAAATATATATACAAATATACATATTGTATTGTAACATAAAAGTATAACATTAAATAAATAACATAAATATTGTAATCATATGGTACTAAAATTATGATTGAAATATATGAATTGTTTTATACTTGTCGTAGTGTTTCATTTATCACTTCGGAGAAACTGAGTAACATATTATATGCCGGAGCGATGATGTTACTGTCATTTTTAGTCACAGTGCTTATAAATTAACAACTCCCAAGTCAGTTTAAAGCCGTGTCAGTACTTGGGGCTTGATACAAAATCAGTGTTGGACAGTCGTGACCTACTATCGTTAAAGGAACTTGTATAGGAATGACTTTAGCTCACGCTTTGTGACCATAATCATACAAATTGGTTTGGTATTATTAGTGGGTAACGCCTGTCGAAAAGTGATTTTTCTCAAGCCCCATTGCTTAAGTCGATTTACCAATATTGCTTAAAATATCTAAAAATTCACGAAAATTCGATTACATAATCATTATTAAAAGTAATATATTATGTCGGAGCAATGGCGTTGCTGCCATTGTCATTATGCCATAGAGCTTATAAATTAACAACAAATCAAATCTGTTCAAAACCTTTAACATTAGTAGTTTATTTGATTTACAAATATTGCTACATCGATAAATTAGCGACCCTTTAATGGTCGATAGTAATAGGGATTCCAAAGTTATTATTTTGAAAAGTAAATTAATAGCACTTTAAACCTTTGAAATTTAAAGACAATCATTATAAAAGTCATCAATTAACACTCCTTCCTATAACTGCAGGTCGACTCTGTAGTCGGTTCGGGTTTTGTCACGGAAGGAGTACACGAAACTTGTTATTGTTGACGTTTTATTAATTTATAACACTTCGTTACGTCAAACAAACTTGTAAAAAAACAGGTTACATAAGTTACTAGGCAACGGGTGGCCTTATCGCTAGCACGCGATTTCTCACGCAACCCTAGTATGAAATAAAACACCCACTGTTAGATACAAGGAATGCAGAAATAATAAACAAAACACAGTAACACTACAATCTTACAACACTGAGCTGAAGTCTAAACAGAAAATAATAATAAAAAAGTAAAAGAAGATTCTTAAATGAACTTAAAGACAGCTCGTCTGATATCAAGAGGTAAAGCTTAGGTTTTCTAGAAAAGCGGTGCCGTTATCTATAGGTTGTAATGTAGCGTTGGGTGACGTCACCCAATTGGGTTTTGCTTACAAATCATACTTTATTAGTTGAAGTATAGTTGAAATTCACTAATTTGAAAATGACTAGGTACACTATTCTGTCTTTCTTTATGCAGGGGCCTTGTCATTAATACAAATGTGACATTTATCTTCACAGGCAATAAAACAAGGATTTTTGAACTTTTGGTACTCTGAATTTATTTAACACATATATAATTTTAGAATACCTACTTATAAAATACTAATATTTTACAAAAAATATGAACCTTAAACGAAAACATTCGCGATACTTTCCTTTTGGCGTTCTATGTCTGCAGACTGCAGGAGACAAGGCAAGAATATATCAAAATTGGTTCTGAGATAAAACTAATAATTTTATTGCTACAAATAAACAAAAGGTTTACATTAGTTTGTCATTCATTCAAAATTTCGACCATACCAATTAATTTCTTGTGTATTCGATAAAAGCGAATGTGCAAGTAATTGGCTGTATCGTTTCATTCTCTTCGCAATCTCTATATCTAAGTGTTAATATCGTTTATTTCTTGAAATAGAGGTTTAAATTGGGAATGGGTCTTCTGTAACAACAGTCTAGTCTATCTATAAGTAAAATAGAACTTTGTTGAACCTGAACAAAGTTCTATTTTACTTATAGATATATATTTTCTAAATGTTGTATTTATTAATATTATTTTATAAAGATACCGAGAATCACAGAATGACAAGGCTAGCACAATATAAAGTAATAGGAGCTCAGTTTCGTTTGAAGCAGTCCCTCGAGTACGACTTCTACTCCTAATTTTATCGAAATCGATGTAATTTCAGCCCGATATCACAGAAACCACATGGCCCTTGTCAGATTATACATTCATGGGCGTATCGCAACGCCCCTTATTTCGGATTTAAACTAATTATAAAAATCAGTACCTTCTGATACCCGTGTTCATAGACAATGACTTACTTTTTTTTGAAGTTTCTACTCTTAATTCTATGTATTGTGCGCTCAAAGAGTGATATTTATAAAAATCGACCAAAAATTAAAACAGCCGATGGTGATTTAATAATTGAATCTTCCTACAATAAAAATATATATTTAAAACCAAATGGACCAAGATCAAGTATTTTTGTTGGAAACATAAATTTACTGGACATCAATATTACCAAGAAAGAAGAGATTTGGACGCCATCCGTTGAATACAGCGACAGTGAACGAGGTAATAAAATTGGAAATCTCAATGATATTATGGGAAGAATTGAACGCTTGGAAAGCTTTAGTACAACATTGCCTTCTACTATTTCTTTAAATGTCACATATCTCACACGACAAATTAATACATTAAGAAACAGGATACGCACCATTCAGAGTTTAATTAATAGAAAAGGAAAGGATGAATGTCAGTCACATCCTTGTGAGAACGGCGGGACGTGTTTAAATCTTGTCAATGGATATTATTGCTTATGTCCGTCCAATTGGAAAGGAGTTAATTGTGATGAAGATGTCAATGAATGTAGAAATTATGCTGGAACAGATTTAGGATGCCAAAATGGTGCTACATGCATTAACAGGCCTGGCTCTTACGACTGTATATGTAAGCCCGGATGGTTTGGCCTACACTGTACCAGAAAAGAGAGAAATTGTACTGGCAATGACTTTGAAATTTGCGGGCATGGCACCTGTTTACAAGTTACCACTGGTATCGGAATTAAGTGCCTCTGTAATCAGGGATGGACAACAAATGACACGAGTGTCGCATGTCTCACTGACGTAAATGAATGTTTATCATCTCAAGGTCCTCGGTGTTCCGTAAACCCACCCGTCGATTGCATTAACCTACCTGGTTCATTTGTTTGTGGGTCATGTCCTGTCGGTTATGAAGGAGATGGTTACATTTGTCATGATGTCGATGAATGTCTCACTTTGTCCAACGGTGGATGCAGTTTGAGTCCGAGAGTATCTTGTCATAACACGATAGGTTCTCGACTCTGTGGCCCCTGTCCACCGGGCTATGAAGGTGACGGCGTTACCTGCACATGGAGAGGTTCATGCAGCATAAACAGGGGTGGCTGCCATCCTTCCGCTCAATGCGTTGAAACTCCTGGCTATGGAGGACAAATAGTGCAATGTGTTTGCCCGCGGGGCATGTCAGGAGATGGAATTGGTACTAACGGATGCTTTGTAGCTTCAAATGATCTAAGTAATGGTACTGGATGCGAAAACTATCCTTGTGGGGCGTACGGCGTCTGTCATCCACTCCGTTTTGGATACACCTGTATATGTGATGAAGGATATGGCGGCGTTCACTGTGACATTCAATCTAGTATCTGTTCCAACAACCCCTGTTTAAATGGTGGAACGTGTAGAAGCGATGGAAGATCGGCGCGACGATTTCGATGTGAATGCATAGCTATGTTTACGGGTGATTTGTGTCAACTTCGAGTAGAAATATGTGGTGGTGTGCTCGACGCGGAAGAAGGTAGTATAATTTATCCTCCAACTAACACAACATATAGACCAAATGCACGATGCGCATGGGTAATACACACATCCCCAGATAAAGTTATTAATGTGACCTTTAGTAAATTCCATTTAGAACATCATGCTGAATGTTATTATGATTTTGTTCAAATTCATGACGGAAGAAGTTCAGCCAGCCAGCTAGTAGGTAGGTTTTGTGGTACTGATTTGCCAAAAGGAGGAAACATTATATCTAGTCACAATAATTTATACTTTTGGTTTCGTTCCGATCAAACTATATCGGGAGAGGGATTTGCCTTGCATTGGAACAGTATAAGTCCCATTTGTGGAGGTATTATTGATGCTACTCAGCATGGCCGGGTTAATTCGCCAGGTTCACCTGGTCCATATCCCCCAAATCGTGATTGCTATTGGCGTTTAAACACAAATTTAGGTAAAAGAATACAATTACATTTCTTCCAGTTGGATTTGGAAACACATCCAAATTGTAGTTTTGATTATCTAGCAATATACGATGGATTGCACGAAACCGATCCATTGTTAAATAAATACTGTAATTCCTCTCAACCGGCACCAGTGCAATCATCGAGTCCCGAAATACTTATTCATTTTCATTCCGATGCCTATGGATCTGGAAAAGGCTTTCAAATCACTTATGCCCCAGTTGAAGGTGTGCCTGGTTGCGGTGGCTTTTATACTGCTGACAAAGGTGAAATAGCTTCCCCAAGTTACAACAGTAAATATCTTAATAATCTTATTTGCGATTACAAAATACAAACTAGCCCCGAAACAAAAGTACGAGTCACATTTCGGTCATTCAATTTAGAGAGGTCATTTAGATGTAGATTTGATTATATCGTAATTTATGACGGACCTAATGAGGATTCTAAGCAGGTAGGCAAATTTTGTGGCAATACGATTCCAAAGAGCTACACGTCGTCTTCCAATAGTTTATTTATTAGATTTAAATCAGACCAAAGCATATCTTCAGGTGGGTTTAAATTTACATACGAATCTATTTGCCATAAATCAATAATGGGAGATAGTGGAATTATAAAATCACCAGGCTATCCTTTCAAATATCCCAAAAATACAGTTTGTGAATATGTCATAGGAACATCTCCGGGAAAAATTGTACAGCTGTCATTTCAAGATTTCGATATTGAAGATAATCGATTTTATAATTGTCAATATGACTATGTAGAGGTCCGTGATGGACCAACATCTAATTCATCACTGCTTGGTAGATATTGTGGAGGTTCAGATCATATGCCACCGATACAAACGTCTTCTTTTAATTATTTGTTCATCGGGTTCCATTCTGACATGAGTATATCGGGGACAGGATTTTTCGCAAATTACACGACTTTAGATATAGAATGCGGAGGTATATATAGAGAAACGACGGGACTTATAAACTATCCGGGTTCCGGTAAGGAATATTATAAGAACGATCAGTCCTGTACGTGGCTTTTGATTGCGCCCGAAGCAATGCACATTAAATTGACGTGGAATAGATTCAATACAGAGATACAATTCACTTGTGAAAATGACTTTCTAGAACTGATTGAAATTGATGATGATTATATAAATGGTACTAGTTTAGGTAGATATTGCGGTAAATCACTACCACCAGCTTTAACTACCACATCAAACAAACTAATGATAAAGTTTCAATCGGATTTAAGCGTCAATGGTCTCGGCTTTTCACTTTCATATACATTTATAGATGAAAAATCACACTGTGGCGGTTTTTATATTAAAACGAGCGGTTACATACATTCTCCTGGATGGCCGGACAATTATGAACCCAACAAAGATTGTACTTGGACGATTTCTGTGCCTGTTGGCCAACAAATTGCCTTAAAGATTAAAGATTTTGATTTAGAAATGCCTATTAGAGAAAAATGTGATTTAGGTGATTATTTGTTGATTAGAGACGGATCATCTGATAGCGCACCTTTGCTTGCTAAATTATGTGGCTCTTTTAAAACAAAACGTATCATCTCCACCGCTCACAATCTTTACATTCACTTCCATTCCGATTTCTATTTATCGGGGAAAGGATTCAGTATAGAATGGGATGGAGCACTAAGGGGCTGTGGCGGGACATTGACAAGCGTCGCCGGATCGATATCCTCTCCTAATTATCCACAAAATTATAATGACGATGCGGAATGTTTCTATAAAATTGTTACTAGTAGCGGCTCGCGTATACGAATTGTGTTTGCAGACTTGGACTTAGAACAAACATTGAACTGTAGAGACGACTATGTAGAAATATATGACGGACGCGATGTCTATGCCCCTAGTTTAGGGAGGTTTTGTGATTTGAATAATAATCAGACCAGTATTGAAACTAAAAGCAACTATGCATTCATAAAGTTTCGATCAGATATATTTTTGGGTGGAAAAGGATTTTTGCTTAATTATGAAACAATTTGTAATACAAATGTAAGCGGCAGCTACGGCGTTATAGAAAGTCCTGGATATCCTAACAATTATCCTCTCAATTTGAATTGTATTTGGAACATCACAGTTGGATTGGGCAATAGAATAAATATAACCTTCACCCATTTTAACATCTTTTCTTTTCAATATAGAGGCATTCCATTTAGAGGCATTCCACCTTGGAACACACATCGGAGTCCTTGGGTCTTTAATAATCGTTCTTTTAATTATTCTTCTTTTTACCACACTTATATACAAGGGGGTCCACAATGCGAATCATATTTACAATTTAAGGAGTTAACTGAAGAAAATTTTTCGAACAAGCTCTGTGGTACCTCACTGCCTGCTCCAATTTCAACGAAAAGTAATTCAATGCAAATTAATTTTGTCAGTGGCTATTTCAATGCTGCTAATGGATTCAGACTGGAATGGGTGAAAGATGGATGTGGCGCATACCTGAAAAAACCACGTGGTGATATTGAGCTACCCAAGAATATAATATATTCTAACAAAGGTCTAGAATGTGAATGGGTGATAGAAGCGCAACCAGGTAGCCGAGTGACTGTAATATTAAACGATATATTTGTTGAGGAGACTAAGAACTGTACAGTCGATTCCATCGAATTTTATAATGGGCAAAGCAGTTCATCCCATTTGATAAGTAAAATATGTCACCGGGGTTCTAACACCATCCAATCAAGCAGTAACTATATGTTTGTGAAGTTTGTTAAAAAGTCTTCCTTACGAGATGTCTACTTTTCAGCTTATTATGATTCGGATACGTCTGGTTGCGGTGGTCGCATAACGTCTCGCACCGGTGTCATAACATCCGAAAACTATCCGAAAAACTACAATGATAATATGGATTGCTTATGGTACATAACGGTACCGGATAATCATAGAATAGAATTGAATTTTCTGGATCTTGATCTTTACTCGGTCGACGACGATGATGAAAGTTATTGTGGTGACTCCATTAAAATATATGAAAATTCGTATATTGCAGATACTAATTATACTCATCTTATATGCCCCAAGTCAAACGTGTCTCAGATAATTTCCAACACATCTTATATGGTATTACAATTTACTACGGACACATTTGGCTCGGCGAAAGGGTTCAAAGCTAGCTTTTCTGCCACCTGTGGTGCTATTATAGAAGCAAAGTATGATGGCGTTATAACCAATGATCGGTTTCTCAGCCAAAATCTTCATAATTGTACTTGGGTTATCTTATCACACGATTTAGGAGAAAAAATAAAACTTACCATGGAACACATGTCAATACCGCGTACAATTGAAAAAGTTTCAAAAAAAGGATGCCCTTCGTCCTTTTTTAAAATTTTTGACGGTAACGACATTAACTCTCCAGTAATCGGAGAATTTTGTGGTTATAAGGTACCTAGTGAAATTGTCAGTCACGGCAGTGCACTAACAATTATGCATGGAACATATGGGGACACTTTGAGCGGTTCTTTTACAGCGCACTATTCGACTTTATCAAGCGCCTGTGGAGGCACAGTATTATCTGAAGAAGGGTCAATCGCTTCGCCAAATTATCCGCTCTCTTACCCTCTTGGAACTAATTGTGAATGGACATTACGAGCATCTCCCGGAAACAGTATGTATTTAACGTTTGAAGCTTTCAATATAGTTAACTCAGATCGCTGCAATGAAGATTACTTAGAAATACGAGAAAATAATGGTGGCGGTCGGTTGCTGGGAGTTTATTGTGGTGAAACTGTACCGGTTAATACCACTACTGGTTCAGCAATTTACATAAAATTTCATAGTGGTTATCAAAATTCCGGTACAGGCTTCTTGGCTCATTTTGGAATTCTGCACCAAAATGAGATAACTGAGAAATCCCAAGGAGAAATATCGTCCCCGCTTTATCCTCACGCCTACAACAGAGAAGGTGAATTTTCATGGCGTATTATTGGTAAACTGACCAGTAGTATAACTTTAAATATCGATGAATTAGTAATTCCAAAGCGAGGGGAAGTTTGTGATAGTAAACTAATTATTTACGATGGCTATGACGAAGAAGCACCAATACTCGAGACAGTATGTGGTATAATAAGAAATGAGGATAAAATATTGAATACTAGAAGTTCCCTCGCATATATACGATTTGTTATAACTGAACCAGACATTGATACCGTATTCAACTTAAAATGGTCTCAAACTCAATCAGATTTGATCAGAACAGAAGGTGGAACGTTGAAAAGATGTGGTTATAATGAAAGCAGAGTTATTGCCGCCGGGGCAGCTGTTAATTTTCAATCGCCCAACTATCCGGAAGAATACGGTGAAGATTTATATTGTGAATGGGTGTTTGAAGCAACTGTAGGACGCCATTTGCAATTAAACTTTATTGATTTTAAATTAGAAGAAACTTCTGCATGCTATGCCGATCATGTATCAATATATTCGCGAAACTTGAAAGAAGATTGGAAATTAGTGAAAGAAAATCTTTGTTTATTTGAGAATGCAAAGCAAGGATTTGAAATATCACAGTTACTAAAAGTAATATTACAAACAGATAGTTCAATTGCTGAGAAGGGTTTCTCCGCTAGTGTAAAATCAAAATGTGGAGGACTTATTTCTAAGGAGTCTGGTACGATTGAATTCTCTTGGGACGAACGTGATTTTAGAAATAACATCCGCTGCAATTGGACAATCAAAGTTCGACCTGGCCGCACAGTTAAAATAGATTTTGAGCATTTCAATATAACAAATGAGCACGAGTGTAATCAGTATGTAATGATTCGAAATGGTGAAAGTTTCGAGTCTCCTATATTAGGGGCGGGTAAATTTTGTGGATATACACATGAAGTTAGGGAAAGCCTAATCTCGTCAGGCAATGCCATTTACGTAAGTTATGTTAACAATAATCCCCACATAACTTCCGTAGTAACGACATTCGAAACCTTCAAGTTGCGTTTTGAAGAGAAAAACATAGAATGTGGCTCAACTTCGGCTATCGATATTGACAATAAATGGGAAGTGATATCTTCCCCTAACTATCCATCAGTACCAATGCCCTATTCAGAATGTGTGTGGGTATTAACAGGACCACCTGGAGAAAAATTGAGAATAGAATTTATCGATAGATTTGACATTGATGGACGAGATGATTGTAAAGATGAGTCAATCGAAGTACATGATGGCGCATCAGCGTTGGCTCCAACGATTGGGGTATACTGTGGAACTAAGCCTGGTACAGTCAGAACAAGCAGTAATGCCCTATACATTAAATATTCAACGATGTTGTCTGAGCCAAGAAATGGTTTCAAGGCGAATATTTCTACTGATGTGTGTGGCGGAACTATTATAGCTGAATCCGGAGAAATTACATCGCCGGGATATCCCCATATGCTTATCTTGCCAACGGGATCTTTATGTAAATGGCATATTATATCTCCTTTAAAAAATGTTATTAAGTTTCATATGGTAGATTTTAATATTCCAGAATCAAGGCACGATTGTCAAATAAATGTAACCGTCATGGAATCATTACCGATGAACAAAACCGCTTCAAATCTAATGGAGTTCTGTAGTGATGCTCCTCCAGTATCAAACACTGTTATAGAAACGAGTACGAATGAAGCGACTATATCATTTTTTGTGGGAGATCCTAGTTCATACACTCAAATATCTGAGTATAAAGGTTTCAAAATGACATTTAATTCATCAAGACCTTCATGTGGTGGGACGCTAATGCAGTCTGAAGGCTATTTGACAACACCCGGTTATCCTCGCACAACTTCATTGCGTTTTTGCCAGTGGTTAGTATTCATACCCGATAGAACAAGAAGAGTGAAATTAGAAATTATTGATTATAACGAGAATGAAAGAATAGGTATTTACAATGACGCTACATTTGAATCTGTTATAGATATATATAGCGGAAAGAATATAAGCGGAAATCCTTTGATTTATGAATCTTCAGGTAATAATATTGCAGTGTATCTACTTATGAAAATGTCTTCGTCTCAAAGTTATCCACAAAGATTTAAAGCTAGGTTTACTTCGAATGAACCTACGTTATGCGGTGATAGTCTTCAGGGTACCAGTGGTAAAATTACTGCTCCTGATTTACAGCGCTCTTACGTCTGCAAGTGGACGTATAATTTCGCGGATAGCTACAAATTTAGCAATAACTCTGATTACAATACTATGTTTATAAGTATTACTAACACATTTTCACGGGAATCGAAATGTTATTATTCCCATTCAAGGCTCACCATTGATGTTCCAATTGAAAATACAGGTCAAAAATTCACTCGAACTGTATGTGGAAATCAAACGGAAATTTCCTATAGAATCCCGCTTACATCATTAACACTGAGGGCCATTCAAGTTAATCTTGAACCTCTTCTGTTTAATGTTGAATGGAAACTTCAGCCATGTGGAGGATTTGTTCATCTCTCACAAGAACCCAAAAATATTTTGAATATACCAAAATCATTTAATAATACTTTAGATTGTGGATGGATAGTAATCGCTCCTAATGGAGTTAGAATAGAAACAAGTATTGAGGGAATCTTTAACCACGATTGTTCAGATGAATTTTTAACTGTTCATCATGGTTTGACACAATCAATGTCTGTTATAACGTATTGCAAAAATAAAATACCCGCAAAATCTATCGTTACATCTTTCATGAATACATTCATCCAGTATCATTCTAAAGCTCAACAATCTACTAATTTAAAACTGGTTATGAAAGTTGCTAGCAGCCAGTGTGGCGGCTATTTAAATGGGTATGAAAGAATATTTTCCTCACCTAACTACCCAAATCATTATGATGAAAATACAGAATGTACTTGGGTAATATATGCATCTACAGGTTACAGAGTTTCACTTTCATTTTTTCAACGATTTGTTGTAGAAGATACCGTTAATTGCACTAAAGATGCAGTTATTATATATGACTGGGTAAATGGATCATACCAGGAATTGGCTAAACTGTGCGGGCGAGAAATTCCATCTGTATTAAATTCAACTTCATCTGAGATGAAAGTCGTTTTTCGTACTGATTCTAATATTAATCTAGATGGTTTTACAGCAGAGTGGACTGAAATTTGTGGCGGTGTATTCACAGCTACGGATATAGATCAATTTATTTACAGCCCTGGATACGGCAGCGGTTATGATCCGTTACTTGATTGTTCATATGAAATTCTTGCTCCGACAAACAATAAGTTAATCGTGCAGTTTCAAGACTTTGCCCTTGAAGGTATCTACCCAGAATGTAAATATGACAATCTCACCATAACTGGTGAGCGTGAATACAACTTTCTATTAAAGGTATTTTGTGGTAAACATATTCCACCAATTTTAGAGAACTATGAGAAAGTCATGATAAATTTCAAAACAGATAGTATTGGTCAAGATAAAGGCTTTAAACTGTCATACTCGTTGTATAAGTGTGGTGGAAAAATCACTGAGCCTACAATGATTAGAACAGGATCCGCTGAAGAATATTTTAACGGCCTTAATTGTACTTGGATAATTGAGGCCCCTTGGGATAAAGTTGTCATAGTTAACTTTGCATATATTGACATAGAACCACATTATTCCTGTTCCAATGATTATATTGCTGTTTTTGATGGATCGCAAATAGAAAATGATCACCGATTAGCTTTGTTATGTGGAAAAATTAATTCTTCTACTGTAATAAAGAGTAATAGTAGTAGGGCAATTGTACAATTTGTGTCTGATGACTTTTTGAACTACAAAGGCTTTCAGGCCCAAATTAGTTTCAGCTATGGCGAAGCTGTTGGATGTGGAGGTGTTATCAGTTTATTATCTGTTACTCAATACTCTTTAAAATCCCCACGGATAGGTAATTCATTTGTATACGAAAACTACTTAGATTGCCATTGGTTTGTGAATGCCCCAGAAGATCATGTTGTTAAAGTTGAATTTTCAGCTTTTCATGTATCACCATGCGCCGATGTGAATCAAACAGCGATAGGTATTAGAAAATGCAGCTGTGACTTTGTTGAGATACGGGATGGGCTCAATCCAGATAGTCTTTTGATTGACAAGTTTTGTGGCCACACTTTGCCACCTGCGATAGTATCATCGACTAATGTTTTAAGTATCAGATTGTCAACTGATGGTGAAATAGTGAGTTCTGGCTTTGAAATAAGTTTAAGCTTACAATCTTCCAGATGTTTTCCAACTGAAATAACGGTCGATTTTAATGTTCAAAAAATACATTCGCCTGGGTTTGGACGCGGTGATATCCCGCGGGGTTTACATTGTAAATATATTTTGAAGGGCACTTCGTCACTTATTCCAACACATTTACGAGTTAACTATCTTGATCTAGAACCAGGTACAGCGAATCACTGTTTAAACGACAAGATGGTTATAACAAATTTCCCTGAAACAAATACCACCATTGGGAAAGATTTTGTTCTAAATCACAATACCGACAATTTCTTTTCACTTTCTTCCTATTTCGATTCAATCATAAACTTAAAACCTGAAATGTTTGTTGTGTGCGGCTCAAATAAGACGCTAGATTTTTATTTAAACGGCGATATAAATATAAATCTGATAACTTCAGCCGAGTCGTCATCAACTCACAAAGGTGTAGAGTTGGAGGTATCGTACATTGGCCAATGTGGAAGAAATTATACAGAGTCTTATGGGCTACTACAAAATAGCTATATCCAAGATTACAACGTAAATTTATTAAGTTGTTCTAATTTGATAACTGCTCCTGAAAACTACACAATATCAATATATATAATTGAAATGTACCCTAGTTACTTCCATGGTGAGGCATATTTTGAAATATTGGACGGTGATAAATTGTCATCTCCAAGTTTGTATAAAGTTCAATCATCCTATATTATGCAATCAGTTACTTCGACAGGAAGGTATTTGCTGTTGCACAATGTCATGAAAGGTACTGAGCAAATAATGTATAATATAAATTATGTTACCACAGATAAAGGGCGGGGATGTGGGGGTAGACTGATAAATGAGTTCGGTAGAATAACGAGTCCCATGTATCCAGAAGTTTATAGGAAGAGGTCGACGTGTGAATGGGAGCTTGAGACGCCGATTGGCACTCAGCTCCGTCTGCACTTTAGTGAATTTGATTTAGGTGTACTTTGCGATCAGAATTACGTTAGTTTGGTTGATAGGAATGGCAACATCGTTTCATCATATTGTTCTGAAACGCCGGCTGACTATACTAGCGAAGATAATTATGTTAAAGTTGTTTATACTACTACAATGAGCAATGGTGGGACTGGTTGGATAGTAGATTTTGTAGGTATTGTTGATTTGTAATATACTAATAATATGCGTATAAATAAATAAGTTTTAATTTGTGTAATTGAATAGTTTACTCAGAATAAGTACTGTTATATCATTAGACTTTAAGAAATTATTAATTAAAGTGTTTAATTCGATATATTATTTTATTTACTACGGATGAATGATCAAAATATAGCCGTCTTCTTCTGGCATCACTCTATTGGTAAAGATTGGCTGTTAACACCTTGAATTGCCGGATATCTTGCGCTACAGTCTCTTGGCGTATGTGATGCCGGCCCTCTGCCAAACATGCTGCAACTTCGACTGTTTTTACCAGACCATTTCTTGCCTTGAATTTTAACATTCTGATTAAATTTTCGTATCATCCCGATTAGTTGAAGGACTCTTTCATTCGACTCTTTGGATCCAGCTGATGTGATGCATGCGATGGTAGCATCACATCTCAAAAACTTCGAGGCGCCTTTATGGTTCTAATATATATCTAATAAGGTAATTAAAAATAATATAGCCGAATATATGCAATCGGAAACATACCATTTTAAATTCATTCACAATAATATGTTCTTTAATTGTTAATAACAAATAATTTGGACAAGATTGCCGTGAGATGAATTAAGGACTATTTTAAATAGGATTTTAAGTTTAATGCAATTTATTAATTACATAACATATAATGTAATATGTAGTAAAAACACTTTTATTGATAGTCAAGATAATTAACATCGCTGAGTTTTTCATAATTTATAATGTGTAGTTTGAGGTATATTTTATAATAAATTGTTTTGAAAATAATAATTTGTCCCGTTTTATTGTAGATACATTTATTTATTTATTGTATATATAACCAGGAAAACAAAAGAAGTTTACAATTGTGTAGTGGAAACATAGACTGGAAATAGCTTTTCTGTCCACGTCGGACTCATTTATAACTTATATACTAATACGAAAGATACTCTGACGATATTTGCAGCACGCATTCTGTCAATGTTATAACAAACGCCATAAGGTTAAATCAAAAAACTTTAGAGGTGTCAAGGGACACCCGGATGGAACGAAATTCCTTTCGATTAATTTATATGTTAATTGGTATCATAACCGTATGATAGATTTTCTCGACACCAATCTTACGACGAAAAAAAAAGCCGACATCACGAGGTGTTCCCAGGCGGTCACCCAAGTACTGACCTCGCCCGACGTTGATTAACTTCGGTGATCGGACGAGAACTGGTGTATTCAACGTGGTATGGACGTTGGCGATAGCTAAATCGAAAATATAACAACTATAGCAAAAAGTGTCGTTACAACTTTTGGTCTAAATTTATTCCGTCTAGCCCCCTTTCGCAACGCTCGATAACTTCGTTCCAACAAGACTAATTTAGTTAAGTGATTCCAAAAATAATTTTCATTTCTTATCCCTACAAAAAAAAGCCAACATCACGAGGTGTTCTCAGGCGGTCACCCATCCAAGTACTGACCTCGCCCGACGTTGCTTAACTTCGGTGATCGGACGATAACCGGTGTATTACAATAGCAAATAGCAAAAAAGTGTCGTGACAACTTTTCGTAAGAATTTTTTCCGTCTAGCCCCTTTTCACAACGCGCGATAAGAAACTTCGTTCCAAAAAGTTTGAATTGTATGGTGATTATCTTAAATTTTCCGTGCAATTTTCTTATTGACGTGACAACGTCTTATAATTCGATGGAGCCGGCTGCACGTACGAAAAAACATGACTCATGCGGCGTTACCTCGCTCTGAGGCGTTCCATTTAAAATTGACATAATTGTATTGATGCGTACAAATAAATGTAACTTGATCAATTCAATTGTGATTTCTATTTATCTCCTCTATATCCATACAAAATACCTATCAAACAAATTAATTTTTTTTTTTTAAATGCAACCATCCCATCAATAGTTTTTTATGACGTTGTCACGTTCAACTATCGTCAGTAAACCGACTTTACAGACAACCGATTTTTTTTAAATATATATAGATAATACATAAGTTGAAACGTCGGGTTTTTAAAATAATCTCTCTTTTCATAATTGTTCATTTATATTTAAATGTGTGCTCAGGAATTAAAAGTCATTATAAGTGGTAAAGATTTATTTAAATTGTTGTGAATACAATATATACTAAGTATACGAATATTTCTTACACAATCTGTATAACTTGATAAAGATAATTGTTTTTAAAAAGAACAAGTAACAAATGGTGGGCCTGCCACATAATACATACATCCTCATGACTATATTACAGTTAAATTGTCTACGACATATTCAAATTTAGCTGTGCATGAATATTAAATAATTATAACAAGTAGTTCCGGAGATTTCCGCGTATAAACAAACTTATAATAATATTAGTAGATTATAAAAATAAAGAAAGTATAGCTGAATAATGGGGTCCAGCTTTAAATAACATTATAAGGCTCTTTATACGTATACTCCTCATCCTTCTAGCAAAATACTAGAAAAGTCAGCCACTTACACAGCTTAGCAGTGGGAATGTAAAATGGTAGGCGACAACAATAACAGGCAACTACAATTGAGTGCTTGTTATTGGTCTTTATAATATTACTAGTAACATAATATCGTTATAAGTTTTATTATATAACTTATAACGATATTGATCTAATTAGTTATATAATATAAGTTATAACGATATTATATTACGAGGCATGCCTTTTAAGTTCTGTCGTTTCCATATTTCCCGGCAACTTTGAATTTGGACCTGTACTATATTCGAATGTCTGTACATTTTGAATCTCAAAACAGTTAAAAGTATTAGGATTAATGCTATTGTTTAGTCACAGCGTCGATTTAAATGTGTCAAGTTACGTACGAAAATGAATCTCTCTAAGGAAAATGTTCGTGCAATAATTTTCTACAAATTTAGAAGAGGCCTGACACGGCTTCAGTGTTTGAAGAGCTAATATCTGTGTTCAGTGATGAAGCCCCATGTCTGCGGACTGTCGAACGCTGGTATTTAGAATTCCAGCGTGGACATACTGGTGTTAGTGACCAATCTAGCGAAGGACGCCCAAAATCCGCCTTCACTGAAGAAAACATCATTGCTGTGAGACAACTAATTCTCGAAGATTGTCATGTGACGTATCGAGAGATAGAGGCTCTATTAGGCATCTCAGGGACAACCATTCAGAAGATCTTGCATGAAACGCTTGGTGTGAGAAAGCTAGTTTGCCGTTGGATACCGCATCTGCTTTCCGACGATCACAAGGCGGCCCGCGTCAGATGGTGTAAGAAAACTCTGCAAAGGTTCAACCGAAGAGAGTCAAATCACGTCTACGACATCATCAGTGATGCCGAATCTTGGATCTATGCCTACGATCCTGATTCCATACAACAATCTACAATCTGGGTCTTTCAAGACGAGCCAAAGCCGACTAAACTCGTTCGTTCTCGAAGCACTTCAAAGAAGATGGTGGCCACTTTCGTTAGAAAAACCGGCCATGTTGCGTCTATTGCACTTGAAGATCGTAGAACAGTTAACGCAGAGTGGTATGCCACAGTTTGTTTACCACAAGTCATCGCCAAACTTCGAAAATCTAACTTAAAGCGGCGCATCACCCTGCACCACGACAACGCCAGCTCACATAGCGCTCGTCAAACAATTCAGTATTTGAAGCAGGAAAAAGTAGAAATTCTTGACCATCCTCCATACAGTCCTGACCTAAGCCCTAACGATTTATTTACATTTCAAAAAATTAAGAAAAGTCTTCGTGGTCAAAGGTTCCAGACCGGAAAGAAGCAGTCGACGCTTTCAAGTCAGCCATTTTGAACACCTCCACTTTAGAGTGGAATTAATGTTATAATAACTGGTTTAAGCGAATGGAAAAGTGTATTAAGCTATGTGGTGAATACTTTGAAAAACAATAAAAAGTACTATAAGGTTCTAGTTGTGTTTTTTTCTGCAAACGACAAAACTTAAAAGGCATGCCTCGTACTAGCCTGTTTACGCGTTGAGTGAATTTAAATCAAACGCAATATTTTGTCTTCTGTTTCTAATTTTATATTCTCAATTGACTGGTCGGTTTTGCAAGTATTCAATAAACTTGCTTAAATATAGTGCAAGTCCCAATCGGGAATGATTTATGACCATAGAACAATTGTTCTTGTTATAATTTACAATAATTTAGTGTTGTGTCTACGTTAGTGAATAATTTATACAGGAATGGCAGTGAATACTGTGCCTATATCTATATTAACTCTTATATCATAATAACTCAAAGCCGTGCTAAGCTAAACCTAAAATTGAACCGTTTGTTTTAATTTATTAGATAATCTATGTAAATAAAAATATAAATTTTATTCTGCAATATTTCTTTCACATATTTATTTTGCTTCACTACAAATATATAAAATTATGCGGACATTCATTACTTTTATTACTTTCAGTAACAGTTATCTGTAGTTGAATTTGACTGCATAGGAAATATGTAGAAACTTACAAAAATCCTGAATAGAGTAAGTATTAACAGACTTCAAACAAAATTCCTTATCCAGAACCAACTGTAATTCAATTCTAAATAGTCTAGGCACCTCCATATTCTATAATCCCGATTCGAAGTCTCTTACTATCTCACATTATATAACGCATCATTTGTCGATTACGCATCTTCAGCCAATGCCAATTTTGTAAAACTTCAATCCAAAATCCATTCGCCATTCAAACTTGAGTGCTTTCAAAATCAAGTTTCAAAATTCGATTCTTAGACACAGTATGTTTTCTATATTCCAATTCGAATCACCATTCGAAATTTGAAAATGCTTCAGTCAAGTCCGTCAAAGTCTAGAACGTGAAATGCTTGTGGCGAGGGTGTGGGAGGTTCCACTATAAGGGCTGGAGGTGCCCGAGGTCGGCGCTAGTCTTCCACCAGCTCCCATAACATCAAAGCAGCCTCGCTACCACCAGAGGACACTAAACAACGGTCGTTGAACATAAAGCGAGAGGAAAGGACAGCCCCTGAATACACTTTGACTTCATTGTACTCCGCCTTTGCACTAGCACACGGGTATCTGAAACCAGAAGGAGAAGAAGCAATGTATGTTAGAAATTTGTAATTAATAATTAAGGTAAGATAACCGAAAGACAATATTGTAATTGTAAATTAATTTTTGTTATTATGTATTTCTTTTTCGTTACAAGGGTTGCCAGAAAGAGGTCTTTTGTTAGCTGGCTGCATTCCTAATAATTTATGTTACTTGTTTTTATTTGTACAGTTTTAATAAACAAATTATACCTGAACAAACGTAGATATCCATCAGAGTCCCCGCTTATAAGAAGATCGTGAGCCGAGGATCTGCTCGAAGCAGTTATTAATGACGTCATCGGGTAGAAACGATTGTTCCACATTCCTAAAAAATATTAGTAAATGAAATAATATAGATATATTGCAACTAGAAAAGCATTTGGCTACAAATAAAAATTAAAATAATAAGATTACATTTTGTATGAATAATTTTTAACATGACAATGAGTGAGACAACACAATCGAAGGGACCACCCGGGTAAAGTAGAGTGGGCAGGCAAAAAGAAGGTGGGCTGATGACTTGATAGACTTAGCAGGAAAAAACTGGCAAAGATAGAGACACCTGGAAAGGGTTGGAGGAGGAACCAAGAGGAACATCCTATAAGAGGGGACATATCCACAGGCGACTAACATTTTTTTATTATAATATTATCTTGCAATCAGTCAGCTAGACTATGAGCAGATGTGTTGAGAGCTGTTAGGCGTTCAGAGCAAAATCTCCATCGAGACTGCTCCTCTCTTTCAACCGTGTCTATCAAGACTTAGGATTTGTCTTTCAACCGTGTCTATCAAGACTTAGGACTTGTCTAGGCGACTAACATATTACTACTAACATTTAGCTAAATAGTAACAACATTTGAAATGGAACTAATGATGTGGAGATAAAAAAGGATTTAAATAAAAGCCTTTAAAAATAAATTAATTTGTGAAATAGGAACAATGATGAAATTGTTACATTCAATATATATTCTTCTTATTATTACTATTATTGGGCGACCCAAAACTATTTAGAGACTAAAATCCCCATGAGATTAATTTGCATGATATTGTTGGGAATCGGTAGTATTTATATTTTATTTCGGTATGTTCATCTAATAAGACTTCGAAGCACATATGTACGTAGGATGTTTGTCTGAAAGTTTTTCGGGAACGCAAAGTCATACAGAGATTATCTTTTTTCTAATTAGGTATATCAGATAAGTTAGAATATGGTCCAAGTTTAATAAAATAAAAACCATACTATGTTATGTTGTTAATAAAGAATTTAGATAACCTGATACTAGGAAGCCAACAGTTGAGTTATAAGTCGACCACTTGACATCTTTCATGGCCATTGGACTCTTTTCTGGTGATAAGGCTTTTATGTCCCCTGAAAAGTAAATTATAAAAATCACTTCTAAAATATTGGATACTAGCTGGCCTGGCGAACATCGTACCGCCTAACAGTCGATTCTTTATTTGTTTAAAATACTTAATCTGCTATTCGGGACACCGGTCTAGCTAGTAAGATAAAAAAAGAAAATTGATAAGACAACAAATACATTATGTCAAAAAATAAAAATTTACCTTCCCGGAACCCCTCCACTAACACTTGAACTTATTTGTATTATAACTGTCCCAATAACAGCTTATATACTAAAATGAATTATGGAAAATATAAATAAATACTCTTTGTCATAAAAGCTTATTTCGAAGATATACTAGTAGGCATACGACAGAAAATACTTTAGAAACATTCCTAAAGCGTTACTACGCCACACTGAAATCGCGAATATATATATATATAACAGATAAGTTATTAAAATTCAAACGAAGCATTAATGCGTTAGAAGTGAGGAAATATGTTTTATTGTGTTTAATGCAGGTTGTCCCTTGTTCTTTTTTTTTATAGAACAGCGAGCAAACGGGCCGGTGGCTCATCTGATGTTAAGTGATACTAACCGCCGCCCATGGACTCTCTCAATGGCAGAGAGCTCGCGAGAGCGTTGCCGGCCTTTTAAGAATTGGTAGTTTGGCTCTCCATTAGTAACTTTCTTGAGAAAAATCTTTTTCGTAATAAATGGTGCAAGCAAAGTTGTGAATTATGCTTCTATGTACTTGATATCTTTAATCGACTAATCCTTTATTTTAAATTACTTACAAAAAGCTAAATCATAATCAGCTGTAACAGTTTGTAAGTAGTTCCCGTCAAGACTCCAGTCGAGGTGAACTAATGGTTGTGCTCCGCGAATTTTATTCCACTTCTTATAAGAAAAGCCATCTCGGGACACGCGGAACAAGTAAATACTGCCGTTTTGGGAGCCTATTGCTAATACATCGCCAGCTGGAAAATTTACTTCAACAATAAAATATGTATTGTATTATATTATATTATAAACTAAGTTATTATATGATATTGCTTTTATTTATATGGCATGGAGCAAACGGGGAGGAGGTTCACCTGATGTTAAGTGATACCGCCCATGGACACTCCCATTGCCAGAAGGCTCACAATTGCGTTGCCGGCGTTTTAAGAATTGGTACGCTCTTTTCGTGACGGATTGCTTGTCTAACACAATCGTAATGTGTCTTTGCAACAGGATATTAAACAAGTTATTTTTTATATAATGGCAGGCAAACCAGGAGTCTCATCTGATGTTAAGTGATACCGCCGCCCATGGACACTCACATTGCCAGAGGGCTCGCAAGTGCGTTGCCGGCCTTTCAAGAATTGGTCAAATTGGAAGTCGAATTGGTTCGATAAATACTTCAGTGGGCATCTGGCTGTTTGGTTCCATTGTGGTCCTTGTAAATAAGATAAAATACTCTCACATTAGTACTTCAACCAATTACCTGTATTATACTGCAAACAGTTGAGTGGGGATCCACAGACTCTGACAGTACACACTGGTGCACCTGCATCCGCATTCAATACAATTAGGTGACCCTCAGTGCTTCCAGCTGCGAGAGCTCCGCCTCCCGAGTGCCAGGTTAAGGAAACGCATTCGTAACCCACCTGAAATATCATACATTCATTACTATACGTTTACCGTTTGACTAACAACTAGTTCCAGCACTAGGTAATCTTATTAAGATCACTGGCGCTATAACCTCTGAATGTTGGCTTCAGATGTCTTAATCTGTTTCGGTAAAAACAATTCTTAGTAGGCCTAACGTTAACGAACATAAAAAGTAAGTTGAAAAACTACTTTTATACGCATTTGTCGCGTTCCTAAACAAGACTGCTATGGTTTCATTTACGAGTATACTAACCACAGCGGATTTCTAATGTAACATATTTACTGTGCAAAGTATCCTGCAGCCTCCTGCTATGAAATTCCTTACCAATTGATATCAGACGAACTCTCTCTTTAAATTTGTTTAAAAAGCTTCTTTTTTATCATTTTTTTCTGTCTCGTAATTACTATTAATTACGTACTTATACTACTACCTACATATATAAATTATTGTGACTCAGTTAACCTTTTGATTGGTATTTAAATTTTTGTTTAGACATATTTTTATTTTTTCTTTAGATTTCACTTTATTTTATTTTAGTTATAGTTAGGTGTTATATTGAGTTTTTTTGTTAATTCTTTATACACATCTTGTACTATATCCTCTGTAGGTGTTTCTTTTTTATTGTTCCACATGTGGGTTGCCTGGAAGAAATCGCTTGTTAGCGATAAGGCCGCCCGTTGCCTTATAACTTATGTAACCTTATTTTTAATTTTTCTTTATATACGTATGTTTTTGTATAAGGTAATCAAGTATAAATGAATATGATGTTATTATATTATTCTGTAAAATATTAAAAAAAAAATTGCGTATATAAAAATAGAAGTCTATTGGTGCATATTATGATTCTGCTCTTCTCTACGTTTGACTCTTCAGGTGGGGTTAAAAATGTTACCCCGGAGAATTTATCTGTAATCTGAGGCTTATAAAACATTGATGAAATAGATAGGTCGCTATCAATGGACCTACACAGATCATACGAGAAATAAAAATGGTAGACCGGCCCTTATTACCAGAGGTGGAAAATCATCAATGAAACAAAACTATGATTATTGTTTTGAATGCCATCATTACTATAAAACAGTATACGGTATCACAGAAATTTTCCGTCTTATCCCAACTGGGATAAGACATATATATACGAGTACCTGGGTAGCAAATACAAGTTTGTGCCCTTTCCACAGTGCTATGCTCTTGTCATTCCCCGCCGTAGCGAACATTTCGTCATCAGGGTGAACTGCTACACCCATTAGCTGCTTGTGATGCCCGAAGACTATCTGAAATTGTTTACGCTGATTAAAGAACTGGGGCAAAATGATTTTTTTTTTAAATATTAAAACAACAACAAAGCTCGGTCGTTTTACTAATTAAACTTAATAGTTTTATAGTAATCGAAGTTCGTCAATAGTATTACTTATAAAAATCTGTTTAATTAGCTTTGTATTGAGAAATCAAAGAACAGCTATAACTCTTATTTTGAATACTCTTTATTCAATTTTCAATTTCAAAATTCTTTATTTTGTTTCACAAAAATTTATAGTGTACATTATATCCAGTGTACATTATTTCCTGCAATGTAAAATACTTACAACTAGACATATTTTTACAGCTATTTTGCTTTTTTAAAAACTTATAAAATTGATAAAACTAAAGTTATAGTGTTTCGAAAGGTTTTAACAATAACAAGCTATATTTAACAATGAGGTAAACTACCTGGTAATTTTGCAATCTTTAGATGAGATTTGCATTTTGACATGCCTAAATTGAATAACTAAATATAGTTCTAACAATAATTGGGGTAGCACCGAGAACAAAAGAGAATACTCTATATTAAAATTTCTCACAGTATCTCAAAAGGCACAATGCTGCACAATTTGAAGAAGGACGCAGGAGGCTTACGTCCAAGAATTGACACAAGGTAAGACATGGGTATCCATTACTAGAGGAGACGTGTATTATATAGTTACCTACCTAATAAAATTTAACTAAATAATTTTTTAAATAAATATACGTTTGTAAAGGCAGCGGTTCAAGATAGGCCCAAAGTTTTATTTGGCAGATTACCAAGTCTAAAATAGCGTGGACTAGGAGCAATATATAGTAAAAGAGATTACATATACAATATACGAACTTGATTAAACCTCCGTTGTAAAGACCCTTCCATAATATTGTTCCTAGTTGTCCCTACATAAAGGTTGCCATCATTTCTGCCAGGTCGCTGTGGGTAGATACTTCGAACCCCACCCGCTGTATCTGGAAGCTAGAATAATAAATAGGGTTTTAATTTTGTTTACATTTAATACCTAGTATGGGATTATAATTTATGTCAAGATTTGCTAACTGACTTATTGCTTAATTGTATGAAAAAGAGAAACAACGGTTAATGTGAATGTGGTATATCACAGAACAGATTTTTTTTAAACTTATGTAACTTTAATCACGTTGTGGTTTATGACATTTTCCTTTGAATAATTGTTGAGGTTGAGTTTGAATAATTGAAGAGGGAGGGTAAACTTGCTGAGTTTCTTGCCCGTTCTTCTCAGAACAAGGCCTCCTGGTAGTTTTGCGAACGGATGACGTAGTCTTGCTCTTTCGCGAATTTTGTAAACGTTTTTGATATTCATAAGTATGCCCTAAGACGCATCTAAATTGAATAAACGTTTTTGATTTTGAATAAAACTGTAAAAGGGTTGAGGGACACAGTAGGGTAAAAGGTAATTTCATATTGTATGGTATTTTGACAACTGGAGGAATGTAAATGGATTACTCTGGAAGTAGATTTCTAAAAAACTAAACTTTATTTTAACTTTTAACTAAGTCATACCGTATATATTCAGATACCTTTGTTTCCGTTATCCTCTTGTAATTCTGCAGAGAGTCCCAGGCTGCGATCTTTCTATCTCTTTCACCTCCCGAAATGAGAGTACCTTCAGAGAGCATTACTAACGAGCTGATGCCTTTTATATGTGCCTGGAAAGGTCGGTTAAACAAGCGTTATAACGTTTATATAAAGGCGATTAATCACCTTTTTCATAAAGTATCAGTCTGTTTCAACTACTTTTTTATCTGTTTTCAGCGTAAACATAATTTGACAGAAGAAGTACTTAGTTCATAACGTACGTAATTGTACTTGACCTACCTAATGGTTGAGTTAGTGTTAGGTGTTTTTAATATGTATAAAGTCGATTAGACAGATCAGACAGAGAATTAGACAGAATCTTTCTGCTTAAAAACATATGTGTCTCTTGAAAGGTGTATTAATTGCTCACATTACAGATATATAGAAGTTGAAGAAGTGAAGTAACAAAATATTATTTGTGCCGTAATAATTTAATTATTTCTAAAGATTCATGATTACTAGCTGACCGGGCAAACGTCGTTTTGCCATGTATATCATATAAATAAAAAATAGGGGTTGATCGTAGAGGGGTGAATGTTAGGGGTTGTATGTATTTTTTAATGCTGTATCATAAAAAAATAAAAACAGAAAAAAATAAAAAATATATATTTAGGGGTGGACTACCCTTAACATTTAGGGGGATGAAAAATAGATGTTGTCTGATTCTCAGACATACCCAATATGCACACAAAATTTCATGAGAATCGGTCGAGCCGTTTCGGAGGAGTTTAACCACAAACACCGCGACACAAGAATTTTATATATTAGATTGATTATAAGATAGTTTGTTGTTATTATTTTTATGATCGCAATACAGCGAGGGAATTATGCCAACATTAAAGGTACACTGCCACAGGAACCAACCTTTTTAAATTTGTTTTAATTTTCAGTTTATCAACATAATAAATATTATTATTACTATGTAGGTTAAGAATATTGTAAATACTTCATATGTGTGTGTTGGAAATAAAAATATCAATATACCTCAAACTCCATTCGAACGAAGTAAGCCCCATCACTATCGACACTATAAATTGTGATAAAACCATCACTATCGGCAGTCACAACATCGCCATCTTGTTCGAATTGAAGAGCTGTCACGTGAGTTCTTGAAGGCTAATAAAGTAAAATTTAAGTTTAGTGGCAAGTTTTGTATGCTTTATTTTCACATAAATCCAAGTGCTTTTCAGCGTTCGTGATCAGGAGGTCAACGTATTGTAATAAATTCTCGTTTATATCTGATTTGTAGGTACACTTGTATCATATGGTCATAAACGTTTAATTTTATAACATTTTTTTAACTTTAATGTATTACATTAGGTTACAAAACCTACGCTGTAATTTAAGGTTTCAACTGACTTTTAATAATAAAAACGTCAATATGAATGAATAGATGGGTCCCGGGTTCGATCCCCGGCTTCCATCTGATGTGATGAGCATTTGGTGTTGTGCTTAGGTCTTAGGTGTTTAAATATGTATTTATATGTGCATCTATCTATAATATGTATGTATATACGTTGCCTAGTACCCATAACACAAGCTTCACCAGCTTAGCATGGGACTAGGTCAATTGGTGTGAATTGTCTTAAAAAAAACATAGATTGACAATTCGAAAAAATGTATGCTTTACTTACAGGTTTGATAATGTCCGTCCGTTCGAAGAATCCATCTTTACGTCGATTCCAAAACGCAAGATGACCTTTACCGTGTGTGATTAGCAAATTGTCATCCAGGGGATGAAAAGCTGCCCCCGTGAGTTCTTCTTGCAGCGTCTACGGAAGTTATTTTTATTTTCATACACATACATACATCTAACAATTTTTTCAAATGGTCTGAAGTGTTGATAATACGAGTGGCAGTTATAATAAACATAATTAATTAATAAAACCATATTAAACGTTTATTAATGGGATGTCGTTGATCCCTTGGAAATAGGACGGGCTATAGTATGCGAATGCGATACTACTCCTTTGGACAAGCATAAAAGCTGGGGCGGCCGCAGAGCAGGCAGAAAATAATAAACGGCACAAATATAAGAGTCTTTCCTCCAACTTCGATTTTGTTCCCTTTGGAGTAGAGACTCTTGGGCCGTGGGGTTCAAGTGCACAGGCGCTTATTAAATATTTAAGTTGGCGCCTAGTAGATAGTAGGTACAAGGAAAAAATCTATAACAAGTATATAAAAAGATAAACTATATCGCTTACTACTACAATGTTATTGTAAATAAAAAATGTGCAATTTCGAATATGCTAATTTCTTCGATCTTTAAATTCTTAACTTTGTGAAACTAATTGTGCTCTTAAATAGAAGTATCGTAAATCAGGGATGAGAGTCGCACGCTTAAGCCCCTAGACCAACACAGCTATAGGTTTATTTAAGACTTTAATGTATATATAATATATATAATACATATGTTTTAGTTTTTCATCAATGAAATCCACTATAGTCAGGTGGGGTAAATGCATGAACGGGGCAAATGTAATACCATAACTTTAACTGTTTACACACAAAATAAACTAGTGCTGGCATCTCTTATACACGTAAAGTACTTCTTGCACTACACTCTGACAACTTATTGAATCTGATGGATTGACAGATTTTCACCAATCTCATTGCAATAAAAACCAAAGTAAATTTCAATTTGCGTATTTTATCGCAATTACCCCAGATTAGTAACTATCTACACTATTAGAATTTTAACATATTTTTTACATTTACCCCTTTACACCGGGAAAATGCAACAGAGAGTTAATCTGTAATCATCCATAATTAAATATAAGTAATTACATCAAACAAAAGCCTAAAACACGTTTAATATTCACAGTAAAAAATATTTGTAAATTGTAAAAGACCACAAAATAACAAGTCAATCTAGTTATGGTACTCGCATTTATCCCACCTGACCCTATCACTATATTTATTAAGACAAGCAAATTAATAATGAGTAAAACATACGTGTAATTAATATTATTCTGATGTTCAATTTCCATTTCATATAATTCAAATAAAGTTGTCACAAAAACAGGTCACATGCCGAGTACCTCGCGTGACGAATCAGTGAACAGTCGCCAAGAAAAAGTATTCGTACAATATTATCAAATGTAAGATTTGAATTAAACAATGACGTAATAATACATCTTACTACTTGATAAACGTGTTGAATAATATAACGTTAATAAATTATTAGAGAAATATTTTCATATCAAACATGTTTATATCAATTTTAGCATAGATAATAATGCATAGCATAGATCATGTTTTGTCAATCTAATAGGCAAGTAGGTGATCTGCCTCCTGGGCCTGATACACGCAGTTGACGTTTTGGTTCTAAGGCAAGCCGGTTTCCTTACGATGTTTTCCTTCACCGTTCGAGTGAATGTTAAATGCTCACTGCACCAAAGGCAAGTCCGAATGAGAGTTGTTATCTATACTAATTTAAAGAAAAGATATTTGTATTTTTGCATGTATGCGATGAATACAATATACACAATAAATACTGTCACTGTCTACTGTTACTTTTTTAAATTATTTTAGCATTATTCCGCTATTATTATATATTTTTCCTAAGTATGTACACAACTAAAAATACAGCCGTTCGTAGCGTGGACAAGATCTAAGTATGTATGTTTATAAAACTTATAATATGTGTAGTGATCATAGATAATAATGAAATATAACGTTATATTGAAAAAAATAACAAAACTTTCAGATAAAATAATTATTGTTTACATTAAATACAACTTATTTTTTTATTTAAAATCTAAAACCTCCATTTACATTTATAGTATTATTATTAGTTATTTTTAATTTATTAATATAAAAGTAACAGCAGAGGTTCCTTACGACTATAATAATTAATAATAATAAATAACTACACCAGTAGGATACAAGCTTAGTGTATTCAAAGAAATATAGTATTCCATGTCATGGAAACATGAATAAAAATAGGTATTATTTTGTTTTTTATAAACACCTTGAACAATGAACTTTTGTGAATATTTTTCGTAAGAAAATAAATTCATGAACGAAGTGCATTTCGTGGCGACAATCGAACATTCCATCTATACGACCGGCCTTGAGACTAGCAAGGTCATTCAGTTATATGATCAGTAGCCGAGCGGTTACAGGATTCTTAAACAGAGACTACCCTCTGAACCCTCTGAGTTCGAATCACACTATTGATTTCTGTTCGCAATTAAATCTTGCTCGTACAGTAGCTTCCTTTTATAGAAATAAGAAATTTGTGGCTAAGCTTTATACATATACCCACAAAATTGATATAAAATCAAAGTATCATTTACTCAGAAATGAAAAATTTATGAAATTTATAATCTGCTACGTGTAATGTACCAGTGAACGTACAACGTACGTACAACTTGATTACTAACATTGATTAACATTTTACAATTTACTGTAACTTTGTTTATCATGCTCTTAATGAAGTTTAAGTTTTCATTTAGTTTTTATTATTATTTTATTTGTTTATTTGGTGGTTGCTTGGTTAATTAATACCCTTGCTAGCTTGCTTATGTTCTTATATAATTGATATGTATGTGTAGGTGTGTAAAACTTGTGATGTAATACTTTCTTGTATAATTTTATGCATACACGTTGTTTTAGAACTTATAAATATATAAAAGAAACTGAGAATGATTATATGTTATGTGCAATGGTTTATTAAGGTTGTGTAATAGTTATACTACAAAAAAATCTATCACTGATCTGATAATAACTGGTAATTAAAATACAAAATGGTACTTACAGCAACTTTCCCAAGAAGATGTCCCCATTGCCACTGCCACACGGAAAGAATACTCTCGCGACCACTGTCTACAGCCATGACGTAGCTTCCTCCATTCTTCGTGAAAAAGAAAATGGTTAGTACACAATTAAAGACACGTATGGTGTATGCAGTTTGTATGTTTTATGTAACATGCGTTTTCAATCTGTCTTGTTATAAATTCTATTGGCCCACACTTGAAATGTTTTCACTTGGCTTAAATGCTATTATTATAAAGATACAGTCAAAACCCTTTACGACCACATCGTTTAGAATAACATACCGGTTATATTGACCAAAATCAAAGGTCCCGGCTGAATTCTATTGTATTAGGTTCTTAATAACAACTTCATCGGCTGTTATTACTATCGGTTTTTACGACCAAATATGAGTGCCTTCGATGTCGTTATAACAGATTTTGACTGTATTAATATTTGTAACTCGCCAATATATTGTGTTTAATGATGAAGGTGATATAAACATCTTATTTATTTTTTTTTAAATAAAAACAAAGGTACCAGCTGAGAAAAAGCCACCGCAGACACGCCAGCTTCAAACTCCGCCATCCCAAAGACGTGTAAAGTCTGCAAGGTGTCAGTACTCCATATTCGCACATGAGCTTGTGCACGACGACCGCGCCCTGCCTTCTGGCCGCTAGCTACGAGCTCTCGGGACGGGTGTAATTCCATACTGTTATTAAAATATTGAAAAAAATATATATAGTAAGTATTTATTTAAAGTCAAAGTCAAAATAACTCTATTCGTATAGGTAAACAAGTACACTTATGAACGTCAGAAAATAAGTTAAATTAATTCCAAATTTACATTTACTACCAGTTCGCGAGTTAAAGGCGGACAAGAAGAACTGGCAAGAAATGTATGATTTTTATGAAGAATTTAACAATTTTAAGTTGGTAGATTTAAAAAAAAATTAACAAAACATTTTTACAATCTCTTTATAAATATTTTTTAAATTACTAGCCAGATTAAAAGAGGAATATTACCTCTTCATTATTATCCCATTTTCACTATTAAATATTGTGTTGCGGGACTTACCATTGAATATCTTCTGTGTGTCCCATATAATGCCTTTGGGATTCTTCGTCCCTGTCATACATTACTGCAATAGCTGCGACATAGTATAACAGTTCTCCAGTGGGTAGAACCCAAAGATTTTTTCTGGAATCGGCTCCTCGGTATCCGTAACTGTATTAATGTTAAAGAAATTCAGCTCTTATTGCACTATCATATTTCTTCGGAAACAAAACATTTATAAGCATCATTTTTGGAATTCCATATAATAAACTTCAATAGATTGGCCTAGTGGCTTCAGCGTGCGACTCTCATCCCTAAGGTCGTAGGTTCGATCCTCGGCTGTGCACCAATAGACTTTCTTTCTATGTGCGCATTTAACATTCGCTCGAACGGTGAAGGAAAACATCGTGGCAACCGACATGTCTTTCACCTAAAAAGTCGACGGAGTGTGTCAAGCACTGGAGGCTGATCACCTACTTGCCTATTAGATTGAAAAATTTTAATGAAACAGATTCAGACATCTGAGGCACAGACCTAAAGAGGTTGTAGCGCCACTGATTTATTTATTTATTTTTTGAAACTTAAATTAACTGGTTTGTTTATTATTCATTTAGCAGTTTTGATTTTAATAGTATCGTGTACATTGAATAAAACCGAAACATTCTCCGTTATATTCAAGTTTTTAATTGTACGATTTTAAGTTATTCGGTAAGTTGTCTTAAACTGATTTTATACTTATTTGTAAAGTATTCATGAATGTGGTTCCTAATACACTTTAAAAGTGAAATATAGTTTAAACCAAGCGAAATAAAACATGATGGTTTATTATCTGTGCCATAAAGTTGTGGAATACGCTCCCCGACTCCACACGATTGGGTTCCTCTTCTAAAAGTAGTCATTCTCAAATAATAATTAAAGACGAGGAAATAGACTTTGTTGATAATGCGGTGTTCTTGGGAATTACTTTAGATAGTAAACTCCAGTGGGGCCGACACATAGAAGGTCTTTCGAATAGGCTAAGTTCCGCAGCGTTCGCAGTAAAAAAGATACGCGATCTTACGGATGAGAACACAGCGAAGCTTGTTTATTTCAGCTATTTTCATAGTATTATGTCATATGGTGTTATTTTGTGGGGTAATGCAGCTGACATTAAATCGATATTTGTGGTGCAAAAGCGGGCTATAAGAGCGATCTGTGGGTTGTCCCCACGGGAGTCGGTCCGAAGCAAATTTAAGGAATTACATATTTTGACTCTGGCAAGTCAATACATTTATGAGAATATTTTGTATGTGCGGAAAAATATAGATATCTTTAAAAAGAATAGTAGCTTCCATAATTATAGTACTCGTAATAAAGACAAAATTAGCGCACCAACCAGAAGGCTGCATAAAACGAGTAATTCTTTCCAAGGCAATTGTATACGTTTTTTCAACAAAATCCCTAGTGAGATACAAGCGTTGTCAATAAATAAATTTAAATCGTACATTAAAGTAAAACTGCTTGCTAAGGCTTATTATAATATAAATGAATATTTAAACGATCCTAGTGCTTGGATATGAGTTGCTCCAGTATGTATTATAGGTAACACGACTGAATCTCTCGGCTGCATTTCCAGACTCCGGGGCGATCGTCAACATCCACGACTGTTTTAATGTAAAGTGGGAACAAACCGTGATCCATGTGGTATCCAATTATTTCAGTATTATTATTATTTTCTTATGTAGCCAAGTCCACATTTCAAGGATCGTCATGCTCGCTTAAATGTCATTGCTTGTGGCGGCGTCCATGCGTCGGGTTGTCTCTCTCCCTAAAATATGGCGAGGGGGCCGATGGCTGGCCATGCGTCATACTCGTGAACGGGTGCTACTTGTGGTGACTGGTCGTACTTGAATTACGTACGCGATTAAAAAGAGTGGCGGAGAGTTTATTGCCAGTTCTTCTCTTCCGTTCTACGCCCTTGATTTGAGAACTGGCAGTAAATGTAAAATTAGAAGCATTAATATTTATTTCTTTAATGACGAATCACAAGTGTACATTGTGTTACCTACGTGAATAAATGATTTTTGAATTTGAATTTGAAAAGTCTTCTACATAAATACTTCTTAACCTATCCCGCTCAATCTAGTCTTTTGTAATTCATGTATTTTCTTATTATTATGTATTTAATTGTAATGCGTGAACGAAATATGTAATATTTTTATTTTATTTTAGATTGTTTGGTAATTGTATAATTTCTCAGTGTTACTTGTAATTTTATTTGTGTTGATTTGGTTATGCACTTTTTGCCCTTAGTGTTTCTTTTTTTAGTTATTTTCCTTATTAGAAGATATCGCTTTTTAGCAATAAGGTCACCCGTTGCATTCCTAATAATTTATTACTTGTTTTTTATTTATAATGTAACGATGTTCAAATAAATAAAAATAGAATATTAGAATAGGGTTAATGCTTTACTTGACTATATAAAACAAAAGAAGCTCCTTCAAACAGCAGTTCTATTGGTAACAAGAATATCAGATAATTGTACCATTAGGTAAACAAATAATAACGTGACAATATAGATGACCCAATACGTACACCCAATCGAGTTGTAATTTCTTGTCCGGGGGTGAATTGTCAATCGGTGGGTGGTGAATGGGCGGGTAGAATGTTCGTCGAAGCCCCCGTATCGTTACCCGAATTGGCTCCTCCTTTAAAACTTCCAAAAGAGTGTAATCTACAACAAATATAATTTATATTAAGTAATTGACATATTATTGGTATTACCCATAAAAAAAATATTTAAAAATTCAACTGTTACTCTAAAAATGGAACGGTTAGGTTTTTATTCAATTAAATAATAGGATTATAAATAGGCCTTAGCTAGGTTATTATTTAGACTCTTCTTTTGTGAACTACGTAATTTTACCGGTATTGCGTATAATTTCTCCTTCAGGTGCATACAGTATTCGTGGTCTACTCTTACTGCGAGCTCGTCTTCCACGAGTATCTTCTGAAATTGGCAGTGCTGCTACGTTGGCTCTTGAACGTGATCTATAAAATTAACATGACTATAGTTATCCTGTGGCTCTGGGGTCAGTATCCTGGCATCGACACCCGCGACTAAAGAAGATATTTTTGTAGTAGAATTACCTATTACGGTGTGAGGTTTGCACACAAAATTTACTTTGCGAGGAGGGAAAAGTACATCATAGAAATTAATCTTTTTATACCTAAATTAATCATTATTGCTTCGTGGTTCAGCCTTGCGATTCTGTAACTCACTTTTCGAACTCAAATCGTAAAATGACTGCTTCACGACTGATTTGAGTGCGACCGCCGCTGCGAAAACCGCTGTGCGAGTTCGAAAAGTGAGTTACAGAATCGCAAGGCAGGAGTACAATAATTATAACAAACTCAGCTACTCATTTACGCTATAACTAATAATTGACTCTTAATGTTGACATATAAACCCATAAAGGCGTAGTGGCGTATGCAAGTACAACCCCGAAGTTTTATATTCAAAATAAAAAGTTTGTTTGCCATAAAAGTTTCTCAAAATATTAATGAAACACAGCACGGCTATAGTTAGATAGACTATAGCAGTGCTGTGTTTAGCATAAGAGCTATTTGTATGTCAAAGAAAAAAATTCTAACCTCCTGATGGGTGATTCTATAGGTAGAGCTGCCACACCTGGACTCAAAGATGGCGGCACAATAAGAGTGCCTAAGTAAAACGTCTCGACCTCAGCAAATTCGTTTCGTAATTGCGAGAAACTTCGTACCTGTTTTATAGTAATTTTCACATTATACTTGATTATTATTTCTACCTTATATTAATGTCATGGAGAAGGCGATTTTCAATGATTAATTTATATTAATAGCATTGTAAGTTGTTTTCATTAATTAATTGGCATTCAAATCTGACTGAGTTATTTCAAATTCATTATATCCAATGTACCACTTTCATGTCAAATAATGACATGATTATCTTATAAGTGTAGGACAATGGATATGTATACTTTGTTTAGGTTAATCTTAGGACTATTTAGTTGGACAGTGTGTAAAACTATTAGATATATACACATATACATTTATATTAATAACATTGTAAGTTGTTTTCATTAATTAATTGGCATTCAAATCTGACTGAGTTATTTCAAATTCATTATATCCAATGTACCACTTTCATGTCAAATAATGACATGATTATCTTATAAGTGTAGGACAATGGATATGTATACTTTGTTTAGGTTAATCTTAGGACTATTTAGTTGGACAGTGTGTAAAACTATTAGATATATACACATATACATTTATATTAATAACATTGTAAGTTGTTTTCATTAATTAATTGGCATTCAAATCTAACTAATTTTCTACAAACTCATTATATCCATTGTACCGCTTTCGTGGTAATGAATGTATTTTCTTTGTTTAGGTTCTATTTAAGACCATTTAGTTGGACGGTGTATGAAACTATTAGATATATATACATAAAGGCGCTAATTAAGTATACAAGGAAGAAGAAAATCATCGTACACCATAAATGCTATAAAGTGAAATGAATATTTCTTGATTAATATTTAAAAGAACTGAATCATAAATTACCTCTTGTCCATTCACCGTGTACATTCTTTTAGCCCCACTCATTTTTAACACTTGTCCCAAATCTTCGAGTACCTCTTCAAAGGGTTGAGTCGTCCTCAGATTCAAAAGTACTCGACACTATAATTATTGACAATCAATTCAAGGTGACACAATTACTTTAGTGTTATTGGGCACTAAAGACTTGCCGTTTTCTTTGAATTTTATGATGATAGAAATGATTGGTTTGTCTCTAGTATGTGACTGAACTCCAAATCTTAGATGGAAAAATTAATGATGTGGATGATGCACAAAAAATTCACCACCATCACAAGGGAAGGTTAGGAAAAGATTTCAACAAAAAATATGCGGATTATGTTACCATTAACACATGACAGAGTAAATATGTCCTTAAAACGCTAATCTACAAAAATTTTCCTCGACTATTAAGATTATAATATGTACCCACTACAGTTAAAAGTTCATAGTAATGAATCGCGTTTTTTACTACCCTTCAATTTAGCAACGATAAGGCTTAAGAAAGTATACGTTTAATCAAAATTTAAATCGCTCTCGTGCCAGTTTATTACTTTTAATTATAAGTTGGAACTGATTCAAATATCAGGGTATTTTTATATGTAAAACAGTCTTAGAAAATTGGATAAAAATATTTACACAATCCACGGATGACCTTGGTTAAAGTTTTGTAAAATGATTTTTTTATTTCACTATAGATACAACCAAAGGTAGGTAACTAAATTTGATAATTCCTTACTATTCTCGATTTGTTTAAAATTTGTAGTTTTGCATTTAATTTAAGTGGAAACATAACGTCGCTTTAGAATGAAAACCTCGTATATCCAGAGAACCAAACATTACAGGAAACGAAAAATATTCATTTTGTCAATGTTCGTTAAAATATTATTAAGTTTTTATTATCTATGTTATTAATAAATAAGTCCTTACTTCATTAGTTCACCAGTTAAATGACATAAGAGTCTAAGAATAAGAAATAAATGGTTGTTTGACATACGAGGTAAAATTCCTAACATTTTCAGTGTGATGAGAGATTAAACTCAAACCTGTATGGAGTGGTCCATATTATTAATGATCCGGATGACCCGTCCACTGGAAGGCTTGCCACCCCCTGGCGGTGGGGCATCAGACTCTGCTACGGATTGTTTGCGAGTGCCAGCACGAGACCAGCCGCTGTTGGCTGTACTCGTACCGCCATACCACATGCCGTTCTTCTTTCCGTAACTTGCTGCCTATTAAATGCCCAGAATTCGTATTTTTTCAATATTTAAATAGACAATACACTAATGTTGCGCAAAGAACTACTACACTAGTGGATTTTACACTTATTTATGGCAACGGAACATTATATATTTGCTATTAATTAAAAATGTATTTATTCTTTACGTAGGAATGATCTGGCAACCATGACACGCTGTTCCTTTTTCCCAGGATTTCCATTTGTAGGAATATCCTATGCTAAATAAGGATCCTATATTGCAGAAGTTTTTTTAATAAACAAATTTTATTATTCACGTTTCAAAATGCATGCATTGTCAAATTTCTCCTCAAGCCTAATTATTTGAAAGAAATAATTTCATGTTTACAATAGATATTTCTAAAAACTATTCCACTTATCCAATAAGTGAACGAATTAACACTTCAAAATTAACAGAAAATTTAATACCAAACAAAACTAGTTTGATATGAAATTATACTTAGATTCCACGGTCGCTAACCATAATATTTGCTTCATGACTACAAAATTCATTCAATTTATATACACCAGTAGAAATCTTATTTATTACGCTATTCTTATGTTATTTAAGACCATAGTTGATTATTATAATTAATGTGCGCCACCAGTATGTATAATGTATGTTTCAGTAAAATCAAATCAATGAAATCAAAATTACTTTTTAATTTTTTTTAATTACTCTAGTTACCCCGTCCAAATGGTAGTTTCAAATGGAGAAGAATGGACAAAAAACTCCGTACTTACTCGTTTAAAATAGTTTTAACAATATTTTGTAAACAATGATTTTATAATTATATGTGAAGACTATGTACCTAATAATCATATCTATATTGGATAATAGTTTAAAAGCAAGTTTAAATAAATATAAGTTTAAATTTTCAAAGTATCTGTTTTATACGCAATCGCACTTGTATTCGAGTGGTAAAGCGTGCGGTTTAAACTGTGGATTGTGTAGTTAATTCTGCACGAATACGTGAAAGAATGTTGTAAAAAAACCGGCATGTCATATAAGAAATACAAAGATTTGTGCCAGCCCTAGTGACAGCCACTGTAGCAAATACACTAGGCTTATCAGTGTAGGTCTATAAAGACGCTCAATTATTTGGTTGCAGAAATCTAGGGCTGAAACAGTGGTTGTGGTACATGTTTAGATTTATTTTAGTAAATGGATAAATTAGCTTTTAAGTTGTTAGCAATGTGGAAGTGTCACGTATTCGTGATTAGTCATTTACTAGTTACTTTATGCTAATTAGTTCGATACACGGGAAAGGCGATTGTAGTCGTTATGAAAAATTTTATTACCTTGAAAAGAATTTGCTTGGATGTTTTTGAATAGCCCAGTTTTTATCGTTGACCCAATTCCATAAAAGTTATTACGCAAAGAATGTTTCTTACCTAAAACGTGTTTCACAATTTCTTAGTATTCGAACTGTTTCGGCTATTTAATTTTTTCTAGAAATACGAATTTTTTGATAAATTTACTAGCGGTCAATATTTGCGGAGGCGTTTCATTATTTTTGAAATAAGGTTATTTAAGATGTAAAATAAATAAGTAGCAAAATTTGATTATAACAAATAGATCCGTGATAAAAAAATCTAGATACAGTGTTAGACTGTTACTGTGTTGGATACTGAACATACTTACACACACCCTTCAGATCTTTGAAAGGTGATGTTATACTGAAAGTACATATAAGTACAAAATTGTGTATATACAATAAAAGTGTCAATACAAAGTAAATACGAGGCGAAAAACTCACCGTAAGATTGTTAGTTATTCTCAAATTCTCCGCACTTTTCGCGTAATATCGAATCCTTATTCGTGATATTTTGCACTAGTGTAAGGTACGAGGGGCGAGCGACCACTGGCTGGTAAACAAAACGGACTCTAACAAGAGTCCTTGGCCGAAGGTACTGACCGTAACTCAAGGACACTTCTTATCGTTACGCGTACAACCAGCGCAAATGAACCGTGGCTACAGACCCTAACACGGATTATGATATAGTTTGGATGGATTTCAGAGGTCTTTCGATGTGGTTTTTATTTCGTTCATAGAAATGGTAGTAAAGCGATGATGTCGCGCTCGAGGTCACGTCAGAAATTGCTGCATAGACGTAGACTGCGGTGTTTTCTACGATTGCTTAATATTTGAGTTTTGTCTATGTATTTTTATTGTATGCTAACATTGGAATTAAGTTAAATTATGTGTTGAATGGTACGTACTTGAAAGAATGTATAAATTATATGTTTGATGTAATTGTTTTGTTTATCGTTTAATTGTTAGTATAGTTGAGTTTTACCCGTAGGGTCCATACAATTATAGGCAAAAATAGTTTTATTATTTTAACAAATTTTTTGTATTAATTGAAATATCTAGTAAGTAATAAGTACTTAGAGCCGTGTTATTATTACAGCATATACTGGGAATTATAGACAAGCAATTTTTTAAAGAAAAATAGACCAAAAGTCAATTAATATGTCTTAATTTCACCCAATCAGACTTTTACAACCATACTAAGAGTTTTTCATTAACATTTTCACCACAAGCTAAAAAGCTCTTCACTGCCCCATATATATTTAATCAGTCGTCAACTAATAGGCTATTTCATTACATGAGTTGCGATCAGATGTAATCCTATGGAAGCATTATGGAAGGGCTGTACTAGGGTAGGGTAGGGTCTATATTAGGGTATAAATGTATGAAACTTACGGGTGGGTCAGGATTGTAGACCGGCAGTGATATGACGGTGAAGGCAGAGTCGTCTTCGCTGTCAGGCATCGATATAGCTAACCACCGGTATCTGCTTGGACGCCACACTTTCGTAACGGGGATTAACTAGTTAAATAACCCTCTCACTATTGTATGTATGAATTTGAAATTAGCTATCAGTATCTGTGTTACGGAATATATAAATAAGGACGATAGGGTGATGACAATGTCTGCATATGTGCAACAAATTTTGAGGGAAATTTAACCTAGTCTAAGCGGTTTTATTAAAATTCGTTAAAATATTATTTACATAGCTCGTGTCAACTTCACGGCAGTCGTGGTTCAATTCCGTGAACGAAGTTTTATTTAAATTAAACCTTATTTATTTATTCCGAATCTTGTGTGGTGTTTACTACTATGAAATTCAATCAATTGTTAACTATGGTAATGATTTTTAGTTAGTTTTAGTTTGCAGTGTGACATGCTAAGTGGAAGAAACACTGTTACTTTGAAATGTTAATTATACTTATAATTTTAAATTTATTTTTAGTGTATCATAACACAATTATAGGGAGACTCTCTCTAATTTATTTTGAATCGACAGATTTAATTCCTTAATATTACATTTTGGTATAAACTTTTTAAATATTATTTGCGTTCAATATACTTTTCAAGTTCAAGTAACAAATGCATTATTTTATATAAAAAAGGATGTTTTGTGTGCGTTGAATTATGTTTTGCAGTTTTAAAGTTTAAATCGTGAAATTTCTTACAGGATTTTTTAAATCTTTTTTTTATATATAACAGGGGGCCGAAGGGGCAAAAGGCTCATCTGATGTGAAATAATCCCTCGGCCCATGTGAATCACATTGCTTGAAAGCTCGTAAGTGCATTACTGACCTATTAATAATTGGCACGCTCTTTTCTTGAAGGACCCTAAGTCGAATTGGTTCGGAAATACTTCTGTTTTTATACTTTAAGATATAGAAGTTAGTAAGAGAGAAACAATTTAACTATTATATAACGGTAAGCATTCCCAAAATAAATTACATATGACATATATACATATTTATTAAAATGCCCTTTACAATTGCTTAATTTCCAATATATTTTGTATTAATTAATTTATCTATAGTGATCGTTATGCTACGGGTAACAATGTTCAATGCCAGAGATTTTAAATATTTAAATACCATAGTTTTGGGTAAAGTGTACATCTGTATCAATACTACTATGCTATTTTATGTATGCCTACAATTTTAAATGCCTATTATTCATGCGCCCCTATACTCCCTTTATAACGAAATTAATATATTTTTAATGAAAGTCAACACTGCTTTAAGTAATTAACTGTATACGGTCGCAAATGGAACCTTAATTTTGAATTTATATTTGTGTTGATATAATTGTATTTTAATGTCCTCTATTTATTAAAAAGTTTAAGATATTTGCAGTGTGTGTGCTACGATGTAATAAGAATGTTGTTTAGTACTTATTTATATGAAGCTATTCATTCAAAAAGTAACTTTAGGTTTTATATTACTTATTTTACATAAAACGGAGATGACGTTGGTCCAATGCAAACTAACAAATTTGCATACAGTGCACATAAGCTGCTACGTGAAACATGCGATTTTCGAATGTCCGAATACTCAAAAATCCACTCAAATATAACAGCCACTTAAAGTTGGATAAATTAAATTTACTTTCAGTGAGCAGCTCTTATGACTGATGAATGTTTGGATATTATTAACGTTCATTTGTTTAAATTTATTTTTAAATATGTAAGTTAAGTTTCAGTGACTGTTAGTGAAATATACTTTGGTATTTGATAATTATAGACCGTTTATTGAAGGTTTATTTAGGCTGTGAATTATGTTGACTGTTATTAATATCCCGATTTAAGATTCGAAGACACTGGCCACATACACTTTCACTAAGCTTTTTAACTATAGAAGAAACGTCTTAGTAATAAGCCACCACATAAGCTACTAGGCCCACAACAGCTGATAGAACCACACTAACAAAACAAAGCCGACATGTTCTATCACAGAATGACTTCAAGACGCAAGCATCACGCGCGGATATAAACTTTATGTTAACGGAACAAAGTCTCAAATCATAATTGCTTGGAATGCGAATGAGACGGTGGGTTGTGAGCGACTATTTGGATTTGAATACATAGTCGGGAGGGGCTGAATTTGCCCAAGGTCGCTCTCTACATTTCACGCAAGTTATACTGCCCGTTATAAGTAAGGGTTGATACACATCGGTTACAATTAGAACCCCTTTATCGAGGTCTCACGTGTACACCCAGCTTATAATGTCACGAAGGTAATGGCACGATATCAAAGATTACGCGTAACAAAAATTAAGAATATTAGGCGAAGGTGAAACCTTGAACTATATTCAAACCGTAATTAAATATTTGGGTAGCACACGACTTGTTAATTATTATGAGGTACGAATAATGACATCGCGTGTACGGGAGGCTCTTGGACCTTCCTGGCAAACCTAAATATTACTACTCATAATAAATAATTTTGTATTTTATAGTTTAATATGTACCTATGTAGGAAGCTATAACATTTATTACTTACGAAACACACAAATGTGTGGTACATATTAAGTGTGTAATGTGTGTGTTTTGTGGTTGTAACTGGCCCTGGCTCAGCGTTGTGGTGCAGACGTGTTACACAGCGCTGGTCATTCTGACAGAGACCACAGACGCAACCTGACTGTAAAATTTTCTATTAACTTAATTATATGTCAAAAGTTTTGTATAATTACACCATCTACTATAGACTCATATATTGGGGGCCAAAATTAAATTAATACATTAGAAGCTTAACCGTTTTCTAGGAAAATCTTACGTTAATCTTTTAATATGACTACTTGTATTTTTATATACGGGGAAATTTAACGTATAAAAACGATTTTAAAGACAAATAAAAAAATGTATATTTTCTGTTCACCTTTTTTCTTCTTCATAACAGTTTCAAGATTAGTATACAATAAATTATTATGATTTATTGGTTTCATAACATCCAGTATTTCATTATGACCATATCTTTATCGACGATTTACTGACCGTTCGGACGTTTGACCTAAATCCCTAATTTGGACAGGGCCCGCGCCGCCAATACAATGCCGTCTGATCGCCCTCGACGTCCGGAAAATGCAGCTTATGCATTTTCATCGCCATGCAATGTATTGATATACAGGGTGTATAGTGTTACGCTACGATCGAATCTGTGGGCCCGTGATGTTTTTCTTTGGCTAATCAATAATCATAAAGAGTTTACTCTCATTTATTATGTTGAAAAAACACGTGTAGCATAACAATTATATACCAAAATGTTTGTCGTTCTTTTGTTTTCGCGATATAATTCTGTCGTCTAATAATTCATTTATTTTGAGTGTTATTTGATTTGTTGATTTGCTTATACTAGTAACAGTTAAATAAGTATACCGTGACTTAGTAAATGGTCTATGCATCGAGTCGTAATCGATATAAAAATACTCTCATGCTGTTTAGTGTTTCGTAAGAAAGTTATTATTTCATACACTATCATACTAAGGCTATCTGCACCATGACTTCACGAAGCCTCGCCCTGGTCTTAACGACCCTGCAATATGATTTAAGTGTTGTGGAAGAAATATTAAGCGTGTTTGGTAAATTAAATCAATGAAATAATTTCAATTATGACCTCAAAACAATTTACTACTACATATATATCGATTAGATGATTTTTGGTTCAGCGATAGTTAGGTTATCGTTACTATTAATTATATAATATATATGTTAGGAAAACATAATATTTAATATTTTCCTATACAAACTCTTTTTGTATTTTATTTTTCTTCTTTGCCGTCTGATCGACGATGTTTTATTTTGTCACTTGACATAATAGATGTAAGATGTTTTAATTTTTTCTTTATATTATTTAATTTTATAAAACCTAGAATATAGGCTTTAAATGTTGTTTCTTTTGTATTCACAGAGAAACGCAGTTGCGCCTTATTTATTCCCAGTACTCATATAAGCGATTGATACCATTATATATAGTTGAATAATTTTTCGTAATTGGTAATATTGAATACTGCCTAACGTGTAGTATAAATTAAAGAATCCAAATCTTTTATTATTATTTATCCTTTATTAAAAGGGAACTAAAATGCAAAGTAATGAGGTATCTTACAAAAATGCTACATGTCAGTTTCTTTACTGCGAAATTTCTGTAATTGTACTTATCAATGTGCTACGCCACGTAACGCCGTTATACAGTCATGCTACGCTGTGCTACGAACATGCTACGGCGTTAAGCAATAGTGACTGTAACAAATGTAAACACAAAAAAAAATCCTTAGAGCTATTAATAATATTGACCTACTCGTTCTCGGTGTCTATGTTGTATATTATTTTAGGAGCATAGGGAGCGTTCAAGTATTACGTAACGCAATTTTTGGAGATTATTGAACCCCCCCCCCCCCCCCCCCATGTAACGCCGTAACGTTTTTCAGTCCCCAAGTACAATACTGTAGCCAAGTATAGTATAACGTTTCGTGACCACCTAGTGACTCTTTAGTTACTATTATGTGGTGTAAGTCGAAAAGTTGTAAGTTAAAAATATTAACAATAACACGTAATTTAATCCCCGCCCCGCATCGTAACGTTTTATAAAAGGAAAAAAAATACGTTACGTAATACTTAAACGCTCCCTAAGTATGGTAGTTTATATCTTATGAACGTCAAAAAAAGAAATGTATATGAAATGCTTCTAACTTTACATTTAGTGCCAGTTCTCAAATCAAGGGCGTAGAACGGCAGAGAATAACTGGCAATAAACTCTCCACCACTCTTTTTAACTTCCACTCTTTTTCTTAACTTCTTTATATCAAACATAAAGCTTTAAAAACTTTAAAGCATTAAGTTCAATATCGAATCTTGAAAATTCTGACCTTCCATTCTAAGTTAATCCGTACTTTTAGCGTTTTATTATAATATATAATTTAAACATGTATAAAACATTATCATACATTACATAACGGCGATACGTTGACGACTCATTGGTCTAGTGGTTAGTACCCCTGACTGCGAATCCATGGGTCCCGGGTTCGATCCCCGGCTGAGACGAACATCGATGTGATGAGCATTTGGTGTTGTGCTTAGCTCTTGGGTGTTTAAATATGTATTTATATGTCTATCTATCTATAATATGTATGTATATCCGTTGCCTAGTACCCATAACACAAGCTTCACCAGCTTAGCATAGTACTTGGTCAATTGGTGTGAATTGTCTTTAAAAAAAAAAACATTATTACAGCACGCGTTCAAAGATTAAATGTTATGTACGGTCTTGATGCATACTAAGTGCAAGGTGGAGCATTGCCCTCAGCCGTTGCCAACCTACTTTGTTATGTTGCTATTCAATTTGCAGCAATGTTTTAGTAATTTAGGTTTTTAACTGATTACCGATATTAAAATGTATATAAGATTCTATTGGACAATGTAACCAAGCATTGCCAATACACGAGATAGATTATTAGATATATATATATTAAGTGTAAATTTCATTCTTCTTTAGTGCGTACTTTTTATTTGTAAATAGATTATGTGTTTAATGAGAACTCTTTATATCGCGAACAGTAATATTTATTATTTATTTATTTATTCATTTATAAAGGCTTGCCAACGCTTGGCACATTAATACATTGACAGAAGAAAAATAAAATACAGTTTTCAATGTGTCAAGCACTTACTGGCAAACATAGCATACAAGAAGTAATAAAATTAATTAATCAAAACAATAATAAAATTTAAACAAACACTAAACGAAAATCGCTCTCAAAGTCTGAGGTGAGCAACTATGGATGTCCAAATGATTAGGTAAAATATTTTTGTTATTCTTTCTAGTGTCCACGTTCTTATAAATTACAAATAAATAAATAAAAAAATATTTAATTCAGACCATTATAAGTCCATATATTGTTAGTAGAGTAATACTTATAACTATACAACAACGTCGTTATACTAACTAATAAATTAAACATTATAAACGATCCTTGGAAAAGTAAAACGCACGGCAATCAAAGTAATCAAAAACCTTCCGACTAAAGCAAACATTAACTTCTGCGTAATGACAAATTTCCGTTACGAAATAACATTTCTTTGCAATTATTTTCTTGTATTTAAGGTAAAATTGTTTGTGTAATCAAAATGCAAATAAGAGGACTGTAGACGGTGCGTGCTGGTTATCCTGCGACCCACATCTGGGCAAGGACGTGGCCTCGGTACGATTGATTTAAATACTTATATTAGTAATTTAGCCTCTTTTGTTTTATTTCGACATAATTACTCTTAACAGGGGTAATGACAGTCCGGTGTATTACATGAATCATGAATTGGGTCAAAATAGTATTAAAACACATTCTGTACATATAACACTCGAAATTCCATTTCATTAATTTTTTAAAGGAATAATAGTACGACATGTTGTCAAATTTATACACGGGTATTTTGATGGTTAGAGCTAACTAAGAATCATATTAATGAATTACTAGTAGGGCCATTACGAACTTTTCCGCCCACCTAATAAATCATCTAAGTATAATATTTAATACTATAGTAATATGTATACTAGACGTATTATTCTAATGAATTTAAAATTTATGTGAAAGAGTGGAAGTTGTATTTTATGTCTGGAAAAAGTAAAGAAAATGTACGATTGTATCGCAGAACGTTAACTTAGCGTATTTCGTTCGGGTCACGCACGCCACGTGTGCTTATGACTAATTATTTCAACTTTTAATTACTCAAGAAATGAGGTCACATTATAATTGCTTAGAACTTACTTTGAATGTCTTATAAGATGAGACAACGTAGGACGCGCCATCCTCTAGCTCTTCAAGCCTGTACTTCCTGTCACCATCCATGCCGAAAATGAATCGTGCACCCCTCGGCAGCTCCAATCTTTCAGATAATCTATCTAATAAGACGTCTATTGAGACCAGATCTCTACCGGGCTTGAAGCGGAATTCCACACCGGGGTGAAATGGATCCCCATTTCGATAGAACGTCACGCGCCTTGCTTTCCAATAGTTGAGGTTAGCATATCGACTGGCAGGTTCTGGCCTGAGAGGACGAACCGTCGCCTCCGAGCCTTCGGAGATGTCATCTGGCCTCTGTGGAGGGGATGGCGGGCGAGATGCATGCCATTCTGAACTCTTTTCATCATCAGAGGGCGGGTGATCTTCTGCAGCAGGGGCTGGCTCGGGTGGTGCTGGTTCAGCGACCTGTGAACGAATGCGTGGTTTGGGACGCGGCTTGTTCTGCATTCGACGCGACATTACGCGCGAATATTCAGCGGTCGACTGGTCAGCCTTTGCGGCTGTTCCTGTCTACGCATGAAATGGACATTCTACGATACAGAGCTTTTAAGCAAATCACTTTAGAAAATTAGAACCGTTTTAACGTTGAACATTAACCGCTTCTTGGATGTAAATTTAAGGCCACTATTGCAATTTTTCGAGTTAACCCAACGTAATAATCAATAGATCCTTTCGATAAATTAAACTAGCTTGCTGGGTGACTAAGTAACTTTAAACATGACAAGTAAAATGAGTTAAGAAATACCGCAATGCAATGATTGACTAAATATCCACGTGTAACCTAATTTTGTTTGCATTTATGTATTTAATTAATAGCTCTTATAAAAGCAATAATATAGATGGCTAAATATATGTAAATATCAAATTTCGTTTGATATATGTTGAGATTATTTAATGATTAATAAGCAAACATAAAATATATTAAGTATAAAATAAATCAATAACCAAAAATTATTAACAGATCTTAAAACAAAACTAATAAGATTCCATCACTTACCACGCCGCCTGGAGGCTCTGCAGATGCCATAGTAATTCATTGACTTCACGTTACACTTTACAGATTAAAAACCACACCATAAATAATAAATTAATGTGTTTGTTATGGAAGGAGTCGACCGGCTATGTTTTGTGAAGGGGATCGAGTGACCGCTGGCTATTGTGAACGGGGGGTGGCGGAGTGCGTGATTATGGCAGGACCTACATTTGACACGAAATCCTATAGCCATTGCAATTCCATACATTTCAAGATATAAAATGCCTTTAGTGTATTATTTCTAGCCGTCAGTTTTTATATATTTATCTCAATCAATTACAACGCGTCAAGTTTTAAATTTTGTCATAAGTCGAAATAAAATTTATTTGAAGACAGAGTTAATTACTCGCGACGTCATAATTAAAAGCTTAAACTTTATATGAAACTTACAGGACTTTTGTTTGTTTGTTAATTTGATTTACAAATTAATATATTTGACTAACACTACCTCTCACTAAACTATGACTGCTGTGTCATAGTAATAGGTTATTAAGGTACTATTTCTCGTGATGCTTGCGTAAGGGGCATAGTGTACGTTTCTGTGTCTTGTTTATAATTTATTTTTAATATTAATTTAGGTATCGGTCTTGAAAGACGGATTATTCAATCTTAGGGTGATTTGTGTATAATAGACTATAATAAAACTGCCATTATTAATAATAATAGTTATTTAAAAGTAAATATATATTATTGTTGCATTTGCAATTAATTTTAAACAGTATTTAAAGATAAATGCAAATCTTATTTCACTGAATTTCCTATCAACTAATGTTTCTTAAAGAGCTTTGATGTTTACAATTGTCTTATTCAATCGATGCCAATATAGCATATACAATACAACAATCAAGAGAACAGCATGGAAAATTCATACTTTGCATCCCCAGCTGAGAGAAGACACTAAAAAGTTTTTCAAGTACTTTAGAATGTCCGTGGTTTCATTTGATGAATTAGTTAGTATTTTATTTTATTAGAGGGAGTGGCGTGCGGTCGGCAGCAACCGCTTGTGGCGGTCCGTGTATGGTGGGTCCGGCAGCTCTAAGCAGTCGACCGCACGGCGAAATTCGACCGCAGAGCGACTGCTCTGACCCCTCAGAAACTGGTCGTGCGGTCCGTGTATTGCGGATATGAATTTAGTATGGAAACTGCAGATCACCGTGCGGCGACCGCTTAGAGCAGTCGGTATCGACTGCAACATGCGGTCCGTCTATGGCCACACTTAGGTTCGGACTTCGCCTCAGAGAAATTAGGTTTTTGTATTTTTCGTACTCATACGTTTAAGAGTTATAGTTGTAGACATTTAATCATAGTACATTTTAATGTAGGTTAAAGAGATTGTCCTTTAACATCTCCAGAATCCATCTCCTCTTACAGAATCGCAGGGCAGATCTACACTGGAAAAAAGTGTAGTTTTCATTCGATATTTGTAAGATATTTTAGTGAAAATGCTTATAGTTCAACAAAACGTAAAACACCGGGACAGATCTATATTTTTACACTTATATAAATATATCCCTCAGTATAAATAAAAAAAGTTGTAATTATATGCAAGGAAAGTTCAATGTACTCAGTTTTTACAGTGAATTTTCCAAGATATTTATTTTCGTGTCCAGTTCAGAAGGTCTTCAACTCTAGTCTACAGGACACGATAATCAATATTCTAATTAGGTTATGGCAATACCTTAAAACTCTGTATAAAGGAATTTCATAAGAATAATAAGAATAAAGAAATATAGAAAGGTCGTAATACGTGTTGACTTAACTACGTTACAGTTACTTAGTTATTTATATGCATGCGTTGGTATTCTGTAACTTCAAATACCTATGCCAATTTCGTGTTCTTGTAGACAATTTAGATGTAGTTCTCTCAAGATCCGTAGCGCTGATTTGGCAACCTTGAGTTCACTATTGGGAGTTGCAGGGTACCGATGCTGTATGTGCCTCGTTATCAAGTAATGGTCCGAGGACATTAAAACAATAATATCACTAATGGGGTATACTAATGGGGTATACTAATGGGGTACCTACATAATTTGGGACTTAAAATGATTGATTAAATATGAACCACGAACATTTGTGGAATCAGTGTCGCAATAGGATTGTATAAATGTGATAGGAGACACGCGAGTGACTGGCAACACTTGGCTGTTTCTTAGTACTATTGAGGCAAAGAAATTAAAAAAGAAAGAGGTTGTTGCGTTGAAATTCTACAAAGTTATGGTAGCACATTGAATGTCCACTTTTTTTGTATGAATCTGTTGGGAGAATTAATCTCAAAATAATGATAGGGACCATTACGGGCTACTGTCTCTTTAGTAAAAATCCTTAGCGAGACAGACAGTCCCTTGTGCAGAAGCTTTATCGCAAAGGAATCAGTCACCCACGTAGTCCAGCCCTGCGATTCTGTAACTCACTTTTCGAACTCACACAGCGGTTTTCGCATCAGCGGTCGCTCTGAAATCAGTCGTGAAGCAGTCATTTTATGATTTGGCATTCTGAAGAGGTGGGAGCTTGTAGTTTATTGTTTATCAGAATGAAACACATTAAAATAATCATACAGTTATTGGTTTAAATATACGCCACTAGATGGCACCACTTTGCACCATGGTTTTTCGTAATCGCGCAAACGAAATACCGGAGCAAGGGTACAATACTTTTAATTTAATTTGAAATTACATGGTCTTATAATCTAACTCTTGATGAATAATTTTTGACGCTCTGCTGTTTCGGTAGAGCTAATAAAATTTAATATAAATATATTCAATATTGTAACATGTATGTATGGTATGTATATCGATTAGAAGTAGGGATCATGTGAAATTCTGCATACAAAGGGGTGTGCCGTGCGTGTACTTATGTACGCGCGTAAGAAGTTATATACTTCTTTTGCTTTTTTTTATATGGCTCTGGCACGGTTTGTGCATTAGCCAGCGTCAAGTGTAAGATTTTTATAATTCGTGCTTTTTGCCTTAGAAATTCGACCATGTCCTCCATGTACGGTTTAGGCACTCGCCCGGTACCGCACAACCCTCCCAAAGGCCGAGAACAAATTTAAATTAAATTAAAACTTGCCCTCAAACCGGGAATCGAACCCGGTACCCCTCACCTAGCTGCCACTTAATAAGACCGCTAGGCTATGAGGCCCCCAAGTTATACTTCTTTGGCTTTCTTTATTTTTTTTAAATATTTAACGTTAATAATTTAATAATATTTAATAATTAATATATTATTCAATTAATAATAATAATTTTTATTAGTTTTATTACATTATTCATTCAATTTAATAACTAGGTATGTTTCATAACCTTTTAACTAAGTAACAATAGGTCTTTGTGAAAAAGCATTGCTAAATTTCTTTGAAAAAAATAATTAAAACTCCTTTATTTGTTTAAAAGGTACTACAAAGGTCATTTTGGTCATTCAAAATTCTTGGCATAGCTGCTAACTTCACGCATATTCTATATCGGCGCCCAGCTGGTTTAAAAAGAATTCGTTAGTGGGAAACTTCATTCTGTTAATTTTGTGTCACGGTGCGCGCGCATCGTAAAATTTCACTCTCATCAATTTTTCATAACGCGCCTAAAGAAGTATAGCTTCAAAAATATGAACTTTTATACACATCGGCCATTTTGGATTTCTCATAAAACAGACCGGCTAGTTGTCATTATAATATATAAGAAAAATATATAAAGTAAAGTATACGATAAATAATTTAATGTAGGTATTTGTATACTCTTCAGTGTAATAGAAACACTTTAAAAAAAGAAGGTTTATAGCTTTTTACTAGAATATATTATAGTCCAGTCCCTTAGAACTCGGTGGGCCGTGATGCAGTTACATTTATATGGTTTTATGAAGAGGAATTCGTAATTAAGCTAGAAGTCTGCGTCTATTTACCCGAAACAACAAAATATAAAATCATCGGAAATAGAAGTGGGCAAATAGAATAGCCAACTCTGGTTCGAAGGTTGTATAGGTACCTATATAATGAGTTTTATAATTTATGGTAATTCGTTAAGTAATTTACGTTACACTGGCAAAAAGGTTACACGTCGACTATGAAATATTTTCTAAACTATTTAATGACTGAAAATAACATGTAATTGTTGTTTAGTGTGCTTGTGGTAGTTAAATGTGAATTTGGATTTTAAAATTAGGTATTTCCTGTGTTTATATTACAACAAAAGAATGAATTTGAAAAGTTTCTATCGTTGGAAAGTTAGGAGTTTCGGAAAGAAACTGTTACCTATGGTTTTTTACAACAATTACTTTATTGTCGTGTATACGTGTACTACACATTCAAAAAAAAATTAAAGAAAATATTTTTATTTATTTGTATCGCGCCTTTTACCCGATGGGGTAGGCAGAGACCACGGATATTAGCTACGGTCCTGACACAATATTTTCTTTACTCTATTCTAAGAAAATATACGCAAATTAATTGCATATTTACATACCTACACCATGAAGATTATAATAATAGCAGTGTTGGCCTAGTGGTTTCGACGTGCGACTCACATTCCTGAGGTTTGATCCGCGGTTGTGCACCAATGGACTTTCTGTCTATGCGCAAAATTCGCTCGTATTGTGAAGGAAAACATCTTAAGTCAACCGGAATATTTGAAATTCAAAAATCATTTTGTATTTATTTAAAAGAAAAAAAATATATTTTAAATAATTTTTCTTTCCTCACAGTGGTTGCCTGTAAGAGATCGCTCGAAAGCGATAAGGCCGCCAGTTGCCGTTCCTTTACATGTATTTATGTTAAATTTTTATATTATATAATAATTTTTATATTCTAATAAACAATAAACTACAAGCTCCCACCTTTTCAGAATGCCAAATCATAAAATGACTGCTTCACGACTGATTTCAGAGCGACCGCCGATGCGAAAACAGCTGTGTGAGTTCGAAAAGTGAGTTACAGAATCGCAGGGCTGACCGGCTCTTTTATGATATATCCAAAATGGCCGATGGGTAGTTAAGTTATTTGATTGGTGTTGCCAATTATAATATCAATAAACTACTAAAATATTATTTGATGGTGGTCCAACTTAACGAAAGGTCCAATATACCAAACCTTCCCCTAATAAATTTGTTTTTAATTAAATTTTGACATGTGCATGGTGATTTGACATAACTAATTGTACTTTGTAATTCATGGATTTTTATGGCAATGATTTATTAGGTGATTTGCCGGTGATTCTTGCGACGAAGTAACAAGTGCTACGACCGTTAGATTGTACTACCTCCGTTGACAGATAATTAGATTCTCACTATAAATTAATTCTGATTCTTATAAATAGTGACGGAGAATTAATTACCAGTTCTTCTCGTCGGTTTCACCGCTTTATTTGATGTGGTTATAAAATTTATATGTGAATCATTAGGGTTAATAAGATCTAATAAAACTTGAAAAAATATACTCATTACTCATAGCTTACTTTATTACAATAAAATAATTAATCATGAACATTAATTAAGGCGATTTTTGACATTGTTTCTCACTTGAAAAGTTTTTCTATTCGTGGAGCATTATTGTGAATTATTTTCTAGTGATAACAGGAGGATTTCGGTATTTAGTTTTCAAAGGCTTTTGTGACTCATCGTGAGCATTAATGATTAAGACTACAGAAATAAATGATGCTTTATTTTAAAGGTCTAATTATGTTTAGATTACTTATCTTCGGATCAATTCTTAACTAATGTAGTATTGAACTAATAAGGTATTTATGTGTTAAAATACATGTCTTTACTCTTACAAGCCGTAGATTATTTTCCTTTAGGCAGTATTTTATACTCTTCTATAGAATTGACGACTCGTAACCGTTACCTTAGGTATTTTGAACATATACTCAGTTATTACGTTATAAATACAGTCAAAGTCTATTATGACGACATCGAAGGGACTACCTACTCATATTTGATCATAAAATCCTAGTCGTATCAGCCGATGACGTTGTTATTAATATAATTCAGCCGGGACCTTTGATTTTGGTCAATATAACCGGTATGTTGTTTTAAACGATGTTGTCGTAAACGGTTTTGACTGTATATAAGTAATTTTAATATGTTACGCCAGAAATACTTAGGTTGTTTCTATTTAAAGATTACTCATCGCATATGCAGTAAAGAAAATCCGACAGTTTACTGATGAGGACACGGCTAAAATTGTGTATCATAGCTACTTTCATAGCGTTATGTCGTACGGCATTTTATTGTGGGGTGCTGCTGCAGAGGTTCAATCCATATTTGTGCTGCAGAAGCGGGCTGTTCGGGGTATTTGTTGTGTTTCTCCGAGGGAGTCGGTACGGAATAAGTTTAAGGAATTAAATATTATGACACTATCTGGTCAATATATTCTTGAAGCCTTGTTGTATGTCCAAAAAAATATAAACGATTTTAAAACAAATGGTGACTTTCACCAGTATAATACGCGAAATAGAACTAATTTGAGTGTACGACCAACCAGGCTCCAAAAGATAAATCACTCCTTATATGGAAATTGTATTCGTTTTTACAACAAACTCCCAAGCGCAATTAGAGAATTATCACTAAATAAATTCAAAGTCCTCGTTAAACGAAAATTAATCAACAAAGCTTTTTATAAATTTGAGGACTACTTAAATGATCCTAATCCTTGGGATTGAATTGCTCCAGTTCAAACAATTTGTATGACAATACTTGGCGATTAAAAAGAGTGGCGGAAAGTTTCTTGCCAGTTCTTCTTACCCGCTCTACGCCCTTGACTTGCGAACTGGTAGTAAATGTAAATTTACGATTAATTTAACTTGACTATTCAAAAGTGTACTTAGTTACCTACTTGAATAAAGATATTTTGAGTTTGAGTTTGAGTTTGAGTTTGACTCATCAAATTACGATTACCTTTACAGCAATTACGATTGCTAGATATTAAAACAGAAGCTGACATATTACTTTGTATTCATACGTATATAAATAATTTTAATTCCACGACGGTTCAATAACGAAAGCTTATTTAAAAGTTCAAGCAATACTATATCTTACTCCATCAAAATAACGTTTATTTTGCTCTGATCATCTTTTAACGGTATGAGGTATTAAGTGACAGAACTGTCACAATAATTGCGCATCCGTTTGTGATTGGCTGACGATAAAGTTCATAGATACACGCCCTTCAAATTTCAAATGATATGCCGTAGGATACGCCCCCAGTTTTAAGAGAAGCGTTGCTAGGCAACAAATTCTAGTCTTAAATATTTTTTTTTTCGGGTAAAAATGCTCGACCCACATATAAAACTATATATTTAATACATTAATTACATGTCATAATATTGTATTTCTAAAAAAATATGTAGAACTTCAATTACCGAGTAACTAACGCATGTTATTATATGGTAAAGTCGTCAAGATTTTTAGAAAATATTAGTTTTCCAAATATACTAAAGCAACGTTCATTTAGCTCAAGGGCGCAAATTGTATTGATGTATAACACCTGATTACAGCCTATGGCGTTTAATGTAAGAATTTCTAATTTATAAGCGTTTAAAACATAATTTTGTTGACCCAAATTACTAAGCGTTAAGTCGTGGGCACTGGAAACTTGGAAAGTTGATTGTGAAATTATTACAGGAAAGCTAGGTAATGTAATGTGCAAATAAATGCTAGGTAACACATTATTACGCGCTAGGGGACCGGATAGAAAACGCCGTAGATCTCTTTAAGGGTTTTTTCCTGAAAATGTACCGTTTAACTACACTTACTCTGAAGTAGTCTGAAAAAATATTTCAGTCTCCTGAAAACGAGAGTAACTTTATGTAAATTACAATTTTCTGATATGTGGTAGAGGATCTCCTGAAACCCATAAATCACATTACAGCTTACGGAAAACGTCTCTAACTTGAGGATAAATCGAGAAACATTTCAGTCAACTCGTCTCAGTAATAATATTTAAGTTAATATATAATTTATAAAGAAATTGATTTGAAAAATTAGTGTTTTTTTTAAGAAAGTTTATTTATTTATTTATCCACATCATTATTCTATCTTACCAGTTACTACTATGTAATTCGATAGAACGACACAATAATACCCACACCGATTATCCTACATTAAAAAAATATATTTAGGTATATACCTACCTAAGACTTAACCAACAATATAGCAAGCAACTCTTGTGTCTGCCAGTGGACAAACAAATCGGTCTACCTCAATAGAAATTTAAGAAACTTTGTAAGAAAATATGTTTTAAAATTATAAACACAAGCACATTGCTCATATCAGAAGTGGGTGTTAAAAATAAGAACGCACGACATTGTTCGTGTTGGTTTATATAGCGTGTAACGTAACGCCTAAACTTGCGATATATTATGGGCCAATGATACGCGAGGCTTATTTGATAAATATTGTCACTCACGGAAAAGAGCTACTCTGTAACTTATAATTGCGATACATGTCTTAATAATTAGGTTTTCTATGGCGCGATGCTTAGTGGCATATTTACCAGCAGGCTGAGTAGGCAGCAGTTTAGGGCGGCAAATTTGGGAACCGATTTTTTTCCCTACCTCAGAAATCAAAAATATTTCTGTATGACGGTTGCCTAATGTTTTACAGAACGAAGCCTACTACAAACTTTGTCTATGACTTTCCCATCTCACTTGTCATTGTACTTTTTTTTTTTTTTAATTTCTATTAAAAAAATTTTTTAGAAACTTATGCTTACATTAATTGTCACACATTTTAGATGTAAGATTTTGTAAAATAATTGATAGATTTAGGACACATGTGTGTGATGTCGTAAGCTTAATAACTAAATAAATACATTCGGTGTAGCAAAGGAAGTTTCTCAGTAGCTTGAAATGTACCTACTCAGCTCACACTGTTGGAATGAAAAGAGCAAAATTTCAGAATGTATTTCTTACTACCCTGTTCACCCTATCCACAGATACATGTCAGTCCTACTACTGGATGGTTTGTGTATAATTTTGTGGAAAAAGCAAACCCAAAAATTATTTTATGTGCATTTTCAAGGAAATTGTTGGATTGAAAAATATTGTAGGAGGCAAGGGCGGCAAAAACTTCACAGCCTATACCTTGAAAATTTGTTAATTCGCCACTGTCTACGTTGCCATCAACCTAGCCATCAACCTATCTAGACTCCACAAGCGTGGGTGAAGTATAAAGCAAGGCGTTTGAATTAGGTTAGGTTGAAGGAATTATACTTTAAAGATTTTGCATATTACCAATTATCCAACCAAAAGTATTTGCTACCTTTTTTTTTTTTAAGACAATTCACACCAATTGACCTAGTCCCATGCTAAGCTGGTGAAGCTTGTGTTATGGGTACTTACCTTATTAATATTATAATTACCTTATTAATATACTTGGATCTTGTTCTTAATTACCTACTACATATCCTATTTGCACAGTAAATTATAGAAGAGAGATCTAATCAAATAAAAAATGCCAAACTGACGCAGAAACTGACCCATCGGGTAGCGGATAACGCAAAAAGGGATAAAGACCGAATTTTCGGCCCCTTAAATTTATTGAAGCAAATCAGTTTAATTTATATTTGTTTTATAATGCGTTAATAAAGTCGTTTTTAAAAGCTTATACGGTTCATATTGCCCATATGATTGATTATGCATCTAACATGTATTTTCTGTAACAAGTGCAATTATTTTACTATTACCTAAGCGAAGCACGCAAAGCATACCTCATTCCATAATATAAAATATTATTTCCTAAACATAATATACAGTGTAATCTCTCTATAACGTTACATTTGTTTGGTTTTAATTCACTCTCTATAACGCATTATAGCCATTTTGTATTATGAAGAAATACTTTCATATTTAGACATCAACAACATACTTAAGTGTAATTATTTTTATAATCAGCTTACAAAACTAAACTTTTGAGGTGCCTAAATTTCATAAACAGCCGTCTCGCCCTTGTTATTGCTAATTGCATTAACACGTGTGCCATTATTCTTACATTGCCATTGTGATTACATTGCCTGTAGGATTTTGGTCTCAGTTACTAAACGCACCACCGTCACCTACAGGGCCTGATTAACCCTTAGGCTAATTAGGCTGCAGCCTAGGGCGCGACGATCTAGGGGGGCGCGGGCGCACTGAAATCGTGTCTTCGCTAGCATCACCTCCTGCATATTTCAACTAGACCGAGAGAAAACACTAAATAAACTGTTAACTGGATCTACAAGCAGATGGCAAATTTTAGTATCGATGAAACTAAAAATTTGTCAAAAACTCGAAAAAAAATCAAAGTAAAGAGATCAAAATATGTTGTGCCTTTGGAACTGTGTGCTCGTAAAGTTTCAAATCGTTAGTACACAGCTACAAGCAAGTTCTGATGATTTATCTGACGTTGTTACTCTTTATGAGACATTGTTTATCTTAATACGTTGCGTGACGAAAAAGAGTTTAAAAATTTTGAATCAGAGGCAATCAAGAGATGCGAAGCGACCACATACAAAAATCATAATACAGTAAACACAACGTTTGGTTTCTTATGGTAACTATTAGTCTAATCGACAAGTTGAAAATGGTACAAAATAGAGATACTGCTCTTAAAATTATGTGCGATAGCTCATTGGATCCGGAATGACGTCTAGAAAAATGTGCCAAAAGCGTGTATTAGCACATGAAAAATTGCAAGTTATAAACAATTAAAGATTAAAAAAAAATGGCATTTCGTTTTTTGCCAATATTTAATAAACTATTAATATTATTATTTAGTCGAAGCAACATCACACACTAGATGACCACGTCTATGGTTAATAGCCACAACAACTAAGTTGTCCATAGAAACTAAGACAATAGGAGTGGCCAAATACGACATTGATTTGGTTTCCAACTTGGAAGCCTGTCATGATTTTGGTCGTATAATTTGTGAGGCCTTTATGTTCGGTCAGTTAAAAATGTTTACAAGTCGTGCAAATGATAGGACAGCGTTTGTTTCGCTTGCAGATCTGTAAATTTTTATAGATAGTATGAACCATGCTAAAATTTTCACACTAGTAAACAAAGTCAAATAATATAAGTACTACTTTTTAGACCGGCCATAATACACCTGTCACCTGGCGGGGGCGCATCCTAATAAAATAGCCTAGGGTGGTCAGAACTCTTAATCAGTCTCTGGTCACCTATCGTGTATTATCAGTCGTAAACAAACTTTGAAACTGTCAAGATGTCTAAAAGAAAAGCGTTATGTATTAGGTATATGTGTTTAGAATAATTTTCCTATTGTTCTCCTGTTCTATCTCTCTTCGCTCCCTATAACGAAAAGAAATGCTCGGTCCCTTGAGTTCGTAACACTGTATTACAAATTATTTTTTGTTGACTGGCCTATTTAATTGCCCACAAAAATATGGTGCGGACCCGCTTTCACTATAAGTGACAATCACTATGTACTCCTTTACCAATCAATTCCTAATCACTGTTTTAGATGTGATCAATAATTGTATTAATTATAATTGCCCTTATCACTCATCAATATTACAGTAATTTTGAGTTTATCGCAAAGACACATAAACGCGGTGGAGGACTTGATTTTATATAATACTAGTAGACTCGGCCAAGCGTTGCTGTGGCTAAGATTCTTGTTATATTACATAGTAGTAAACTATTCAAGAGAAACGGCAGGAGAACACCAAGCCACCATGCTTTTTTGGTGGTTATGCCATTAAATTTGTAGCTTTTGTGAAACGTTGGAACTTTCAACACAGCGCCATCTGTTAGAATTGTGAACTATCAAATAATAAACAAATATTTTGAAATAAAATAATATCGAGATGTAAGCTATCCTATCTTGTAAGTTGGATCAAACTACACACGGTGTGCAAATTTGATTGATATCGGTTCGGTAGTTTAGGAGTCCATAGCGGACAAACAACGTGACACGTAATTTATATATATATGTATTAAGAAGACTAGCAGACCCAGCCCAGCGTTGCTGAGGCTAAGGTTTTTGTTATATTAGGTACATAGTAGTAAACTATTCAAGGGAAACGGTAGGACAACATCAATCATGGGGGCCACCATGCTATTTTGATTGTTATGCCATTAAATTGTAGCTTATGTGAAATATTGCTACTTTCAACACAGCGCCATCTGTTAGAATTGTATCAAATAATAAACAAATAATTTTCAATAAAATAATATTGCGGGTATAAATTAAGATGTAACACGGTGTGCAAATTAGATTGAAATCGGTTAAGTAGTTTAGGAGTCCCTACCGGACCATTGTTTAGGCATTGTCGATCTCTAGGTATCTTTTCTATAGAACTTATCTCTCATTAAAAAACGAGTTCGTTTGATCGCTCTTTTAAGACTTACTTTTCAAATCCGATTACCTATGAAACGTAATCTTTCTATTGGTTATATTTTTCTAGAATTTAATCATAATAAAAAGCCTTTACAAAGGCGGATTTAGAGCCCCAGTTGCCCTCCCCTAAATTTAACAGAGAGAATCGCACGGGAAAATCCTAATCATCCGGAGAATTTACCACCTTGAAAAACCTAAGCTCTAAGTAACAAATAACACCAAATATAATTAAAATTCGATTTTATTTTAAAAAACATACAAAAGAGACTTCATTCTTTATTGCGCTTCTTTTTCTTTTTCACAGGTTCGCAACTGTCACCATTTGTATTCACATCTATGCTTTCATTTCTTTCTTCTACTATTAACTGTTTTTTCTTTTTCTTTTTTTCTACTATTAAATCTTCAACATTATTATCTGGAATGAAACTTATTTCTTCTGCTAAGTCATTTTCACGATTTGTATTCACATCTATGCTTTTATTTCTTTCTTCTACTTCGTTTTCCTTATTTTTACGTTTTTTCTTTTTCTTTTGTTCTACAATAGAATCGTCGACATTATTATCTGGAACAACATTTATTTCTTCTGCTAAGTCATTTTCACGATCCTTTTTCTTTTTTTTCTTTGACTTTTTACTTTCTTCATTCTCAAACTTATTTTCTTCGACATTATCATTTGTTTCAGAGTCAGCTTCCTTGTGCTTCTTATTTTTTATTGTGTTATCATTAGATAAACGTTGTACATTACATTCCTCTTTAGATCTTTTCTTCTTTTTACGATCTTTCAACACTTCTTCATCATTTAATTCAGCAGAAGCAGCTTCGACCGCCACCGAGTCTTCTTCAACTGGACGCTTCTTTTTCTCCTTTTTCACATTGCTAGTCTCTTTATCTGTTCCATCTTCAGGTTTCTCCTGTTTTGGATCTCTCTCTAAGACTGCCAAAAAGAATCCAGTAGTAAGATCTGAATCTGGTTTTGAATATAGGCACCTGGTACCCATCTCACCGTACATTCCTGATCCAAAATTATTCCAATTTCCTTTAAGAAGTTCTTTAACATTTAAAACTTTCCATTTTGCTCTGGATGATTTCACGACATTAGAAATTACTCTTTCATTTTCTTGAGGGAAGAGTGAACAAGTACTGTAGACAATTTTTTTAGCTTTTGGAAATGAGTTCATAGCGTGCTTTAAGAATTTCTCTTGTAATGAGGTTAATCGTGCGAGTCTTACATCTTCGACGTAGTTGTGGATAGAAAGTTGCATTCCTGAAATAAATATAAGTATTAAAAATCAAAACTGAATTTTAACCAAGTATTGCGTATCTTATTTTAAAAGGTTAAAAAATTATGTAAATTTCTATAATGCTTATTTTGCGGCAATATACATTTTGAACCATCAACTATGGAAGAATTAAAATATAAATATACACTATAAATTAAATTAATATAAAAATTTTAAAACGTAACGAAGCTAGCGTCTTTAGTCATCTTTAGTGTTTAGATATACAGAATTTGCAAAAGATTGACATAAGGAGTTAAAATTAAACGCAGCCAATATAAACATAACTGAGAAATAAACTTATCAAGCTGTTACTTACACAAACAGCTTTTGGACATTAGCGAAATTTCAAAAATGTTGATAATAATTACACATTTAAGAATAGTATAAAGAAATAATGTTGAATAGCTAGCAGTCAGGTACACTTTGACAGGTATAAAAGCAGGCTTTGACCGCTCAAAATTGGTATTATAAAATGATTTTAGCTCTCACCAGAACCAGAACAGCTCGGGTCCAATATTATGTACTCAGCGTCGTCACATTCCCCCTTCTTAATGTCCAACGAATCCCTGTGCATAGTGGTTACACATTTCGACTCAGTTTTATTCACAAAGTCGCAGAGTGTTTCGTATCTTTGCTCATTTCTTTCAACCGCGTATATTTTCCCCTACAAAAATATGAAAATAACTGCCTAGAGAAAATAAGGTCTTAAAAGTAAAACCCGACTGCGTTTGTTTCATTAAATGTTCTACCCTATATACCCCACATACGTTCTGAAAGACTGTTCGGATAGTACCTGCAGCTGAATGCCATCAACTCAAATATTCTCTCACAAAAAAAATACGTCCGTAGAGATCAGCAGGTGGCGCAGCATTATTCTAAGTGCAACCTGCACATGCCTGCTTCTTGAAAATATCTTATCACTACATAGTATAAAACAAAGTCGCTTTCTCTGTCCTTATTTCCATTTGTATGCCTAAATCTTTGAAACTACAAAACGGATTTTGATGCGGTTTTTTTAAATAGATAGAGTGATTCAAGAGGAAGGTTTATATGTATAATAACATCGATTAAATAGTGGAGAAGTACTGTTATTTTTGAGGTTTCTAATGTGATGTCGTAAATAATTACATTTTTTCCGCTTACATTGCAAACGCAGGCTGAACCCTACGAGTTTTATCAAAAAAATCGGTTGTCTGTAAAGTCGGTTTACTGACGATAGTTGAACGTGACAACGTCATAAAAAATATTGATGGGATGGTTGCATTTTTCAAAAAAAAAGTGTGTGTATGTCAGCTACGACGCACGATTGGAGTTTACTCCTTACGAACGATAATTATAATATATATCGAATAGAAAAAAAGGGTAAATGAACGCATCTGCTAAAATGATAAGAGAAACAAACATATATCTGTAATTATTCGGATTATTTATACTACTTCAATAAACCGTATTACATAAAGTATGTTACAAAACAATATAAATAATAATAATAAACGAGTCTATTATTTAAAATAAATCTTGATTTCTATACAAAACGGCACGAACGACTTCCATACTTTATAAGCTATGGTGTTAGCTGCTGTCCCAGGCTTATAGTTTCGGCTTGTGTCAAATGCACTGCAGAACAAAGATGGCGATAATGTTCTGTGGCTGTCGACCATATTTTCATACTAAAGGTGGTAAGAATATATGTTTTTATAATATAAATGTTTGTAGTAGTAATAAAACGTACCTACATCATCTATGCCCAAATATGATTTTCTTTCTGTGACCTTTATAGTAAGAGAAGAATAAGAATGAACAATCTTTTTAGTTTTAATTTCACTGACCATTACTATTGACAAAACTCTATGGCACGCTAGACAATCTACTTTTATTTTTTACACCTGTCAACACTGACAATGTTGTAACGTGGCTGTCAAAACGTGAATTCAAAAGAGAAAAGTCTGTGTAATGTATTCCATCTCATTCTTTTACACGTTCAATCCTACAGATATAAATGTTTGTCTCTTCTAACATAACGCCTCAACTTTTCGTGTTACACTTGATTTTACTCCTCATAAAATTTCCGTACCGGGCCTTATAACTCAAATCGTTTCTTAAGGAGTAAACTCCAAAAATTAAATTTTATTTGTTTGATAGGTATTTTGTATGGATATAGAGAAGGAGGTAAATGGAAATCACAATTGAATTGATCAAGTTACATTTATTTGTACGCATAAATTTAATACAATTATTTCTATTTTAAATGGAACGCCTCAGAGCAAGGTAACGCCTCAGAGCGAGGTAACGCCTCAGAGCAAGGTAACGCCTCAGAGTGAGGTAACGCCGCATGAGTCATGTTTTTTCGTGCGTGCAGCCGGCTCCATCGAATTATAAGACGTTGTCACGTCAATAATGTACTAAGTATTGTACACATTGAAAAGGTCTACAGAAAAGTCCGTGATGGTATATGTCTATCTCTTATGGATAACCCACAATAACTTTTTTTTGTCATTTACATTTTACGACAAATAATGGCTAATTTTCGAAGCGATTTTAACCAATACAGCATTAATCCTTAACCAATTAAATACCTTGAATACATTGTTCATTTAATATAGATCTATATGGCCCTTTACACCGTATGATTTAAGTGAATATTTTCGAAGATATTACAGATTTAAAAATTGCGGGACGTAGCGTTTGCGGCGGTACCGGCCGGCCGCACAGTTTTTCTGTAGTGTATTTAGTATCAGCATTGCACCCGTGCGAAGCCGGGGCGGGTCGCTAGTATTCTTTAATTGCAGGCCTACTACCAAACAACGCAGCATGAAGTGAATTTAACAAGTCCATAATTGTGTCTGGTAGAAATTTTATAGATAAAAGTCTAGCCGAAAATTTGTGTCAAATGTCAAAATTATGATTACCTCATTTTATCTGTAAATTGGACTTTTTGTAAATTTACCTGATTTCTTATATAAGCAGCAAGTTGAGTTGTCTTCATTCCTGGAGCAGCACACATGTCAAGAATCACACTTCCTTGAGGTGGTGCCAGTAAGTGTACAGGGAGTGCTGTCGCCTATTAAATAAATGATTACAAAATCAATTAGTGTTTATATTTTAGCATTTAGACAGCTGTCTTCAAAATAACCCAAGATGTTGGCTAACATTTCCATCTTGAAGCATATTTTGACAGCTTTCATAGAAAGTCCGGCAGATACAACCAGAACATATTATCCGCTTAGGGTCAGCTAAGGGCTATCTTAGTTAGACTCCAATTTGCTTTCTATTCTATATTAATGAGTATTTATGCAGTTTTTATTCTTGTTCTTATTAAGACCTGCTTGTAAAGCTATGAAAGCAACACCTGTTTTTCTCCTAAATTCTATCTATGGTATAAATCCCACCATCATTGGTTCAATTGTTTTAATATAAATTGACAAACATAAATATATTGAATTCCTTATAAATCATTCAACGTAATGGTTTTGAAAAATTTGGTAGGTAAGGAACAATTGATAGGCATCGAAGAAAAATGGACTTTTGAATTGAAAAATTGAAAATTCTTCAAATGGAAATAAAATAAATATTTAGAATGGACTCAAAAAATGGTAATTGGTAGTTATACAATACAATGTATGTATATACCAACAGTACTATACCTTATCCTGAAGTATAAGTTTGTTTTCTAAATACAAGTCATAATCATGAAACTTAGTATTTGGATGAAATACAAACATTGTTTTAACATGATAGTCCTGAGTAAAGTCATACTCTGTTAAACCCTGTATTTGTTTTAAGTAGTCATCATAAGACCCAGATGTACATCGTATGAATTTATAACCCTCGTCTTGGAAGGCTCCAATAGCATCGGAGGTTGTGAGCAGGTTAGTGTTGATTCTCACATACCTAGGCCGACGGACTAGAAATAGAAACATAAGTTTAATGGTTTTTACACAAAATTCATAATACCTTCTGTGTATTTTCAAACATTCAGCTTAAAATGTGAAGACTGATTAATTAATATTAATAAAAGAAGTTAAAATAAAATGATATTAAATATAAAAGTCAACATTTGTACACAGTTTAATGTTGAAATATTATTTAAATTTTTGATACCTCAAACAAAAAACAAACTAAAGCAGCCATAAGATATAGTTGTTTTTCAAGGATTTTTCGAATAATGTAATTTTTGTCATCAATGTGGCATATTTAATGATCTGTTATCCAAGATTATTTCAATACATCAAATTCATGAAAAGGAATAATGAACTTGAAAATAAGTATGTATCATAAAAAATAAGGATAGTATCCCTGACAGACACAATGGCATGTAATAAAAACACAAAAGCTTAATATTCTAATTTATCTCAATTATTAAATAAATACTCTTATAAATTATTTAGCTATAAACTTGGTGGATAATGAAACAAATATATTTTAAATTATTTATTAAGCTTCAAGCACTAATTAAAAATTGGAAATACTACAGTACTTTGGAATGTTAATCTTGTTTAAAATTTAAAGAACTTTTTTCAGCTTCTTTTTGGGGTAGTGGGTAAGAATGCTGATCAATTTCATTACCATGCTCATCATATTCTTTTTCATGATATGCCTTATATGCATACAGAAATATAATACTATTAACTACAACAACAGCAGATACAACTGACCAGACAGTCCTCATAAATGTATCAACAGGATAATACTCTGACAAAATATGTCTAACACCGAAAAATGCGACAAAAGGCAGGGTAAACATTGCAATACTGTATAAAAATAATATAGCTAATGCATATGCAGCTTGTTGAGTATGTCTTGGTATAAGGGGTCCCTTTTCAGTGCTTTCTGCCATTGTTGCAGCCGGAAGCAGGTTTTTATATCTGAAATAAATAAATAGAAAATTACCTTCAGACTTAACTTCAACTGGTGGTAGGGGTACTTTTTCAAATAGCTCTTTATAGCTGAGGATTGTTTCCTCGGGTTTACTACGACCTGGTAGTTCCTTTTTGCCAAAAATTAATTCTGTAGCGATAACTTTAGCCAGCCATGGGTCTAAGCGTGGCTCTTTAGTTAAAATACCCGTCGCTTCAAATAGTTTGTCTACATCGCCAGAATGTTTAATTGTTTCCGTTATGAGCGCATATATGACATTAGTTCTCTGTAATTGTTTTTTTTTTGTTTTGTTTTAGTTAGAGATGTTTTATCAGTAATTTGTAACTGTAATCAATGTAAATAAATGAAATCAGCAATATACTCACGAAAAATCGAAGTTTACTGTCGTATAGCAGGTTTTTCACGCTACCACCTTCAGTGGCTACTTTCTTTACAATATTTGCAGATATTTTGAAATGTCTTGGTACTTTTATCGAGTGCTCAAACATTGTTCATTATTAAGAAACGAAGTTATATTGTCTATTTCAAAATAAAGTTTTCTAGTAGTGAATACTATTTCCAAACTCTTGTTCTTTCTAAAGTAATCACGAGATGAACGTCAACATTGAAAATAACCTAAAAGTTTTCAAGACCCGACAGATTAAAAATTTAAAAATCAATAATATTTTTTTTTATATATTGACATCCACAGAATGCCTAACTATTTGGATAATGATGACTACTTTTTCGCTTGTCTATGTCTAGAAAATACTTCGTTTTGTGAGTTGCTAGTATCCGAAACTTATTTGTATTTTAATTTACTTACGTACTTGTGTATCTCTCGTTACAAATTTGCTTAAAAATAACAAAAACTGTTTTCATCGAATGACAATACTTGAAGCGACACATTAATTAGATGACTTCATACTCTAATTAATCTTGATACTTACCACAATTGCATCGGCTGAAAAGACTATATTCAATTTCTTGACGTTAGCTACTGGGGTCGGTTGTTTTGGCCGGCTAGACAGTGGTTAAACAGTTGAGGATCCGCCCTTTCGGTTCGGCACCTTTACTCCACGTACTAGCACGTCCGTAGGATATACCAAGTAAAGATATTATAAATAAAATAAATAAATAAAGCCTTTATTCACTGACCGTTATTTATAAAGTTATTCATAATTAATTGGAAAAACCTTAAAATAAACTCTTTAGGTACTAGTTTTACGGTCAGGTTGTCTTATGACATACGCCTGGCCTGTATATTTTGGCCATTCTGTTCTATCCCGGGCAGGCTGACCCAGGGAGCTTAGTCAAGATGCCTTAATAGTATGTAGTGTATGAAGATTGTCGAAAACTGAATTTGTCGACACGATGTATCATTTTCATACAAATTTAGTACATAAGGTATCTTGACTAAGCCCCCAGAACTGAATTAGTAGGAAGGAAGTAAGTAAGATGTTGAATAATTACCATCAATTATCATATTTTGGTAGAAATGCATAATAAAAGTTCATATACTACATTTAATGCAACAAAGCCATTTTAAAGGTTTAATTTTCCATTTATCTTAAATTATCTTAATTTCCAATTTTTTATCCGTATGTTCTCGTGTCTGTATTGTTCAAAATAAACGAAATAAATTATAGTAGTAAAGTGTATTAGGTAGTGTGTTCACATTCGACGCCATTCAGATTTGGGGCATATTATGTTTTTAAGGATATATAATTTTACATGAAATGATTACTACAAATTGATCGTGTTAAATTAAACAATGTCTAATGAATTTGTTTGTCGATCGATATCTATTACTGTCGGTGTTACGTCTGTTATCTTGTCAGTTGTCAGCTGCCATTGTATTAATAATCAAAAGTTAATCTATTAAACTTAGCTCTATAGACTTTAATGTGTTATCTTTCGTTTCCTATGGTTTTTTGGGAAATTTGTAAATATTCAATATTATAATAATTACTAATCTGTGCCAGTGAAGAAACTCCTACTTCTTGCACGTAACAAAATCTGTTTTTATTTCTGTTTACTTCGTAAAAAATTTCATTACAGTGAAATAATTAAGTGATTGCTATTGTTAAAAAATAATGTCAATTCTTGATTGGGAGGTAAATAAAAATATTGATTCTATTGTTTTGATTTTACAGAAAAAATATTGTTTGTGTAACATCAATGACAGTTTTTCGAATGGCGATTTGTCCCTTAATCAAAATACCAGGAAATGTTATGATTCAATATCGCGTTTTCAATAACAACTATTAACATGTGGCTCATGTGCTTACAGATGCATCCGTAGATTACGGTCGCCTTGGAGAATGTTTTTCAGTGAAAGGTGTTAAAATGTGTCGGGCGTTGTTGTTTGTGTAATAAGTTGAGAAATCATCAAAACAATGGTTCCTGCGCCGAGTTGTCCCTTAAGTTGGGATTATTGGACGTCCACGCCGTCGGATTACGTAGATTTAACGTGTTTGATGCCAAATTCAATTTATTTACCAGTATCAGTTAGCTGGGATGCAACTCTTCAAGATGTTAAGGAGGTTAGTATCTAGTTGAATCATGAATCATTTGGTACTAGATGTGGGTCAAACTATTGTGTAATGTGAACAATGATAAGTGACTTTGATTTTTAGAAAGTGGAGCATTGTTTACATCACTTACTGCTCACATGCAGCATGAGTGATTATGACACAACTTGTTTACATATTTTTCTAGTAGTTTGTTTTTTTGTAGAAACTTCACAAAATATGTAAATGATTTAACAATGGCAAATATTGTATTAATTTAAATAATTTAATTATAAAATATATGTTTGTTTACAAATTACACATCAAGTTAATATTATTTTTAAATTTTGTAAAACTGTAGTTAACATCATTACAATGTGTCTTACTTTTGAGTTTACATTAAAAATAGTAATTTAATTTTTACTTAAACCTTTCAACATTCCATTACTTGTTACAAAATTATTAGGAAATATGGGACTTGGCGGGGAAGATGCCACTCTTTGGCATGCTTCGAGAAATGTCTGGTTATGTATTTCAATTCATCAACTCATTGGCTGTTCCTGAAGAAGTTGATGATGAGAATAAGCGTGTTCGGGACATACGGCCAGTATTTGGAGTACTCATGATAATTGAGAGATCCATAGATAAGCCTGGAGAGACCTTGCTTAACACTCAAATTAGCAGATTAATTGGGAAAGGTATGTTGTAATAATAAGCACTACTCTTGTCTGAGTTTTGATGGGTTAATTAATAATTAATTAATCATAAAATCTTTATTATAAATATGAGACATTGACATTATACTATTTTAATTCACATTTTATATTTTATTATGCAAAACTTAATTTTATTTTCTAGGTTTAAATGAATTTGATAGTTTAAGAAGTTCTGAAGTAAATGACTTTCGAATGCGAATGAGATGTCTAGCTGAAGAGAGTTTAATGAAGCGTGCACAGAGCACACCCTTAGACAGATTAAAATACCACTGCCCACCAAGACTGGCTGACAGCCCGTCTGTACCTATTACACTTAATAGCCATTTAAATAATAATTGTTTTATACTTGTCACTAAAGTTGCCAATACAGAGGTGAGTTTTGAGTTTTTATTTGCTTTTTTTAAAAGGAACTGGTTAGCATTTAATATATTTTATATATTTTAGAGTTCAATAACATATCCTAGTATATAAGTTCTCTATGGTTCCTCTATAGATTCTTGTTCATGATTTTCTTCTTCCAACTCTTCTTCATCATTTTCTCCTTCTTCTATCCACTGCTTCATTAAATCATTAGCTTCAGTTCTAAACAAAAGATACAGTTCACATCATGATTTCTAAATTATGTTGATTATTCAACATAGATGTTAAATTGTCTTAAAAATAAATATTATTATAATGAGAAACATAATTAAATGTTTGTCTCATTGCCTGGTGGTAACTGGCTTAATAAAACAACTCACTGATGTTGGTGATATATAGGAAAAAGCTACTAATCATATTAAATTAGTAGTTTTTAAAATTATATTATGATATCTCTGGCAATGCTTGCTGAATGCAAAGGAGTTTATTGATAAGTTACATATTGTTAAATGTAAAAAGGTGAAAATAAAGCGCGATTTAACCTATTTAATTTTCTAAATGAAAGTTTCTAATTGCAAGAGCCAAGTATAGTTAAATTAAATAATACATTAAATTAAATTAATGTTAAATAATTATTTCTCTAATAATATGAATTAGAGATGGAAAGATATCCTAATGATTAACCAATATATTTTTTGCATTGTTAATTTTGAAGACCAAAAAACACAACAATTATACCGTTCCTCTGGAGTTACAGCACCCTTATTTAGTCTTTTTACTCGAGGAAGTGCTGCTAAGACTTCTACTCTCAGTTCAGCATTGTCTTCTTCTTCTGGATTTTCAGCGTCTTCTTCACCAGTCCCTCCCATGTATGGGCATCCCTTTAGAACAAGTATTTCGAGGGCCGTTAGCACCTAGAAGTTTGAATGGAAAATTATATTTTTCTTTAAGTTTGAAATGTTATAGAAATATGACAGAACTATATGTTACATAAACTATTGTTCCTGGTGCCTAGTTGGCATAAGATGGATCTGGGATTCCTGGGTCCTAAATCTCTTACTAAAATTTCATATGCGAACTTTGGAACACCAAATCATGCTAAGATGTGTTAGACCGAAAACTTAAATGTACTTTTTAAAGGAACTTTATTTATGAATTATTTTTACTTAATTAAAATTAGGCTCTCTATGCTCAACGCAGACTGGCTGACTGTTGTTGATTTGTGATCGTATTCCTATTTTCTAAACTGCTTACGTGTAATAATTAGATGATTCTATCAGCGTGATTCCTGTCATTTAAGATAGAGGTTTTGGGTTAAATTCAAAGGCTATTTAGACATTTTTATTGATTCTAAATCTCCAGGAATAATATCAGCTGGAGTTTAATTCACATTCACTTTACATCGATACCAAAGCATATATATACGAAATGTAAATTACTAACCCGTAATTTCTTAACTTGCTTCAACGTAGAAACTTTACAATTACGCAGATTGACGTACTGCAGTTTCTTGTGTTCCGAATCAAATCCATTAAGCGATTTTATGGGGTTATTTCGCACGTGCAAAATTCTTAAATTCTTCAATCTCTCTATTCCGACTAAACTCTTTATTTTATTACCAGCTAAATACAAGCTGTCTAAATTAGGAAAATCAATGTATGATATGTCTTCAATAAAATTATATCTGAAATCGAGGCATTTAATGTTTGGCATACGATTTTCGAATTGAATAGTTTTAATTTTATTGTATCCAACTTCAACGGTACTCATCTCTGGTTGGTAGATATCATATACTGACGTTATCAAATTGTTATTAAAAATGATCACTTGCAAGTATTTCATACGTTTTAAATAGCCTGAGGTTAGTTGGTTTTTGTCTGCGTGTATTAATAAGAGGAATGGTAATTCTGACAGGACTTGCAAACTCTCTGAATTGATGTTGTTGTTCGATATATCTATGTATTGAAGATGTTTGAAGGTTTTGAACGCCGATAGGTCTGTTAAATTCATGCCGGTACACGATGCTTTTAAGTAGGTGTATCTGAAAAAAAAAAACAGTTTTTATTTTTCACCCATCTGCAATCAGACTTTATCAGATTTTATGACTGATTAGATGATATTGAGGCAATTAAAATGCAAATACAATGATTTGTTTTCCCTCCGTAAATCGCAAACTATTAAACTGCGGCAAATCTCGCCCTTCTCATCCGAAACACGTAGTCTGCCGTTTCCAAGAGGTCAGACGCTTTGACGTGTTGCTGAAGTCTCCTTTTTTATTGTTCGGTTGATCTATTTATATCTTCTTAGTGGTAAATCCTAAATATTCCTAAGCATTTCGTATCAACCACGGCGCACCGCCATTATTTCGCAGTGTTTTGTTTTGTCGCCGCCATTGTATAAAAGCAGAATAAAAAGATAAGTAATAATGCTTTATGTTGGCTTACACCACGGAATAGATAAACAAGCTAAGACCTGGTCTAAACCATTTGACTAATCTAAAGATAGTTTAGTATAACAACTACAAACCAATAACAACTTCTTTTATAAAGACATACAATGACCACCACAGCCTTGACTTGTTAAAGCTATCGCGGAATTTGCTTACTTAATTATCCATAGCGCTAAAACACCTGCATCATGTGCACAACTCACACATCGTCACGTAAATACCCATACTTTCTTGTATATATTATGTGTTCCATCTTTGGCTATATCTTTAGTATAATTGCTTTTTGTTATATATAATTTATGTTAGCTGTAGGATTGCGAAATAAATAAACCGTCAATAGTTCTTGTATAAAACCGCTTACTGTATTTCATAGCCAAGCAAAACCTATCAAGTTTGTTAAGTTTAATCTCGCTTAAATTGGTTAGTAATGAGGTTGGTACATGGCATGGTTCAACCTCATTGCTATTCCATCTTAACCTATTATGTGGCTTATAAAATAGCGTGGATTTCATTACTCGAAGGTTTCGAACCTTATTTATTAAAAAATATAAGATACTAGCAGACCGGCCAAGCGTTTCTGTGGCTAAGGTTTTTGTTATATTACATAGAAGTAAACTAAACAAGGGAAACGGTAGGAGAACTTATGTGAAAGGTTGGTACTTTTAACACAGCGCTATCTGTTAGAATTGTATCAAATAATAAACATATACTTGCAATAAATTAATATTGCGGGTATAAATTGAGCTGTAAGCTATCCTATCTTTTAAGTTAGATCTAACTACACACGGTGGGTAAATTTGATTGATATCGGTTCGGTAGTTTAGGAGTCCATAGCGGACAAACAACGTGACACGTAATTTATATATATTAAGATTGAGAACACGCAGACTGAACTTCGTTCACACTTCATTGGTACATGAATTTATATTCGAAATAGAGTCCATGAAATTAAACTCACCCATCACCTGATGCTATCTTTCCTAAGACACCCAATCGTGAGTTTATTTCGCCTTTATTGAGCCGTCTTTCGGGGAACTTGAAAACCGGTACCAGTTCCTCGTCAGGGCTTACTTCCCCTACTTGTTCTTCATGATATGCTGTCGATATTGGCTCCTCCTCAATCTCTTCAACTTCGTCTTTTTGCAAATTAAAATGCGATTTTAACATGTTTGCCGTTGATGACAATTACGTCAAGTTGACAAAAACTATTTCAGGTGTAATTGTTGAAAAAGTTTTGTAATCAAATTTATGACAGACTTCAAATAGCAAGTCAAAGTATTTGGAATCCAATTTTTAATATCTGTGATATTCTTGTTTTAGATTTCCTTTAATTACTACAGGGATCAAATCTTAAGGCCGATTTACATTATCTTAGTGTTTAGGAGAGTGCTTTAGGATAGTACTTTAGTTGAAACATGTAAACGCTGCTTGCTTTAGTAAACGCTACGCTAAAGAACTTGCCTTTCAAGTTGTACTAAAGCACTCTCCTAAACACTAAGATAATGTAAATCGGCCTTTATATATTAGATAGCTGCTATTATTAGTTATTTAATGCTAGAAACTAAATATATATAAATAAATTGAATATTGTAAACTATATCTTTAATTATAGTAGTTAATTGAGAATATAAAAGAAGTCCGTTCAGTAAACACAGAATCAACGCAAAAATTTCTTTTTTCTTCTCAATTCACAATTCAGGCTTTATTTGAGCCTTTAAGCTACCTTAAAAGTATGGTCATTGCATAATAACGATTCTTAAATTTGTGACTTTGAAACGAGAATCTTAAAATGAGCATATATCTTTTTTTTTAAATTTTTTTAACCTAAACCTGTCACAAAAGTAATTGATAAGGCCATTATTATTTATTCAGTCAGTGTTAAACTGAATAAGTCAGTCTTTACGAACTATTTTTGAACGCGTAAGTAGTGAAACTCTCAGCAACTGCGGCACGGCCAGCAATAGTTGCCTTTTCCCATGCCTGGTGTTGTTAATCGATACTAGCAGCCCTCCAACCTCAGAATATATAAATATAAGATAAAACAACTGTATTTCATTTGATTTCAGATCTCATTTACATCTAACGTATCCGTAAACCTCACACCACAGCAACACGTGGATACGATATTTCGTAAGAAAGCGAATTCGCTAAATATGCGAGGAGAACAGCCACGAAATTATGTGTTAAAGGTGTGTGGGAGGGAGGAATACCTCTTAGGAGATTATCCGCTCATACAATTCCTCTACATACAAGACATGCTCGCTAAGGACGGCGTACCTCAGGTCATGACTGTCAGTATGGATAAAATAACTTGTAAGTATTGTTTATTTATAGCAATATTATTATTTAATGTTTATAAATTAACAAAGGAAGGATTAATTTTAATTAAAAAAATACATATTGTTATTGGAGTGAATATGATCGGAGCGCTACATTCGAATCTTGGCCTGATCAAGATCTTGACAAGTTGGTAATGGTAGGGAGGAGTGATGGCAGGAGAAGTCAGGGTCAATCGCCTACCCGTTGTTCTGACCAGGTAAAGACAATAATGGGTCTCAACTTCCCTAATGTACTGAGTCAAGCTATGGATAGAGTGGTATGGAGGCAGCAATTCGATGTTGCTTAGGGCATTTCAAGACAAGCATGACTTTCAGTAATAAAGTTTGCGAAGAAGACTGTAGATACCGGCAAACTTCTTGAGCATTAAACAAAGGAGTGGGGGAATGTTTGTGCATCCTACATGGACGCGGGACACAAACGTCAACTGATTCACCAATCACGCAATCGTCACTCTACCGCCGCCGCGCACTACCGCCTGCCCCCCTCCCAGTGATACCTAAAAATCGCTTCTGCGCAGGCAAGGACATTTGTTCAAGATGTTCGCCGGTATCTGTTGGAAAAAACCTACTAAATCTATCAAATCTTTATTATTTTTCTACCATAGGATTAGATTGAGGATATCGGGACGTGCAAATAAATTATACTATAGAAGAGATGTTTATAAAAGTACTAGCAGACCGGCCAAGCGTTGCTGTGGCTAAGGTTTTAGTTATATTACATAGTAGTAACCTATTCAAGGGAAACGGTAGGAGAACACTAGTCATGGGGACCACCATGCTTTTTGGGTGGTCATGCCATTAAATTGTAGCTTATTTGAAACGTACTTTCAACACAGCGCCATCTGTTAGAATTGTGACTATCAAATAATAAACACATATTTTGCAATAAAATAATATTGCGGGTATAAATTGAGATGTAAGCTATCCTATCTTTTAAGTTAGATCAAACTGCACACGGTGTGCAAATTTGATTGAAATCGGTTCGGTAGTTTAGGAGGCCATAGCGGACAAACAACGTGACACGTAATTTATATATATTAAGATATTACAGTGTTATTTACTGTCCAAAAAAACTTAAAAGATTAATTGACGTTTTCAGACTGTGATATGCAATACTACGCGCTGCCGGAGAGAAGACGACTTACATCGGAGCAATCAAACACAATACGAAAGAAAAAGAATCATGAGTCCTCGTGGAAGATTGAACGGAACTACTCCTGTTTGATACAGACTGTTGGTGGACTGAACGTGGATCCAGGAAGACTTGTTGAGGTAGTTATTTTATTAATCGTAAAGAACTTTAACGCGAGCTTCTAAAACTTGTTTCGATAAAATGTTATACATCGCTTGCGGGAACAAAGTCGTAGAAGCAAAATCTATTTTTGAAGTTATACTTCTTTAGGCGCGTCATGAAAAATGATGAGAGTGAAATTTTACGATGCGTGCGCACCGTGACACAAAATTAACAGAATGAAGTTTCCCACGGAAGATGCTACGGCATTGGACATAATTTAAAAACAACATTCGAATAATAATAGAATTTATGTTACACTTAATGTAAGAGAATAATAGTAAATATTTATTTATTTTTTCAAATGTAAACTGAACTTTATTGACTATAATGACTCCTTTTCCAGTCTTTGATTATTTAATTGTAATTAATTATATGCATGCAATCAAAAACTATTTTTAATAATGCCAAAGAAGTATAACTTCTTACGCGCGTACCTAAGTACACGCACCCTTTTTTTTCAGGAAAAATAATAGAAAGTAATGCTATTATTACTATCTTAGTACTTTATATATACAGTACATTACAGTAGTATTTATCTAATTGGACTTAATGACCGTATATTACGACGGTAATTTTGACGAATGTCTAGGACGTAATAATTTATTACCACTCTTTATTTGTTTTTAAACTGTCGCATTAACTTCTATAGTTGTTGCGATCTATTTCAGGAAAGTAAAATTAGGTAAACGAGTATTACTAGCATTGTGCACAAAATAATTTTTGTATACTCTGATTTTTAAATTCCGTAGAATTCTGACAGCTATCATTTTTTGACATGTCAGTGATGGCAAACCTTTTTGGCCGGACACATTTTTCAATTTCAATACGAGTCTATACATACATTTTATTGTTATGGGTCCACCATTTTATTAAGTGCGGTGCTCCACAGGTGCTAGAACAGGGGGCCAACAACAGGCTCATTTGATGCTAGGTGATACTGCCGCCCATAGACACTCATATTGCCAGAGGGCTCGAAAGTGCGTTGTCGGCCTTTATTAAAGCCTATAAATATGTATATTAAAGCTATTATGTTATTTACTTTAAGGTCGTATGCCAAGCCGGTATATACCACGGTGGCAAGTCACTCTGTGAACCCCAAAAGACGAAAGTGGCGGTCGTTTCAAAGGAAGGCGAGGCGCAATGGGACGAAGAATTGCAGTTCCCTATAAAAGTGTGTAGTGTCCCGCGAATGGCAAGACTCTGCTTTGTTATATACGAAATTTCAAAAGCTAAAAATAAACGGAGAGGAAAAGATACAAAGGTATGTGGAGATTTTAAAATTTCCATTTTTTTTTAAATGACAGACATCCGTTTAAATATAAAAAGCAGCTACGCAAAGTTAGTTAATGGTGTAATAACTGATGTACAGGTCTCCCTAGACTAAGTTCAGGGGCTCCAATATCTGCTAAAAATGTAACTTGTTACTGAATAAAAAATATTTTTTTTTAAACTGTGCATTGTCCGGAAAAGTAACAACATTACTTTATTGTATTATTTCTCATTAATGTACTATATTGTACTATAATGTTTTACAGTTAATATATTGCAACATAATTGCAATTTCCTAGTATGTAATTCAGGAAGAAAAGAGAATTCCCGGTTCAAAAAAAGCTTTATTTATATAAAAAAATCTTTCCAGGACGCAATAAACAGACTAGCGTGGGTAAACACAATGGTATTCGACTACAAGGAACAGTTGCGTACTGAGGCCGTGACGTTGTTCATGTGGACGCACGTCGCGGACGAAACGCAGGGCGATGACGTATTGTTACACCCGCTTGGAACTGTACTCGCTAATCCTAATACTGATTCGTGCGCTGCGCTACAAGTCAGATTCTCAAAGTAAGTGATCTTGGCATCCGGTTTCTGTATATTATTATTTCTAATAATACTACAACTCACGGATAAAAAGCGTAACTAGCTTATCAAAAACCTCTCAACCTAAACCGCTCACGGATGAAAAGCGTAACTAGCTATTCATAAAACCTCTCATCTTATCAACTCTCAACCTAAAACTCATGGATTAAAAGCGTAACTAGCTATTCAAAATACCTCTCATCTAATCAACTCTCAACCTAAAACTCTCACGGATGAAAAGCGTAACTAGCTGTTCAAAAAACCTCTCATCTAATCAAAAACTTCTCAACCTAAACCTCTCACGGATGAAAAGCGTAACCAGCTGTACAAAAACCTCTCATCTAATCAAAAACTTCTCAACCTAAACCTCTCACGGATGAAAAGCGTAACCAGCTGTACAAAAACCTCTCATCTAATCAAAAACTTCTCAACCTAAACCTCTCACGGATGAAAAGCGTAACCAGCTGTACAAAAACCTCTCATCTAATCAAAAACTACTCAACCTAAACCTCTCACGGATGAAAAGCGTAACCAGCTGTACAAAAACCTCTCATCTAATCAAAAACTTCTCAACCTAAACCTCTCACGGATGAAAAGCGTAACCAGCTGTACAAAAACCTCTCATCTAATCAAAAACTTCTCAACCTAAACCTCTCACGGATGAAAAGCGTAACCAGCTGTACAAAAACCTCTCATCTAATCAAAAACTACTCAACCTAAACCTCTCATGGATGAAAAGCGTAACTATCTGTACAAAATACCTATCAACTAATAAACAACAAAAAATACTAATCAACTCCCTACAACTCTTAATTGTATATTGAAAACAATTGATTGGAAATAAACAGGCTTTATTATTATTGGTTTTTTTTGCTTAATAATGTAAATTAAATCAATATACTGTGAGATAATATATCTATTAATTATTCCAGCTATGACTGCCAACACCCAATCTTATTCCCGAAGCAAGAAGCCATAAAATCGTATGCAGACCAACTTGAGAACGGAGCGGAAATGGCGCGACTGAATGAAAACTTTGAGAAATTACGAGTCACCGCCGAAAAGGATCCCATGTATGAAATGCACGAACAAGAAAAGAAAGATATTTGGGCAGCTAGGTGAGTTATGTTTAACCGGTAAATGTGGTAGTTAGTTAAAACCTCATTAGGAAATAAAAAAAGTGCGTACGTGCTAGGTACACATGTCAGAAGTGAAACTTCTTTGTAAATTAAGTATTACTAAGGTAAAAGCCCCAATTGATGATCAGTATATAGACCGGTATATGATCACTTAAGTATTTGTATATCTATATTCACGCTGTATACGTGCTAATAATAATATAAATAAATAAAAAAATCTGGACTGTGTCTATTTTGGCGTTTTTTTATTTAGTTGCCGTTAAATGGAAAGGAAGTTTATTTCAGACTAGTGTTAGTAATTACATAAAAATAATTCGTATTTTAACACTATTGCGTAATCTGTTATTTTTTTACTGTACAAAAAGTTACTTTACTTATTTAATTCTTTTCTTGCGCTATTGGTGCATCTTCGTGATAAAGTACATGCAAGCATGCGCAATTTGTAAAAAAAAAGAACGCATTTCTTGGAAAGTTCGGTACATATGACGAGTACCGACAGTCGAGTTTATTTGTCGCTAGGGCAATAAAGCGACAAAACAACGTACACAGCTCCGTAGTTTTAACTAATTTCGGCAACCTAAAAAAATCCTTTTTATTTAATTGTCGTTATTGAGGGGAGTGTAATTCTATGTAGCGTCTATTTTGGCATTCTTTCGAACTGCGTGAGCCTTCCTCCCATTTCGGCACCAGGAATTTATCCAATATCTTGGGTTCTACCAACAGTAGATTCTGCTCCTGGTGATAATTATTTAACGAAAATAGAATTTCTAAATAAAGATAAGAAAAAAGCGTACCAATTTTTAAAAGGCCGGCAACGCACTCGCGAGCCCTCTGGTGTTGAGAGTGTCCATGGGCGGTATTAAACATCAGATGAGCCTCCTGCCGTTTGCCCCCTGTTCTATTAAAAAAAACTTTCTTGGTAACATGAAAACTAAGTATATTTGAGCGACTGATTGCACTAAATTTTTCTCATAACTATTTTTGTTTTGTCTTATTTGACCAGAGAGTACTTCCAAACGACGGCCCCAGAGTTGCTGCCCAAGCTGCTCTCGTGCGTCGAATGGACTGAACGGGCAGAGACTGCTCGTGTCGCGAGAATGCTCTCAAATTGGCCAATGTTACGAGTCGAGTCGTCTTTGGAATTATTGGACTATGCCTACGCGGATGCGGCTGTACGGAGTTTTGCGGTCGAGTGTTTGGCTAAGATTAGGTAAGTAATATCGCTATTATAACTCACTTTAGTTATAGACACTATCTGGAACCAGGCCATAGAAGTATTTCTGAACAAATTTATTAAAAGGCCGGCAACGCACTTGCGAGTCTTCTGGCAGTGTGAGTATTTATGTGTTTATCACTTAAAATCAGTCTATTTTTAATTTATTTATATATTAATTTCCAATTTATGAATGTATATTAAAAACCTCGCTTCGCTAGTGTTAAAAATAATCCTGTGTGAAATAATACATAAGTTATAAAAACAAAAAAAGAGATACTTTGCTTTATTTTTATTTAAATGCGTTTACTATGTAATATATTATGTAATAAAGATTTTATGGCCCCTAAAATTATATAAATATTCATAAAAACATTCTTATTGCACTGTTATAACAAAATACTCTTTCGTCTCTTTCTATCAAATTGTGTCTACGCTGTGATGAAAAGGGACAGACAGACAACTAAAACAGTGTATTTAAAAATATTAATTCTTTTTAAATTTTCCTTACTGATTAAATTTATAAAGCCAAGGGAATATTTAGACCATAAGTTTGACAACAATTATAAATAACTTAACTTATTATTATGACATTATGATAATTAATATGACATTTGCATGCCTATTTTGTATGACTGTTTGTACGAATTTTTATAATTAATCGATCGAAATGTACCACTTTCTTTGATAATACACGATTTATTATTATCATTAACATAATATTATTTAACGAGGTTAACATTATCATTACAGCGATGAAGACTTATTATTATATTTATTACAACTAGTGCAAGCATTGAAACACGAATCGTATCTGATGTGTGATCTCGCGAGATTTTTATTGGAACGCGCCTTTAAGAATAGGACCATTGGACACTACCTCTTTTGGCATTTAAGGTAGGTATTAATCGATAAAAAAGATGTGTGAAATTAAAAAATACTTCATTTTTAAATTTTTTGATTATTTGATTTTGAACTTCTTGCGTCTTATATTATATTTTATATTATATATATATATATATATATATTATATTTATATGTTGTTTAAGAATCAAGTATCAAATTGGTATTTTTTTTATGGCTCTGGCACGGTTTGTGCATTAGCCAGCGTCAAGTATGAGATTTTTATAATTCGTTCTTTTTTTGCCTTAGAAATTCGACCATGTCCTCCATGTACGGTTTAGGCACTCGCCCGGTACCGCACAACCCTCCCAAAGGCTGAGAACAAATTTAAATTAAATTAAAACTTGCCCTCGAACCGGGAATCGAACCCGGTACCCCTCACCTAGCTGCCACTTAATAAGACCGCTAGGCTATGAGGCCCCTAATTGGGATATTTTAAGCAGTTTTACCATTTCGCCCCAACTGCGGTATTTTTTTTATAGGCACCCTATCGCTTTACAAAAAGATCGTAGTCACTATTACTTTTTTTTTGTGAATACTTTCGAGATAATTTTTTTTTATATCCTCATTGACAATTTTTTTTATAGGTTCTTTAGACAATTAGACCGGTAAACTAGACCGCTTAAAACATCTCCCAAAATACATATATGTATAATTACAGATCAGAAATGCACGTTCCGTCCGTATGCGTTCGTTTCGGGCTCGTATTGGAGGCGTACTGTCGCGGCTGCCAAGATCACATCAGCACACTGACGAGACAGATCACATGCCTCGATAAACTTAAATGTAAGTATTGTTTGTGTTTTCTGTGACTTTAAAAAAAAAAAACAAATATCATTAATTCATATAGGTTTTAATGAGCGTACATAAAAAAAAACTTATTCTCAAATCAAAGGAGTAGATGGACGATGGGATATTACAAACTATTGAATTGTTGAAAATAAAATAAATAAGCAATAAAAAATGATGTTATTTTTCACGAGTTAATTTTAACAGTCCAGTTTAAAATACTACGCCCCATGTTGATCAGAATCTATTATTTACTTTATATTGGTTACTTTCACTTTTCTAAAAAAAAAATTTTTTTTTTTATTTGTTATAACTTGATATGCATTACAATGAGTTCGATTTGGGAACTCTTTTATGTAAGTCAATTTTAAGTGTCCCAGCTCTCCCATAACAAATATTATACATATTATACATACTTAATTCCATAATATATTTTATTATTTCAATTTTGAATTTTTTTAACTGATGTAAATTTTTTCTGTTTCCTTACCTTACATACTTTTAACGCGAATTCAATTTGGCGCTTGGGTCTTTGGGTTGGGACTAAATAAAAAAAGTGTGGTAAATGATAGTTAAACAAATCAGTGGCGCTAAAAGCTTTGTAGGTTTGGGCCTCAGATTTCTGTTTATGTTTCATGATCCAGCCAATCTAATATCAATTTGCATTTAAAGTGATTTATTTGTCTCAATAACAGTTTTTAATAAATTTATAATGTTTACACTGTAATAAATATTTAATAAATAAATTTTATTAAATTTTATTTTTTATAATATATTTATGCAGGGGTTAGTCAAGCGATTCGCAAAAAGAAGGAAATATCAAAAGCCCGTGCGGCGCTTCACATACATTTGCAGGAAGAACATTGTATGGAGCAGTTATGTGATTTTGCGTCACCTTTAACTCCTAGTCTTGTTTGTAAACGGATCAAGTAAGTTTCAGATATTTATTTAAAAGATCTTGTTCGCTTGAAAAAATAATATATACTATTTATACTAAGATAAATATATATAAATTACGTGTCACGTTGTTTGTCCGCAATGGACTTCTAAACTACCGAACCGATATCAATCAAATTTGCACACCCTGTGTAGTTTGATCGAACTTAAAAGATAAGATAGCTTACATCTCAATTTATACCCGCAATATCATTTGATTGCAAAATATTTGTTTATTATTTGATAGTCACAATAATTCTAACAGATGGCGCTGTGTTGAAAGTACCAACGTTTCACATAAGCTAGAATTAAATAGCATAACCACCAAAAAACCATTTTGGTCCCCATGACTGGTGTTCTCCTACCGTTTTCCTTGAATAGTTTACTACTATGTATTATGACAGAAACCTGAGCCATAGCAACGCTTGGCCGAATCTGCTAGTATATACATATATATATATATTCGCTTAATTTCTAAATTGGAAATTCGTTTATTGCACATACAGTAATATCTGCATTATGAACCGTTTTGCGGTAAATTCATCAATTTTGGGGGCTGAAAAAATTTAATAAAAATACCCAAAAAAAATTGTTGTCTCTATTTTACTTAACTTACTGGAAAAATAAATAGATAGATATTATTATACTTAAAACTTAAATACAAAGAGGATATGACATTTGGTAATACATAAAGTTTTTATTTAATTTAATTATTTAATGTACAATTTCCAGACCCGACAGATGTACAGTAAAGGATAGTAAAATGCGACCCCTGTTACTAGAGTTTGAAAACGTGGACCCGACGGGAACAGATATCAGGATTATTCTAAAAATTGGGGATGACCTTCGCCAGGATATGTTTACTCTGCAAATGCTCAGAATTATGGATAGGATTTGGAAGAATGCGGGGTATGATTTTAGGTGAGAAAAACTTTTTTTGCTTTGTCTAATTTAATTACTGATTATTAATAATTATGGTGGATAAAAATACACACACTTAAAATTTTATACAGAAACAATTTTTTTTTGCGTCATGAATGAATTTGCGTTGCCGGCCTTTAAGTTTGGCAATGGGATAGTGCATAAATAACTTTTGTTTTCTTTCTTATTCTGTACTTCTTATCTTGTCCTTTAGTTTTAAATTTAGCACATTACGTCATTGTTGACAATTTGTTTTTTTTTTGTGTTGTGTGTAAAAATAAAGCACTCAGTAGCATTATTGATTTAATTAAAATTGAAAAATGAAAAATATATTTTTTATTCATTCATCAGTCGATTTTCCCGCTTAACTAACGTCTCTGTCAAATTGTGTTCACATTATGGAGAGCACACATATTTAATTAAAACGCTGCAATTAGACAGATTTATTATTAAAAAGAGTGTGATATGACAAGCGCACATCAAACAAATCCGACGTCAGGAAGAAATTTCTTTTAACAGTAAGACTGCCATTTACATCCTGTCTTCATTTATTTAATAATATTTCTCCTCCTGTTATTGTGATATAAATAAAGTGTTAGTAATCTTATTCTATGCGCGATTAAAACGCAAATGTCAGTCGCAGATGGCTGACCATCTGGTCTAAGAAAATCACCAAGATCCACTAGGATGCCAAGTTTAATGTTTAAAGATCTTTATTTATCATTACAAAAAGGATTTTATTGACACGAGAAACTTAATATGTATATACGATCGAGATACACATCGCCATTAGCCGTCCCAATTTTAGTCTACCCTCATTCTGACATATATCTTTAATGCCCTTTTAAATTGGTTAAACGCGCTAATATTACGAATTTTAGACGGTAATTGATTAAATAATTGCACACCCTCATACTTAATAGACTTCTTCAAATAATTTATTCTGGCTTCGGCAAGATAAGCAAACGTTTTATACTAGTTTGCAGCATCAATTCAAAAGTTTCTGATGTTTTCCTAACAGATTGAACCCGTACAATTGTATATCCATGGAGTACGCAGTTGGTATGATAGAAGTCGTAGAGGAAGCGGAGACCGTCGCCAACATTCAGAAGCAGAGCGCGCTTTTCAACGCAGCCTCCACTATATCCAAGGCTAATCTGTTTCGTGAGTTTGTGTTATCTATATATAAAACCTTTTTGTATGTTACGGATACAGTAATCTCTGTTAAAACGGTAGACTGGTTCCGCGTTATAGAAAACGCGTTGTAGGTATTAGATTACAAATGATTAGTTTAACTTTTCTCGTTAAAGGCGATTTAAATCGTATATTAAACTAAAAGTGCGTGCGTACAAAGTACGCATGTCAGAAGTGAAACTTCTTTGGCAAAATAATTTTTAATTCATATTTATACAAATCTAAAACTTTATAAATCATTATAAATGTCACGGTACAAAAATATGACGTGTGACATCTCCGCGTTATATGGGGGAATATCCGTGTTATCTAAGGGACTTTAATCGCGTAATATGAAAATGCGTTATAAGAGTACCGTGTTTTAAGGGATTTACGTATTCTCAAAAATTAACCAATTTCACGTCAATTCCATACATACCTAATATATTTTATTTTTCCGAAATATAAAAAATATATAGTTATTATAGAAAAGTAAATATTTTTGTATACTTTAACTATAGCATATTTTAATTAACTTAAACAAATTGTTGATATTAATCCAGTGCAGATTTTAATACAGAAATTTAATGTCGAGTTTAAAGATATAATTTATTCTTTAAGAGTTTTATTAACCTATGATCACCATAAGGTATCGTAATGTTCAATTCCAATTGAGCATTATTCCATTCTTTATAACATACAATTTTCTTTTTACAGAATGGCTCCGGAAACAAAATCAAAGTGAGAGTGCGTTGAATAAAGCGGTTGAAGAATTTACTATGAGTTGTGCGGGTTACTGTGTCGCGACCTATGTGTTGGGCATTGCGGACAGACATCCAGACAACATTATGGTTAAAAAGACTGGACAGGTATGTAGAACGAATCTTAATGATAAAGTCTGCGAAGTTTTTCTAAAGTTCTTTTGAAATTAATTTTTCTTATAAATCTTCTAAAAGTAATATTATATACCGATTCTGATTATATCTTTCGTCAACAATTTTTGCTACATTTGTTAAAATGATTGAATATATATATATATATTTTTAATTACTCTGAATGGTCACAGAGTATGCAACATTTAATATATGTACTATAGAATAAGCCACAGAGTACTGGATGGTTGCACAATAAAGATTTTAAAAACAGACAATGGAATTGTTGCAAGTGAATTTACGAAAATGCAAAAAATATAATACAATAAAATAAAGTTAATATTTGCAACATTAACACCAAAGTGTTGGACCCGCAATTATTAAAAAAAATTAATCGCTTATGTAATTATCTAAACGTTGATAGAAAATGTCGGGTTTGTGTTGGTATTAGTTTTTATGTCTTAAAAACATTCAAAACAAGATAGTAACGTAAATCTAACTTTACTATCTTGTTTTGAATTCGTTTATTAACAGTAATTGGAATAAATTGCTATTACGTATTTATGACCTTGTGTTAAGGTGCGTTTTACGTTGATAAATATGTTAACTACCTAATATTGCATAATCATTTATTTGCAAGAATATGGTACAAAAATAGTATGGTGGTACAATCTAATCTTTGCATATTCTTCTACTTAGGCGTGCAAATCTGTCTTAAAGGAGAGAATTATATAAATATAATTAGAATTTTACAAAAAAGTTACTTTATCATTCATATCATTATAGTCAATTCTTATAATATTAAAATATATTTTGTCATAAATTTAATATTAATTATAATTTTTCACTTATACTATAATCATTAATATAATAATACATTCCAATACTGCTAAATTAAGTAAGTGTTTTAAGACTAAAAGGAAGATCTTTAAATGTTTTTGGTAAATTATTATAAACCTTGATGTTTCAAAGTATTAAATAAATAGTTCTAATACTTTACCAAATTTGACTATTAAAAAATTCCTTTCAGCTATTCCATATAGATTTCGGCCACTTCCTAGGACATTTTAAACAGAAGTATGGGTTTAAACGCGAAAGAGTACCGTTCGTATTAACTCACGACTTCATTCACGTGATTAATAAAGGGCAGAGGGGCGGGGTTGGAGAACAGTTGGATTTCAAGATATTTAAAGAGCTTTGTGAAACTGTAAGTAATTTAAAATATTTATAAAGTCTACTTATGTAATAATCAATATTTGACGACTCATTTGTCTAGTGGTTAGTACCCCTGACTGCGAATCCATGGGTCCCGGGTTCGATCCCCGGCTGAGACGAACATCGATGTGATGAGCATTTGGTGTTGTGCTTAGGTCTTGGTGTTTAAATATCCATTTATATGTCTATCTATCTATAATATGTATGTATATCCGTTGCCTAGTACCCATAACACAAGCTTCACCAGCTTAGCATGGGACTGGGTCAATTGGTGTAAATTGTCTTTAAAAAATATATATATACAAGATACAAGAAATGAGAACTTGGATAAAATGATCGTGTTTGATAACAGAAGGTAAAAATCATGTGGCCGTTCACCAACCAGATGGACCGATCAAATGAAATACTCATTGTCCTCAAAACTATACACTGTTATAAGAGAGGCGTTGGACAGAAATCGGTGGAAACAGATAGTCAGCTCCACATGCAATTCTGAGCAAGATCAGCAATAAGCTGCCGGTTAAAGAGAGAGGTGTACATAATATGCACAAGTCCATTGGCCGAACAATTATTTTAAATCTTCACTATTTTCTGTCCTATTCTAGATGTTGATTTTCCTAAAGTAAACAATTCGTTAATACGACCTCGTTGGAAAAAAATGTTAAAAAGTTTTGTTGTTGTATTGTTAAAAAAATATTTACATATATATATTTCGAGCACAATGCCGCGAAGAACGCGCTAAACTCCAAAGTTGTGAATTTTGATACGATTTTCGCCAATAAATTAAGGAAATGAGCAAATCGTGATGGTTTTATAGCAATTGATTGATATATCACGATTGACACGAAATCAACGCAAACGCAAGTTAAGCTATAAATTACATAAAAATACATTAATGGCTACATCCTTTTTAGGTCTAGGCTTCAGGTTTCTGAATCTGTTTCATGATCATTTGTCAATCTAATAGGCAAGTAGGTGATTAGCCTCCTGTGTCTGACACACTCGGTCGACTATTTGTGTCTAAGACAAGCCGGTTTCCTCACGATGTTTTCCTTCACCGTTCGAGCGAATGTTAAATGCGCACATAGAAAGAAAGTCTTTAATTTTTTTTATTTAGCGTTAAAGAAACGAACACAAATAATAAATATGGAATATATATATTTGTTTTGCATAATATGCACTAGAGTACAGATATAACTCTACCATATTCTAGCAGATATGATATACATCTAGCAGCACTAGGTACTCTTTATAAGCATGTAGATGAGCAGGTTTCGGCATCTGCGTTGCGATAGAAAGAGACGAGACTACTTTTGTCAGTACTTTTTTGGTGCAATTAGATTTTCGTTTATAACACACTAAAAATTACTAGTAAAATCTAAAGTGTGTTTCATTTATTTTTACAAATTGTCATGTAATTTAGAAAAGATAGTTTAAACATATACTGTAGATACAGCATTTTACATAATGTGTTGAGCTACTATAAATAAAATTTATTCATTCAATTAAAATATGTTATGAATCACAAAATATAAAGTGTATCAAATTAACTGATGTGTTGCAGGCCTTTAAAATACTCAGGAAACACGGTCATCTGATACTGTCTCTGTTCTCAATGATGATATCCACTGGTCTTCCCGAACTCAGCTCCGAAAAGGATCTTCAGTATTTGAGAGAGACTTTGGTAAGAACTATCAAATTTCTATATTCTAAAATAGTTATTTTTAATAAATTCAAAATCTGCATAGCGTATTTTCAAAGATAATATGTTGAGAATTGGTTATTAACTCGGTTTTAATCGAAGGTTTAAATTAAAAAACGTCAATTATAACCACCCTTAAAGGGCGAGATTTAGAAACAAGATTGCGTACCCCCATGTGTCAAAATCCAATATATTTGGACGTACGTGAGTCAGACTTAGCGCTTAGTCTCGTGTCCGAATCTTACCCTAAGCATGCGCTCTGGGGTATAGAGCAGATATGTTATTTCTGCGTCCGTTTCTTCTGTTATAAGTATTGTAACAATATGTGTAAATTATATGAATTCACAATTTCTTATTATGAACACAGTGATATATTAATAGGAAATATTTGCATTTTTGTATGTTTGTAACGAATAAACTTTACCACTGGCTGGACTCGTTTCAAATCAATAGAATGCTAAATTTAGAAAAACACTTTTTTTTAAACTTTTTTTAGAATGCTATATTATTTGTATTATAGGCTATATTTAAATTGTTAAATTTTTTGATATATAATTCCTTATATATGTTAATTTAATCTTAAATTTGTAATGCGAATAGTAAACAACCATTTGCATATATTGATAAGTATGCTAATTAATGATCAAATACTTGTATATTATCTATAAAAAGATTCGAAATCAGAATATCAGATCAACAAGTTATATATTTTTCTCGACCAGTCTAACCACTGATTGGCCCGAAGGCCCAAATGGTAATTTAAAACTAATCTAATTTACTTAAAAGGATGTTTAACATAAGAAAGTGTCAAATAACACTACATACAGTCTCTAATAAGGGAAAGTCTTTTGTTCTTGTGTAAACAAAATCGTTTTCATGACTTTTTAAATGATAAATGTTTTTTACACGCTTTATTATTATTAGCTTCACCTGTATATATGTATGTATGTAACCGACTCCTTCGGACTCGATTTTGACCCACTTTAAAAATAAAATAAATATGGTTAAAAAACACGCTTTTAAAGCTCATCAAACTAAAAAGTGAAAAATAATTCCTAATTTAGGCTGAAAATGACGATAGACGAAAAATATGGCACAGAGCGCCCCACGCTTTTTCACAATAATACCAGTATTTTTTGTTCATTACCAAATTCAGCCTAAATTAGGAATTATTTCTGTAAGTAGGTTTGTACAAACACTTTTACACGTCAAACATTTTTTTTTTAAACTAGTTGAGATCGACGTTTCCTATCTGACTACTCTGAGAAGAAACGCCGAAACAAACTCAAGAGGTCACAGTCTCTTTTAAAGTCCAGACATAATTTTGGTCAGATGTGAAGACCATGTAGATTGCAGTCTGAAATGGTCTTTTTACTATGAATTATTTGTTACAGGTGATGGATCTATCCGAAGAAAAGGCGATAGAGCACTTTCGTATGAAGTTCGTGGAGGCGCAAAAGAACTCATGGACCACCTCCTTCAACTGGGCATTCCACAACTTCGACAAGAACAACTGACAGTGATCCGTGCGACGGCTGAAGAAACAGCCGTCCAAATACACGCCACAGACTTTGTAAGAGTGCAGTGATCAATACATGTTCTGAATACCATGAAATAGTTTGTCATATTAAAACGCGTATTTATAACATGTAATGAAATCAAATCAACAATTCAGCTGGACACTAAAATTGTGTTTTTTCGTGCATTTAAATACAGGAAATTAATTAGTATGTAAATATAAATCGGTATCGTTATACTAAATGATTAATCTGATTTTGCATAGATAAACGCGTTTTAATTCGACATACATTTTTGTACTTGAATGCTTAAATAAGAATTGCGTAAAGAGCAAGACAATTTAATGTTTCATAGAAAATTAGTCTCATTGAAATAGCAGCCTTATCATGATGTATTAAGGTGCATTACGTAACCCAAAATATTGGCTTAAGATTTATTGGACTTGTAAATGGTATATTACTCATATTATTATATCTAATCGATTTTAGTTTTCTGCAACCAATTTTTTGTTACGTTATTTAACAATTTTTTTTTCTACTTACCAGTGTTTCCCAACATTTTTTGTGCCATGCCCCACCTTAGCTTTTCTAAAATTCTTATGACTATATGTAACATATATCATTTTTAATATCTAATGAATTGCTTAACTTAAATAATAGTTTTTAGGAGCAAATTATTTACGAAACAACTAGACTTTAAAAATTATATTACAAGTAATTTTTTTTTAAATTTATAAATTTTCGAACAGCCCCCTTAATTAGCAAACTGCCCCCTTGTGGGGCGTGGACCTCCCGTCGAGAAACATTGCTATATACACTTTATATTGTTTTAGTAAATCCGAAAATAATTTAAACTATACAATCGCATAGTAATAATAAAGAAAGACGAGCATTCGTTCTCGAGTAAACTATACCACCTCACGTTTATTTGTTATTCGTCCGTACCCCACTCCAAGAATATTATAAATTGAAATAGGTTTTAAAACATCACGCGATATAACATTAGTGACCAAAATTAGTATTATATTATGTCCATGAAGTATATTACGAGAAAAGATTTTTTAAACTTCATATGAATTTGTACGGACGAAATGTATTGCTTAAATATTCCTTAGCTTGGTGACGTTTAAAATATTTGTAGATACAAGAAACTAAAAACTGGTTGCAGAAATTAATATAGAAGAAATTAAAACTGGTTATTAAATATATGTAGGGTTATATTGCCTACATGTTAATATCTTAGCTTTACGCGTGCCAAATAAAACTTTTTTGACGGATACGTGAATTTATTAGAAGATCGATAAAGATAATAAAAGCACTCGTAACGATTTATATAAAAATTCTCCGTTAAAAATGTTTTATTTAAAAATAAACATTGTAAATTGATAATGGAATTACTGATATTAGAAATTATTAAGTGGTACAAAATAGTGTTCCGTTTAAGCTAAATAAAAAACACATCGTGAATTATCAGTACAAATTTCGACTTAAGACCGAAAAAGAAAATTTAGGAGCATATATCGGTAAAGTACGAATTGCAGAGAAAACGTTATAAATAAAATATAACATTATACATAAATAACTTAATTTTACGGTCGACTTGTGACCATGCACGCAGGGACACGTGTATGACAGGTGTATTTTAATGATGAGCTATAAACAGCTGAAGAGAGAAAGTAAGTTTAACGCTCGAATCGTCTGGTCGTTCTAGCGTATCGATTGGAAATGATAAACTTGATATACTAGCGACCCGATATCGGGTAGACCGGAATTTACGGAACCTTCCAAAACCAAGACAAATTTTTCTTGTGGTTTTTATATTTAGTAAGTGGTTATTAGTAGTAAAATACAATTTTAACTGATTTTTTTCAGGAATATTCTACTCATAAATTGAACAGATTTTAACATAAAAGGGTTTTAGTAAAATTGTCGATTCAATTGAAACATTTAATCGGAACACTATTTTGGGCGACAGCTATAGACTCGTTTATTATAATAAGGTTTTACCATTCGTAATTGCTACGAGCCGTCGCTTATTCATATCGTGTTAGACAAATATATATAAAGGTTGGAATTTCGAGCAGAGGTGGTGTGTGGCAGACATTTTGGCTGTGATATGCACGTCTGTTTTAAATAATTCTCGGTTTGAAGACGGTGTTTCGATATTTTTAGGTATTTAGATGTAATTGAGCGAATGCTTGGTAGCTTTAGGTGCTTGTATACTCAATATATTTAAATTTTTAATGGAGGTGTTTCTGCCACCATCACTCTCTGTTTCATGCATGAGTTGTTCAGTAGCTTTTCTAATATCTAGTTTTAGTTATTCGTAGAGGTCTTAGGGTCAAGAAAAGAGCGTATCCATTCTTAAAAGGCCGCCAATTCACTCGCGAGAGCACTGTGTATATGTGCGGCGCTATCACTTGGCATCAGCTGAGCCTCCTGGTAGTTTATCCCCTATAGAAAAAAAATTCTATGCACGAGGAAGGAAAATTGGAAATGGGCATGGTTCGTGTCAGGCACAGGCCTCTATGCAAAAATTAGTCGGCCCCATAGTGTTAGTGTAGCAGTATTATAATGTAGGGTTTTTTTTGTATAACGTCTGACTACCTCATGGTGTCGTGTACTGAACTTAGGTTTATTTGTAGCCAAATACACAAGCGATCAAATGAAGCGCGTTAGCTGTATTAGCCAGCCAGTGGGATTTGTGTATTCAAACATCAGTTTGTCATTTACATATTATAATATAGATCTCGGCACGTGGGGGAAAGCTCGCACAAGATAATAATATTTACCCGAAGATTCAGACCAGAAATGTAGCCCCAACAATTCCGTATTTGATTTTCACGGGAGTCATAATTCGTGCTAAGTCTCATTTCTGAATCTCACCCGTAGATTCGTGACTAAGTGTGACCCTCTTATGTCAGAAACGTTTCGGATTTGACATACAGGATTCATCAGAGCTAGCTGTTCTGTCAAAATCCTATCATCATTTGACAGATGGGATTCTTAGTTTGCACGTAAATTGGTACACGATGTAAATTGGTACACGTTGTAAATTGGTACACGTTGTAAATTGACAACTTACGTGCCGGGAACTATACGACAATAACAATTTAAGATTAACAACTGCCAATTTAAGTTTAAGTTAAGCATTTTCATAACTTGCTTGAGATTTCTAAGTTATTAAAGTTGATACAAAACTTTCTCTCACTTAAAAATAAAAAAAAACATTAAGTAATTGATTTTATATTAAAGTGTTTGAATGTTGAACCGATTATAATTACATCAGCAATTAATTATCAATTATTATTAAATTGCTACGGTGAAATGATAATTTCACCATATTTTTTAATAATACGAAATTAAGATTTTTTTGCATCGAATACTGTTAATAGAAAAATTGTTAACTTATAATAAAATTATACGTATGAAATTTCAGGAACATGTTTCATATTATAATTATCTGCCATAACAATAGAATCCGGTCATATTTTTGTCGCATCAACTGTTCGGTGACAATTTACAGCTTAAAAATGACGTTTCTATTATATTGACGTCGAATGCAAACTAGTATGCTTCCCTTTAGTGCTAAATATCTTATAAATTTATACGATTTTATACAAATAAGTTTAAGTACACGAACTGCGTTTGTGCAATGTAAATATTATTTATATTATATAAGCATGGGAGCTTGTTCGTTGAATGTGTGGTGGTACTACTGTTTTGTGGCGAAAATCCAAAGATATGCCTTATCGAACGTGAACCAGAAATTTTTGTTTTCAATAAAATTGCAGAGTTTTGAGGGTTGGTTTAATTTTTAACGTCCAGTAGTGCCAAAATATTGATTGTTTCGTACTGTTGAATCTGTATAGAATTCACCAAATAATGCATGAGAGCACGTGTGATAAGTTTAGTTTATAGTATACATTAGCCATATATTTAGATTTCACGATACATCTCAAGTCTGCATACAATAGTTCCTTTGTTGTGTCATTTATCATATACTTACAAGTTACACAAATGTAAAACATATTCGTTTATTGTATAAATATAATAATTGTAATTTTATTGCTATCTCAAATATGATTTTTGAATAAACAATTAAATATTATAATCAATTTGTTTTCTTCATAGCTTCAGAAATACGGTAGATTTTGTTTTCGTATTTCCATTTTATGTACTTGTGTTTTTAAATTAAGTGTTTTATTAGAACGAAATGTGAAAAAGCATTTAAAAATTAGCAATATAAATATTCTTCAATATAATATTCTCCAAAAATTTCGAAACATCAGCAAAAATATTTTGGTGTGTATATTTTTTGTACCTATAATCGGTTCGGATATATACAATTATATCTTCGATCGTATAAAACGCGCAAAGTAAATTAACGCAAAATCTCGACATATTTAGACACATTAGCTTATCACTATCTCAATATTATCCAAGAAAATAGTATATTGTCTATAGTAGAAGACAAAGAATGATGAGCTAAGGAATGATTTACGTGCTCGAGAGTCGAGACTCGAGGCGCACAGTAACGCGACCACCGTCAACCGAAACGCATCGCTAGCGCGCGCTGTCGAATTCCCGCCAATTAAAATATCAATATAAGTGTAACCTGTTTACTGGATGTGTGTGATGTCTGTGTGATTTTTTTATATTTTTTTTAATTGCTTAAAAAATCAAAATGACTGCCGGATCGGAAGAACATGAGCCCCTTATTACATCCTCCGTGGATCAGCAGAGGGTGACATATAATAATTCTCCCCAGGTAAGAACATAGTTTGATTTTATTAGATTATGTGCTAAAAGATTTACTGTAGTAATAAAAATAACTAAGATTATTTTAAGATTTCGTAACACTGTGTAATGGAATTTTAATGAGGATTCTTAGAATTATTAATTGTTATTTATTATATTCATATCTTGAATAACGATTTAAATAAACATCGTAAACTTGTATAAAATAGATAGGTTCCCTACATATCTATTTTATACAAATTAAAATATATAGATGTGAACGGACGCGTGAACCACGTGAGCTTTATAGAGCCTTAATTAATTTATTATTGTGTGTAAATCAACACAGCAAAAAGTTAACTAGCTTCATAATAAGAGTTTGGATTAAGTTTAAAAAAAGTCTGTGACGTTCTAGATTGCCGGAACAGATAAATGTAACATTAGTTATGATTCTTTAATAAATATAATATAAAATTAAGCTAAGCATATAAAATTTAATGAACACAAGATTTCGTTGGTTTTAACTGGTTTTTATATAAACGGATAAATAAAATCTGATTTAACATTTACATTTAAAATGCTTCGTGCTTTGATCGGTTATAACTGAATTCTTATTAAAAAAACAACTATGTAGGTAGTTAGCCGCCATATTATTATGACATATTATATATCTGTATTAAAGAAGGCTTACAATAAACCTTGAGTTCCTTGCATTAAATAAGAAATAATGCTTAAGACAACAACAGTCCACGCACGGCTGTCGATTTGTAAAAAAGTACAGGTGTTTTTTTTTAAATTCTCTATTGAAGATGTGGTCTCCTAATTAGGTATGTGGCGAACTAGTTTTAGTACATAATGAAATTATTTAAGAGGCTGTGGAATGCTTAGACGTGAAGTTAACGGTAAAGGGGCGATTGATTAATAAAAAACTTTTCACATACTTCCTTGGTTGTTCTCATTTGAAAACCCAAAAAGACAATTAAAAGTACTGTTAGTAGCTACTAAATATTTCCACAACCATGAGATCGTGGGTTATAAACCCCGTGTGCGATGATTGTCTTACTAAGCACAAATAACAACGAGGATGTTTAGCTCACAAGCATATCTCTTTGCTCTGGCATCTCTCTATTTCGTTCTGCCATTTTTCGGCTATTCAGATAGAACCCCTCAGTTTGTCACATAACCAGCTTGTCCAAAGTGGCAACGCGCAAAGTTGGGTTCTATTTTAACATCTCGTTGAGTCTTGTAATATTTTGTTACTACTAGATTCTTGAAGCGTCTTTGTACAGCCCTGTTTACGGTAAATTTCTCGAATCACGGCTCAACCTTAAAACAGCTCCAATTTTTTTCTATCCTTCTTTACGACTAGTATGTAGTGCCCCAAGTAATATAAAGGAGGCACATAGCTTTGGACACCTTAAACAAATTTAAAAAACTGATATTTTTACATGCATAATGTACATAAATGATATGGTCACAGTTCCCAGTGAATTAGGTTAAAGCCAAAAATGTGTACATTCTCTCATTCAATCATGATGTTGTAATTAAATTCTATGGGGTTAAAGAACATACACCACCACATTATTGCATGGGTGTACCATTGCCGAGTGATGAAAACATGTAGAAAAAATTTGGAGCTGTTTTAAGATCGAGCCCTTCGCCGTGGTTTCGACAAACATACCCTATTTACTTTTTACTTTATTGGATCTATTATCTCTGGGCCCTGTGCTCTAATTGTCACAACGCAAGCTCAACTCGCTGTATTCATTTAATTATTTACAAAAATATAATATTGTCTTTACGGGAGACCCTTAATTAACAAGAATTTAAATCTAAAAAATACCCACACGATAAACGAACATTAAAATTTAATTACGAATAACAAGCTGAAGAATATTAAGACTAATGAACCTGAAATCGATAAAAAAAACTTAAGAACAGTGCACTATAGGCACTGACAAATAGTGGAACTCTTGACAGTTTACTCAATGGACAATGAAAAATGTCCGTTAATGTATGTAGTTCATTCAATATCGTATAATCTGTGCGCTTTTAAGAAGGTTCTAGTCATCAAGCATTGTTTAGGCATTATATGTAGTACTGCCGAATCCTTTCTACCCTTGCCATGTAACAATTTTACTAAGTACACGTTAAGTTAGACACGCTATATCAAATAATAATACGAATCGAGGAAGTGAAATCGCCATATGACATTCTGTTTTATACTGTGGAATTTTACTAAAAAGCGTTGGTTATAAACCGGTTATGGACAATCAGATCATTAAAACGGGTCGATCCAAATTACTGTATAAAGACTTTTCTTATTGGATCTAGATTCAGAACTTATGAAATAAACCCATCGTGTTTGACTGTCATAATTAACTTTGGTGTAATTAATGGGTTTATAGAGAACGAAAAAATCATAACCGTTGTTCAAGAGGGCTGCTTCATAATCTTTGGGCATTTTTTAAATTTATTTATTATTGAATGTGTTTGAAGATTTGTTCGACTTCCTGACGACGGTAAATTTCCTTGTTATATTAGTAAAGGTAATTGCTACAAAAACAAGTTTATCTAATTACTTTATGAAACTGACTAACTATAAAAAATATATAGTTTTACGCGTGATTTAGAATTTTATTGCCATTTAGGAATGAGGCAGGTATATAAAATCATTACAATGTTACATTTAATCTTAGATTTCTTCGTCGAAAAACGTTTGATTCTATAGAATTTACGTGGCGTAACGCTTACCACACGTTATTAGGCACCGGAGCACATACAACACGATTATATGGGTGGCTATTATTAAGAATGAATCGTATTTTTCAACTCAATCAACATCCATTAAATTTCACTTTATGAACGATTTACCCATAGCCCTTAACTGTGTAATTTTCGTTATGATAATATTTTTTCTATTGACAATAATTGGCTTCTATAACTTCTTATAGTCATAATAAATATTTAGCATTCTTAGCATTCTGATTCAATAAGGGAGAGGTGTCTCTCTTAAACTTTTATTTCCATCAGTCTAGAGGGCATCCAGCGTAAAAAAAACAGCGTGATTGGTCTTAAAACACAAGAAAAGAACATTTTTTTTTTTAATTTTGATCGAATATTACGAGGATTTTAACTAAATATTAATGTAACATTTCGTTTGTAGAGGTTAATTTTACGGCATTAATTAAGTTTTAAGCTTAACACGTATTGTGTAATAAGTTGTAGCAAGGTCAACTAATTTCATCAGTCGGTCTATAAAAACTCGGAAACTAGTTTTGGTAGGTTGTCCCACGATTTAAGATACATTCTTAATAGCGAGATATTTTCCCAAAATTATTTCTATTTTACACAATAGGATTTACCGACTTACTGTTGTATTGTTATTTTTGTACCAAGAATTTTATTAGTAGATTTAAATTAATATTTTTACTTTTGCACAATTGGTAATTTTTTAATTATTAGCTGTATATATTATGTTAATTATTTTAAATTATGACTTCCCCAGAAATTACTGTTTACTGTGTTTTTCTTCATTTGTTGAGCTTTAAAACGACTTCCGCGTCGCAATACTTACCTTAAGTTCTTCCGAAACTTGAATTAAATACATGAGAAAAAAAAAAACATAAGCGACAGGTATAAAATTATTACAAAATCTTACGATGCAATAAATATTCTCAATCTGCAATATTTTTATTTTCGTATAGTAGCTCCCAAACACGAATCGATAAGAACGATTCAATTAATTGTGTCCAATTCAGTACAATCGTTTATATCCTGTTCTTCGAACTCGATAATTTGTTTGCTAGTAAGATTTTCGGCTACTCTGCGGCCTAGTCTCGGTTCTGCATTAAGACCTGAGACAAGCACTTTTCTACGTGTTTCATTATTACTCGTCATACGGAAGTACTAGGCGTCATACCCAAGAAACTTATTTTACGCGGTAAGTGAACCCAGGACATCAGGTGAACTTTATTCAAACTATTTTATTAAATACATATAATAATAAATATATATCTTTATTATTATTTAATATATCATTTATTTAAATCTAAAAATAACAATCAAGTATACAGTATTTACAATTTTTTTTACTGACAGTGATAAAATAATTAAAAAATCATAAAAATAAATTTAAACAAATTCAAGGGTTTGGTCCCTAAAGCAGTGTACGTAAAATTAGAAAATTCAAGAATACTTAACCACCATACAATTCGAACTTTTTGGTGTAACCTTATGGCGTTTGACATAACACAACATTGACAGAATGCGTGCTGCAAATATCGTCAGAGGATGTAAGAAAAATGAATATCGTTCAAAATAAATGCTTCGATCGGAGTTATTATATTGATAATATAATAATATGCGAGCCAGAAAAACAAACAAAGAATGTTGTATAACATAAAGCATTAGAATAATAAACACTTTGTTTCTGAAATATTTTTTAATTCATTATACCAGTTTGAAATCAATATTCATAGTTAAGACAGGACAACGTCTGTCGGGTCCGCTAGTGTTGATATATATATATACTAGCAGACCGGCCAGGCGTTGCTGTGGCTAAGGTTTTAGTTATATTACATAGTAGCAAACTATTCAAGGGAAATGGTAGGAGAACACCAGTCATGGGGACCACCATGCTTTATGGTGGTTATGCCATTAAATTGTAGCTTATGTGAAACGTTGGTACTTTCAACACAGCGCCGTCTGTTAGAATTGTGACTATCAAATAATAAACAAATATTTTGCAATAAAATAATATTGCGGGTATAAATTGAGATGTAAGCTCTCCTATCTTTTAAGTTGGATCAAACTACACACGGTGTGCAAATTTGATTGACATCGGTTCGGTAGTTTAGGAGTCCATAGCGGACAAACAACGTGACACGTAATTTATATATATTATAAGATATATGTTATGATATAATCTAAGTAATTTTTTCTACCTTGGCGTGACTACTAATGACATTGTGTATATATATCCAGGGCATATCGGCTCAGAAACAATGTATTGATAAACAAGTGTTCGTTAATTAGCTTAGGTATATTTCAATTCTATCGCAGACGAAGTGAAGTGATGTCTACAAAGAAGCCTTAAATACCAGTGGTGCTACAACCTTTTTAGTTCTGGGCCTCAGATTTCTGTATCTGTTTAATGATCATCAATCTAATAGGCAAATTGAGTTACAGAATCGCAAGGCAGTGGCGGAAAGTTTATTGCCAGTTCTTCTATCCCGCTCTACGCCCTTGACTTGCGAACTGGTAGTAAATTGTAAATATAACTTCTTTTTTGACGTTCAAAACGGTTAGTCGACATCACAGGAGACCGAAGATCTGGCAGCTACCTCGGACAAAGAATTAGTCTAGCAATTCAAAGGGGGAACGCTGCCAGTATCTTCGGAACCTTGCCTAAAGGGATTCCTTTTAATGATGTATTTTAGTTAATGTTAAGTTTAGTTATTTATTTCAATGTATATTTTTTTATTATTAGTTTTATGTGTCTATATGTGTATAAGTATATGTGACAATTAAATACTCGTTATTGTTAAACTGGTTAGGCTCTTAATATCACAGAAAATCTAAGCTTAAAAGTCTATGCAATTAATTATGATAATTATAAAGATGGAATTGTAGGTATACTATTATTTTTGATAACACTTGTTTACCTATATCAATAAAGTTATTTTGAGTTTATCAATCTCCGTAGCGCTGTTGCAAAAATTTATGGAAATTCGAACCGCCGCGCTGTCCCTGTTAGAAGGAACGTATTGGCGGGGCTATAAAATAAGAAACCGCCCAGGGGTTCTCGCATATTACCTTATTTACCTTTAAAAATACTTAAACTTTATACATAACATATAGTGTTTTTAAATTTTAATACATTAATGACTAATGGCTTAAACTGAAACCGTACTTAGATCTTGTTTAAGTATCAATTTCGTGCGTGATTTCCTACGATCGATTTTGGTATCTTATTGTGGGAATAATTGTTGTGTACGATTAAAACTACCCTCGTAGCTTAGTCTATAAAGTAGTCCGCATAATTTGAAGCCTGGTCCGCTTCTTGGAGAATACAAATTTCGGATTCTGTTATACAGAAAGCGGCAGCACATTTAATAATATAAACGCGAGTGTATTAGTCGTTGCACTGTTTTTAATTAATTTATTATACTAAACATATTGATCCTAATAAACAGATTTTTATAAATTAATTTACTATAAATTTTTAGTACCATATACGACGTATAAAAGCTCTGTAAACGTATTTTTATTTTAATAGCATCGAACTGTCGATGGTCATTGACCGCGCGGTCATGCAAGTAACGAATATACGGATAACGAAACGTTATTTAACTTAATATTGAAACCAACGATATTATATAGAATGTGAATAATCAATACATATCTCTAAGTAATAATAATAAAATTCTAATTATAACAGCGATAGACATAATTATTAAATCGCGACATACTTCTACTAGGTATTAATAGTAATTAGCTTATGACACACAATATGTGTTATATTCAATGGACTTAGTGTTAAGTATTACCGTATATTAAATCATGGTTTTTGACATATACGAGTCAGCTAGGTCTTGACTCTGACGGCAAGGTGACTTTATAACGTGGGAGAGTATTTACATCATACGTTTTGACAACAATTATAAATAACTGTTATTATTATGACATTATGGTAATTAATAGGACTATTCAAGCGTATTTTTTATGACTGATTGTGCGGTTTTTTTATAATTAATCAATCTAAATGTACCTCTTTCATAAATATAAAAAAATCATAATAAAAATTATGAAAATGAAAATCAACACAAATTTAAAAAGTTTGGTCCCTGTGGCAGTGTACCTTTAACACTGGCAGCATTTCCTCGCTGTATTGCGATACTTATTCGTTGAGCCAGAAGTGCCAGCTCTGGGGTCACCGGTACTATCTCCCAGGCGCCAACTTAAATCATAAATAAGCGCCTGTGCACTTGAACCCCACGGCCCAAGTGTCTCTACTCCATAGGGAACAAAATCGAAGTTGGAGGACTCTTAATATTCTCTTTCGTTGCAAATAAACGATTTATTATTATCTGTAAGATTCAGAAACGAGATAGCTCAAAGCCTGACTCCCATTTGTCAAAAATGTGATGGATTTTGACATAAGGCGACATTACATCAATATATGTTGTGCTAATACTCGTTTCTGATAAGGATCTGCCGAAATCTGTGCGAAGAAATACAGTAATTGAACGTGTTCTATTTCCAGTTCATTTTAACCAGCTATGCAGGCTACAAAGATGATTATTATTAAAATGTACCTGTATAGAAAATTATAGTTTGCGTTCCTAGACGTTTGCAACAGACATGTTTTCATCACGTGCATTTGTATGCAAATTAACTCGTTGGCATTAATATTAGTATTTATTATTTTACGAACAAAATATTATTCAGGATCTATCATTTATCTAAATTTTTAAGTCTTTATTATACTTATAAAGTTAATGTATTAAAAGTTTCGGTAAACTTGTCGAATAACGGCTATACCTTAAAACGGCTTCAAATTTTTTCTACATTTTCATAACTGCAATCGCATGATTTGTGAAATTAATGAAAGAAGGTACAAATTTTTGGCTTTAACCTAACCTAACCTGATCACAAACGCCACTTCAAACAAAAAAAAACCTAACCTAAACTGACCTATAGTTATTCACTGTAAAGTGAGCAAAATCAAATTTACATAGTTTTTTTAAATTACGTCAAGGGACCAAAGCCATGCTAGCGCCTCCTTTATAAAATATTCAAGTCGTAAGGAACGATAGAAAAAATGTTGAGCTCTTTTAAGTTGTTTTAAGGACCAAAATTTCTCAATATCAATATCGCCTACAATTCTATAAAAATACATGTGTACACCGGGATATATGAAATTGTTTGTATTCTGCCTTGCGATTCTATAACTCCCTTTTCGAACTCACACAACGGTTTTCACAGCGGCGGTCGCGCTCAAATCATTCTGATAAACAATAAACTACAAGCTCCCTCCTTATCAGAATGCCAAATCGTAAAATGAACGACTGACAAGACTGGAATGCGAACTTACCCATTTCGTATTTATGTATGAAATTTACTGATCTGCACATGTATTTAAACGACAGATCTGTGAATGATAAACACATTAAAGTATAGAGAGTAAAGAAGACGGGAAATTAATCGAATTATCGAGAGTCCTCTGTACTAAGAAACAGAACTATAGCCGGGACACAAATGCGTTGTTAAGAATCACTTGCGCTGTGTTATATTCACAGATGACTAGGTGCATGACAGAGCCAGCGAAGCGTGTGTTACTTATAATGCTGGAGCTGAAGATTTTTGTAACAAAACTCTGCGGGATTAAACTTAAACATAACCTTATGACTTTCTTTTGTAATAGAATACGGGGCAAACGGGCAGGAGGCTCATCTGATAAGTGACACTCGCACTGCCAGAAGGCTCGCAAGCGGTCTGCCGGCCTTTTAAGAATTGGTACGCTCTTTTTTGAAGGACCCTAAGTAGAATTGGTTCGCAAATACTTCAGTAGGCAGCTGGTTCTACATAGCGGTGGTGTGTCGTAAAAACTGCCTTAGAAAACGCTCAGTTGTGGAACGACGGACGTCGAGGTGGTACGGTTGTATTCTGCCTTCACGTCCGATATTGAAACTCAGAAGGTATTAGACCGAACACCTCTGAACATTCTCCATTGTAAATGCGGTAGAAGATGCAGAGAGACCCTACACCTCTACGCAACGCCAAATTATTCATTACGAGATTGTTAAATTAGGTTAGAAAATACAATCGACAGAACACCTTATAAGCCTTCGGTCAGCGACTTATCCTATCCTAATTTCCTAATATAATTTGTCCAAATCGTAAGTCAACCGTCACGGTAATTGCCTCATAAGGTCAGTTTACTCGGTGTTGATGTCGGTAACTGGATATCTTCCGTGTGGAATCGATATTACCCGATTATCAATGGATTATGCCCTGCCGCAGTGAAGATAAGAGGGTTATGGATTGTAAGTCAAACCTACAAAGCAGAGCCGGCTTTTTTGTGACGCCAGGTGGCTCATCTGTGATACCGTTACAGTCCTCAATGTGAAAAGGCTCGCAAGTGCGTTGCCGTCCTTTTAGTAATGTTAACACAAAAATATCTTATTATTGTGCGTAACCACTATATGTGACTGAAACGTTGATATTTAATACTTCCACCAAATTCATAGGATTTCGATTTTAATAGCCCGTAACTCATAATAGCGACTTATACTGCTTCTGGGTAAAGGAAAATAAAATTGAAACTACACATTTCTTACATACATTCGTCTACTACGAAAATTATCCGTCAATTGACATACCAGAAATGATACAATATACCAAATACTTATATATCTTGATAGATAGGATAAGATATGTACATTATATATCTAAAGTATTTGTATATATTATAGTATACTATGTAAATTAATAATTTAAACAAATACTCAGCTTAGCTACACGTGTTTATATATTTAAGTGTTCATTAGTTATGTCATAAAATAAAAATGCAGAGTGAAGACTAATATAACAAATTTATTTCATGATTAAAATACAATATTTGCATACCTAAATTACCAGATACGAATGTCGTAATAGTTTTTAAAATACGGCTTAATTTTAATAAGATATTTGGACCTTAAAAAATGAAAGTTGTTTCACTTGTAATGTCTCTCGTGCCCTCACCAACAAACCACTTTTTAGAAACCAAATTTGTTTCTTATTTTATGAAGCTTCTACCACGAACAATATTTAAAATCGAGGAAAAGGAGAAATAGCTGACATTATCGTTTTTAATAGAACAGGGGGCAAACGGGCAGGTGGCACATCTGATGGTAAGTGATACCGCCGCTCATGGACACACTCAATGCCAGAACCCGCGAGTGCGTCGCCGGCCTTTTAAGAATTAGTACGCTTTGTTTTTGAAGGACCCTAAGTCGAATTGTAATCGAAGATACTTAAGAAAGCTATAAGAAAGATAGATTTATTTATTTCGTAAACCTACAGCTAACATAAATTTTATACAACAAAAACAATTATACTAGACGTAGAGCCAAAGATGGCATACATAATATGTACAAAAAGATTCAAACACTTACGAAATAGGAATTATTTAATTTAACTATGTAATACCTAATTCGGCTGTGTTGTGTGATGGCGTGAGAGTGGGGGTATGTACGTGAGAGTGTGTATGTAGGGTGTGATCACATTATGGAAGTGATTTAGCGCTATGATATTCTTAATACTCCTTTTAAGCATCAAAACCTAAAAATGGTCATTGTATGACCGAGTTGAGTTATACAAAATTGGGTTTTTGAATCGTTTGACCTAAAGATCAAACGATCAAACGACGATCAGCTAAAGCTGTATCCTATGGGAGAACAGATGATGATGTATGATAATGTTGATTGAGATTATTTTCCTATTCTTACGTTTAGGCCACATTAAAGGGTTACGAGACATTTATCTACCTTAATTAGTGAACAAATTAGTCATTAATTTCAACATCGGACGTCGATGCAGAATACCAAATATCCACACATATCACCTCGACGTCCGTCGTTCCACAACTGCACATGTTTTGAGGAAATTTTACAGCGCGCCACCACAATGTTGAACCAACCTACTTAGGCCCTTTAAAAAAATGCGTACAAATTCTTAAAAGGCCGACAATGCACTGGCGATTTCTGGCAATGAAAGTGCCCATGGGCTGTGGTATCCTTTTGCATCGGGTGAGCCTTTTGCCCGTTTGCCCCCCGCTCTAAAACAAAAAAAGTCAAAAGGTTAGTTTAAGTTTAATCCCGTAGAGTTTTCTTTATTTTTTAGTCATAAACAGTAACTGTACATATCGTCAATTCTTATGAGAACAAAAAGGTATTATAAAGAAACGTCAAAAGGCAGGTCTTTTATGAATAAAAGATAAGATAACGCATGTATATCACTATTATTTCTTAACGAACCCAAATATTTGATGAGAACTCTTATGATGTAATTAAAATGCCATTAACCCCATCAAATAAAATATGAAAGTCAGAGAAACTGTTGACTTTTATTAGTCCACGATACTGTGGACAGAAAATTTATTTTCCCCCGTGCATATATAATACACATAAATGTATAATATGTCAATAAATAGATAAAATATCGTCTTGTTTTTATTAATTATTTCTCTTGGACTGTTCGTGATTTCAAATACCTCAAATCGTGTCAATTATACGAATTTTAATTTGTTAAAAGTGTATCCTTAATTAGTACGTATTATACTTTAATGATGGTATCGCAAGTCAGACATAATCAAACTATGCTGGAAACGTTCAGAAATCCTCGGAGCACTAAGGTCGCTTCGTTAGGCCTACGATGTGCCCAGGAGACTTCTGTGCTTCTGGAAGGAGCTTAGTGTGCCAGGATTTTACTAAATTATTAGAGTCTAAACTCTCACTTGGTCCGTTGTGCGGAAACTGAGTCCACAAACCTTTAAACTCAACTATATTGGAAATTCTGGCATATCTTCAAAACCTTTTTTTATTTTCAAATATAACTCCTCTGTCTTTACTATTATTAATAAAAATATGAACTTAAGTAGTAATTTATTTACTTTGAAACGTTACTTACAAATGAATGAAACGTAGCAATTTTCGTTTCGGATTTCAGTAGTGGGATGAAATAAACTGTCTCTTTACATTGCTTTCAAAGTTTTTAAATCCCAATACTAAAATAAGTATGGCATTATGTTCTGCGAAACTGTTCATACTTTATGTTTTATTCCGTTTACAGGGAGGTAACACGCCAAGCGGCAGTCCTCGTACCAGTGGTGGTGAAGTTACTCTCGCGATACCACACAACAGAAGCTATGGGGCAATCGGAGGCGTGGAGAAGGTCACCTACACCTGGGCAGATGTCAACGCCTTCGCCACGGAGACCAGGTCCAGAAATAAGAGGTTCTGGAACTGCTGGAAGACCTCTTCAGACAGAATGTTTCAACAGCGGAAGCAGCTGTTAAAAAATAGTGAGTTTATTAAGTCAAGGCTATGTCATACATACCTGGATTGAGTCAAAAGTACCCATAGCCCATGAGCATGTATAGTGTATGTCATAAAAGTAGATAATGCCAGAGATTTGTCGGGAACGTAGTAATACGTGGTCTCAGCCTACCCCTTCGGGAAAGGCGTGAGTGTATAGATATATAGTAGTTTAATAATTTACACTACAGACTCCAAAGTGTTACTAAGGGACTGGAATGTCGCAACATATTTCAATTTATGTATTGTATATGAAGAAAAACGTTCTCCAATGATTTATAAAAAAACGTCAAATTTCACTGAAGCGTACACCAGTCTTAGCTATTAAATAATGTTTGTTATAACTCGTCTAAGACTATAGTATTCTATATATTATCATTTTTAAGATTTTAAAATACCAAAAAATACAGTTCAATACAATAAATTAATGGTCTTTGTTATTATATTATTTTTTTCATCTAACAGGGGTAATTGTTTTTATTTATATAATTTATTTGCAAGTCCTCTATTAAAGAATATTATCGGGGTAACTCAGCAAATATGTTCGCTAAATGGTAATTAATAGAATAACAATATTGCGTGCGCGCGTTTGACTGATGTTTCACAGTGAAAGCAAACACTTTCCTATCTTAAACGTTTTTAGACGCATGCAGTTTGATTTTTTTACGATTACTTAGTAATTTATATGATCGTACTCTTAATTTGGTTTATGATTACTAATTAAAGCAATAAATAACTGTTGGGTTATAAAATGGAAAATTTCTATATTTTAATAGTGGTTGCCATTATTAAAAAAAGATACCAGAGTTTTTAAATAACTTTTTAAACATTTTTTAGTTACATTAAATATACGTATATATCTATTTGCTGGTAATTTGTGTTATAATCTGGTTTTAAATGTTAACGAATTCAAATTATTCTTATCTTTAAATCTAAATGCAGTTGATTTATTCCTTTAGCGAACTCTTTTACGTTTTATAATATCCCAAGTGAACAAAAATTACTTTTCTTAGAACTTACTGATTTTACTAACATCTTCATTACCACGTTTCGAATTTTTCACATTAAGCCCCTATAAAACTAAAATTGCACTCTTTCCTCTCCTTCTGTCAAATGGTATTTACACTGTGTTATAAAGAAACAACAACAGTGCAATTTGATTTAGTGTTAATGTATAAGAAAGTAAAAGTGGCAGTAAAGTAAAAGATTGTTCTAAGATCGATTAATGAACCATTAATGTTATTTATTTATTTATTTGCTCAACAGTATTCCTACAGCTACTCACTAAACAATATCCAAATAATTACATTGTACACAAAAGCCAAAAACGGAATACACATTCAAACATAAACAAAGCACTGTTTCACCTATATATACAAAGTATATATATAATACTTAATATAATATGTATAATAAATTCTAAGTTCTAAGATTCATTGATCATTATAATATATATTTAATATAAAGGAAGAATAACAAAGCCATTATTAATAAAAGATACCAGAGTTTTTTTAATTATTTTTTTTATTTTTTTAGTTTCATTAAATATATCTATTTGCTGGTAATTTGTGTTATAATCTGAAGGTATACGATACATGACTGAGTTACGTAAATAGTTTGTATTAGACCGAGGAATTTTAAATCGTTGGGTTTGCCTTGTATTGTATGAAGAAGGGGTGTGAAATAGTAGAAGCGACAATAAGTCAGGACAGTCGATTAAACCGTTGTAAATAGCGTTATACATTTGAAGTTACGCTGTTCCTAGTAGATATTGATTCCAGGCCATGGAAAGTACCTACTCGACGTTGTTACGACTGTGTGCTGTCAAAGTTAGGTTAAATCTATTCATAATTTCAATTTATTATTTTGAAATGTGATTTGATAAGTTTAATTCGTTAAGCCGAGAGTGTTTTCTTAAGACATAACTTGACAGTTGTGATTGGGATTTAAGGCCACTATGTAAATGAGCATAAACGAGGTCACTTATTAATGAAAAATTATCGAAATCACGAGCTTATGGTATCAGGTTCGATTTCCTTTCGTAGCGCAAATTATAATTACATTTGTAATTTTACTTCGCTTCTAGAGTGTGAGGTTGGTCAATCCTCGCACGTAACAGTGAAATTTTATTGGCGATTGTACTGCTAGGAAACTAAAACTTATATTGGAGACCAAAGAAAGTCGTTTGGTAGGTTGTATGGAAATGGATAAAGGTTTTAGGGATATTATTTTGCAGTTACTTGATTTAAAAAATGCGTGGATATCAGCTGATAAAACGTAGGGGGCCAGTATTACGTAAGCAGATTGCAATTCCCCCCCCCCCCCCCTCTTCCTCCTCGTGTCAGCAGAAATAACCAAAGCTCTCCAAAATAATAGAACATAAACCGTATTAATTTTTTGTAGGAATCCTCGAAAATGCATTTCGTTTTCAAGCATAGACAATATGTGGGTAATACGTGTAAAAAAGTAAATAATTACTGTTGACGTAATCACCAAATAAGAAAATCAAAGACCCCCTCTCACCCCTAATGTGCTTACGTAATACTTGAACCCTAAATGGGTTCTTATTACAACACACTGAGTGCGAGAAACTCGGAAACTAAAGATAGTTCTAGTAGGCTTTGTGATTAGTATTTTCCTTTAACATGAATTGTCTCAAGAATGCGTTCAAGATTACGATGCACAAGTACTATTTAGGTTAGTTTCATAACTATGTCGCATATAATACATTGTTCCTTCGTTGTTCATGATATTATTGTATGCGTGTTTGATTTCCGAGTAAATAAGTTTTGTTGCAGTTTTAATGCATATTCAATAAGTCTGAAAATCGGACAACATCTATTTTTCATCCCTCTAAATTTTTATTATTTAGACTCAACTTTTTTTTACTTGTTTATGATACAGCATACAAAAATACATACAATCCTTAATTTACACCCCTCTACCATCAACAACTATTTTTTAAATTATAGTAGATAGTTATTTTTATTGAACTAAATAAATGTTTCCTAGAAATCATATGACGACGTTTGCCGGGTCAGTTATATATATAATCCGTGCAAAGAACTCAGAAATAAAATGTAATCCATTGATTAAGAATAATAATAATAATAGCCTTTAATTCAAATACAATTACATTTAAACACGTTTTCATTTCAATCCTCTTCTAGTGTATATGTGTGCCCTTTTTTGGCAAAGGCCTCCTACAAAATCAATAGATTAACGACTAATTAAAAAAAAATAACACATTAATAAGCTTCTATTTGTACGTACTTTATCTTCTAAGACTGATTAAACCCGACATTTACAGTTAACGGTGCTGCGTACCCCGGTGAACTTCTCGCGATAATGGGTTCTTCAGGGGCCGGAAAGACCACACTCCTCAACACTTTAACGTTCAGAACACCATCTGGAGTTGTGGCGAGTGGTACCAGAGCATTAAATGGGCAGCCGGCTACTCCCGAGGCGCTTACAGCTTTGTCAGCTTATGTGCAGCAGCAGGACTTGTTCATCGGCACATTGACTGTTAAGGAACATTTGATATTTCAGGTATGTCTAAGGTACTGAGATAATCGTCTCATTGCAAAATCATTCAAAAGATTTTCTATAGGTTTACATAAGCGAAATATCGACTGAATAGATCATCTGAATAGAACGAACAACAAATTCTAAAGACTATTTCCAAATTATATGTCAAAAACCCTATTGGATTTGAGTTTTGACATACGACGAATGTGAAGTTTTTTTATATAGAACAGGGGGCAAACGGGCAGGAGGCTCATCTGATGTTGAGTGATACCGCCGCCCATGGACACTCTCAATGCTAGAGGGCTCGCGAGTGGATTGCCGGCCTTTTAAGAATTTGTACGCTCTTTTCTTGAAGGACCCTAAGTCGAATTGGTACCCTATGATTTTACGTATACAACTAAAACACAATTGTAAGCAGAAGATTGTTTAAATATAAAAATCTCGTTGTGTTAAATTGTCAATTAAGAAGTCAATAATATGACAAGTGTGTAACGGAATCATTTAAAGTTTTGTCGTTAAGAAGTAATGGGAACGGACGATAAAAGTCCGGTCCACTGATTTAAAAAGTTTAAAAAAACTACTTTAGTTCATTAGCTATTTGCTTAGTGAGGGAAATGATTCGATGGCTATATCTAGGGCATTGGTAAAAATAAAATATTTACGAACATAGACAAATATTATTCTGTAATGTTTTTCTAAAATAAAAAAATGTACCTATAATTATATAAATGTATATATATATTTGGACGGCTCATTGGTCTAGTGTTAGTACCCCTGACTGCGAATCCATGTGTCCCGGGTTCGATCCCCGGCTCAGACGAACATCGATGTGTTGAGCATTTGTTGTGCTTAGGTCTTGGGTGTTTAAATATGTATTTATATGTCTATCTTTCTATAATATGTATGTATATCCGTTGCCTAGTACCCATAACACAAGCTTCACCAGGTTAGCATGGGACTAGTTCAATTGGTGTGAATAATTGTCTTTTAAAAAACGTGTCTACGTCGGTAGGGTCCATAATAAATTGGCCAGAGGTTATAATTAATAATATTTTTTCAGGCTTTGGTACGAATGGACAGGCATATCCCGTACGCACAACGCATGCGTCGTGTTCAGGAAGTTATAACAGAGGTATGTTTTCGAGTAACAATTTCCTATTATTTCATACGTATCATTTATTATTATATCTAATTTAATCATTTACAAGAAGATTATGGGCATGGAAAAACTACATACAAATTTAGTTTAAGAACTTATAAACAACTTCAATATAAACTTCGGTTGCAAGCAAGGGTATTCTGTAAAACCCAGTAGCGTTGTTATCGCTATACCCATCTTGTAATAAGTGTCTGTACCGCACGATCCTAAGGTTCTGATATCAGTGGTGGTTTGGAAAGAACTACATACAATACAGAAACGGAATTGCTATGGCCAATCGAATTTACAGAGTATCGGTGCTGACCTTTATAAAAAAAATATCTAAATAAAATAATTATTTGAATTAGTTACTTTTCTCTGTCTCAGTCTATCCAAAATCATAATTCGAAATACATAAAATTTAAATTTTTTTTTTAAACCACATTTTCTTGTTAAATTGGTGTAAAAAGGCTTTTTGGAGGCTTTTACATTTTCATTCGCTTATAGTCACAGCTTCACGCTTAGTGAATTCAGTAGATTCATAGACAATAATAGTGTAACAAACAGGTTTAAAAAAATGAATTATTAATAAGCTAAATTAAAAAATACGTATTACATATCGTGAGAAACTGCTTGACCGACGAATTACGTAGGCGACAAGGTACATTGTACCGACATTTGAATAGAAAATATATGTATTATATGATAATCTAGCCGTGTTGTAAGGCTTCCTATTAAGTGTAATGATGCTAGTTCCTGCGCAGAAACAGTACTGGGGCCTCCACAGGGCCGGATGTTGTCCATCGGGAGCCCTGTGAATTATCGTTGTTAATTTTTATTAATAGTTTAATTTAAACTGTTGAATTATCGTAGGTATGAGATTTACAATATTAACTTTATAATATCATCCTATTTTAGACAAATCAATTTTCAATTTCAAAAATTCTTTATTTTGTTTCACAAAAATTTATAGTGCTACATATCCAGTGAACATTATTTCCTGGAATGTAACAAGCTTACAACTAGACACGTTTTTACAGCTATTTTGCTTTTTAAAAACTTATAAAATTTATAAAACTAAAGTTATAATGTTACGAAAGGTTTTAACAATAACAAACAATTTTTAACAATGAGTTAAACTACCTGGTAATTATGCAATCTTTAGATGAGATTTGCATTTTGTCATGCCTAAATATTTTAGACAAGTGTTTAGTCTAATATTGTCATTATTTTTGCCTTAGACAAACCGAAATAAAACATTCATCAATTATTATTGTATTTTTTTCTGCAAACCAATTAATAAACCGGACAAGAATGTAATATGATTATTGTCGAAAGATTCAAAAAAGCATTGAACCATTTCGATACTTAGTCAACGTGAAAGGTTCTTCACACATATACATTTACAACCACATTTTTGTGGTTAATAAATATACTAGGTAACTATATGAAAGTTATTTTTCATACATAATACATTTTTTGTATGTACTCTTAAAGTTCAGTGATTTGGTCATATATTAAGGATATTATTATGTTCTCAATAAGGTCAATAAACAAGTAAAAGGTTTAATAAGGTTCTCTCCAAACTTGTTTATCAGTTTTTGAAATCTTACGTCCAAAATTTTATAGGACTTTTTTTTTACTGACGACGGCAACGGCAATTGTGTCAATGTTACTTTTCTTATTTTACTATAGGCAAATAAACCTATGGTAAAAACGACAGGAATAAGACGCCTAAAGAGAACTTAACCTTTTGAGTTAATAAACCTAGTGTAGTGAATATAAGTGCAATTGCGGTATCTCAGACACATGAACATAGTATCATAACATCATAGGACACTAAGACTGTTAATGAACATTACATTAGTTTAAGCTATTCACTAGTATTGTAGATAATTAAGTCAACATAATATTACTTATTAGCCATAATTATTGTATAGGCTAGATCGAATTCATGTAAAGTCGCACTTTTTTTGTGAACTTTATTGTAAGAAAAACAACTATAGGTAAATATTAGCTTTAATATTCAAATTTTACGTGCATTTTTACACGAAACTTAAAGAACGCTTATGTATGCATAATAACAAATTTAAGACATTTATTGCGTGTTATAATAAATAATAAAACTTATATAGTAAAACAGTTGAAAACGATATAATAAAGCAAATTAAAATATACAAACTTTTTATTTGAAAAACTTGCGCGTTATAAAAAAGGTTAATACTCGATAAAAATAAATTTAACCACACATTGAAATATACACTTGTGTATTTGAATTTTTTCGCACACTCGATCCACTGGGCTAACCACAGGTCTCAACGATTAACCGCATTGCCCCAAATTGTGCCAAGGCCGTACCTGTGTCTAGTGGTGGATAACATTACGCCTATATATCATTACCTGTTAGCTAGGGTCGTTTACCTAGTGTGCTATCGGGTGTCTGCGGTGAAGAAATGCACGCCATCCTAACGTAATCCTGAAAACATTTGTAGCTTTTGATTAAGAATGCAATACGAATGAAAACGACTGCTATTTAAGCCTTGACTTGTTTAAGCTATATGTATATGCTTAATCTAATATATAAAATTCTCGTGTTGCGGTGTTTGTGGTTAAACTCCTCCGAAACGGCTTACCCGATTCTCATGAAATTTTGTGTGCATATTGGGTCTGAGAATCGGACAACATCTATTTTTCATCCCCCTAAATATTAAGGATAATCCACCCCTAATTTTTTTTTTTTTTAATTTTTAGATAAATTTTTAATCTTTAATTTTTTTATGATACAGCATAAAAAAATACATACAACTCCTAATTTTCACCCCTCTACGATCAACCCCAATTTTTTTTATACATGGCAAAACGACGATTATCGGATCAGCTAGTATATATATATGGATATTCTTAATACAAGGAGTAATTAAATGACCTGCATCATGAGCACACACCACATACACACTCTCACGTACATACCCTTACTTTTTCACACCATCACTCAACACAGCCGAATTACTTAGTTAATAATAGTATCAAATCATTTTTATTTATTTTTCATTTCTTAGTTTCGTAAATGTTTTGTATTTATTATGTATTCCATCTTTTGCTATATCTTTAGTATAATTGCTTTTTTATATATAATTAATGATAGCTCTAGGCTTAATAAGTAAATAAATGAACCTAGTGGCGCGTGACTCGACGGCCGTGTGTTTGAATCCTGTGTTCCATTTTATATGTGCATGCGACGATTCTTTCATATTCAATCTGAGTGTGTCAATCACATAATGCTGATCGCCTACTAGTAGAAAAAAATCACGAGTATATACAATATTCTAGGGCTGCAGCGCCACTGGTTTCTTAAACTATTCAAAATATATAAAAAATGATTTGAGGAAATCCAATAAGAAATTTGTTTAATCAGGAAGTCAAACCTGATAATATTAATAGCCTATTAGACCGGTCAATGTACTGAATACTATAATAAACAATCTGGGAAATTTGGGCCTGATTAACATATGATGATATGCGCGAATAAGTCAATCCGTTAATGCCAATTCAAATAGGTACAGTTTGTTCGTGTGTTTCGGCCTGTTGACGTGCACTACTGGACATCTAACGCCTTCTCTCCCCCCCCTCACCAGATCATCTGTTCACCTAGTGATAGGCCGTCCAATGCTTCGCCCACTAGTCCTCGGCCTTCATTCCAGGACTTTTTTTGCCCCATCGGCCATCTGTTCTTCGGGAAATTCCCCGCCCATTTAAGTAAATACAATTCTCGCTAGCGAGTTAAAAACCCTAAGCAAAACTTGTTTTTTTTTCAGTCTAATTACACTGTTTTAACTAAATACTATTTAAGGGGGATGTCGAAGTAGAATTTTTGCATGAAAAACCTTGAGAACAGTCCATTTGCGTATACGGAACTAAATGGGAGCGTGATTATACAGGTACGTCGCGGTCGAAAAGGTCATTATAATGCCACGCTAATATGACGCTTAGAAATGAAATCAAAAAAGGTTGGCTTGTCCAATTTTCATGTTTTTGAATACTTTAAACAAATAAAAACGTTTTTATTTCGATATTATATACCTACATAAATATAACCAGGCCTTGTGTTTATCGTCGGTATCTGTATCAGAGATGGATGATACTACTCAAAGGGACCGCTCTATTCTGAGAAATTAGAATGAATACTTTGAATTCTAATATTCAAAGTTTGTCCACATATATCAAAGCGTTTATACGTTCTTGTATATTTATAAAATAAATAATATCAGTAATAACAAATGACAGTCACAAAAAATAATGGTTTTATACAACACTCAACACATATCTATTATGTTATTATATTTTTATTTATATCATTTATACTTCGTTACATTTATAGAAAAACATAACACATATAAATTATTAGTGATGCAACGGGCGGCCTTATCGGTATCAAACGATCTCTTCCTAATCCTAAGGAAAAATCTAAAAAAAGATATATGATGGGTAAACTGCAAGAAATGTACAACCAAAAATTATAAAAAAAATTATAGAATCATCAACCTTAATCTAAAATAATACAAAAAATGTAATAAAATAAAATCTAAAAAGGTAATCTCACGAATTCATGAATGAATCTTTATGCAATAAAAATACTTTATTAACTAATGAAATAAAAAATGTATGACGGATACCACCTTCATATACCGGTGTTAAGGCTACAATTATTTTCCATTAGATATCTACAATGTCTCTGGACAGGGCCAAGCGATGCAATGAAATAGTCGAACTGGTTTGACCAGTTTATTATTTAAATTGTATTCAGAAGACGCTAAATTGTGATAAAAATGTGTATATATTTTCCCTGATTTAAATATTTTTGCGTAATACAGTTTGAAAACTTAACCATTAAGTTAAAGTAATATAGCTGATTTAACTTATAAACTTTGCTTTACTGAGAAGACGGTAACTATGGAGTTTAAAATTATCTGAGGTCGTAGGTTCGATCCCGGCGGCAGCAATACATTCTATGTGCGCATTTAATAATCATTCGAACGGTGAAGGAAAACATCGTGAGGAAACCGGTTTGCCTTAGACCTTTAAAAGGTTGCCGCGTGTCAGGCACGTGGGGCTCATCACCTACTTGCCTATAAGATTGAAAAATGATCATGAAACATATACAGAAATCTATGTTGTAAAGCCACTAATTTATTTAATTATTACTGTCTAAGAGATTTCAGAAACGCTAAGTCTAACTTCCATACGACAAAGATGAATTTCTTAACGCGATTTAAACGCGAGACATAGTTCGTGCTGTCTCCTTTTTAAATATTTTCCTAAAAAGTACATCAGGTAATTTCTACACGCACGAAACAACATTTGCTTTTCGTTTTTCTTATAAAGAAAAAGATTAATTGAAGAGAACGTACAAGATACGAGACAGAGATAAGGGCGTACCAATTCTTAAAAGGCCGGCTGCGCACTCTGGCATTGAGAGTATTTACGGGCGGCGCGGCGGTGAGCCTTCTGCCCGTTTGCTTTATAAGAAATGGTCATAACTTAAACCCCTTGATTTATAAAAATTATTAAGTTACTCTAAACTAAAGTGCTATTTCGTCTCTTTCTGTCAATTTGTGTTTAATAGAGAAAGAAAACTGACAATTGTCAAAACGGTGCAATTATAATGATTTAATTTATTTATGATTAGATTAATAAAGTTATGTCATAAATAAAATCACTCGTCAATTTCTATTCATAATTTATTTACGATAACAGTTTTCTTGTATGTTTATAGTGATAAATATCATTCGGCTGTTATTAGTTTCAAGGCGCCTTAGAGTGCTTATTAAATTAATAGGATATAAATTATCTATTCATATTTAAGCCACCGCTTTATTTATGTAATAGCCTCTTAATATAATAATATTTGACCAAGAGATGAAATATTGCAAAGAACTAAATCTGTTTCGTAACGAGTGATAGACACAAATTTTTAGATTTATCGCTTAGTTTTAATAATAACATTGTTGATGTTCTTAAGCTTCTTATATCCGCGCATTGGTATGTGAGGTCGACGATTTACGTTTGGCTTATTATTTTTTAAACAAAAAACGTCAGCGGTTCGGGCTCACTGCTAGCGGCATTATTCGTACAGATAACGGCAAACATCTTGAACAATTGTCCTTGCCTGCGCATAGATGATTTTTAGGTATCACTGGGAGAGGGGGGCGGCGGGAGAGTGACGTGTCAATCGCGTGATTGGTAAATTAGTTGACGTTTACGTGTACGATGCGCAAACTTTCCCCCACTCCCTTGTTTAATGCTCAAGAAGTTTGCCGGTATCCTGTCTTCTAGTGCAGCAAGAAGGCTCTTCTTAACAACGACTGTAATAAAATACTGTTATTAAGTAATAAAACGAAGAATTTTGTACTGATATTAGTTTGATTTGTTTGAACACATTTTCATCTTAAAGTAAACGAAATTTTATAATTTCTTTTTTATTGAAATTTTGCTAAAATGGACCTAGGAATCTCGGTGGCTGACAACAGTCAGCACCGAGATTCCTAGAACAAATGTAACAACGTTACATTATTTGACGAAGGTTAATAATGTTTGATATGATAATTTGGAATTATATTCTGTTGTATTGTTTTAATTTAGAGCTATATATGTTTATTCCAATATTATTATATTTTGGTAATTTAGGATATCGTAGCTATTTTTTTTTTGTTTGTTGTTATTAAATAAATAAATAATGTATATGTACAGACATATACATTATTTAAAGCCAAAGCCAAATGCAAAGTCAAATGGAAAGTCAAAATCATTTATTCATTTAGGTAACACAATGTACACTTATGAACGTCAATAAAGAAATACATACTTAATGCTTATAATTTTACATTTACTGCCATTTCTCAAGGGTATATCATTAATATCGGTTTTAACTAAACCCAAATAAAATTGGATTTTACTAAGAGGTTTAAAATTTAACGTGTATGGCCTACATAAATTTCGTAAATTCTAAAGACAAGAATTTTATATTTTGAATTTCCCTGGTCAACGCAAGGTAATACATCGATTCATGAAATATTTTATCATAAAATTTATGAATTGAAAATGAGGATCTGATTTCATTTTTCTCTTTCTCATTTCGTTAGGGACGAGATGCTTACCGCGTCTTCTTGATATGTGACTGTGTGTTTAATTTTATTTTCAGAGACAACTTATCATGTATTGTTTTGTCTTTAAGCTCTTTTGCCTTTTTTTGTAAACATACAACATTGTATTCTGCAACTGAAATTCAAAGTACTTATCAATAAATTGTGTTTCTACTGGTGTAAGAGTTTTCAAAATCCATACCTTCGAGAACCTTCCAGAAACTTTTATAAAATATTAGTTACACATAAGCTTAATACTCTTTCCAGTTGGCGCTATCCAAATGCCAGAACACAGTGATTGGCATCAGCGGTCGTTTGAAGGGCATCTCCGGAGGGGAAATGAAGCGTCTGTCATTCGCCAGTGAGGTGCTGACGGATCCACCTCTCATGTTCTGCGATGAACCGACATCAGGCCTGGACTCGTTCATGGCACAGAATGTTATACAGGTATGTTTCTTAAGATATATTTATTTATTTATAAATATACAACTACTCTAACAGCTAATAGCCAAGGTAATAGTTGCTTAATTATTTTGGATTAAACGTCGTTTTTGCAAATTCGCTTTGAGAAAATCTAATTTAAAGTTTATTCACAGAAAAATGCTTCTTATCTCATTTTCTCCCACGTTGAATCTTATGAATTTATGTGTCTGTCTCTTTTTACTGTCGCTTTTTCGTTTCATCAACTTTCAAATCACAACGATGCTTAAGAAGTTTTCACTTCAAATAGAACCCACTCGCCATAATCAACGCACATATATTTGTACAATAAATGTAAAGTCGCTCGTAGCCAGTAGCCGTCAGAAGGAATTGGAACATGCTCTGCAGAAAAAAAATTGGCATATTCTGGGCCTCTGATATTAGAAAACGCATGTTGAACACGAAGACTTCATTTCGTTCAACACACTGAAAAATTTAATAATATCCAATTATAATAACATAATACAGCGAATTAAAACCAGTGTCGAAAAGTCACCTGGTCGTGCCTGGTCCACGACAGACACGATTGGAACCGGATGAAAAAGGCTTCGGTCCAACGTTCAAACCAAAACTGGACAATGCAAGCATATGATGGTTCCTAAATGTTACGTTATATTTTACCTACTGTCAAAAGTTAATTTTTGGGATCCATATAAATGCCGCTTCAATGTTTATAATTAAGTGTTGGAAATAAGGGCTATTGTTAATATTTAGCACTCGCAACGCTTATATTAAGAAAGCCTTGTATAGTTATAATGTGAAAACGAGTATTTATTAAACCATCAAAACTGGTACTCACTCACAATAGCGAATGCTATCCTCTGATAAACTCATATCTGTATTCCCAAATTTCATCTATGATATTTAAAATCGCCATAATTTTCCAAATTTCGTATGGTCTTGCCTCGCACCACCACTATGTGGAACCAGCCCACTGAAGCATTTCCAAACCAATTTGACTAAGGGTCAAGAAAAGAGCGTACTTTCTATGGGCGCATTTAACATTAGCTCAAACTGTAAAGGAAACATCGTGAGGAAACCGGCTTGCCTTACACAGGGGCTGATCTTCTACTTACATATAAGATTGACAAATGATCATGAAACAGATACAATTGGCCCTAAAAAGGCTGTAGCACCACTGATGTTTTTATCGATTATTGATGTGAAGTGTTAATTAATTTGTAAATACAATTGTTTCAGGTGTTAAGCGGCCTTGCGAAGAAGGGCAAAACTGTAATCTGTACGATACATCAGCCGTCATCTGAGTTGTACGCGATGTTTGATAAACTCCTCATCATGGCAGATGGAAGAGTCGCCTTCCTCGGTTCTCCCGATCAGGCTACTGAGTTCTTTAAAGAGTACGTATTCATTTATCTATGTTAACGTAAAATTGTAAACACCGTTAGATTGTAATCTATCTCGCGAGATTATAAACTGTCGAAAGATTGTGAACCTCAGCTTACTGCTTACAATTTAACGTATTATTATTCGGTAGATTGTACTACACTAACTTAGTTATCATTCAAACTTCTTTGGTCAATTACAGATTAATTTTACTTTCCAACAATTTCATATAACTACCGAATAATAATACGTTAAATTGTAAGCAGTTCGTTGAGGTTCACAATCTTTCGACAGTTTATAATCTCGCGAGATAGATTACAATCTAACGGTGTTTACAATTTTACGGTGACATATTTACTACAAGTTCGCAAGTCAAGGGCGTAGAGCGGCAAGAGCGGGCTTCATATCTGTCCTTTCGTATGTCCAATGGAGAGTGGGACAGATATATTTTTGATTGTTTTGGTTATTCACCTTGATCGTTACCAAGACGATTTAGATAATGTTACCAAATCTCTAATAAAAAAATTATTTGAAAAACAAACATAAGTTTTGTAAATTTAATATGATCATTTTTCATTTCTTCAAGTTCTATAAGGAACTCAGTTTTTCTATCGTTAAAAGTTGTGCGATCCATACCAAGTCTGTTAATATATTCAGTCCCTACTTAAGGAACCTTCTATCTTAAGTTATTACGTAATTTTCTTATTAATTAATGTACACTTACGAACGTCAAAAACTAAATATAATATATAAAACGCTTCTAATTTTACATTTATTGCTAGTTCTCAAATTAAGGGCGTAGAACGGAAGAGAAGAACTGGCAATAAACTCTCCGCCACTATTTTTAATCGCCAAGTTTTTTGTTTTTAATTAGATAATATAGTGGCTACATCGTAGACCAAAGATTAAAAAACATAATGTTATCTTTTATATCTGGTCCACAGCTTAGGCGCAGCATGTCCCACTAACTACAACCCAGCAGACCACTACATCCAACTCCTGGCTGGAGTACCAGGCCGTGAGGAAACCACGCGTCACACCATCGACACCGTGTGCACGGCATTCGCCAAGTCAGAGATCGGATGCAAGATCGCCGCCGAGGCTGAAAATTCTATTTTTAATGAGGTATGATATTTATTTATAATAATAATAAATGTTTTCATAAGTGGTACATTCCGATTGATTAATTATAAAAAAACGCACAATCATTCATGAAAAATATGCTTGCATAGTCATATTAATTACCATAATGTCATAATAAGAACAGTTATTTATAATTGTTGTCAAAACGTAGGGTGTAAATACTCTCCCACGTTATAAAGTCCCAGTAATAAAAAAATAGGCATGCAAATGTCATATTAATTATGCTAATCTATATACATATATATCAAAATGAAACCCGTTTTCCGTTGTCACGACATAACACGAAAACGGCTTGACCGATTTGTCTATTTCTTTTTTTATAATATTCCTTGAAGTACGAGGATGGTAGAGCAAAATTAAAAAAAAAAATTGAGTGAAAAAGTCTAAAAACAACACTTTTCTATATTCCCATACAAAATATTCGTAATAATATTTAAAGGCAATTTGAACTTTAATACCATATCATAATGTTCAAGTGTTAGTGGAGGGGTTCCGGGAAGGTAAATTTTTATTTTTTGACATAATGTATATTTTGTTGTATTATCAATTTTCGTTTTTTTTATCTTACTAGCTAGACCGGTGTCCCGAATAGCAGAATAAGTATTCAAAAAAATAAATAATCGACTGTTAGGCGGTACGATGTTCGCCAGGCCAGCTAGTATCATGTAATAAGACCATAGTTCTTATTATATCGCTTCATAAAGATTTAAGTTGGCGCCTGGTAGATAGTATCGGTGGCCCCAGAGTTAGTGCTTTCCTCGCTCAACGTATATCACAAAACGGCGAGGAAACGCTGCCAGCGTTAATGGTACACTGCCACAGGGACCAAACTTTTTAATTTTTTTTAAATTTTCATGTCAATTATTTCTATTATTACTATGTAGGTTAGTAATAATAATAAATACTGTATAGTTGATTTTAATAACAAATAACAACTTTATAAGACTATTATCAAAATAATAAGTTAAGTTATTTATAATTGTTGTCAAACTTATTGTCTAAATACACGTCCACACTTTAAAGGCGCCTACCTGCCTATAAATTTAATCAATTAGCTGAAATACTAGACTTGTAACACTCGGTCCAGGATATTCTGTGACATCCAGCCTAAACCTCAGTCCAAGGTTTATTCTCTGGTTTAGAAATTTGATATGCCGCCATGTATGGTTTAAGCACGGTACCATACAACCAAAGGCAGAGAACAAATTTAAATTTATAAAAACTTACACTCTGACCGGGAATCGAACCAGAAACCCTTCACCTAGCGGACACTTTATAAGACCGCTAGGCTACGAGGCCGTTTTAGGATGGTTGGTTTTGGTTGATTTTGGTTGGTTTGCCTTGTTTTTCATATGTTTCTTTCCATATCTCTAATATTGCGCCAGGGAATGCGTCGCTAATATAGAGCTTTTCTTAAGTTACTATTAAAGTAAATCTATACTCATTATACTGCTGAATGTATGTTTGTTGTGTTGGAATTGAAAAAAATATTTTATCTAATAAGTATGCAATTTATCCGATTTTTTATTTTAATTGACGTGATTTGATTGAAAGTAAGAGATATTTTTAAAATATCTCTGCAACAGAATATTTATCAAATACCTTGCGCGCATATGACTAAAAATTAACGATAAAACCACAATGAATATTTTAATTATTATTATTAATATTTTATAGAGAACAAAAATTTCGTTCCAAGGAATACGAATTCCTCAGTTCTATTTATTAATTAATAATTAAATATATAAAGCGTCCCAAAGTAATGGGGCATGAAGGGAAAGTTCCTTAAATATCGTAGATAGGGTATTTTACTGAAAGAAGACTTTATGTTATTTTTAAAAGTTAGTAATTCTGCATTCAAAGATTTTCTAAAAATTGATTGCCTAGTCTGGTAATCGAACCTACTTACCCTGTATATTGATTTAGATTCGACATTTTTATAAAACGTTACGATGTTAGTTCCATACAAAATTGGTAACTATAGTACCAAATATCGACAACCACGTTTTATAAGGCCGCATAACTCTTTTTACAATCAAATTGTTTTAAATCAACAGCGCAAAATTTCAAAAGGCTGGGCGGATTCTGCATGGTCAAACGCAGCTGCCTTCAGATCTCGTCGGTCGCCATACAAGGCGTCCTGGTGCGCCCAGTTCAGAGCTGTTCTATGGCGGTCTTGGCTCTCAGTCACTAAGGAACCTATGCTCATCAAAGTGCGCTTCTTGCAGACCGTCGTAAGTATTTATAGTAAACTAGCTGACCCGGCAAACGTTGTTTTGCCATGTACCTATATTATTTATAGGAAACATTTTTTTAATTCAATAAACATCTACTGTCTACTATAATAACAAAATAGGGGTTAATTGTAGAGGGGTGAAAATTTAGGGTTGTATGTATTTTTAATGGCAAATTATAAAAAAAGAAAAGGGGGTAACCCTTATCACTTAGGGGTATGGAAAATAGGTAGTAGCCGATTCTCAGACCTACTGAATACTCATATAAAATTTGATAAAAATCAGTTGAGCCGTTGCGGAGGAGTATGGTAACTAACATTGTGACACGAGAATTTCATATATAAGATGATTTTAAAACTTAAATTTTTTTTCAGACTTTACTTATTTTTTAAGAGAATAAATAATTTCTCAATGGCTTTCTTGACTAAAAGTCCTATGTTTCTATAAAAATTAAAATGCTTGAGTCAGTCACAGCTAATTCGCATTATCATTGTCACTACACTCTTCCATTGTATAAAGTTGTTTTACATTAAAACTTGGCAAAACAAAAAGTTTGAAGAGTTTGGAGCTTGAGAGTGGCAGAAAGTGGAACTAAATTTAATTTAACAGTCAACAGGCTAGGCAAGCAATGAAACGTCATCGATCCAAGTCATTTGCCTAGCTGTTTGATCAACTGGCTGAATATCTTTCAGGCAGCTAGTTGAACGGCGCTGTTTTGTTAAAAGGCTAGGCTGTTAATTGAATGGCTTATTAGGCTAGTTGACATATATTTGACATATACATGGTCTCGACCTTAGCCACTAGGGCACTTCGTAACAGAAAGGCCCGTAGGAGACCCCGACACGTTCTAACAGATCTAATCATTTATTTAATCAGAAGATTCACGGCATTGTATATATGTATATAAAATATTGTAGGCCAATTACAAATCTTCACATATAGTTTTTTTTTCATAAAACAAGAAGGTAAACATGGCAAATATTTTTAGTGTAAAACATAAAAGAACATACAGAATTGAATTAGTTGACAATAGTAGAAATGATCTAATCACCGTAGCCAATGACAAATTTAAAAACCGCTCGCGCGGCAAAGCAAAATCAAATTCAGATTAGGGTTCCGCCTTCACCTGGGACGGTAGGGGTTACTTTATACTTCAATCACTTGAGTGAGCTTCCTGCCCTTCAGGAGATTGACATCCTTGCGCGTTAGGCGTGGTTATGCTGGTCCAGGAAACTCCTTTTAGATTGGAGGAACTATTCATTAATCCACACGTTGGTTGTACGTATTATGTAAGAATTTAAGTCTAATCTTGGTTGTTTTAGATGGTATCAATTCTTATCGGATTGATATACTTCGGACAGAATTTGGATCAAGATGGAGTCATGAACATCAACGGCGCCATCTTCCTTTTCCTTACCAACATGACATTCCAGAACATTTTTGCTGTTATTAACGTAAGTAGAATTTAACCATAAAACAGAACTAAATATTTCGCTTTAGCGTGTGACTTTCATACCTGAAGTCTGAAATTCGAACTCCGGCAGTCAACAATTTCATCTCTCTCTATGTACGCATTTAACGCTCGCTCGTACGGGAAGGAAAACATCGTGAGGAATGACTTAGACCCTAGAATCGAGCATAACAGTATCCTGGATCACCTACTTGGCTATTAGAAAAAGAAAATGATCATGAAGCAGATACAGAAATCTGAGGCCCATCAGAGATTGTACACCACTTATTTAAATACAAAAGAAAAGTCTAAACTCCCACGAAATTAAAAGAAAATACGAGTTGTCTCTTGTTTGCGGCCTCCAGATTTTCCCATTCCTGTATCCACTAAGATTATTGCACAGATTCAAATTCAAGACAGCTCTAAATAGTACACCTTATGTGTCGTATTGATTGGGGTCCTTATAAAAAAAATACGTTCGTTATACCTTACGGTCGGCAATAATGTAGATAAACAGACAATAGGATATTAATCCTTTTATACCTCGTTATATTTTTCCTCTTCATCTCTTCTCGTCGGTAACTTGATTTTCAATCATTCTCCTCTTTTTTTTAATTTTTTTTTTATTGAGAAAAAGCTTGCCAACGCTCGGCACACTGACACATTGGTAAAAACAAACACAAAATACAATTTTTAATGTGACAAGCACTTAAAGGCAAACATGACATACATATAGAGACCATAACCTATTTTTAAACAAAACAAACATTACGAAAAAAAAAACTATTACTAATCAAAGAAAAAATTCAAATTACAAAAAAACTAAACAAAAATCCATTTCATAGTGTACCCCTCACTAAGCAACTATGTATATCCAGGCCCAGCTCGTTTATAAGAATGCTTAATCTATATGAAATAAAATCCTCTTTGATTTTAAGCCAGTGTTTTTTTTTCATAAATATAATGTTAACTGAGTCCTGTTCCGTTTCTTATTTTCTTTCTTCTAGAACAAAAGATGAAGTGCGCCTTTGCTCAGCCTCAGTTTTTAAAAAATCTTTGTTTCTTGATAGGCTTTTTTTTTCGCCTCCCCCTTGGACTCATTTGCCTCTGCCCATCTATGTGTAAGGTATACAAGAAGGTCACCAGCCGAACGACCACGACGAAATCCGTACTGATAATCGCTAATCAGCTGGTGGCCCTCTAGATACCCCAAGAGCTGGCAATTAACAATGGATTCCATTATTTTGGAAAAAAAAGGAGGTTATGGCTATTGGGTGATAGTTGGACGGATCAGAGCGATCGCCTTTTTTAGGGATCGGATATATCGGATTTAGGCTGCAGGTAAGATCAGCCTTCTGTGTCTAGTTGAGTTACTGGTATATTATGTAGTAATTAACATGATGATTCTGGATTATTTTAATCCAAATACATATAAATATTGTATGCAGGTATTTTGTTCCGAGCTACCGATATTCATCCGCGAGCACCATTCAGGGATGTACCGAGCAGACGTGTACTTCCTCTCGAAGACGCTCGCGGAGGCGCCGGTCTTCGCCACGATACCTTTGGTGTTCACCACCGTGGCTTATTACATGATCGGACTAAACCCATCCCCTGCGAGATTCTTTATTGCATCTGGTCTCGCTGCCCTCATCACCAATGTTGCTACGTCATTTGGTAAGTTTTTTTTCCTCATTATTTTATCTTAACTAATCCGCTAGAACTGTGCAACAATAATTCTACAATAAATACATTTAAATATAATATAACTAATAACATAATAAGCAGCTCTTGTGAACTCAGCCAATGTACATAAGTATAATATAATAAATGTAGTTATGAACATGTTAAATGTTCCCCGAAGCAAAATATATAAATGTGATAAGAAATACGCAGCGTATTTCTTATTTATCTAAGGAGCCAGGCTTCATTTTAAGTCTATGTTCAGACAGGTAAAAGTGGCTGACAGATAGCGTTTATATGAAAATCTAGATCACATAAAGCCTCTTTTTCCAACATAACGTTTTAGGTATTATATTTTGTTACATGCATTATTTAATTACACAAATTTTTAATTTAAAAACTAATTATACGAGTGCACAGGCGCTAATTAAAGTTTTAAGTTGGCGCCTGGTGGATAGTACCGGGGACGCCAGAGCTGGTGGTTCATAATACAGGGAGAAAATGCTGCCAGCGTTAAAGATACACTGCCACAGGGACCAATTTTTTTTAATTTTGTTGAATTTTGTATTTATCAATTATTTATTTTTGTATTTTAAAATATTCTCAATATTTATATGATAAATAAATCATTGTGAAACATAGTAACACACTTCTTATATAGTTGAGTTAAAAAAAACTAATCCTGGCTGACGTCAATGCAATCCTATTTTGAAATAGTATCCGGTGATTTCAATTGAATAATACAATTAAGATTGACGCCACCTTTGACAATCACTTGGAACTGGTTTTTGCTTAATCCCGTGAGAAGAAACAACTGACTACTATGGATACTTAACAATCACGTAATTACATTTAATTAATTATCGATTTATGTGTACCTTTAATGCTGCCAGCGTTGAAGGTACACATAAATTTGTTTTAATTTTTTGTTATTATTATTATGTAGGTTAAGGATATTGTAAATATAAAAAGTAACAATAATGCCTAAAATATGTTATTAAAAGGAGTCCCTTAAGGCAAGGTTCCGATGATACTGGCAGCGTTCCCCCTTTGAATAGCTAGACTAATTCTTTGTCCGATGTAGCTGCCAGCTCTTTGATCTACTGTGATGTCGACTAACCTTTTTCCTATTGCCTTAAAAAGCCTTATAGCGCTAGGACTCCACGGACCAAGGGTATCGACACCGAATGGGAATTTACATGGTACTTTCTAAGTCGGTTGCGAGGCTCAAGTTATACGTTCAGTTCCCGTTTGTAGCAAATTGTTGTAAAAATATTATAGAAAAGTACAATTGTAAAATACGAATGTGAAATACTTCAACAACGGAAATCTCATCTTTAACTTACGCCATAATGCAACAGGAAATAATACAAGAAATTACACTAAAACACAACAATTTAACGATATTAATCCAGTAATTAAGTGATGGTAAGTATCACTTACCATCAGGTGAGCCTCCTGCCCGTTTGCCCCGTTCTTTAAAAAAAAAAGTAAAAAAATTAGTATCAGATCCGACGAATCTGTTAACATTTTTATTAAGATAAATGTGAAAGTTTTTTGTTATAAAAGGTCTTTTTCCATTACAATAATGAATTTTTGATTGTTTTGCAGGTTATCTGATATCATGTGCCAGCAGTAGTGTAAGCATGGCCGCGTCTGTGGGACCTCCCATCATCATACCATTCATGCTGTTTGGAGGTTTCTTCCTCAACTCAGGGTAAGTTTATTAGAATGGTTTGAATACAACTATTCTCCTCTAGATACCCAAGGCATACCACACCGATATCCAGATTGAGAACTTTGATTATCGAGCTAGGGTTCCATAGTTGCTACCCTCACACTTTAAACCAATTTTACTTGATTTTTTATAATTTGTGAATAGATCTTTTTTTCTCTTCGTATTTATGTTTGCCTATATATTTATACATATATCACTGTGGCAAGCTTAGCTGTAAATTAAAATATTCAAATGACTGTAATGAAAAACTAAAAAATTGTCTTTTATTGACATAACCTTTACACATTTAAAGAAAAAACTTTTTTACCGGATTAAAGTTATGTATTTATAAATTTACAATTATTTAACTTAATTTTAAACTAAAAAATTTACGCCGTGGAGCAGTGCTCCACAGCGCTGGTTGTTCTGCCAGAGACCACAACAGTTAGTTTAAGAAGATGAAAACCCGCTGACCACGATTGTGTGAAAAGCACTCCAAGCGTCGAGTTATGTAAATAATGTAATAAATTCTGTTTGTTGCTGTTCAAATTTATTTAAATATCAACAAATTCAAGAAGTAACAAATCGTCAAGGAATTAAAGAACCGCTAAGCCATAACTTTCTGATGTAATAACAAAATTATTCAAAACATCGAACCAAAAATACCTCAGATTATTTTTAGCTGGCTATTTTAGTGCGTTCGTTGGCCTTATTTGGCCCATATGGGACACCTACTGTTAGGGTACCTGTCCTGACCGGTTTCTGGAGCTAAGGATCTAATTACTTTAGCTTACAATAAGCAATAAATAAAAATTTGTCTTCACAAAATTATAGCAGATATCTTGTCGATGTCAGAAGCCACGAATTCCTTTATTTGTAATTTAAATGTTCCGAAGTATATTGTGTTTGTGTAAACAGTAGTTTCTGTGTTCCTTTTTTGATAGCTGTCTAAGACACATATTAACGGAAATAAATAAATGCACTTTTGTATTAACAACTTTGCGATAACTTTTTGTAAGGTTTTAGGTTTTTGCTGCGTTTTTTATAGAATTATCGCAAGGAAATTTGGCGAGAGCTTTGGAGAAGGCGTTTGTCACCATTGTACAATTATATTTTTACCTTGCAACTGTCCGATGTTTCCCATGGCTATCACGGATGACAAGTGATTCAATTTAATATATATTCCTAGATCTGTACCGCCATACCTCGGATGGATATCCTATCTATCTTGGTTCCGGTACGGCAACGAGGCGCTACTTGTCAACCAATGGGCTGGTGTAGAGAGCATCGCCTGCACTCGGGAGAACTTCACCTGTCCGGCATCAGGAAAAGTTGTTTTGGACACTCTGAGTTTCTCTGAGGTAATCTATGGACATTTTTATTTAGCGTTTATTCCTGGTCTTCAGAAACAGGATATACACAGCCACAAGTATTGTGTTTGTCTCTTTTAATCACAGCGTAAACAACATTTAACAGAAAGAGGCGAAATACTTTAGCAATTCAGTTTATCATTCAGCGTAAATTCGAGGTTTTAAGGAGACATCATAAAAAGCACTCTAATAGCAAAAAAAAACAATTACATTTTGTGCTTACATTTTAATGGTTGTAAACATACAATTGGCAACGAATCGTTGAGATACAGTTTTCATTTTGGTTAACCTTATACATAATATACTTCTATGAGCACAAGCGTTCAAACTAGGCCTAGCCTGGTTTAGTTGTTTGTTTCATTAGATCTTTATTGTTTATTAAACTAAATGAAGGTAGAATCTATATAAGTTTTTGCAATTTGTTAGACAGTAGTAAATGTGAACTTAAACACAATTTGATTTAGTCTAGGTAAACATATGGAAATCTATGAATATAGTTTTTAATGGTATGATGGCGATTTTATGACATATAGTTTTTTAAGGTGGGGTGTAAATTCGTTTCCGGTGACATTTCGTCGATTGACGTAGATTTTGCGGATATCAATTTAATAATTAAAATGCTGATAACATTCTAGCTTAGATTAATAGCGGAATTTACGAAAAATGAACGGAAAGTTTTTAAGCCAGACACAATGTTTCAATGTTTGTTTTGAACATATAAATTATTTAGTGTCAAAATTTTATTACTCTGATGATTATTATCTGTGACATTCAGTTTTTTTTTATTATATTCGAGGACTCGGCATTTAGTGAACCGTTTAATGCATATTCATGTCTATCAAATAGTCTATGGTTTATTTATTGGATATTTTTAATTCGTAGGATTTGAACTTTTTTAATATATCTATGAAAGAGAATCTATACTAATTTTAGTATTCAATACTCAGAAAAAAATACGTGAAAATGCAACTGGGATTATTGTAACACTAAATAACAACCTAACATATAAATAAATATAATAACATTATTTATCCAGGTTGATGGCAAAAAATAAAATAGGATGGAAAACGTTGGTGGGAGCCTTCTCCAGGACACGGGCCGCTTCTTAGAGTATTAAACAGTTTGTACAGATACCGGAAAACTTCGTGAGCATTAGACAAGGGAGTGGGGGAAAGTCTGCGCATCGCGGGACACAAACGTCAACTGCTTTACTAATCACGCGATCGACACGTCACTAACCCCAAACCCAGTGATACCTAAAAATCGCTTCTGCGCAGGCAACATACATTTGTTCAAGATGTTTGCCGGTATCTGTATCTATTTTTGTAAAATGTATGCCAATGAGATGTGGATGAATAAAGACTTATTGTTAATATTATACACATCATACAAGAAGCAATAAAAATTTACCTTCATTATTTTTTCAGGATGACTTCAACATGGATGTAGTGAATATGGTGCTGCTCTTCATAGGGTTCCGATTCCTTGCGTACTTAGCGCTTTTGTGGCGCACGCGCAGAGGGAAATAACTACCGATATCTAGCCGATAAGCAATATAAACCAGCAGGCTTACTCCGTAACATTACGCGATTTTAATATTGTATAATAATTCCAAGTTTGCTTTTGAACTACTTGAATCCGGTTAAGATGACGTCATAATAATTGAAATCGGTGTCCGTTTTACAGAGTAGCCCTGCAATTGAGAAAATACTCCAGAGTTAATTCTCCAGTTTTTCAATCGATTAAGTATAGGTGAGGATTGATTCTGGTATTTCGACTTCACAACGCTCAAGAGAACAAAAAATAGTTAATTGATCAAAATTGATTCCATAGACAAAAATCGATTTAAAATTAGTAATTTCTAATAATTTAGTAAAGAATATTATGTTAACATCATTATTAGCAGATTATTATGTGGACAGTGTGTTTGTTTTAATACATAGTAGTGTAAGATGTTTAATGTTTTTTTTAATACGTTAAAACCGCAAATAGCTACAACGAATGTGTAAGAAATGAGTAATAAAAATACATTTTATAAAGCAATCCTTTTTTATTCGCATACTTATGAAGATTTTACATGGATTTAATCAAAACGGGTGCCAAGCAGGAATTTCTCTTAGAAACCAACGTTATATTGGGTATTAAGCGAGAAATGAATGTGCCTTGCGAGTTACTTTCGAAGTTTTCGATTTTACGTGTATACTGTATAATGTACGTACAAAAACTAATTCAAATTTAAAATATCATGAACGTTTTAAAAGCTGGAGTTTTTCTATTGAAAATTATTATATTAATAGGGTATCTCATAACAGCGTATTAGCGTTACTTGGGTGAGAAATTTCAATGTGTAGTCAAATTCACGTTTTATGAAAGAATTATATTGGAATAAAATCCAATATTAGTATGACGAAGCAACAGTAACCTCAATTCTTCAACAATCTATGATTAACGTACTTTTATTGTATGTAGCGAATTATTTCCCAGGGAAGGATAGTTGAAAAATTTCGACAATTATACATATTTATTACGTAATGTTTAATGTTGACTTGATATAATTTTGCAGTTTTGTACATGTATCTTGTGCCTTGTATTTACTGAATTTCATTATAAAAAATACATTCCATTAACAATTTCTGTATTCATTTGTTACTATTTTATTAAAATATTTTAATAATATCGATCTTTTATTTACATAACCTTTATGTTTATTTGTTTTACAACAGTAATCGTCATAAGTGGCGCATGGCCGGAATTTATTGAACAAAAAAATACACATGTCGTAAATTTTTTATTTGCCATTTTAATTAAATGCATATTTTTTAATTCAGCCATTTAAGGTCTGCGAAATCAATAAAAATGAAGGCTAATAATGATAAATCACATTCTTAATTGATTGTTAAAAGAATATTATGTAGGTGAATTAATATGTAAATTCAAATGTTAAACCACAAATTCTCAAAAAAAATTTGCTTAATGTTGTGGAAGCAACAATTTTACGCCCTTTCGAAACTAAAATTTGCTAAATAGATTCTTATTATTATTTAGACAAGATTTTTGTTAAGGTAAATTGGTTTGCGCCGAAGAAAGATTTTTAGATGGTAGATACACATGCACTCTTAAAACTGTGAACTTTAGGTTTTAGGTTATAAGACTGTTATGAAAGACACTATTGAATGGAACTTAAATTACTAAGTGTTAATATGTTAACTGTTTATTAGTTTTTTTTCTCGTTCTACTCCCCTGCCATTGTGTCTAGGGACATTTTTTTCCATCACTTATATTGTCACTACAGGATACATTAAATAAAATCAAACTTCGTGTAGCGCGTATCGCGATATGCACACCGGCTACGGCAATATTATTATTTACAAAAGTCATGGGCGACCCGGGGCGCAATTGCTTGCGAGGCCTGCCTTGCGATTCTGTAACTCACTTTTCTAACTCGCACAGCGGTTTTCGCAGCGGAGGTCGCGCTCAAATCAGTCGTGAAGCAGTCATTTTACAATTTGGCATTCTGATAAGCAGGGAGCTTATAGTTTATTGTTTATCATTTATTATGTTTGTCTTACATTTTTGTTTGCCTTCAAATATTTCATAATTTTTTCGCAGAACCGTTCCAGACACGACCAGTAGCCACCAACACTGATGACATTAACAAAGCACACACGGTGTGAATATAGGGCATTGTATCAGCACATGTTCTACAGTTTGTTCGTCATTATTGCAGTCACATGTTGGACTGGTCTTAATTTTAAACCTATGCATGTAATGTGCAAAGGCTCCGTGCCCTGTCGGTGTTTGCGTTATCTGGAGTGTGAAACGCTTCTCTTTTATGAAGTTATATATTATATAACATCTCCGGTGAAAATTTTTGTAGTTCCAGCTACAGCTGTATGTTTAAATTGGCACTACTACAGTGAAACCAAAACAAAAAAAATAAACACACAGGTGTTTTCTCTCTCTCTTTAATCGGCAGCACATGTTAGAGCGTCGTGGTCACCAAGGATGCATAATGCATATTCAGCGGACTATCTGTTCCAACGCTTTCTGTCCAGCGCCTCTCTTATAACAGTGTATAGTTTTGAGGACGATGAATCTTTCACTTGATTGGTCCATCTGGTTGGTGGACCAAAAACGATCAGTTTTTCCAATTTCTTATCACCTCTGCGCATTGTATGGCGATACAATTCACTGTCGGCATATGGTATAAGACAGCGATCCAAAATAAATGATTACCTCATAAACGATAATCTTCCACCATTCTCTGCCCTGTGTCTCGATCTCGATGTGTCAGGCCATGTTTGCGTATTCACACTTTTTGTAATTATGTATTACGTACGTCTGTCGATCGTGTAATTGCTCACGCTCACGAAAGAAATTCCGTGATCAAAAATTCTTAATTCCTCAGCTTTTTTATTTTACTGCTTCTTTCAATCTACAATTGTACAATATTAAACTTTTCTCAAGAACATTTTTGTTTTTGTCTTGATCTCAACTTAGAGAAACATACAAATTAAAAATCAATTTATAAAAATGTAATGAGGACAATAAAAATTGATTTAATTTGCAATTAACGAAATAGTTTATAAAACGATTACGGATTCAATAATTTATTAACTACCGATTCCCACGGTTAATATATTATTCCCAGAATTCCGGAAATACCAAATTGAACAAATTAATTATATTTACATAAAATAAGCGGTAATGTTGTATCGATCTGAAAAAAGTACGCTGAGGTCATTGTGCTTTGCTCGTGAGTTAATAATGCCACACTTTTCAAAGTTAAGTAATTATCAGAGATTTTAAGATACAGTATCACCAGACGCTTTAGAAATTTAAAGAGTTTATGCGATATTTAATAAGACTAAGGTTCTGTTTCACAATGTATAGTTAAAGTACCAAATAGCTATGCAACACATAAATTATTTGGAAGATAAATTGTGCTATTTGACACTTCATCAGACTCATAACTTATGATGGACTTTATGTGACGAATAGCGCTATCTGACAGTCGTGAAACGCAACAATTGTGTTTATCCTACCAATAAGTAATAAATAGCTAATTCGGAACTTATCCGTACATTGTGAAACAGACCCTAAATGAGCTGTCAGGACGATAAGGTCATCTACGGTTTCGTTTATAAGGTGTTAATTTAGTTTATTGAGACCATTATCGTTTAACTTATTACAAGTTTTTTCAGTTTATACTTATTACAAGTTATCCAGCCTAACTTAAGACTAATAAGTAATTTAAGTTAAACTAATTTACTAAAAAGGATATTTAATATAAGAAAGTTTCCAATAACACTACTTAAAGTCTCTATTAAAGGGCGCTCTGTTCTTGTGTTCTATTTTTTCACTCACTGTTTAACACTTAATACTAACGTGCACCGTTTTGCCCTTTTCAGTATTCTCACTAGGGCCGTGGTTTCAAGGAGTTGAATAGCCTCGACATTCACGTGTTGGTGCAGCCTTTGTTCGTGAGCCCCAGCAATCTTTTTGATTATTGTGGCGACATCCTCTACATTAAGGTCCCGATGGAGGTCGTTATTGCGAACCAGGGAGCATTGATTTATTGCAAGTTGTCTAGAATTTGGATGGAAAAGTTTGCTTGTACTTATAGTAGTAACAAATACTTCTATGCATGCATTTTCGCATAGATAGACACAATAAAGCATATGCCAACTTCTTGATGCGAGTGAGATCTTGGTGAGATCGGGTTGGGAAGGCTAAGTCGTACGTATCTGGAACAAATCTAGAAAGTAATTGAGAAGGGACGTTTAAAGTACCCATAACCGACGAGAAAGCATGTGATGAAAGTTGATAAAGTGGGAGAGGTATGCCAGGACTGTAGCAGATATCCGTGGTACCCCGTCAGGAAAAAAGTGTAATAATATATATAAATACTTGTTACGACGGGAAAAAGACTCCTAAACAGAACTAAACCTTTTGACGTGAAACTAGTATAGTGTAGTAAATACGGAGTACAGCCTTGCGATTCTGTAACTCACTTTTCGAACTCGCACAGTGGTTTTTGCAGTTCTCGGACACTCGACCATAGTGCCAAAACGTTAAGAACACTAAGACTGTTTATTTATTTCGTAATCCTACAGCTAACTAAAATAAATACCTAGACGAAGTTTATGGGCTATATCACGCTAAGACCAAATTAACGCGGGTAATACCACGGGTTATAACTTGTTGTATAAAAGATATTTATATTACATAGCATTATGATTCAAAAGGGGAAATATAATAATAACATAATAAATAACTAAACTTAACATAAACTAAAATATATTATTAAAAGGAGTCCCTTTAGGCAAGGTTCCGAAGATACTGGCAGCGTTCCCTCTTTGAATCGCTAGACTAATTCTTGGTCCGTGGTAAAAAATAATTAATAAATTAATTATTAATTAGTGTAATTGTTTGTTATTAAATTATATATAATAATTAATAACAAACAATTACACTAAAAATATAGCCAGAGATGGAATACAGAATATTTACCTACAAACCTTTTTGTAGGTAAATATTAAGTAAGTAAGGGAACAAAACAATAAAAATTATTCAATACATTTAACTAAGTGATACCTATTTTGGCTGTGTAGTGTGATGGTGTAAAAGTGAGGGTAAGTACGTACCCCGTATGCTCATGATGCAGGTGATTTTGCGCTATGAATATTTTTAATACTTCTTTTAACCATTTTCCGCGATAGCTAAAACAAAACAATTAAATAAAAATTATGCCTAATGTTTTGATAGAAACCAAAGTTGGTTTTGTTTAATTAAAGTAACTGTGTAGATTTCATAATTAATATCACCTGGGTTACAATGTAGTAAACTGACAGTTATGTAAATATTGACATCTCTGAGATGCGATTAGATAAAACTACACGTGTGTTATGTTTCCATGTCTTCTTCACAACTAAGAAGTTATATGTAGTTTATTATTATTTTTATTGCTGACACTCATTATAATATATTAACACTTATTTAAGTTACATAATAAAACTTAATCTTATACATCATATGGTTACGAAATACGGGTCGTATTTGGTAATCGGCGTGTCCTGTGACACATAGGCCTCTTCCAGCTGCTTCCATTATTTTCTGATGTTAGATCTTCTTGTCCAAGTTGTGCCTCCTATTCTCTTTATATCGTCTGCCCATCTCTGGCTCTGTCTTCCTCTTTTCCTTTTCGCATCGCGTGGCTGACATTCTGTAATAATTTTTGACCATTTTCAACCAACTATCTCTCGTCATGTGCCCGGTCCAGTGCCATTTCAATTGCCTTAATTTCTTTATAATATACTCTACTTTGGTTGTTGATCTTATCTCTTCTGCTCTTTATCGGTGTCTCAGTGTTACACCTATCATGCTTCATTCTATTCTTTGGCATGTTGTCAACTTTAGAAGATGTTTCTGAGATAATACCCAAGTCTGACCGCCGTATGTGACACATGGTAGAATACATAAGTTGAATACCTTTTTCTTAGCTACCATTGGGAAGTCAATATAAAATAAAGAAATATAAAATAAAAATGTTAGGCAACCCCATGCAGCCTTTATCGTAGCTCAGAGAGTAGCTGCGCTCAAACATGTTACAAAATACGTAAAGTCAAACATATATTTAAATACATTTTTATTTAATAGGACAGGCAAACGGGCGAGGCTCATCTGATGTTTAGTGATACCGCCCATGGACACTCTCAATGACAGAGGGCTCAAGCCTTTTAAGAATTGGTACGCTCTTTTCTTGAAGGACCCTAAGTCGAATTGGTTCGGAAATACTTCAGTGGGCAGCTAGTTCCACATAGTGGTGGTGCGCAGCAAAATCTGCTTTAGAAAACGCTCAGTTGTGGAATGACGGACGTCGAGGTGATACGGGTAGAATATCGTATTCTGCCTCGACGTAAAAAATTATTATGCGTGATATTTCTGCCGGGTAGCAAAATTAAATTTAACAAAAAAAATTAAAGAGCCACAGTCAACTTTTTAACGAAAGACCGTGTCATAACTGGGCTATCAAATTTCTTTAGAAGCTACGATGCCATAGAGTCCATGACTTGTAACACCCATATAGACCTTGAAAACTATATATAATATTTTTAGCTTTGGTTACAATACTTTTTATTGTTAAGCTTTGTTTGGAGTTGAACAAACCGACATACATTACAAATTATACTGTATTAGAGATCCACCAATCACAATCCAACGAATCTATGATGTGTTTCGTTAAGATTGGGCAGACAACGTGAATCGTGAGTTTTTACAAGCTTTTCGCATTGTAAGTAACTTCCTAAGTTCGGACAAGAATTACTTTTAACATTTGGTTTTTATTTACAATTTAAATAGAAACAGATTGATCCATACATTTATTTTATAAGACTAAGTTACATATCCTTAAAACTATTGATCGCTGAAACCAAATACCAACGCGGCTGTCCCATAATACCTGATAGTAATATACACGCAACCACTTGTCATGTGCTTGGGATTTTAGATCAACTTAACGTAGAAAGTGTTCAAGTTTTACCTACAAAATAAAAAAAAAATTTATAACACGTAGTAACAGCTTTATGCTATTTTATCTATATATATAAAAATGAAACCCGTTTTCCGTTGTCACGACATAACATGAAAACGGCTTGACCGATTTGTCTGATTTTTTTTTATAATATACCTTGAAGTACGAGGATGGTTCTAACGGAGAGAAAAATTAAAAAAAAAAGAGTCAAAAAGTCTAAAAACAACACTTGTCTATATTCCCATACAAAATATTCGTAATAATACTTAAACGTCAATTTGAACTTTAATACCATATCATAAAGTTCAAATGTTAGTGGAGGGGTCCGGGAAGGTAAATTTTTATTTTTTGACATAATGTAAGTATATAAGACAATAGTCTGTATTTCAATAGCAAGCAAGAGGCTAAATAAAACTTCTATTTGTTTCTCTGTAAATAAAGAATGCAATTTTATTTATCGAGTGGGTTACACACTGATACAATCCTTACAAGACTAACACAATCTTACCTGTAAATAAAGAAACGACAATAAAAGTTCATTGTTATCACCTCTCGATGTTAAGCTATAACTAAGTATTAAAATAATTTACAAATAAAATTAAAATGCAATTCAACAATCTCAGCATATTTGCTCTTTACATTTTTGACAATGTCAGCTAGCTTGACGTGACACGACGCGGCTCACTCACGAACTAGCAGTGCGCGCGAATATTCAAATTAAAGAGATCATTCTCTTTACATCTCCCTCCTCCAGGATGAGAATTGCTCCAGTAATTCTCATGGTAGCCGTACATATTATTCAGCGTTATCAATCATTTATTCCACCGTCCATTCGAATAAGTTTTGTTATATGGTATAAGCTTGTATTAGTTTTTGTTCTGCCTGTGTTTATTTTGTATATTGTATTCGATATTTTGTCTGTTATTTCAAATGGGCCGATTCTTAAATTGTCCATTTTCTTCCTATTTAATTTGTTTCCGTTTTCAACATATACCAGTTCTCCTATGTTGAATTCCCATTGTGTTCTGCCTTTATCAAATAATTTCTTATTATATGCATGTGATCTAATTGATCTTTCAAGTGCTTGTTGTCTATTTTGAACCCATGTTTCTGTATCTAATGGTTGTCGTAGTTCTTGTGGCAAAATACTGGTGACTTTTCCTTCTAATAGATATACTGGTGCAAAGCCTGTCACTGTGTGCTCGGTTTCATTATACTTATCTATACATTCTCTTGCAATTGACGTCCAGGATTTCTTTTCATTCTTCTGATTTATTTTGCACCTCATTTTGTTAACCAGTGTTTGGTTCAATCTTTCGTTGAGTCCGTTTGAAAATGGTGTATCTACCGCAGTAAATATTAGTTTTACATCATTATCTGTCAAAAATTCTTTGAATTCTTTTGAATTTAATCCTGGATACTGATCTGCTAGTAATATCTCAATGTTTTCCGTCTCCAGAACTTTTTTTACTAACTTGATGAAATCTGAAGCATTTTGCGTTTTTGATGTCAGAATGAACGCAAATCTTGTAAAATGATCAACTAACAAATGTAGGTATTTCTTTGTTGATCTTTGTCCTCCAAAACCACCAATGGTATCTATCGACATTATCTGAAATGGTTTTTCGGCTGGTCCCAGATGTGACATTAATCCGTATTTATCATGGCCTCTCGATTTATTTTTTATACAGGTTTCACAATTTTTGCATATTCTTTTAATGTTTCTCGTTAAATTCTTTGCTGTATAATAAGGACTGATTTTATTTATCATTTGGTTGATCCCTAAATGACACCATTCGGTGTGTGTTTCCTTTATTAATTTCACACTCGCTTCTTCAGATAATATAACTTTTTCTCTGTTTCGATCTTTTTTGTATAGTATCCCATTTCTTTCGATTATTTTGGTTTTCTTTTCCTTTATTTTCTCGTTTTTCTGCTGATCTGCCTTAATATCATCTATTGTTATCAGATTCACCATTTTTAAAATTTCTTCATCATTATCATTATCTTCCAATACTGGGTTTCTACTGAGACTGTCTGCTTCCGTATTATTCTTCCTCGGAATATATTTGATGTTGAAGTCATATTGTGACAAATAAAAAGTTAATTCACCAAGTTCATCGTCTGTTCTAGCCTTTATGTTGAGGTTTTCTAGTGGTTTGTGATCCGAAAAAACGGTGAACTTTCTTCCAATCAACCAATATTGCCAGTATTTGATAGCTTCTTTTATTGCCAAGCATTCAAGGTATATTGCCTTCTTTCTTTTTTGTGAATCATTGAGTTTTTTTGAAAAATAACCAACTGGTTTTTCTTTACCATTTTTTTGAATCTGTTTTAATATTGCACCTATACCATTCAACGAGGCATCTGTGTAAATTGTAATAGGCAGGTCTTTATCAAATATTTCGAGTACCGGTTGTGAGCATAATATATTTTTTATATTAGAAAAAGTTTCTTCACATTCTTCTGACCATATAAACTGGGCATCTTTCCTCAATACTTTATGTAGTGGATCCAATAATATCGAACTATTTGGTATGTATTCGTGGTAAAAGTTAATCTTTCCCAGAAACTGTCTAATATTCTTTCGGGTTTTGGGTGTTGGGAAATTTCTTATTGAAATAATGTTATCTTTGAGCGGTTTTACCGTATTATTTCCTATTATATGTCCTAGGTATTTCACTGATGTTGCTGCAAATGTGCATTTTTTAAATTTTAATCTGAATCCTTCTTTTATTATTGCTTTGAGTACTTTTTCTATGTGATCTATATGTTCTTCAAACGATTGTGAAAATATTAAGATATCATCAATGTAATTTTCTGTGAAGTCTTTCAAGTTATTATTTCTTAATATATTTGATAAAATTCTCTGGAAAATGGCAGGTGATGTTTTCAATCCAAATGGTAGGCAAGTCCATTGATAATGTCCATCCTGTGTGACAAATCCTGTCTTTTGTCTGTCCTCAATACGTAGTGGTATAGACCAAAACGCGGAATTTATGTCCAGTGTGGTAAAATATTTACAATTTCTTGCTTTAACAATCAAGTCGCTTATCAATGGAAATGGTTGTGCTTGTGGTATGACTATCTTGTTTAGTTCACGAAAATCAATACAGAGTCTCGATTTTGTATTTTCGTCTCTTTTAAATGCCAAGGTAACTGGTGCTGCGAATGGGCTGTATGATTCCTCAATTAAGTTATTTTTTAGTAAATTACCCACCTGTTTTTCTATTTCTATTTTGTCTTCTAATGTGCAACGATATGGTCTTTTGCTACAGTACTTGTCCACCATTAAGTCTATCCGGGCTTCATAATCTGTTACTGTACCTACATCATATTTGTCTTTGGCAAATATAGTATTATAATTCTCTATTAAATTGTGTATTCGGGACTTTTTGATATCGTCCAAGTGATGTAGATTTGTTATGAAGTCATTTTTATTCACATGCTCATTAAAATTGACTTTAATTTCCTCTATGTCTTCAAATGCATTCATAGTATTTATCTCCCTCTTTGTCTTTTGTAAAATTTTTAAATCTTCATTTTGAGCTAATTTAAATTTTTTTATCATATCTAGTCCTATAATGAAATCTTCAAAATCCAGTTTGTCTACAATAAAAACATCAACATATTCTTCTATATCAAAAATCTTTACTTTTATTCTTATTAAACCTTTTGTGTATGTCACACCATTGACAGTTCTTAATAATATTCTATTTGTATCCACAGAATCATTCTGTGTTCTTACTAACCTTTTGTTTATCAGAGACACTTGTGAGCCTGAATCATATATTCCATTTATTTGTATTTTGTCTTCTAATAACATATTTATTTTTATCAATGGTGTGATTACTCGTTTTTTGTCTCTTCGCTTAGATTTACTTCTATAACCGAATTACTTCCAATCCTTTTGTTATCTGCCCCTTCTTTTTTAAACCAACAAGACTGTTCTGGGTGGTATCGATTACCCTTATTTAAATACTGACAGGTTTTGCATGGTTTTTTTCCTAAACTGTATTTCTTATTGTCATCTTTTTCTTCCTTTTTTATTTTGAAGTTTTTATTATTTACCAAACTTTCACATTTACTTATTTCATGAAGCAATCTTGTTGAGGTTTCACACTTTTCAGGATCAATTCTGTTTCTAATAAATTCAGGTAAGCCGGCTGCTATAAGTGTGACCAGACTTTTCCCGCCAATATTTTCATCCATATCTAATAATAACTTTTCTTTTCTAATGGCGTATTCCATCAGTGATCCTTCTTTATATTTGTAAAATATGGCATACATTCCCGAACTCCATCCTTTATCGGCAAATGTGTCCAAAAATTTATTTTTCCACTCGGACCATCCAGCCTCGATTTTCAAAGTCTTCAATGTTGCCGAGTGCCAATCTGCACATGTTTTGTCCAAAAATAATCTTAATATTTCTATCTTTGTTGTATCTTCCTCAATCTCAAATCGTTTACATTCATTCTCGAATATTTCTATCCATTGTTTCGCATTTGAGAATTTACATACAAATTTCTCAATCATGAATCTTTCTGATATATTTTTCAAATTTAGTAGACCCTTTTTCTTCTGTGTGGATTCTACAATATCTGTTTGTTTTTTTCTTCTTTTAAATATAGGTCGTTAAACATTAAATTATTATCTTCATCAAAATAGGCTTGAATCATTTCTTCTGTACATGTCATCCATATTGTTCTTTCTTGACCTCTTTGATTTAAACTTTTTCTCACTCTTTTGTAGGTTTCTGTTTTTGTTAATGCTATGTGACGACTCGCGTATTTATCAGTCTCAGACAGTGTATACTTTTTGTCATCTTCTGTTGTAATTGAGGTTATGGCAATTACACTCGTCTTATTGTCAGTTTGTGATGCTTCAAGCTTAAATGCAAACTGCAATTTTTGTGCCATTATAAACAAGTATTGTCGTTTTATAAGACAATAGTCTGTATTTCAATAGCAAGCAAGAGGCTAAATAAAACTTCTATTTGTTTCTCTGTAAATAAAGAATGCAATTTTATTTATCGAGTGGGTTACACACTGATACAATCCTTACAAGACTAACACAATCTTACCTGTAAATAAAGAAACGACAATAAAAGTTCATTGTTATCACCTCTCGATGTTAAGCTATAACTAAGTATTAAAATAATTTACAAATAAAATTAAAATGCAATTCAACAATCTCAGCATATTTGCTCTTTACATTTTTGACAATGTCAGCTAGCTTGACGTGACACGACGCGGCTCACTCACGAACTAGCAGTGCGCGCGAATTCAAATTAAAGAGATCATTCTCTTTACACGTATTTGTTGTCTTATCAACTTTCTTTTTTTTATCTTACTAGCGGGACCGGTGTCTCGAATAGCAGAATAAGTATTTAAAAAAAATAAAGAATCGACTGTTAGGCGGTACGATGTTCGCCAGGCCAGCTAGTTTGTCATATTTATTTTTTACGATTCAATTTTAAAAAATACACATTCAGCCGCATTCGGAGTACTCTGTTTTTATGATTTTTTTTTGCGTTTAATAAGCCATTTATTTAATTTGATACCCGCGTAACTCTCAAATAGCTGATACAGTTCTGCTCACTATATATTTCTATTGCGTTTATGTTTTAGGACATAGTTTGGTCGCCAGTGCCTACTGTATATTCAAAAAACTGATTATTACCGATTATTACCACGTGTGCTAGCCACTTAGATTCTTATTAAAAGTGTAAGTAAGTATAACTCAATTAAGACCCCTGTTCTACTATAACCATAGACAAACCCGCAAAATCCAGTATATCTGAGAACCATACACATTTATTACATATATTAACTCAAAGGAACATTTGTCAACGTGTTCACAATGTTATCAATTCATTGATGGTACTATACCATCTTTGTCTAGAGTTTCCGTCCCACTCTTCAATACATTTTAGGGTTGTCAACCTGAAATTAACCGGTAATAATGCTTATTGTTATGAAATTAATATAATATTTTATTGTATAATAAATATATTATTACGAGTTAGGGATAGGAATACGCAGTAATTATCTTCAAGGGTTTATTTTTTAATACTCAGCCCGGAATTTAATTACATTAAAAATACACAAGTTACGCGAAAAAGCACTCTAATAAATGCACAAAAATCCTGACACTAATTACTTCAATTACGCAGTTCACACAGTACTTTATCACTTGTCGTCACAATTCGCACTTTTATTTTTTTGATGTTAATCTTGGAAACGCACTTGAAACTGAATTTCACTGGTCTTGTTCCGGCCCGCCTATATTATGAGAATAATCACGAACGATATTCGAGAACTTTCTAGGTAGGAATGGTACGGAGTTGGTGTTCTATCTTTATCGCACAATTCTAGAACGTTCGAACTCTTTGTCACTTCCGCACATCGCTCCATACTTGCTGTACGGCGTGGAGTTCTAGAATGTTGAGAGGGTTCGAGAGGGTTCCGATTTTCCCTCTCTTTCTCGTATTATCTGTCCTTGTTTCACCTAGAAAGTTCACTCTATAATGTTTCTTCATCAAAGGTGTATAACATCCCCTGAAAAACGTGTTTACTGAAAACTGTACCACTTAACTACTTTCTCTGAAACGGCCTGAAAAAAATGTTCAGGCCCCTGAAAACAGTGAGTCAACACATCTTCTCTGTTCGCTCATATGTTAGAATGTATTCTTTGAAAAGATTCTCGATATGACTGAAAAAAAACTGGGTCTCACATTTCTGTATATTTCTTGATTTTTTACTTAACAGATAATTAGGAATTAGCCCACTATGCATGAGACATATCGTCAATATAGTTTTTTTGTCTAAGGCATATCTTTTTTCTAAGTTCTCCTTCACCGTACGACCGAGTATTAAATGCATCATAGACAGAAATTCCATGGATGCACACCTGGGATTAGAACTTACGACCTCAAGGATGAGAGTCGCGCATACAATGTAATTTGTCATTGGTATAATTTTGTCTTTATATTGTTTTCGCAATTTATGCTTGGGATTAGTCTTTGAAATAATAATAATATAAATGACAAAACTAATAACATATATAATAAAAGTTGTATCCATGTATCTGTCAGATAGCAAAACAAGATAGCCAAACCTGAATGTATAGAAATTACACGTGACAATTAACTTTTACTAAGGTTCACGGTTAGACAACCCTACTGGGTATACGAACACCTCACGGCGGTCCGGCACAAACACTGTAACACCGGCGAGCGCGCAGGCTGCCCATACTTGCCCGTACTAAAATGTTCCGATTATCGCGCATTCCATTTTCAAATTAGACACTTGTGATACAAAATGAGTAAAAGCGAACGTACTCTGTCCGGACTTTCGGAAAATTCTAACGGAAATGCCGAAACTCATGTAAGTAATTGTTCACGTTTTGTAGGTTTTTAATAATCTTTATGTTTTTCTTAAAATGTATATAATTGCGAGTAGACTATTAGAAAATGAGCGGTTGTCTTAATAGTAACCGTTCGTACCTTGACGTATTTCGTAATGTTATGCAAGATTAAAACGGCGCAATTTTTTTTTTGTTAAATGGTTGTAGGAATGTTTACGAGTGATTTAAGATGAACAGGCTCGACTAAAAACCTTAGGTACTTCGACTTTACTTCTCGAAAGTGGAGAAATTATTTATAATAAAAAATATTGAATTTCATCATTAGTAATAGTTAATAGTAGATATTAAAGTTCTTATGACAATTTCTTAAAAAATAAAATAAGTGATTCATAATTTTTGACTAACCAAATAATCTTTAAATAATGGAATTTTAAATGCATTTTGTTTTAATATATAGTAATTTAGTGTAGATAATATATTAGTTTGATTTGAACTATTTATGAAATATTTTCAAGGATTTTTATCATCGCAAACCACTTTAATTAGTATTTAATTAATATCATAGACTATATAATTAAAACTTAGTTAATTTTATTTTAAAATAATAATAGAGAATTACTCACTTGCGGTATAATTAGGAATTCAAGGAATTAAATTACTAAATAATCAATATATAAATTAATAATTAACAACCGAATATTTTTTTTAACCTACATAGTAATAATAATAAGAAAAAATTGGTAAATAGTAAATTAAAACAAATATAGGTATGGTCCCTGTGGTAGTATACCTTTAACGCTGGCAGCAATTCCTCGCTATATTTATATATTATATTTACACTCATTAAAAATTTTCTGCTATTTAAATATGACAAATTATAATTTTATTATACTTCTATAATAATTTTATTATATAGTCAAATTTTATATGTATGAAATAAAGTATTAGAGAATTTATAAAATCTATTTAACTTTTACATTTAATAAAATTTAGGTAACTGATTTCATATGTAATATAAATATATCGATACAGATTTTAATGTTGTAATTGTAAATTTAAAAAATTAACTACAAGATATTTTTATATGGTACAAGTAGTCTTTCATTTTTTTCGTCGTATTTCATTTTTTAATAATTTATCACCAATTTCTACATAATACAGTTATGACGTCAATCTTGATATTTATAACACCAATTCAATTGTGTACAGCAACATTTTGTTTATTATCATTACGAATTTTATGAAATTCAAGTTTTTTTTATTTGGACTTGTTTGAAATCAATTAAATATATTATTATTAATTTCTTAACCAAACAAGAAATAATTTTAATGCTCTGAAACTAACTAACATAGATGGTAACATTTTGTACATTGTTCCAACCAGACAAACAAACAAGAACCAAATCAAAGAACTTCTGTACATCATATCTTACATAATTCCTGTTTTCGACGCTTTGATAGACCGATAGCTGTATCCACGATCACTCATTGTATCCGATAGCTGTATCCACGATCACTCATTGTATCCACGATCACTCATTGTAATCATCATCATCATCTGAGAACAGCTAGAATGTCGCATTTTTGGATCTCCTACCTAAAGGATGCATTGTCTGACTGGCCAGTCCAATGAAGCCAGTGGCTGATTATCAGATATTCAACGGTGGGAAACACTCTGATTTAGCCGATGTAGTTGTCGACACAGAAATATTAAGCCGGCAACGTACTCGCGAGCCCTCTGGCATTGAGAGTGTCCATGGCGGAAAACTTTACATTTATTGTGATTACATAATGTATACATTTATTTAATTTAAATGTTAAGTAGCCGTTCAGCTATAAAATATTCACGCTTCAAATCACACTATCTGTTAGAGCAGAACATGGGTATGACAGTATATACGAGGGTATACTGTGATACTCGTATCAATTACACTTATAACAAGACCCAGGAATTAAACTATACAGGTTGGCCAAAAAGTCGTGGATCAAACGCAAACAGGGGATAGATGAGGTCATCAGCGGCAAAAAATTGTTCTACGGGAGGTCTCTAAGGTCAACCCCTGCAGAGTTATGATTTATTTTGGTTTTTATATGAAAATTGACTTTTTTTTACTAATTCTTCTTAAAATTCGAAAATATCTACATCCTGTATCTTTCTCATAATATCTACTAGATTGGTACTGATGAGTTCTTGCGTTAGACATACTATTTATAGTTGTTTATTAAGTATATTGAAGATAATATTAAGTTATACGATATAACATTTTTTCAAATCATAAATTTTTATTTACTTCGGACCCCACTGTGAAAAAAAATTACTCCACCGAAAAGTGACCCTGTATTTCAAGGTTCAAAAGTTCTGCAAACTTGGGGAAGTTTTCGATATAATATTTCATATCACGTTTTAAATTTGCAACCAACCTAAGTGTACGGAACATTTTTTGTTATTTATTTTATTTTCGATATATCTGTCAAATTTGCAGAACTTTTGGAACGTTTTCCTTCAGTTTAATAAAGAAAAACATTAATTTTTAATAACAAAAAATGTTCCGTACACTTAGGTTGGTTGCAAATTTAAAACGTGATATGAAATATTATATCGAAAACTTCCCCAAGTTTGCAGAACTTTTGGAATTTTTTTCACGACCAAAACTTATTTTTAACAATGTTCCGGACCGCAGAGCAGGTTGCAAAATTTTATAGTTTGTTTTAATACCACTCCCGACCTTACATCAAAATTTGAAAACTTTTGGAATTATTATGAATTAATTGTCTTGACTGACTGGTCTAATTACACAAATATAGAATATGTACTAAAATTTTAAAAGTTTGGTACCTTTAACGCTGGCAGCCTTTCCTTGCTGTATTGTGTTAATGAACATATAATCATGAATATTTCTAACAATCATCATCTATCTATGAATCTGATTGATCATCCCGGCACATGGTGCTGCAGTGGGTATATAGATTATAGGTTATTTATCTATACAGCAAATAAACAGTTGATATATATAAAAACCTTCTGTATGTGTTCGTTATTAAAAATCCTAAACGGCTGGACGTCTGTCGGATCCGCTACTTATTTATACAACATAACATTCTTAATGATTTATTGTTACCACACAAATATACAGTATTTCATCTTCACCATAATAATTATTAAAAATTGATAAATAGAAAACTAAAACCAATTTAAAATGTTTATTTTAAATTGGTTTGTACTGGTTGTATTAATATTATTAACCTACATAGTAATAATAAAAATAATTGACATGAATATTTAAAAAAAATTAAAAGGTTTGGTCCCTGTGGCAGTGTACCTTTAATGCTGGCAGCGTTTCCTCGCTGTATTGCGATACTTATCAAAACCATATAATAATTTTCGTTTTGTTTCGACGTTCTTTTATTTATCAGTCTTTTCTAAAATATTTAACGTTCTCGAATGATCTCAATTCATTTCCATTGTCCACAGTGCGGCGATCCTTTTGGTGACCTGTAAAAAATATTAACAACAAAAAATACAATTAATACAATCTATTATTACGCGAATGTGTTAATGAGAAATAAACGAAGACCATTTAGAAAGCGTCACTGTTACACGGTTGAGTTGTCGTGGAAATTTTATACTTGTGATTATTTATTAATAATGCATGCATTGTAAGTTTTAATTCTTCTTCTCAGTCGTACTCTTCATTACTGAAGGTCGTGTCACTGTAAGGTGCTGCCCTGCTAGTTATATCTTCCCACTTTCTTCGGTCTATCGATTCTCTTAGCTTTTGTCCGTCCGTTAAGACCAGTGAGAATCGTGAATTTAGAATTAACATGGAATTCGTATTCGTTTTATGTGTTCTAGAATGTTTAAATTTCTATATATATTAATAATAATAGCCTTTATTTCCAAATTTTAATTATAATTAATTAGAAGTTTCATTGATTTTGAATTGAAAAAAATAACTTTTAACATTAGGTAAAATACACTTTAACATTTAGGAATAATCATTTGCTTGTTAGGTTTTGGTTTGTCCACCGTTGGACATAGGCCTCCTCCATCGGTTCCAATGACTATATATAAGTAGGTTGGAACCGTCAATATTACACGAGTACTATACATTTAAATTAACTGTGAAACTATTATTTTATTTAGTCGAGTCGAGTCGAGTCCATGTAACGTGGTCAGCCATTCTTTTTAACCGACAAGGTAATCAATCCAGGATTTTTTATGATCCCGAATAGCTTCTCTGTTCTGGATGATCCGGGTGACATGATTTTAATTTCGAAACTGAAGACTTTAAAAAAAGGAAGCCTAATAGGATCTTTATACAATTAAATAAATAAACCCAAGCACAGCTGAAAATTGCAATAATCTTAATAATGTTATATCTTCTAATTAATTTGCGATATTTGTTTTAAAATAAGTGATGTTAGATGATTTGCTATTTTAAAAGAGTACCGAGAGTTTTTTACGCAGGCTTTTCTCTCGGCCTACACACTCTGTCTTCTTCGCCTATGAGTAGGGATACCCTATACAAATTTAATGACGTGGAATAAGTGATGTATTTTATATTTCATAATAAATATATTTTATTTTTTATATCAGTACATGTAGATCAGCATGTAGAAAATCACATCATAGAAACAAATGGTTCATGTTTACAGTGGAAAATTGTTAGAAATAATAAAACTGTCAACCTATATAATTATTCTCTTTTCATTTGTGCTCTATTTACTAATTACAGAGGGTGTTGCCCCCAGCAAAATATATATAATAATAATAATTTAAGGCCGTACGAACCACAAGTAGTTCATTCAGGATATCGTATGTCTAACCGCAGACATTGAGTATTATAATCTCAACATACTTACAAGTAGCTTAATATTAACCCTTAGCCTAACAATGGTTGCAACACTGGGAAAGTACGTATTTACAAATGTAAAGAGTGTACTTCTTTAACCTAACATTTCTGTGAACTTTGCAATAATCATAACGTGATGAATGAAATTGTTCAAACTGAACATAGATGAATTATATTGTATTTTACTGATTGGCCTAAGAGTCATAATAACTGCTCAACGGCGTAGAATCTTGGACGCTGACAGACACTATGTCTGAAATATATTATTATGTATTAGAAATTAAATAAAAATTTGTAAGACAAAAAACTTGCTAATTAAAAAGATCGAGATATTGAACCCCATAATTTGTGAACTGACAGTAAATTATATGTATTTAGAAGAATCAAATTTTCAAGTACATTGTGCTACGTATAAATAAATGAAATTTTGATTTTGAGTTCTAATTAATTTCGTTCCAGCTGAGTAGATTCAAGTTAAAACAAATATATATTCTAGTATTGCTGAAAAGGAGTTATGAAAATAATTTAATAAATTCGTATTTATCAGTGGATAAAACTTTTATCAGCCTTGCGATTCTGTAACTCACTTTTCGAAGACAATAAACTACAAGCTCCCTTCTTATCAGAATGCCAAATCATAAAATGACTGCTTTACGACTGATTTGAGCGCAACCGCCGCTGTAAAAACCGCTGTGTGAGTTCGAAAAGTGAGTTACAGAATCGCAAGGCTGTAAGCAAAATCATTATGTACGTGTGAATAAATTAATGACGCTTAAAGTTATAATAATCGTCTCAGGAACTCCAGCCAGCAGACATAGTGTTTGTGGACAGAGGAATCATGCAGTCGAAATACAGGGATCCCATGGAGTTTGCTGAGGTTGAGGAGTTATTAGGAACCTCTCCAGCACCGCGACCCTGCACTCTTGTATGGAGGGACGTCACCGTCCACATTAAACATAAGGATGGCAAGCTTAAGAGATTAGTCAACAGTGGTAAGTGTTAAGTGATCTTTTAATATACATTAAAGTAACTATATGTTTATAATTCACGTTTGTTTCTTCCTTTCTCTTTTTGAGATGACTCTGTGGCTACTAGCCCGGGTTGCCGGGAAGACATTGCTTATAAGCTGTAAGTGAGCTTTTAGAATGGCGTTGTGGTCTATTTATTATACTAACAAAAATATACATAAAAACAATCAATTACACAAAATATATAGTCAAAGATGGAATACAAAAAGGTTGAAACATTTACTAAAGGGAAAACACAATAATACATTTAACTAAGTAATACCTAATTTAGATGTGATGTGTGATGGTGTAAAAGTGAGGGTATGTACGTGAAGCTGTGTATGAGGGGTTAAATCATGATGCATATTTTTGCGCTATAGATATTCCGAATACTCATTTTAACCATATTCCGCGATAGCTTAAAGAAGTCAAGGCATATTGGGCTGCGCGATAAAATTGAGTTTCCTTTGCTAAATGCTAGTTATAAAAAAATATAAAATACTTAAAATAATTTATTTATGAAATACAAAATGCACGCAACACTAATGGATCCTCTGTATATTATGTTTTATTTATGTATTCTAAAAATAATTGTTTAAAAGCTTTACCTAAATATAGAACCGGAAATGTATAGCAATAAAAATGTTTGTGTGAACCTGAACATGACATAATTGCATAATGCATATTCATTCAATTTATCCTCCATTAATGAATGGCTTATCTCACTCGTAGTAAACATAACGAAAGTGTACAAAGAATGGCGCGTTTCGTCAAATTAAATAAATATTTTAATTTCAATAATATATTAAATGAAATGCGCCGTGCTTCTTTTGTTATACAGTCTTAACCACTAGTTGTGGTTGGTGGAGGTGGAGATAGATCCTCTATTTGGTATTATCGATAATATTAATAACTAGCTGGCCTGGCAAACATGCCTAACAGTCGATTCTTTATTTTTTTAAATAGTTATTCTGCTATTCGGGACACCGGTCTAGCTAGTAAGATAAAAAAAGAAAGTTGATAATACAACAAATACATTGTGTCAAAAAATAAAAATTTACCTTCCCGGAACCCCTCCACTAACACTTGAACTTTATAATATGGTATTAAAGTTCAAATTGCCTTTTAATATTATTACGAATATTTTGTATGGGAATATAGAAAAGTGTTGTTTTTAGACTTTTTCACTCAATTTTTTAATTTTTCTCTTCGTAAGAACCGTCCTCTTACTTCAAGGAATATTATAAAAAAAGAATCAGACAAATCGGTCAAGCCGTTTTCATGTTATGTCGTGACAACGGAAAACGGGTTTCATTTTTATATATATAGATGATGGATTGTCCTTGCCAGCGTAAATCTAATAACCATTCAGTTATACGGTGTCAATGGATGGAAGGACGATACAATGATTGGTTTGGTCGCAAGAAATGGTTCAAATTGTTAGATCCATGCCTATTAAACCTTATTTATTTATAAACACTTCGTTGCATGTATACAGAAATATAGTAGCATATTTCCAGGCAACCACTGTGAGGTTTTTTTTAATTTAATTAGTTAAGAGCAAGAAGTGTAAAGACAATAATACAGTTAGAAAAAAGTATTGGAACAAAACAAAGCAATTAAAAATTATGTAATCAGTGAAAGGGACAATAATAAAAAAAGGACACATGGACAAGAAAATATATAATTTCAAATCGGTTAGCACGCAAGTTAGGGATACGATCTGGAGAGGTAATCCTTATACAGTAGAGAATTAAAGAAAGATAGAGAAGGAGCTAAGGGGATGGGGACGGGAAGTGAATGATTCGCCAAGAAAGAGCGTTGGCTATATCTGTGGGCTCCCATAAATTTGAAATCGTTGATGAGTTTAGGGATTTAACAGAACAACTTAATATGTACATAATATGTTCAAAATAAAAAAGAGTTTTTTAAGACCCTGTATAGTTTTTCAAATTCCGTTCAATTTATAGTCTTAAAGAATTTAAATAAAAAAAAATTCACTAATGCAATCTAACACAATTTATTTTAAATAAGAATCCGTTGCAAGTTGTTTTAGCTAATTCAAAACTAATAATGCATATAGTCACGTCATTTCCTGTTGTTTTTTTGTGGTTATGCGTTTGTTTCTTTGATATTTTTGGGAAATGTGAGCAGCGATAATAGAACGCCCGACCTCATGATTCTTGAGAATACTATACTGATAATATTCTGATATATATTGTCACGCCACTGATTATTATTAATATCCTTAATAATATTGTTATTGTTTGCAGTAAATGGAATCGCAAAACCTGGCTCGTTGGTGGCGTTAATGGGACCCAGGTAAGATTTGTTTATTAACTCATATATAAATGTCTAATTAGTCTAAAGCAGCGTGCAGCACAGGGGGGCAATTTGATTGTTATTATAGTATTCGAAAATTTATTAAAATTATTTGGAATTCAAATGATTGTTTTCAAAATTTATTTACTGTTTCGTTTACTAAACTTCCTGAAGCCTATCGTTTAATATTAATATGGGGATGGGGGGGGGGGATAATAATTTGGGAAACACTGGTCTAGAGTCTTGTCTATACATAATAGACGCATGTTTGACTGCAGACAATAAGGACTCGAATCGAATTCCAGTTTGAATCCCAATTTCAAATTTAGTGGCAGCACTAAGCTTTCTGAGCCTCAGATGATCACGTTTGATTGGCAGCCCTTCTGTTGATAATGCGGTCATGATAGATAGCCGTCTCATATAATTAATGTTATAGCATAGAGACGGCACTATATGTTCTGCAGAAATGGAAAGTCTAGAGATAAGTCAACGCAGCGGAATCAGCTTCCAGAACATTAATATCAATAAAAACACGAACTTTTAAAATTAAATTGCTTGTCAATTCGACATATTTAATAAATATAATCAATTACACATTGTTGTAACGGATGTTAATGACGTTAATGGATAATTAATTATATCAACACGTTTTTTAATCATTTAGCATTTTTGACATTTTCTTGTTGCAGTCTAATTTGATTTTACATTAGACTACACATATTTTTAGTAAGTATTTTGTTTTTGATTAAGGCGAAAATTATACTTTTCAATAAAATAAAACAAATTCGCATATTAACGCTAAAAATTGGTGATTAAGGTGATTACATTTTTAAAGGCAAGGTAGTAGCCTCTGTAGCGTAGGCGAGAATTTAAACCAAAAGTTTGACAATTTTATATAACTTAACTTATTATTATGACATTATGTTAATGTTATGTTATTATATGAGATTAATTACTTTATACATAAACACTATTAACTAATCGGCAAGCCGCTTAATTTCTGTTTTACAGCTTGTCCTTGGACATAGGCCTCCTCTAAGAGCTTGCACTCTTCCCGGTGTCCGGCTTTACGTAACATAGGACCAGCTGCTTTACTTACATCATCTTCCCATATTTTTATTTATCTTCCTCGTTTTATTTTGTATTGTGTGTAATGTATGTGTATGTACTCAAAACTATATATGTTACAGTGGCGCGGGGAAGACTACACTAATGTCGGCTCTAGCGCATAGAAGTCCTAGTAAGTATTCGTATTTATTTATTTGTATGAAATAGGTAGGTACAGTTACGAAATCATTATTAAATTAAAAAACTGGTCTTCAAATATTTATTTCGATTTAATTTTGATTTTGTGATATACACATTTTTAATTTATAAACAGTGTAACAAGACAAGAAAGTCAGCAGAATTATAATTAAGAAATAATTTTTAAAACTTTTAAAACTCTTGGACAAACAATCTTGGAATAACAATTTGAGTTGTATGTTTTTGTGTTTCTCCTCTGTTTGATGACTTATTTGTGATGTATAAAATAATTCAATAGATTTTGTAATCTAGATTGTTTTTTTAAGAAATAAACTAAAATGTGCTTCAAAGGCATGATATCTTTTTCATGTTTTTTTTTAATACTGTCCTGATCAAAGTTTACATAAGTTTTAATTGCTTTGTTTTGTTGCATTAGTTTGCCTAATAACTATATGTCTTATGTATTTGTGCACTTCTTGCTTACCTTATCTATTTTTTTTTCTCACAGTGGTTGCCTGAAATAGATCGCTCGAAAGCGATCACGCCATTGCCCTCTTTTTCATAAAAATATTTGCAATACAGCGTCGCATTTATTTACTTAACATTTAATAGTATTACAAAATCTATATATTATGGAATATAATTTGTTTCTATATTTATTAAAAAAAATTGGATAGATTAACGATTAACTTACAATAGAATCTTAATTATAAAACAATAAAACGGTAAAATAAATTTAAACAGTTTAGTACAATTTTTATACAAAATATAAAAAAAAATGTATTTTTTCATTTCAAGCAGATATGCACTACAATGTGTGAAGATTTGGGAACCCTTTTAAGTAAGAAATACCTGTGTCAGGGTTCCCAGCTCTTCCTTAACAAACTTAAATATAATTCCTTAAGATATATTTCTATAAAATCTAATTACATGTTTTATTTAATTTACTTTACAATTATTATCAACACACAAATATTATTAGATTATTATGATTACGATTTGCATAGAATTGATAGAAGTATAATAAAATAATTATACAGTCGGTACGGTCGTGGATGGTGCTATTGCGATGAATGGACGAACAGTGGGCGACTTTATGCACCTGGAGTCTGGATACATGCATCAAGATGAACTCTTTGTCGAAAATCTTACTGTTATGGAACATCTCACAATCATGGTAAGTCCTAATCTAACCTAAGCCTAAGAGACTAATATTTCATATGTAGCGTACAAAGAAACAACACCAATAATAAATATAAGTAATTTAACAAATAACACAAAAATATAACATATGCATAGCAGAAACCATTGATTGATGGGGCTCACAGTCCTACGCTCTTATTCGTAAAAACTAATGAATGAAATTTTACCTAAACTCTTTCGGCTCTTTCTGTGAAATTTTATTTACGATGTGTTGTAAAGATAAATAATTAGACTGTTTTAAATGGAACAACAAGAATTTGTAAAAAGAAATCTTGTATTGTGTAGGTTGTATCTGTCTACTGCGCAATAAGACAATATTTTTTGCTTTTAATTATTAAGTAAAAATATCTTGGGTTTATTCCAGTATTTTTTTTTAAATGTCAGCAAACGAAATAACTCACAGTATGTAAAAAATATTACATTGTTCTACATATTAAGAAGTGACATGACCACATTCTTGTTTTGAAACTATGACTTATCTTAAAGTACAAAACTAGTTATTGCTTGACATGATATGTACATTACAATTTCAAAATTAGAATCACATTTAACAGTTTAATATGTCATAGTTAGTGTTGCCCAAAATCGGTCTTGGTCTTGCAGTCTTGGTCTTGTTCTTGCGTTTTTGCAAGACCAAGACCAATACCAAGACCGCCTTATTATAGCAAGACCAATACCAAGACTGAACCCTGCAAGACTTGAGCAAGACAATACTTAAGCCTGCAAGACTCTTGCGTCTTGCAGTTAAGACAAACTGAGATTTGGGCGTTATTAAGTAGGTATTTGGTTTCAATCCCGATTTTGAGAAACGTTCCCCAGTATCAAAACCGTAGGTATCACATATCCTAACACTAAACTAAGGGCTGCAGTTGGCAACGTGCCGCTCGTCTGAAAGCACCCTGAAACGTATTGTATTGATTAGGTAGGTAAGTACTTATTATATTTCAACAATTTATTAAGTAGGTAGCGTGTTAATACTCACAAATCTGTTCCCTAATAACTTTCTAGCAAAGTTCATATCTTGTAGGTATCTACCTATAATAATATGTTATGCTTGTTTATGTCCAGATGTGCAGATCTAACGTTAGTACCTACTCGTAGGTCGGTATGTGCTTAAAATTATAGTTAACAAAATTATATAAACATCATGTAGGTGTGAAACTTATGTTTCAAAGTTTATATTATTCTTCTATTTAGCAAAATTTAAAACTAACAGCGAGTCGAGTTACGAGTAGGTCTAGTAACAGTTTCTACGGCAGCCAATACTATGGTACAGACGCCAGCACATCAAGCTACTACAATCTATCAAATTTCTTCAACAGATTTTCAAGTTTATCGCTAAAGAATTAAGGTTCAAAGTTGATTGGGGAAATGTGACGTTCTGCGAATAAACTGTTGGTCGGTCGGTGTATTAAATACCTACTTATTTGATAATTTACCGACAAAGACGCGGTTTGCAACAAGTGTAACACAGCATTTGACACTGAGCGCCGCATTCGCCGACAAAGAGTACGGACAGAGGCACACAAATTTTTACCTATTTCTGTAGGGTTGGTATAGGAGTATAAAATTAAATGACCTTGAAGATGTCCCAGCAGTAGGTAGGTATAAATTGAATGCTCTGAGTTTTTTTTATTTAAATACATTCTCACACTGGCTTGAATTCGAACACTACAGCGTTAAAAGCTGTCGGGCGAGATGATAATTAATAACTAAGTAGGTATTGCATCTATTGAATTGCGAATATTTTGATTTCGAAATAATCATTGTTAATATCGGTAAATGATAGATAGTGAGTGATACCTAGGTACTAAAATGTGAGCAGCAAGATTGAAAAGTGTATATGCCATGTCAGTGCTTTCAATAAGTTTATTTTAAAAAAGCTCTCTAGTAAGATTTAGAGTTTACCATTCAATTACACACAAAAATTATGAAAAAGATATTTAGACTGAGTACTTAGGGTCGATTCGACCAAACAAGAGTAAATCTTAATCTTAGAATAAATCGTCAGTTAATCGAGAGTAAATAAATTTTACGTTTTACCAACTACAAATTCTAAGAATAGTGGGCTTATTCGGGAATTGTAACTATACCGCCGTTTCGCACGGAATAACAGCTATTCCTAGAATAATTTAATGGCGTCAGTCAGTCCAATCAGCTGATTTCTATCATTTCACAAATATCTGTTCTGTGTTTTAATTTCAAGTCAACGCAACGCACTAAATTAATAGTCTGGCATTGTATAATGAAACGTTTAAACAATTTATTATTTATTTATTTATTTTTAGATTTTTTATTTTCTATAATATTAGAATGAAATTCAACAGGGCTCAACAGAAGTTCCTTTTTAGACAAAAGCCTCAAACAAACAAGAAATAAAAACTTTTTGTTGTCGTTTGACACCTGTTAAAAGCTACTTTTTCACACTATAATACGGCAAAATCGAGTTGACATGATGTATGCTCTTACACTGTCCCGTTGTAGAACAACATTTATTTGCCGAGTTTTATTTTCGTTCACCATTTTCTTGCTATTCGCGTATTGTTATTCCTAGCGCAATTATACTATCGATTACGTGGACAAACGACTATGGATTTACTCGAGATTAAAATCATGGAATAGATTATTCTTGGTATAGTTACTCGTGTATAAATTGAAGTTTGGTCGAATCGACCCTTAGGAAATTAGTAGGAAAAATATTCTATCGTGGATACCTAGTTATTGAAAAGTGGATAAACGTTGTGTTTACTTAATTTTATTTTTCTGTGCTAATGCCAACATTGACAACCCCACCAAAATAGGTAAAAATTTAGTCCGCTTCTAGACTTTGTGTTGCCGCCGTCGCTTTCATGTCAAAGGTCGCCGCCACTGCCCATGTTCTAATGAATAAAATAAGTTTCCGGGTGCTCAGAACGGACGCAAATAGATTATGTTGTCCTCGCAAGGAAGAATGTAGTCGTAAGGATAGGTAGATTTTATAAAAATTGTTGTAAGTAATAAAAATATACCTAGTTTATATTATTACTAGCTGGCCTGGCGAACATCGTACCGCCTAACAGTCGATTCTTTATATTTATACTTATTCTGCTATTCGGGACACCGGTCTAGCTAGTAAGATAAAAAAAGAAAATTGATAAGACAACAAATACATTATGTCAAAAAATAAAAATTTACCTTCCCGGAACCCCTCCACTAACACTTGAACTTTATGCTATGGTATTAAAGTTCAAATTCACTTTTAAGTATTATTACGAATATTTTGTATGGGAATATAGAAAAGTGTTGTTTTTAGACTGATTCACTCAATTTTATTTTAATTTTTCTCCGTAAGAACCATCTTCGTACTTCAAGGTATATTATTAAAAAAAATCAGACAAATCGGTCAAACCGTTTTCATGTTATGTCGTGACAACGGAAAATGGGTTTCATTTTTATATATATAGATTACCTATTATACCTTTTTAAAGGACATTGCACTGCAAAATTGGAAGTGGGTGATTTTAACAAACTTGAAACGTGCATTACGCATTTTGTTTTAAAATCATCGAGAATTGCAGTGTCGGTTTATCAACTTCTATCGTACCTACTCTAGTAGCGACTATTGTCTTCAGCGATGATTTACTAAATAAATAAAAATAATAGTCGTGTAGGTACGACGATTATTTTTCTAAGGAATACAATTTTGTTGTAGTAGGTACCTACATCGTTTCTTACTTACACATACTTTAACGACAGTACCTACGTAGCAAAGCGCGCCAGTCACGAGTACGACAAATTGCCTAAAAAATGTACCTACGCACACTGTAATGAAATCTGCTAATCTCAACACAATGCCTGTAGCCTGCCTGCTATTATTAGTTGATGAACATTGTACATTGGTGAATGTTCCAGGATAGCCCGCAAGCCCCCACAAATAGCAATAGGCAAATAGGTATTTGCAAGTCTTGCGAGACTTGCAAGACTCTTGCTGCAAGATCAAGACCAAGACCAAGACTGAGAGCGCAATACCAATACCAAGACCGAGACCAGGTGTATTGACGCAAGACAATACCAAGACTGGCCTAAGTCTCGTCTTGGTCTTGCATTTGGGCAACACTAGTCATAGTATAAACCTGTAATCTCTGTAACTTTTACCTAATGAGATTACTCCCCTATTCATAAAGAATAGTTCAATCTAATTACACTATTTCATTTAGACTATCTCTTTGGTATTAGTATATCATTTTTGGTAGTCAATTGAAGGTAAATAAAAATATAATGACCCGATTTCGAACCGACACTGTGCCTAATCTCCGATAAGCTTATTAGCTTATTAGGGAAATTAATTCTCTTCACCGAAGTTGTTACTAGGTTATTCACAAACACCTGTCACGAAATCCTAGGAGTTATTCAATTATACTTTATACGTGAAAACACAATTTAAGAAATTTCGATATTTATTTAAAAGTTAGATCCACTAAGTGTTGCTGTAATTTTTTATTTAATATAAAAAAAATCAGTGACGCTACAACCTTTTTAGGTCTAGGCCTCAGATTTCTGGTTCATGATCATATGTCAATCTAATGGGCAAGTATGAAGTAGGTAATCAGCCTCATGTCCTAGATACACGCCGTCGACTTTTTGGGTCTACGGCAAGCCGGTTTCCTCACAATGTTTTCCTTAACCTTTCGAGCGAATGTTAAATGCGTAGAATGAAATTTCATTGGTGTACAGTCGGGGATCGAACCTACGATCTCAGGGATGAGAATCGTAAGTCGTTTGTAAAACTCAAATGCAGAAAACTATCCCCTAATGATAATGATTTTATTTATTTAACTAGGCTCGTCTACGAATGGATAGGCGAACATCATCATTGGCAAGAAAGAGAAGAGTGAATCAATTGTTGCGCCAGTTATCTCTATATGGATCACGGCATACACGTATTGGAGGCCTCGATGGACGAAAAACGTTGTCTGGAGGTGAAAGGAAGAGACTGGCGTTTGCTACTGAGGTGAGAAGGAATTTATTTTCTGTTTACGACAAGACTTGTGACATGGAGCACACCAATGTTTGGATTTGTTTCATCATGGTGACTTTATGTAATTCCAGAGCATGAAAAAGTACTTTTATCGTTATTTTTCCCAGGACTACCAGGTTAGATAAATATGCCGTTTGTGTTATCAAGGAAGCTACGCAGATATTTTTCTTTTAAAGGGATACCTTTTTGATCATTTTTTTTTCTGCCTCGTGATTAGCTACTAATTTTATATATTAATTGTGAGTCAATTAACGTGTGGCAGAGCTTTTATATGTCTGCTTATACATATAAATACTATTATTTACATTTTTTCTTTAGATTTTATTTTATTTAATTTTAGTTATAGTTGCATGTTATTTTTAGTATCTTTTTGTTAATTAATTATGCATTTCTTGTACTTTACCCTCTGTAGGTGTTTCTTTTTTTTTATTGTTCCATATTAGGGTTGCCTGGAAGAAATCGCTTGTTAGTGATATGGCCGCCCGTTGCCTAATAACTTATGTACCCTACTTACTTTTTGTTTTTTTTATATGTATAATTATGTGTATTATGGCAATGAAGTATAAATTAAAAAAATACTTAACCTCGGGATTGTACTTATTATGGGTTTTTGAAATCAATCAGATTTTAGTTTTAATTGTTTTAAACATGCACCATATACCACGGAATAATTGTGAGCGTTAAATAAATTTTGTCACAACCATATTTCTGTCATGGATAAAGTTAGCTAATTTTTCAACCATTTTAGCGAAAATGTTAATCTTGTTTACAGAATCGGTAACATCAAAAACAAATGTAAAATGAACAAAAAAGTTCAATTACATCGTTTACAGAAGCGCACTTTTTTCCCTTCTTAACAGCCCCATAAAATCGCCAGAAATTTTATCTTATATCAGATATAACCCGTCATGGGTTTTTACGCAATTACTTGGCCCATTATCAGAGTTCCTCAATTTTTTTTTTCAGGCCTTCTTCGATGGGTATAGAGAAAATAGTTTTTAATATGGGGTCATTTAAATTACCGATTTATTTCTATTACTAATAAATGTTAAAAGATTTTTAACACCGACTTTCTACCACTGCTTCAACATAAATACAGAACAATCTCACTTCTTCAAAGTGTAAACAGCCCTGCGATTCTGTAACAATAAACTACAAGCTCCCACCTTTTCAGAATGCCAAATCATAAAATGACTGCTTCACGACTGATTTGAGAGCGACCGCCGATGCGAAAAGTGAGTTACAGAATCGCAAGGCAGAATTTTAGCACCGTTATAACAGAAATAAGACAAATTTTTAATTATTTTTGAATAATTGTTGTATGTCTTTACCAGCTCTTGACAGATCCTGGATTACTATTCTGCGATGAACCCACGACTGGCTTGGACTCGTCTTCGGCACAGAAGCTTATGACCTTACTTCGGGCAAGTGCAGTCCAGGGCAAGACAGTGATATGTACTATACACCAGCCGTCTTCAGAATTAATGGCATTGTTTGATAAGTTGGTGTTGCTGGCAGAGGGAAGAGTAGCCTATGCTGGAAATGCCTCAGGAGCACTAGGATTCTTTGAAAGGTATTCTTCTGTTAGAGTAAAATGCGTGTGAACGCTATTTAAATGGCGCCGTTTAGTTAATAGGCTAGGCTGTTAATTGAACGGCTAATTAAGCTAGTTGGCTGCGACATATACACTGAATTTATGAAGAGGATGAGATAGCCGGAAAATATATGCTTCTCACAAAGTTATCGCATCGTGTTTAAACAAATACGAGTTTTTTTTAAATTTTAAATTCGAGATTGATATGATAAAACGTGTTAATTATATTTTTTGCAAAAACTTATCATAAAAGGTTGCATTATCCGCTGATAGTATCTCTTATGCTAATATAAAAAGATTTTAGATACAATCAAAAATTTAATAAAATAAATAAAAAGTTTTATTGCTTTTAACACCAAAAGCACACGCTTACAAAATGTTTAAGTAAATATTTAAATAATTATTGTAAAAGTTATCTTTTACTACCGTCTTCATTTGCATGCGTATCTAACAATCTAACATTTTCTTTCTTACTTAAGAGAACTAGGCTAATTATGTTACCTAGATTTTCTTCCACTGTGTGGGCCCTTGAAAGTCTCCAATGTTCTATCCAGGTCAGGAAGTCTTATTAAGGCCAATAGCTCGATCGTTAGACACAATAATAATCTAGTACAAGACCTGACAAAACATATAAGTACTTAATAAATTACTCATTGTTTACTATTACTCGAAGTACTGCATCTCGATATAGGTTATATAACCTAAATTATTATCAAATATGGTTTCAATGTGTTTCTTAATTTCCGAGAATCAAACGATTTATTAGTAGGCAGTTTGAATAAATAAATTATCAATGAATTTTATGAAATCGTATTTTTGTGTTTGTTTTGTCAATCTCTGTAAAATAAGACAACTATTACGTGGATGACTTTCTTAATATTTCTTAAAATAATGTCACGTAAATAAATGTTACAGCGACATAAATTTAATTATTTACGTTCTAAAATGTTCATTAAATAATACATGAAAATATGGCGTTACAATTGGTACACAAATACACATAAGATATTTTAAACAAGCTAGAAACGAAAATAGCAAAGTAGCAAAAATTAAAACGCAAGAATGTAAAACAACAAAGTATTAAATGAGGTGTGTACTACAAATCCATTTGAATATCGAACGTCATGGTTAACATGATCAATAGACCTGAAAAAAAGAAATCATCTAAAATAGATGCGTAAATTCAATTCAATTCAAAAACAAAACAAACACACATCTGTATGAATTACCTATTTTGTCTTTGTGGAACGCTAATTAAACCAAATTAATACTTAGACGGGCTTCGACCTGAAGCCGTATAGGTTACTGGCTTTATTTTACAATATGGTAGCGGTCTTGTCTAGCTTTGCTAAGGGTAAAATGTTTATATAACTTCTTTGTTAGTCAATAATATATTTCTCTGTTTGGTCACAACCACCACCACCATTCTGGTGTATTTGTTTATGTATTGGGCCCCACGTAGATAATAATCTGCCAACGTTCATCTCGCGAGTCCCGACCATACGCTTTTTTTTTTATAAAGAACGGGGGGCAAACAGGCAGGGGGCTCACCTGATGTTAAGTGATACAGCCGCCCATGGACACTCTCAATGCCAGAGGGCTCGCGAGTGCGTTGCCGGCCTTTTTAGAATTGGTACGCTCTTTTCTTAAAGGACCCTAAGTCGAATTGGTATTGTTGTTATTATTAATTATTGTTGCAGTTTGTTCTACACATTCAAATTTATTTAACAAATATAAACGTGAATACTATATTTACATAACACGGCGCCTTCCGCTGACTATATACATAAATTAATCAATTTTTTAATTTAATTTATGTTTTAGATTTAGTTTGTTAATTGTATGATTTTTCAATGTTACTTGTAATTTAATTTTTGTTGATTTGGTTATGCACTTCTTGCACTTTAAACTAAGTGTTTCCTTTTTTGTGATTTTTCTTACTAGGGCTGCCTGGAAGAGATCGCTTGTTACGATAAGACCGTTGCATTCCAAATAATTTAAGTCTCTTGTTTTTTTGTTATGTACCGAATAGATATTACTGCCAATGTTTTCTTACAGCTTGGGATACCACTGTCCCATCACATATAATCCCACAGACTACTTTATCAAAGTGTTGGCGTTGACACCTGGCTCGGAAGGTGCATCACGACATGCCATTAAGAGCGTCTGTGATCGGTTCGCGGTCAGTGATGCTGCTAAGGAACTGGACATGGAGATACATCTTGAGTTCCACCTTATAGATAATCAAGATGAGGTAAGAAAATATTAGGTCATACAATCGATCAACACTCGAATAACTGTACACATAGTCAAGACTTAGACTTAGCTTTTTGACACTTTTTAACGTTGACGTTTTTTAAGAATGAGAATGTCCAGCGGCTGATGTTATCACTTAACATCAGCCTCCTGCCGATTGCCCCCTGTTTTATTTAAAAAAATATTTAAATATTAATTTTTTATAATAAGCTAAGGCACTAAATCTCGACTAATTGCTCTCCTATGATTTCTTAAGGTAATGCTAGTCATTGTTATTTAAAAAAAAATATATAAAATATTACATAAAAGCGTTATACTATTTTACTTTTTAAAACTTTAACAATTGTGCCAACAGTATGGTCACGGTTAAAATGTATATAATTGTAAATTGTGATAATAAAATGCTGTAATCCGGTAAAGAATATTTTTTAAATTTGTCAGTAAAAAAAGTGTTAATTCATAAGAGTCGTTTATAAGTACGTTCGATTCGGTGGATTTTAAACATATTATAACAATAACTATTCACATACATTCATACATAATTTAATTATAAAGTTTTTTATTACGTTACATATATATATAATGACTATCTAATGTCCTCAATCAAGTTCTTAATCATTTAACATTTAATTCCATTCAGTAATAACTTGAATTCCAGACACGCATTGTACTCTGAATTCACTTTCTTATAATTAACAATCGCAGATAATTCATTACGTTTCTTGTGTAATCTTTTATAGTCTTGAGAATCTTCTAAAATTCAAAAATTTTATTCAAATCTCGTAAGACCTCGTACAGTTGATATAAATTGATTGGTTCAATTGAATACTGGTAGCTATTTGTATGATCCGTGTCGTATTTGTAACTAAACGAAAGCAGAAAGATTATTCGCATAGTATGGGCAACATCTCATAATATGCGGCTTTATACGATGATTGTGAGAATATAGTAGGTACATCAAAAGTCAAAAATCATTTAATCATATAGGTAACACAATTTATACTTATGAACGTCAAAAAAGAAATGCTTCTAACTTTACATTTAGTGCCAGTTCTCAAATCAAGGGCGTAGAACGGAAGACAATAACTGGCAATAAACTCTTTACCACTCTTTTTAATCGCATTGTTTTTTTTTACACAACGTTTGAAAGGAGCTGCCACCATTACACCATTTTCCACATGACATCTTAAGTAATTAATAATAATAAAAAAAATTAAAAACAAAGATTTGTCCTCTATCAGCAGGAGGCATGGTGAAATAGGAGCACGCACTTACATTCTCGTAACACATATTCGAAATAACTAACGTCACATCGCCCGGGCTTCTTACGGACAGTCATGAGCCATAAATATAATTACAAATTGAAAAAAATAAGATATACATTTATGAAATATTCTATTTATATAATGATAGTTGGTGGCGCTATCAATCTCTACACTTTTCTGATCGTTCAGAAAAGTTCCTGTTGAAGTAACTTCAAAAACTGTACCTCTTTATAATCTAATATATAAAATTCTCGTGTCACAGTTTTCGTTGCCATACTCCTCCGAAACGGCTTAACCGATTTTGATGAAATTTTTTGTGCTTATTGGGTATGTCTGAGAATCGGACAACATCTATTTTTCATCCCCCTAAATGATAAGGGTAGTCCCACCCTTAAGTTATTTTTTTTAATTTTTAGATAAATTACTTATTTTTTATTTTTTTATGATACAACATTAAAAAATACATACAACCCCTAATTTTCACCCCTCTACGATCAACCCCTATTTTTTATTATAAATGATAATATACACGGCAAAACGACGTTTGCCAGATCAGCTAGTCTAATATGTATATAAAATTCTCGTGTCGCGGTGTTTGTAGTTAAACTCATCCGAAACGTTAGTACAAGTACAAGTAGGCTCGACCGATTCTCATGAAATTTTGTGTGCATATTGGGTATGTCTGAGAATCGGACAACATCTATTTTTCATCCCCCTAAATCTTAAGGGTAGTCCACCCCTAAATTATTTTTTTTAAATTTTTTTTATGATACAGCATTAAAAAATACATACAACCCCTAATTTTCACCCCTCTACGATCAACCCCTAGTTTTTATTATATATGATATACATGGCAAAACGACGTTTGCCGGATCAGCTAGTATTAGTATAGAATTCGACATCAGCCACTGCCCACTGGGGCCTTTAGGCTTGTCAGCGGTGAGACAGGTCGAGGTTAAAGGAAGTGACTACCTAATGGACGGATTCCTTAGGTTAGAGACATACCACACTTTCCCTTCGTCCACAATTAATTTTATTAATACGATAAAGGAAACTTGGACCACTAAGCAAGTCACAAGTCAAAAGCTTGTGACTTGCCAGAGAAGTATGGAAAGGAGCATACTAGGTTACACACGGAATGATAGGAAAAGAGCTGTAGATCTCCGAAGGATCACCAACTGGGAAGATGCAATGACCAGAACCAAAAGGCTTAAATGGAGATGGACAGGACAGAGAGCAAAATGGTCGAAAAAAGTCACCCAATGGACACCTCGCTACAACACCAAGCGAAAGAGAGGAAGACCATGTGCCCGGTGGGCTGACGACTTTAAAAAGCGACTGGTCATCTGTGGCAAAGACTTGCCAGGGATAGGAAGGAATGAAAACAGCTGGAGGAGGCCTTTGTGCCACAAAGGCAAGCTGTACAAGAGGACAGCTGTGCTTGTTAAACTTTTTTTTCTTTTTTATATACATTTATATCTTGTATTAGTTGAAATAAAGGCATTGAATCTTGAATCTTGAAATACGATAAAGGAGATTTTTCTTAGCCGTTTTGACTCAGAAATTAAATCCACAAATTCAAATTCATAATGTTTATGAATGAACGTAACTGACCTATCTCGAATCTGTTATATCACATATTACGTACATAAAAACCCCATTAATATTCAACACGCTTCAATATTCGCTGTATCAATGGAAATTTATATTATGTTAATATTTCAATTAAATTGCAATAATCGTACATATTATGATATTTTTTATATCTATTAACATCAAGTAGCTATTACTTATGAGATTGTGTTATTAACTAAATAATACATATATAAAATAGCACCGCCATTTTGTTTTGTATCTTTTTTTCATTCTTAAAGTTGTAACACGTTGACACACTAGAGCAGTGTTGGCCTAGTGTCTTCAGCGTGCGACTCTCATCCCTGAGGTCGTAGGTTCGATCCCCGGCTGTGCACCAATGGACTTTATTTCTATGTTATATTTAACATTCGCTCGACCGGTGAAGGAAAACATCGTGAAAAACCGACTTGTCTTAGATCCAAGGAGTCGACGGCGTGGGTAGAAGGCTAAAGCACAGGATGCTGATCACCTACTTGCCTAGTAGATAGAAAAATGATCATGAAACAGATTTAGAAATCTGAGGCCTAGACCTAACGAGGTTGTAGCGCCACTGATTATTATAATAATAATAAATAATAACTTGTGACGATAGATTGCTATCAGTTTTGACTTTTGACAATTGACATGTTTAAATGTCGTATAGACTGGGATTTGTTATTTTTAAACGATTCAAAACCGAGGTTATGAATTCGATGTTTTATTTTTTTGTTAAAATCGGCTTTTCGAAAAGTCGATAGCTTGAATTAGTTTTAGATCGTTATTTCGTTAATTTTCAGTGGTTAAAATCGTAACACGAGATGTCTTTTGTAATATGAACCTAATACAAGCCGTACGAGTACAGTCCTAATTCCTAAACCCATATCTACATACAGAATTTTAATAAAATTGTTACACTTAAACGCTACTACTGCTTATAAATAAAGCTGGAAAGGGCCTTTGCATAATCACGTATAATACCAGTGTTACATTGCATAATATCAATTATGTGTAAATGTATTAAGTACTAGCTGCCCTCGCGAACTTCGTTTCGCCTTAATATGTTTTTGAAGTTATAATTCTTTAGGCGCGTTATGAATAATTGATGAGAATGAAATTTTACGATGCGCGCGCACCGTTACACAAAATTAACAGAATGAAGTTGCCCACGGAAGATGCTACGGCATTGGACAAAATTTAAAAACAACATTCGAATAATAATATAATTTATGTTACACTTAATGTAAGAGAATAATGATAAATATTTATATATTTAAGTTTTCAAATTTAATGTAAATTGAACTTTATTGACTATAATGACTCCTTTTCCAGTCTTTGATTATTTAATTATAATTAATTATTTGCATGCAATCAAAAACTAGTTTCAATAATGCCAAAGAAGTATAACTTCTTACGCGCGTACATAAGTACACGCACCCTTTTTTTTGCTTAACCTACGTTTTTAGTACATACCAACATATGGACTGTTAGTTTTTCCGGAATAAAACCTAAGTACTAAAAAAAGTTAATTTTGCAATTTTTCTCCCAATAAAACATACATTACAACAATGCATAACCCCAATACATTACCCTTCTAATTAAATAAAAGTTAAGGCAAATTTTGTATATTCTTCTATTTTCTTAACAACCGATAAAAAATGGTAAAATATCAAAGTAAAATCGGCGGAATTCCGTGGACGACACGCTAACAAGCAAAAACAGCTTAAAGGATCGTAAATAATTATAAAGACTTCAAGATAATGCTGTCAACTTAGATGGTCACAATTTGGTACAGCTGTTACCGCTAACCCATCGTATGTCAAGTTGGGTCATAATGACCCGTGATTTATCTCACACTTTGTAGATATTCTTTATTGAATTTTAGCTTATATATCAACCTTATTATAAAAAATATAGATAAAATAGAATTAATTGTTGTCATTACAATCTTTAAATTATTTCATAATTTTTATTTTTTTAATTTGTCTGTAGGAGTATTTAAATTTTTATCTTTTTTAAATTCACCCATATAAATAAAAAAAGTGCCCGCGTACAAAGTACACAATACACATGCAGAAGTGAAACTTCTTTGGCAAACAATTTTTAAGTCTTGTTCATATTTATACAAATCTAAAACTTTAGATTTCATAGACTAAGAAGGAGGGAAAAAGGAAGATATGTTAGAAATTTTATGAATTTAATTGTATATTAAAATATTAAGAGAGTGAAAAATTATTAATACAATTTATAAATTTAATTATTTAAATTTATTTCTTCCATAATAAAAACACGTGGCGTTTAATTTACAAATCGTCATTTGAGATTTCAATAAATTATTTTGCATAAAATACTAAAATTTCATATACCTATTCTCTTTACGAAATTTTAATTTAAAAAATAGAATTTCTATAGGGTAATTCACCCTTCTCACTCTTTATTTTTTTTTCTTGAGACCGTTTGAGAAAGCGATTGATCGCTCTCTCCCTTTTTTTCGACAAAAACGCTGCACATCTTCGTGACGCTAATATTATTATTATTATTGCGTTCTATCCGTAAAAATGTTACCCACATGCGATATTTGTCATTCTCAAATTTATCAGAAGTTATTCATATTTAAAACCATAAACGAACAAAATAATATAATCAGTTCAAACAGTTCACTCCAGGTGACTTGGACTCCAGACTCTCGCAGGGTTAAACTTGTTTTATATTAAATTTACAGCGCTCCAAATTTGGTATTCGTAATCAATTAGTGTATTTTTGTTCCAGGAAACGAAGCGAACCAAAGCTAGCAATTTTAAACCACCTTTTTTCCATACGAAGATCATTTGGTTGGTGTATAGATATATTTTAATGGTTTTACGTGATCCAAATGTACAATTGTTAAGGATAGCGCAGAAATTGGTAAGTAGGTACCTATATACGTACCTTGTATTTCCTTAACGCAGATATAGGATTTGATACAACGCGCTAGTTTTCCCCGACTATAATAAAATAAATGATCAGTTTGATGTGATATTGTTGGAATGGAATAATTGAGTATAATTTATTAAACTTCCAAGCAAGTGTGCTAAATTTTGTAAGTGAATATATACAAGTTTATTCAAACTTAGTTAACTATTCAAGTTTTAAATCATTTTAATAGATACCTCGCTATAATGTATGTACACGCAACGTTGTGCAACAAGGTTGGTTTATATGATAGGAAACGTCTCCGTCTGTGGACGAAAATGTCCAATGAAGATGACGAAATTAACAAAGCAGGTTTTAGTAAGTTAAGAATATAAACTTAATAATTAAAAGCGTCTGGCTGTTCTGTTATTCTTTTATTATAATTATAATAACAAGGTCCAATTTGTAATATGACCAGTTTGTGAACTAATAACAACTGAGTAACTATAGGCAGCCAAATAATTTATTTATTTTTCGTTTCTTGTCCGAATTCTGTATTACTGCCACGAAGTGTAAAATAAAGCTTTGAAGACCTTAACAGAGGCCATTGCGGGCTTGACATGTATACATTAGTGTTTTATAGTACAGTTGTACTATGAAACTATTAATTTTAACATATTTTAACTGTTACACGTTTAATAAAACTAAATTGTTACAAATTTTATCTCTAATATATAAAATTCTCGTGTCACAATGTTCGTCCCCATACTCCTCCGAAACGGCTCTGTTTTATGCATATTCAGTAAGTCTGAGAATCGGCTACTAACTTTCAAACCCCTACCCTAAGTGATAAGTGAGGTCCATTGTCCATCCCAAAATTAATTTTTAATTTTTTAGACTAATTTTTTGTTTTTATTTTTTTATGATACAGCATACTAAAATACATGCAACACTTAATTTTCATCTCCCCTCTACGATCAACCCCTATTTTTTTATTAATTAGTTTAGAATTTCATTCCGGAAAAACGAACAGTCTCTGGGGTAGCTTAGCAAAATGTTCCATCTTGGTATACGTACTAAAAAGGTAGGCTAACCATTAAGGAGAAACGAAGTTCGCAGGGCCAGCCAGTGTATTTATAAATTAAAACACTTAACTCCCCTAATAAGTGTCAAATCTCAACAGAAATAAATTGATATGGTCGCCATCCGATACAGCGCGCGTGCTAATTATGTTTCTTTACGAGATAAGGTATTTTAAAAACTTATAACAAATACACCGAAAATAATAAACGCGATAAAATTAATGATTGAAAGGTACATTTTGTTTTGTTACGTGGTTATTATTTAATAAGCAAATAATATATTTTCATATTATGGAACAAGTATTTTTTGATAATCTTTACATACTTCCAAAACTTAAACATATTTTTGCGACAATTACTTTCGTCTAGGTTCCTTGCTCCTGCGCGACAACTGTCCTATTGCTAATTCATTGCTTATCTATTGATTTCCTGGCAAAAGGCAAAATTATTTCCTCAATCCTAATTACTTAAACCACATCCCTTATAGTTTCCTTAGATTAAACCGGTCGTGTGAGAACTGAATAATTCACAATTCACAAAGCTCTGTTTTGACGTAAAAATCATGATATATATATTCTAATTTATTTAATTTCTTATGAGAAATATTTGTTGGCACATCCACATACATATTATAGACGTTAATAACTAATAATATGCCCGATTAAGAGACAATTTTAAATTAATTTTGAAATTTTATTAACGTGTTAAGTTGGCTAATATGTATATTGTATATAATATAATATATAATAGGTTTTGAGTTATTCTGTCAAGATTAGTTTAATGTAAATAATAGCGCACTAGAACATTCATACATAGGTCACTACGAATGCTATTTGTAAAGTTTTTATGTTAAAGTTCCATACAATTCTTTTCAAGTTATACCAATATTATTTTTTATTACGTTAACAATTATTGTAGCAGTGTTGGCATAGTGGCTTGAGCATGTAATCCCTGAGGTCGTAGGATCGAACCTCAGCTGTGCATCAATGTACTTTATATGTGCGCATTTAACACTCCCTACATTGAAGGGAAACATCGTGAGGAAACCGGCATGTCTTAGAGCCACAGAACGTGTGTGTGAACAGTAGGCGGAACTCCTTGCAATTTATAAAAACAAATCACGAAAGCTGAGACCAAGATTCAATTTTAAGTAGTTATCAATTACATCATGTAAAAAAGATATTTTATAGTCATTTTTGCTTTCAGGCAATCGCACTAACCGCAGGGCTGTGCTTCATTGGCACAGCGCGGCTCACCCAAGCAGGAATCCAAGACGTCCAGGGAGCGCTCTTCATCATCATAGCAGAGAATACCTTCAGCCCTATGTACTCTATGCTCCATATATTCCCTGAAGAGTTCCCCTTGTTGTATAGGGAACTTAGGGCAGGGTTATATTCCACGCCGATTTATTATGTAGCTAGGATGATAGCTTTGGTAAGTACTATATTTCTTTATATTATGTATATAGATTTTTGTAATAAATAAAAAAGGTTAAAAAACCCAATTATAAAGGTTTACATTCTGTCGGTAATACTAGTAATACCTTAAAGGTACTAACTTAACAAAAATACTATAATTTGTATATCGCTTGCTGTATAATTTATCAACCCCTATATAAAATAAAATATGTTTATTATGGGTATAAGATAAAGTTATAACTTATTCCACGTCATTAAATTTGAAACGGTAAACATTTCTACTCATCGAAAAAGAATACAGAAACAGAAGACACAGTGTTGGCTGAAAGAAAGAAATCTCGGTACTCTTTTAAAATAGCAAATAAACATACAAAATGACAATGGCAAACAACACTTATTTTAAAACAAATATCGCAAATTAATTAGAAGTAGCCTGTCTAGCACTAGTTCCAGGCTCTTTTATCAACACAGCTTTTCTTTATACGGCTGGTTTAATTCGAGTTTCTTAGAGAAAACAATTTAATAATATTGATGTAATGTTCGGGGTTCGGATAAATGAATACGATAGCAATTCAAGTGTATGTTATATATATTTACGGGTTTTATTACACAACAGAATATGTATCAGCCAGAACTGGCACTACAGAGTGATCTACCAGAACTACTGATTACAGATAATAGATATAGAGGATATAGAAGATAATAAATATATTAAAATATAATTTAATCAATATATACGACCTGTCACAGGTTTTGGCTTACTATGGAGGCTTCAATCTGAATTATATGTAACAACAACAAATAATATTTTTATTATGACAATTAATTTTAATTTTTTGCCAGTTCTTCTCTTCCGTTCTACGCCCTTGATTTGAGAACTGGCAGTAAATGTGAAATTAGAAACATTTAACATATATTTCTTTTTGACGTTCTTAAGTTTACATTGTGTTACCTGTATGAATAAATGATTTTGATTTTGATAAACTGACACAGGAATGCAACACCCATAAGTTTAATTGTACTGTGTCAGGATTTATTAATGATTTACACCCCTTTTTAGTTCCCAGGTCTGGTGATTGAGCCGTCACTGTTCACACTGGTCGTCTACTGGATCGCAGGTCTACGGAGCACCCTCTATGCGTTTGGATTCACTGTCTTCTTGTCTATATTGGTTCTGAACGTAGCTATAGCATGTGGTAGGTAAACTTTTTAACCGTCGTTATGAAAGATTAATACTCGAATATATTAATTTTTATTTTATTTATACTGCATACCGTGTATAATTTGTATTTACAATTTTATTAAACCACAAAGTAATAAAAAAAACCAAAAAAAAAAACATGGCGATTAAAAAGTGTGGCGGAGAGTTTATTGCTAGTTCTTCTCTTCCGTTCTACGCCCTTGATTTGAGAACTGGCAGTAAATGTAAAATTAGAAGCATTAATATTTATTTCTTTAATGACGAATCACAAGTGTACATTGTGTTACCTACGTGAATAAATGATTTTTGAATTTGAATTTGAATAATAAATACAATTAAAAAGAAAATATAACAAATTTAAAAAGTTTAGTTCCTGTGGCAGTGTACCTTTAACGCTGGCAGCATTTGCGATACTTATTAAAGATAAAATTAGATTGATTCTGAAGCAATTTTGAGATTATTTACGCGTAAAACTTTCTAACTGGAATTATATATTTTATAATTAGAATATGACTTACTAGTAGACTCGGCCAAGCGTTGCTGTGGTTAAGATTTTTTTTATATTACATAGTAGTAAACTATTCAAGAGAAACGGCAGGAGAACACCAATCCACCATGCTTTTTTGGTGGTTATGCCATTAAATTGTAGCTTATGTGAAACGTTGGTAATTATTTTGATAAGGATCAATACCTAGGTACGAATAAAGAGCCTATCCTAGCGGTAGTATTTTAATAAAAAAAAATTCATAAACTGTAATTCATTACTTTGTTCTATCATTAATAGTTTTCGCAGCGCACACGATTGAAGGAAGTTTTTTGTTTATTTTTTTACACCTTGGGTTAGATTATTCAAGTTTTAGTTTCCCTAATTTTTTTGAAAATGAAACATTGCCTATGTCACTCGGGAATAGTGTAGCTTGCCAACGGTGAAAATTTTTTTGAAATCGGTCCAGTAGTTTCGGAGCCTAATCATTTCAAACAAACAAAAAATCAAACCTTTCCTCTTTATAATAGTAGTATAGAAGTATAGACTTGCCATGCATCCTTTAGGTTCAAATACTTATTTATTACTTTGGTATATTAATTAATTAATAATTTCACTTAGTTACACTCATTAGTTATATGTATGTACCTACACTACACTACACTACCTACTTAATGATACGAGTAAGCAGTGTTGGCCGAGTGGCTTCAGCGCGTGACATTGAAGTCGTAGGTTTGATCCCCGTTCGTACAATGGATTTTCTATGTCAAATCCAAAAACCGATGACATGTGTCAGATATAAAGCTGATTACCTACAATAAAATAAAAAATGATCAAAGAAACGGAAGCTCTGAGCCAAGACACATTTAGGGTTGTAGCGTCACTGGATTTTTGAAGTTATACTTCTTTAGGCGCGTTATGAAAAATTGATGAGAGTGAAATTTTACGATTGCGCGCGCACCGTGACCCAAAGTTGTCAGTGTGATTATAGCGGCGCGAACGAGATGGGAATAAGACAATCTACAAGTAAAAAGAAATAGAATATGCGTGAAGTTAGCAGCTACGCCAAGAATTTTGAATGACCATAATGACATTTACCTTTTAAACAAATAAAGGAGTTTTAACTACTTTTACACGCACCCTTTTTTTCTATTATTAATGATATGTTTAGTTTGTAATTGACTGCATATTAAGATAAATAAAACTATTTTTTTTTTCAGGATCATTCTTCTCTTGCGCTTTCGGTTCAATGCCGGTCGCAATCGCCTACCTTGTCCCATTTGACTACTCTCTGATGATGACATCGGGACTATTTATAAAACTCAGGTAACTTATTCTATTTATGCCAAGATTTTATTTATGACGTTTTGGCGGCAAAATATAGTTTATAGTAGATTATGTGTCTTAGTTGTTTTTAAGTATACATAGTACATACAGTGAAAACCGTTTACCGTTTACGTTTACATCTTTAGAACAACATACCGGTTATATTGACCAAAACCAAAGGTCCCGGCTGAATTCTGTGTAGGTATTAGGTATGTACCTACTTAATAACATCATCGACTGTTACGACTATCGGTTTTTACGACCAAATACATATCCCCTCGAAGTCTCTTCGAAGTCGTTATAAAAGATTTTGACAGTATTTCTATTTAGGCACATTGTGTAATTGTATATACTTTACCACTCCCGCTTAATCTTATATACTTTTGGTATCATATCTTAATAAAACTTAAATTAAAATTATGTTTAAGTAACTTATTTGAAAAGCATTTGATTCAATAATTTTATCGATGTTACGGTTCTGCCAATAGCTTTTACGGAAAATGGGCTAAAAAAATACCGTAGTTTTATGCAATTTAAATAGTCTAGTTGTTACTGATCTTTATATATGTATGTAACAAATCTATATTTTCCCTACCCATCCTTTTTGTAGTCTAAAATTATATGATTCGAGATTTTACGTCTTATGAATTACATCTAATACGAAACAATACAAATAAACACTTTTCTACAGCTCAATACCAAAATATATATCGTGGATTCGACACCTGTCTTGGCTCATGTATTCTAATGAAGCAATGACGATTCTTCAGTGGGATGGAGTACAAAACATAAGTAAGTACAACCATCTAACATCTCTTCTCCTCATCTCCACATCTAACATCTCCTCTCATCTCTAACGTCGACGTTAGAGATGAGAGGAGATGTTACTAAAGTTACTAAAGGACGTGCTACATAAGTACACGTCCTAGCTACTAATGTAAAACAACGATTCTTTCCATTTAACGACAACTCTCCATAACGTAAGAGAACTCAGTTATATTAGTAGGCTAGGCTAGGCTAGCTAGGGATCGTAGGTTCGATCCCTAGCTATGCACGAATGAACTTTCTTTCTATATCCGCATTTAACATTCGCTCGAATGGTGAAGGAAATCGTAAGGTAAGGTAAAGGCTTGCCTTAGACCCGACGGCGTGTGTCCGGCACAGGAGGCTAATCACCTACTTCCCTATGACTGACAAATGATCATGAGACATATACAGAAATCTGAGGCCCAGATCTAAAAAGGTTGTAGCGCTACTGATTTTTTTATTACCTATCATGGGGTGTTTTCAGTGTCGCTACAATAAGCAGCGGTAGCCACTTAAAAACATAATTTAATTTACTTTTACTTTATTGCTTTTTTCGTGTTTCCTATTTTTTATTTAGTACATAGTTATTATTCTGTGACGTTACACATAACTATTATTCTGTGACGAATACAAAATATAAAAGTTTGTATGAATGTTATAACTTTTTAATTACAATCATATTCTGATTTACTAACGAGGGTTCTACGAAAGCAGGTAAAAATGTTGTCAGGGAAGTCCCTAAAACAGGTTAAATGGGTGGGCAGGTGTTAAAGTGATTATATGGCCTTGTCTTTTACTGCAAATTGTCTTGTTTACAAAGACGTACTTATTACCTTTTTTTGTAAATATAATTTTGTTTACAAAGGCATTTTTCACATTTGTCAAACTGTATGTTAGCAACATATTATGTGAGGCTTCATGTATGCGTGTGTGTGCATTGCATTTTATATAATAGGGGGCAAAGGAACAGGGACGCTCACCTCATGATAAGTGATACAGCCGCCCATGAACACACGTAAACCCACGAGAATGTAAGAGCGTGCTCCTATTACACCATGCCTCCTGCTGATAGAGGACAAATCTTAGTTTATAATTTATTTTATTATGATTAATTAACTGTTGATTACTTAAGAAGTTATGTGAAACATGGTGTAATGGTTGCAGCTCCTTACAAACATTGTGTATAACAAAAAACTTGGCGATTAAATAGAGTGGCGGAGAGTTTATTGCCAGTTCTTCTCTTCCGTTCCACGCCCTTGATTTGAGAACTGGCAACAATGTGTACAATTAGATTATATATTTTTATTTTTTGATGTTCATAAGTATACATTGTGATACCTATATGAATAAATGATTTTGACTTGACTTGAGACATTCACTCACATTGCCAGTAGTCTCGAAAGTACGTTGCTGGCCTTTTAAGAATTGTAGTTACTAAGTCGAATTGGTTCGGAAATAGTTCACTGGGAATCTGACTCCACATAGTGATGGTGCGAAAAAAGCTCTTTTCTTCCTTAATTGTGTAATAAAATGTTCCAACAAAAACTACTTTTATCGTTTAAGTGTGATTCTAGTAACGTAAGGGTAGGATTTGGAAACCAAAATAACACTAAGCGCTACCTCTGACTACTAAAATGTATAATATTTAGTCTAATTAAAATCATAAGGAGTCCCTTTAGCAAAGGTTCCGAAAATACTGGCAGCGTTCCCTCGCTGAATAGCTAGACTAATTCTTTGTCCGAGGTAGCTGCTAGCTCTTCGGAACCTTGCCTGAAGGGACTCCTTTTAAAAATATATCTCTCCTTTTAATAGCTATCTATTTTTGTATTAAAATCATAACGTTAATATTCAAATTTTTTTACAGCATGTCTTACAGACGAGACCGGAGCACCGTGCCTCAGTACTGGCGACGAAGTGCTGAGCATGTATGACTTTACCACGAACGAATTCTGGCCCGACATTGTTGCCCTGGTCATTCTCTATCTAGGTTTCCACCTCTTGGCGCTGATTGCCCTGCGCTACCGTACGAGGAGAAAATAAATACAATATCTTTCTGAAATTGACTTCGTCTCTCCTGCCAGTTTTTCTAACCTTACATTGCGGACCAGTTTCATTTAATATTTGGAAATTGTAGAGCTTAATTCTTGGAAAAAAAAGTTGGCTTACCCTGTCTAAAGTGATTTCTATTTCCATACTGTGTTTTCGTATCTGTTGGTTTGTGTGTGTGTGCCTGTTATAGTCGACGCATTTTTAAGTGAGGCTTCGGGTCATAAATCATTTTTATCTGATTAGTCTCGCCCGCTAGGTCTTATGGAGAGGTGTAGTGATGTGCGTAAGAATTGTGGAGGTGCATATCGATAACGGGATAGATATGATCGAAGTGCTAAATTATCTTAAGAATTAATAGGAATAATTTTTCTAAAATAAAAGTTTTTAATTTGTAAGATAAATGTCACCATTTAATTTCTTCAAAACCACGTTAGAAAAAAAATTCACCATTGCGCGTATTGCGTAACAAAGTGTAATGTATTGAGTGTCATAAAAAAATATTATGTTTATAGAAAACAACCCTTACTAGTAACGACCAATCAGGAGTCAGAAGTGCGTGCGCAGGTAGCTAAGTATCGATAACCAGTGTTGCCAGATAAGAGAATTTCTCTCTCTCTCTCTTTTTAATTTTTAACCGAGTTAGAGGCAGAATAGGGGGAAAGAATATTTGGGGGGTTTTTAGGGGAAATTGTACACCAAATACATTTTATTTTGCTATTGTATACCACATTACTGATTTTGGAACTAAATTGAAGTACGAACACATCGTAAGAATAGGATCCGCGTGGTTAACCTTACTATGTAATTGAATATTCGTTTGTGCTGTCAAAGAACGATGTGATTTTAATTCAATACAAATTCTGAATTACATGAAAATTCAATAATAACACTACACAAGAATTTTTTTTGTATTTGAAGGCATCCTAGGGGATTTCTGTGGGGAAATAAAATTAGTCTAGGGATACATTGCCGAGACCATGTGGCAACACTGTCGATAACGAGTTCCCTTGCTTGCACATTCCTTTTCCTACTGTCAGTGACATTTATTGCCCGACGACTCAGTTTAAAATGCGTCGACTTTATAAGTTTTAAGATTATAGATTAGGCGCCATTTAAGTCGGTTTTATCATTTATACAAGAAGGACATCTAATTTCGGCTTGGTAAAATTTGTAAAAACAAAATATTAAAAACCATTCAATTTGATTTTTTACAAGAATTAAGCTCTCTTTAAAGTATTATTTTATGTAGTCAATAGGGACAATTACGGCCAGTTAAGAATAAGCAACGAATTTAATTATGTGAAAATAATGATTTAAATGTAATGGGCATTATTAATTAAAATCTTATCAATTTACATAATATTTTGTAGGAAAATATTTTGTAACATCGTATTTTAAAGCGAATATAAGAGTGACATATTTATAGTTTGACTTAAGCATTACGAAATTAGTGGCATGAAATTAATTTCGTGACATTAGACCAACAGTATCACGTCTAATTCAATATTTTCGGCATGCATGAATTTCCTGAATGCAAATGTGTTTCGTGCCCTGCGCGATTTTTTTTTTCATGCAACAGATTTCACGATGAAGATGCGACGTGAAAGTTGAAACTAGTGTCGCGAAAGTGTATGTGCTGTGCGGACGTGTGTATTTTCATCGTTTACATGATGCCACCCTGAATTCTTACGATAAAGACTTCAATCTATTTCCAGTTGTTAAAAAACGCAGCATTTTAAGTTTATAGAGAAACATCTCATTAGCCACATAAATAATAGAATATAGAAAAATAAAGCTTCAATGCTGATGTGGCCATGGTTACTTCTTTACTGAGGATTTCACGACACTAATTATTTTACGAAACTACTTTCGCAAATATATCGAAACTACTTTCGTGAAACAGATTTCCCATTCATGCCACTATTTCGTAATATAATTCCAGCTTTAGGGTAATGCACTTAGCACGAATAGCGACAATAAAGTATGTTTTGAATGCTCCATGGAACATCTGGAACATTTAGAAATAGAACGAAGCACGAATGAAACATTAAAATTGACTAAAATGTTGCTTAAAAATGTCTTTGACATACAGAAGATATGGTTCGCGCTAAGAGTTAAATTCAGAATCAGAAGAGTTATCGTCAAGTCTGACTCCGGTTTTGACGATGAGTACTGTAAATAACTCCAAAAGTATCTGTTTAACTTTGTGTAGCGCTCGTAAATCAAAGACAATATTATTGCTCGTATAGTTATCTTACATTGCCACATACTTTTCTTGGCCGGTAAAAGCGTCGCGACGCTGTCATGGATATAAGTATTGCCAATAAATAAAAATTAACCATTATAAGGGGAATAATTTGAAGCCATGCAGGCTAACTTAATAATTTATTGAAATGTCTTCATAAAACAATGTATATGTTACATATAAATAAATGTGACACAAACATAGGACCAACTGATTTGATTGATTTTGTTACCTATATTCATATAAAGCAAGGAATAAAAATAAATACATTTTAGTTGTATTCTTATTAGATGTTGATAGATACTAAAATTATTTATTGTACGCACCAAGAAATTACAGAAAATAAAGAATATCAGTCTGATATTTCAAAATGGCGACGGTAGTACCAATGTCAGCCGCCGGCCAAGCAAAGAATGTGGCACTGTAAACACATTATACACTCGAGCTGTCAGAACACTAAATTATCTTATGACATATGACAAGTATTTGACAATTAAGTTCGTGCTAAGAGTAATACTTTGTTTATTTGTATGAATTATAGATATCTTTTGTATAAATTTGTAATCTTGACATAATATTTTGGAAGAGACCTTAGAGATATATTAAGTGTTTGTGTGAATGATAAAAATTCTTGACAGCGGATGATTGATTTAATAGATGCAATAATCTTGCCTGATTAAAAAAATAAGTTTAACGTATAAGTTACCATACATTTTTGTTCCTTTTTTGTATCTTGATGTTATGTAGCCTAATAAAGAGATTTTACAAAATATATATTTTTAAGTTATGATTGTTAAACTATTTTAAAGAATCACTATGTCGCTTAATAAATACAGTGCAAAAATTGTTTTGTTTCTTTAACAAATCTAAAATACTTAAATGTATAAGTATCTGTAGTCAATCCTCAATTCTACATGAATGACGTCCCTACCACTGTCCACATAGATAGTTAATATGAAAAAGAACATAACACAGCAGAGTTGGCCTCTCGGCCTTCAATGTCTGACACACACCTTTAATTATACAGTCTAATAAAGATAATATATGGAAATCTAATATATAAAATTCTCGTGTCGCGGTGTTTGTGGTTAAACTCTTCCGAAACGGCTTGACCGATTCTCATGAAATTTTGTGTGCATATTGGGTATAACTGAGAATCGGACACCATCTATTTATCATCCGTTTTTTCAGTTAAGGGTAGTCCAAGCCTAATCTTTTTTTAAATTTTTAGATAAGTACATTTTTTTTTTTTAAGATACAGCATTAAAAAATGCATACAACCCCTAATTTTCACCCCTCTACGATCAACCCCTATTTTTTATTATAAATGATAAACATGGCAAAACCACGTTTGCCGGATCAGCTAGTAAATAGTATAAAAACGGCATTTAACAATCACTTAATTTACATTAATATATCAATATAAATTATTAGGGGCGTTAAAACTTTAAAAATAGATTATCTTAAGATTGTTAAATAGTGCATGATTCAAATCATTTACAGACAACAGAATAAAAATTCTATAATAATATTATTATTTTATTTTCCAATACAATAAGCACACACTAAGTTATTATTGGTAAAGAAGCGCCATCTGTTATTACACTTGTGAAACACGTACTTAATGTTATGTGACCGTCACAACTCAGTCGAATCGCTCGTCGCGTTACGACTGAGTTATTAGTTCTGAGTTTGTTGTATAGGGGGCGCTGTTATCAAACTAAATTTTTTCCTTAGCAGGTAAACGGATTGCCGCGAATAGCGGCGCACCGCGCAAGCGTAGTTCAAATTCATCGGCCATATTCGTCGCGTCTGACGGAGTGCAGTGCACGGCTGTTACATGTTTTATCGTAAACTGTATTAAAGTAATGACAACGAGTTGTAATTGGTGCATAATTAAATGAAGGGACACGAAAATATGATATTTAACATAGTCCTTAATCAATACTCGTGTCGTTTGTTGAATAAACGTGCAACGAACTGTGCATTTGTGTGTTTATGATAACAGTTAACAGTAATCCACGGTATGGTTTTATTTGTCTTATCCCATGTTATAAGTGGTGTAAAGGTTGTATAGTGTTATGCAAGTTAACATAACCGTGACCTTCATGATCGTGACTGTGCTTGAGGTGCTTTTTGAGGTTAAGATGCAGCTTGGATTATAAACGACAGCGCCGAGCCATCAGGTTTGATATTTTATCTATTTTGATAGTAATAAATGTATTATCTCCCGTCCTAAATAATTGTTTGTCTCGCGATACATGTATTTCATCGCCATTCGAATTATTACTTCGCGTGACCAACGGCTAACGTGAGAAAACGAACATTTTTGAGTTAATTCGTCACGGAGAGGCAATGTTTATTTAATTTGAAAACTGTATTAGAAATAAATAAGTACAGACAAAAATCAACAAGTAATGGGCTAAAGGTTGTGTAAAGGCGCGCGCAATCGTGAGATTAATGCCGGTGGCAGCAGGAATGCAACGCTGGTAAAAAGCAGTTGAACCAAAAACAAGTAAAGCGGCAGCACGACCGTACTTATCCAAACATTGATTTTACTCTTTTTTCTATGGAGCTTAGCTACCGAGGATATGTCGTATTCTATTGGTTGCACAAACTTTATGAATTAAAGCACAAGCTTGAAGTTCGTTGTATTCAAATATTTGAATTCCCGTGGACGACCAGGTCGATGTACGGTACAACCACGGAGGCGATCTCATAATCAAATTTAGGACATAATATGTTCCTCAGTTTTGTACCTATAGATAGGGATTGCATTATAGCGTATTGCATTTGTTTATTATACATAACTCTTTTAACCTTGAACAATGCTTATAATATGTAAGTCAAATCAACTAAAGGTAAATCCAAATGTCTTCTGTGTGTTATTAGTATCGTAATACACCAGTAATCTATTTAATGACTGCTGTGTTCAATGCATTCATAATAAAAATGCAAATTATTATTGAAAGCGAAGGAAACATGGGCATTATTATAGTGTTTATTAAATTGTTGCACGCGCTCTAGGTCGATTTTAATAACTTGGGTTTACATAAGGTATTTTAATCATTACGTCATTTCCGTTATTACTGAAAGCGTATGTATATTAAATGTCACACTTTTTTTTAAATCAATGCCATCAACGCCTGATCAGATCTGATTTGTACAAACATGGAATCGTTGTAATGATACTAGAAACCTACGCAATCTTCGTAGTACTGTTGCTACCTAATTTCGTCGCGGTATGGAGTATTAAGATAAACAATAGCCTGGTTTAAATAGGACCCGCCACTTATCATGTGCAGACAACAATAATTTTACGCGAACAATAACTTGTATCATTAAATTTCCCGCCATTACGAATTTTAAAATTAGAATCATTTAGTTTTTAGGTAAATAGAAGAATAATGTTACAATCACCATGCAATCACGTAAAATTATGGCAAATAATTCTCCTCGAACTGCAACAAAGAAATGCTAAAAGCCGGTTTTCTAGAAAGCTTTATTGTCATCCTATCAGATGTGGTGGTTTGAACCTTATCAATGGGCACTCAATGTCAGTTGTATATGTTAACGTAAAATTGTAAAAACCGTTAGATTGTAATCTATCTCGCGAGATTATAAACTGTCGAAAGATTGTGAACCTCAGCGTACTGCTTACAATTTAACGTATTATTATTCGGTAGATTGTACTACACTAACTTAGTTATCATTCAAACTTCTTTGGTCAATTACAGATTAATTTTACTTCCCAACAATTTCATATAACTACCGAATAATAATACCTTAAATTGTAAGCAGTTCGTTGAGGTTCACAATCTTTCGACAGTTTACAATCTAGCGAGATATATTACAATCTAACGGTGTTTACAATTTTACGGTGACATATACATATCTCCGGATCTAGTCTTCAGCACTGTCGAAAATGTCAAAACTGAGACATAGAGAAGAATGACTCTATAGATTTCGAAATTAGATTAAATAGTTCATAGCTTAGGGCCTTAGTCAAGATCCCTTAACAGTAGTGTGTGTAGAATGTCGAAAACTAAATTTGTATGAAAATTTGTCGGGACTGTCATTTCCATACTAATTTAGTTTTCGACTTACTACACATATGTACTACTGTTAAGGAATCTTGACTAAGCCCCTAGGGCGTATACATTTATTATAAATGGTCGAAAATGAGTTTTAAAAAAGGTTCCTACAGTAACTATATAGGTTCACTTATAGTTGATGAATTTGGATTGGTTGGATACAAGTTAATACCGCGTTTATTTTGTGAACTTCTTATTCTAAAATGCATAAAAAATTTCATAAGAATCAGTCGAGCCCTTTCCATACTCCTCGTATGGGAACGAACATTGGGACACGAGAATTTTATATATTAGATTAAATAAAATCGAATTATTCAATTTACGTTATAATATATAATTTATTCGTGTTAGTCACAATTATGTCACAAGTTTTCTCTTTAATGGCCACGATCTAGATAATGTCTTATTAACTAGACCGATTAGGAATCTGTCGTGATTGACTGAGGTCACTTACTGTTAGATCACCTAAGCGTGCCAAATTAGGAACCTAGGTGACCTAATGACAACTGGGCTAATAGCGGGCTTAAAATTGATTACATGCACTTAATACGGTGTTAATCGATCTTGATTGATTTTTAATTGACTTTCTTAGTGACATTTCTGATGCGCTCTGATAGTAGTTAAACTATTGACCTAGTTAATTGTGAAAAAATACGTACAAATACACGACAGAAGTGAAACTTCTTTGGCAAACTAATTTTTAACTCTTGTTCATAGTTAAAACTTTAGGTTTCCGAGTCGTAGAGGGAGGGGAAAAGGAAGATATGTTAGGAATTTAATTGTCATTAAAATATTAATAGTGTCGAAAATTAATTCAAATAATACATTTAATTTTTTAAATTTATTTCTTCGATATTAAAAACACGTGGCATTTTGATTTACAATTTTCGTCATTTGAGATTTCAATAAAATATTTTGCAAAAATATAAAATACTAATAATTCATAAATTCACTTCAAAAACTTATGTTTGGTTTATATTAAGAGGAACTGTTTTTTATTTGGCCCAGAAAAGTAGGACACACATGATACAACAAACAAATTGACGTATACATACGAAAATTTTAATAAATTATTGTTATTGAAATGTTATTAAGAGGAATAGTTGTTTCTCTTTGGCGCTGTTGTTTATGCACATTGTAATTGATCGGTACGTATTAATAGGAAAAGTTTTCTCAGCGGTCCGCGAACTAAGTTTTATTATATTTATTTCTTTATATATTTGAATTGCAGTTTATATCATTAATTAGTATTCAACAAGTTCCATTACCTATTTGAATAATAGTCATAATTAAAATGCTTATGTATTTCTAAATGGCTAAGTTGCCCAAAGAAGTGAGCCTGTCGAGTTGCACGACAAGTAAGGATGCTGTGCATTAAGAAATCTCTTAGAATTTCCGTCTTAACCAGTCTGACTGGGATAAAAGTTAAATCGTGATAAGTGTAAGTTTTTTATCGTTGATAACACTGCTGAAAATAGTTTTATTAAGATACAAGATATTATTGCTCTTCTCCATTTCAATTAAGCATGTTATTTCACTAAAATTTATAGTGTCTCAGTAACGCTTGAATCATACGTTATATTAGAAAACTAGTTAGCTAGCCGATATAGGTAACTAATTACACTTATAAACGTCAACAGAAAACATGTTAAATTAACTCTAATTTTACATTTACTACCAGTTCGTAAGTGAAGGGCGTAAAGCGGGTAAGAAGAACTGGCAATAAACTCTCCGACACTCTTTATAATCGAATATAATCCAAGTTTTGAGTCATACAAATTGTTTGAACTGGAGCAAATTAATGCCAAGGATTAGGATCATTTAAATAATCGTCAAATTTATAAAAAGGTTTATTTATTAATTTACGTTAACTGTGTTCGTCCTATGTATCTTAAGCTGCGTATAAATTAAGCGCGGCAGCCGCGCGAGCCAATGTTCGACCAGAGTTGACCTTCATTTGCCGCGCGAGCCAATATGAAGATGTAAATTTAGTTGGACGTGACTGCCGCGCGCGGCAGGCGATCGATCACAAACAGACCGCGGCAGATAGTCAGACCAGTTCACTCTTGTAAACCTGCGAGTATGGACGCGCGTGGTCGGGCGGCTGCCGCTTTAATTGTGATTCACCATCTTATTTGTAAAAAAAATAAAAGAAAAATAAATATAATTATTTATTTAATTTTTCAAATGTAAACTGTACTTTATTGACTATAATGACTCCTTTTGCAGTCTTTGATTATTTAATTGTAATTAATTATTTGCATGCAATCAAAAACTATTTTTAATAATGCCAGAGAAGTATAACTTCTTACGCGCGGACATAAGTACACGCACCCTTTTTTACGTATTCGCCGCGCGAGCCAAATCACCAAAACTATAACCGTCCCAACTGCGCGCGAGCCAACGACTGAAGCTCCTTTGATGCGGTCTCAAAAACCGACAGCGAGCGGATCGACCCGCGGCACGTTCGAGCGCGGCAATGTTCGAGTCGCCGCGCGCGGCAACCCCGTCTACATAGAGCGCGGCCGCCGCGCGCGCCAATGTTCGATGGTTTGCCGCGCTTAATGTATACGCAGCTTCAGATTCCTATAAAAACACAACAATATGCCGAATGTCGACAGACAGAGGGAATATCGTATTTGAATTAATATTAAAAAGCTGTGTGTTATTAAGTTACATTATATGAGCTGTTTACACACGTGAATTCCAATCGAATGAGGAATAAGGAATTCCAATGATTTAATACCTAACATATTGTTTCAAACGGTAAGATAATACTTCCATTATAAACAACGTCACATTTCAACATGCATGACGTAAAAATGAGGTTTGGTGACAAGTAGTGCGTAACGATTTAATATAAATTAATTCTCAAATCAAAACCAGGATTTAAAACATACTATAATTTTAACTAAAATAAGATCTAATAGATATAAAATTCTCGTGTCACTGTGTTTGTAATTAAATTCCTCCGAAATGGCTCGACCGATTTTAGTGAAATTTTGTGTGCATATCGGATAGGTCTGCGAATCGGACAATGAATGTCCGAATCCCCCTAAATGTTAAGGATAGTCCACTCCTAATTTTTTTTTTAGGAAAAATGTTTTGTTTATATGATACAGCTTACAAAATTACATACGACCCTGAATTTTCACCCCTCTACGATCAACCCCTATTATTTATGTATTAATTAAAAACTTACACTTTGAACTCTGAGGTTTATAAATAGAGAAAATTTCACAGAAAAACCTAAAATGTTTTCATTCAGCAAAATGTTCCTTGTTGGTATGTACTTAAAAGGTGGGCAAAGTAAGTAATTATTGTTAGTATTTGTTGTATTAAATGTTGATTAATTACTTTTGAGTTGCTCCGTGAGAGAACTCTGGATCTACGAATTAGCCGCGCAATGCGTCACTAAAGCTACAGAAGCTATAATAAACATAGGCTGATGTAGCTATAGTCTGATTGTAATAGGAGACCGATGACCCCAATAGTGTTACCAAGAAGGTGAAAGTTTTGCGTGCTCCCTTTTTTCTTTGAACCACCTTTGGTAATATAATGTAGATAATTTTCGCTCTCGGCGCTCAGCGATCCGTTTCTTGTTCCATACCAATTACTCTGATAATGTCAATTAAGTGAAAGCAGGTAATTGTTTGATTGTTATAATGACCGGAACATCGGATTATGCTATAGTAAAGTAGGAATCGTGAGAAATATTATTGGTATAAAAACTCGGTCACTTCCAGAGTACGAAAGTCGTTCGTTCATAAAGAGTTAACGGACATGCAGGGGGGGGGGGGGTAAATACAAGCTTAAACCCAAGTTTGTGGAGTTCTAGGGGGGTCTTAGAAAAAGGATAATCATAAGGATAAAGGATATAATCCGGACGACTTAGGATTGATTACTTATACATACTTTTTGTAGTAAAACTATTAAGGGAACAAATGTCTATTTATAACATTGATTTTCCAAAGACAAATCAAAGAATATTCCTTTAAATTTAGAACCTAGTTTTGGCGTGATGCGATAAAAAATATACAACTGGTTCGAAGCTCGTTAGACGCGCCATAGCGTCTCAAACAAAAACGGACGGACTCGTTTTGGACAATACTCTGGCACTTGAATGCCGATGCATTTATCGAGAGTTATGTGGAATGTAGGAGAATCTTTATTCGCGTATAGAATTCTGAATGCCGTAATGAGCACTTTGTTTCCGGAGGTACTTTTAATATGGTAGTGAAGTGAGTCTAAAGAAATGTGTAAATGGGCAATAAAATAATCACGTACGTATTGCGATTCACTAAAATATTTAGTCAGGCATAGGACTGTCTAGTGTCTACTACGGCTGCCAAGCATAAGTTCTTTTGCCCTTAACATATACGCCCTGTACTAGGAGGCGTAAAGTATGTGATAGATTTGAATGTAATAGGTTAACAATACTAAATTAACTTAAATTAAAAAAAAATCGGTCGTTGGAAATATGTTTGTCCACATAAAACAATTTAACCTTGTCTTAAAATTATACACGCTGCTACTATACGCAAATTTTTAATATGTCTTTTGACTGATTTCCGTACAATTTCAGCTTGAAATAATTGCAGTCTCCATGAATGCAATGTGTGATGGCATGGTAATATTGTATGTAACCCATTATCAGTGGCACTACAACCTTTTACAATCTGATCGACGTCGACTCGAGTCTAAGGCATGCCGGTTTCCTCACGATGTTTGCCTTCACTGTTCCAGCGAATGTTAAATGCGGACCAAGAAAGAAAGTCCTTTGATGCACAGCCGGGGATCGAACCTATACCGCATTGATGTGAGTCACACGCTGATGCCACTGGGTCAACACTACTCTAACCCATTATGTATCATATATATTATGAAGCGATATCGTCCGGAGCGTAAAATGTATTTATAAGACCGCAGGTAGCTGAATAAACAAGCATTATGTTGCAAGTGATTATGAGAATTGCAACGGTCGCCGACCTTTAATTACCAGGACCGTAGTGCAACGCACCAGTAAAATTTAGCATAACAAGCCTTTATTAGATCCCCTGTCGTCAGCTTTCTGGATGAGTCAGGTGTTGTGGTCTTGCTTACTACATGATAATATCGTATTTTTCCATGTGTGTATGGATGGAGGTTACGATTGTGTTAGCATTTAATATTTATTTAATTAAATTCAAAACATCTTAAGTATCTTGCTATAAGTGCGCATGTGCAATAGTTACTCATTTGACTCGTTCGATTATTTACGAATTTACTTGAACAACTGCCCGAATTGGGATGGTCGAGTCGAAGTAGGGAATGGATTATAAAAGACGTTGTAACACATGCGCACGGGCAATTCCTTTGTTCAAGTTATACAGTTTACGTAAAATCAGTGAAGTGAATTATAGTGAATCAAGTCATCATTGGAGTGTTTAATTTCTCACCCTAAGAACTAGACCAACTAGCCCTTACAATTGTATTTTGACTTTTATTATAGTTGAGAATTAAATGCACGTTTAATTTCATATGAGAAACGGTGTATCCGCTATCATCTGAAGTCAAAAAATATAATATAAGAATATTCTCACTCCAGACAAAAAACAGGGGTGCTAAACCCCTTTTTAGGTCTGGGCCTCTAATTTTTGTATTAGGTGATGAGTCTCCTGTGCCTGACACACGCCGTCAACTTTTTGAGTTTTGACTCAGGCATTAGCCGGCTTGCTCACGATGTGTCCTTCACCGTTCAAGCGAATGTTAAATTCGCACATAGAAAGAATGTCCATTGGGATGGAGATCGAACCTACGACCTCAGGAATGAGAGTCGCATGATTAAGCCTACACTCCAGAAAACCTCTCTAAAAACCTCCTAAGCTCTTCACTAAGGCACATATATAACATACGAGTCAAAGTATGTTTAACAATATATTTTGATAATTTATCGCAAAATGTAAGTAATACCGTCAAATGAAACCTTAATTCAGCCATAGTGCGTTGCATGTCCGCAATTGCAAGAAACCTTTTGTGTTTTTTGTAACATAAACCAGTAAATTGATAGCTTTTAACCGATGAATCAGAGCCTATTCTGTGGAAAGCCAGTTTTTGATGATATCGATTTAGTTTTTACGCCTACAAAAACATGTACAAAGACGTGAATTTCGTTCTTTGAATATTCGTGGTTTAGGAAACCCGTCTAAAATTTCCGTATCACCTCGATGTACGTCGTTGACTGAGCTTTTCTTGATGCAGTTTTTGTCACCACTGAAGTATTACCGAACCAGTTCGACTTAGGGACCTTCAAGAAAGGAGCGTACTAATTTATAAAAGGCCCGCAACGCACTTGCGTGTCTAAGTGTCCATAGGCGGCGTATCACTTAATATCAGGTGAGCCTCCTGCCCGTTTGTGATATTAAAAATACTTGCATACATATTTGTCACAAGATTTTACTTGGGCGCCGTCGAAACAATTTATATTAATTACGCTTAGAAGTTGCGATGACACCTATATGATTTATTGGTCGATTAATTATACTAGTGTGCTGGAGTACGGTGCATTGGTCAATGCACTTACCAAGCAACGAAACCAAGGCTTGTTTGGTGACATAGTTATTATGTCCCGTGTCTGCTGCGGATTTGGAGAAATTATGCAACTTGTTTTAAAAGAGTTTAAAGTACACAAATTACACTTTCCGCAAGCTTATTCCACTACTTGGTTTGGGAGAAAGTTCAAAGATTGATATTAATATGATAAATATATATACATATATATTTTATGTATATTATATATACTAGCTGCCCACGTGAACTTCGTTTCTACTTAATGTGATTTTATTTAGCCTACCTTTTTAGTACATACCAACATTGAACAATCGACAGAGGGGTGAAAAGGGTTGTATGTATTTTTAATGCCACATAATAAAATAAAAAAATAAAAATTATCCGAAAAATAAAAATATATTTTTTGGTGTGGACACCCCATATCACTTAGGGCCTTTTTCACATTTGGATAGTACCCGATTCTCAGACTTACTATTCAGTAAGTCTGCATATGCATATTCATGCATAAATAAAAGATTTAATTAGTTTTTTTCATTTCATAAGAAACGGTCGAGCCGTTTCGGGGGAATATGCATGGGAACGATTATTGTGACGCGAGAATTTTATATATTAGATAAGTAATTGTAGTAATAAAAAAACCTTCCTTCAAAAATAAATATTAAATTTCCACGATAAAATAGAATCTTTGCTTCATTTGAACAGCGGTCTCATTTAAATTAAAATATATTCATAATGTCTAACATTTTCAATGAAATATCGTTAAGTCGGTCAAAGCAATCCTGAATTGATCCAAGTTGACGTCTGTCAGGCACGCTCTCCGTGAATATTCTCAATAGATATAATTTAAGCCGCGTCGTTGATTAATATTCATAAGGACAGTGTTATCGACTCCATTTACGGTCAATTTTAATAGCTCTATCGAAGAATAACTTTTTAATATTTTTTTAATTATCTCATTATTAATAAACTTAAAATGTAGAAAACTCCAAAAAACCATTAAGGAGTTTAATCTGAACCACACCACAGTACAAATTTTAAACTCCATGTAAACTAGAGTTTAAAAGAGATAAGATTAGACTAAAAATAATGGTGGTAAGTTTCTTGCCAGTTCTTCTTTCCCTCTCTATACCCATGACTTTCGAACTGGTAGCAAATGTAAATTTAGAATCAATTTAACATCATTTCTGTGTACGTTCAAAAATTAAAGAGTTCGTTCGGGCATAAATTAATGAGTTTTGTTTCAATGTCCATACGATAATAATATGGCTTTATTTTATTCCATTAAAATACAAATACATATATGCGCAAGACATTAACAGCAAGTAATAAAAATATATTTATATTTGTAGGGGTGTCCCTACAAATATGGGGGTGCCTATGAGGGGGTAAAAACCTCCTCCAAGGCATTCCATAATTTAAAATTTGCTATCTCCAGCCACCTTTCCCCCGCCGTCATCGCAATTCCGTCTCTCCATTTGGCACAAGGCTTGCCTCTCGATCTAGTGTCTCGTGGCCCCAACATTTTACTAGTCTTTGTGTCCTGTCGTCCTACAAAATATAAATTGTTTGGAAGAAGAAAGTTAGTGCATCAGTGATCTTTGTTGTTATTCCGATATCAGCATTTTTATTTCGTCCTTTCAAAATAAAAAAAATAAAATAAAATATGTTTATTATCGAACATAAGATACAGGCATCACTAATTCCACGTTATTAAATTTCAATCTGTAGGCATCCCTACTCATCGGCAAAGAAGACAGAGAGTGTAGGCCGAGAGAAAAAGCCGGCGTAAAAAACTCTCGGTACTCTTTTAAAACTTGGTACTCTTTTTTGCTTGATGACTTCTCTCCATTCTTATTTGTGTAGTCTCGATTACCTACGATAACCAAAGATAATGGTAATAAGATTGCCATACTAAAAAACATTCAATCTACGTAACATTAAAACAAACCTAATAAGTACATGATGCCGCCGATAAACGAATGTCAAATGAATAACGGTCATCTTTTCCACATCTTGGGCTGAGGTTCTTCGACAGTTGAGACATGATGCGTCGGAAACTATTAGTGTAATGTTTTGTCATGTTTTAATAAGAGACAAAACGTTGAGTTGGTATTTAGTTACTTGTATATACACATTACGTGTAATTAACAAATCACTGAAATTTTTTTACTCTGGGCCACCGCTTGCAACTGTATAAAGCGCAAATTCGGCCCCAGTACCAGCTCCTTCCACTTGACCGTATTCAGTGACGAGCCGTTCGAATGGTCGACGACCAATCCCTTTCCGAGCGGCTTGATCCCTTGGCGTTGCGTAGAGACGTGGGGTCACTCTACATCTTCTACCGCGTTTACGATGGAGAGTGTTCAGAGGAGTTGCTCGGATTAATACCTGCAGCTGAGTTTCATTATCGGACGTTTCATACGAAATTCCACCCCCAATTCGACTAAGGGGCCATCAAGAAAAGAGCGTACCAATTCTTAAAAGGCTGGCAACGCACTCGCGAGTCCTGTGGCATTGAGAGTGTCCATGGGCGGCGGCGATTATGTTCTATAAAAAAAATCAATTAACAATATGTTATCTTCGTAGGGAAATTGTATATATAACATGAACTGAAGCTTAATTATCGACTGCAGTGATACAGATGGTTGAAGATGACGTGTTGCATTATCGAAGCAAGGTCTCACGATGACCAATCATGACCTATTTAAAAGCACAAATACATCATCCAGTATGAACTTAATGTTATGGAACGAATTTCATGTTTATTCGTGCAGATTTGTTCGAGGTTTAGTAAGTGGAAAAACAAATAGTACCATCAACCGGGCTCCAGAAGATAAACCACTCCTTTTTTGGAAATTGTATTCGTTTTTAAACCAAACTCCCAAGCAAAATTAGATAATTAACACTGAATAAACTCAAAGCTCTCGTTAAACGTAAATTAATCAATAAAGCTTTTTTTAAATTTGACGAATATTTAAATGATCCTAATCCTTGGGATTGATTTGCTCCAGTTCAATCAATTTGTGACTAAAAACCTAGCGATTAAAAAGAGTGGCGGAGAGTTTCTTGCCGGTTCTTGCCCGCTCTACGCCCTTGACTTGCAAACAGGTCGTAAATGGAAATTTAACATCTTTTCTGTTGACATTCATACGTGTAAGGTAATTTGAGTTTGAGAAGTCGGCGTGCCTTAAAAATATCAAGATATGTTCATGCTGCCACGATGTTAGCATTCAGTTGAATGGCTTATACTAAAAGAAGTAAATTGTTATAGAAATGTATATTGTACACGTGCAAAACTTAGAAATAACGTAATAATACTTAGTTCCAGGAAAGTTGTTTTACTAATGTCGGCTCGATAGTTCCGCCTGCCGAGTTATCGCGTTTCAATATTTAAGTTGTGGAATTGTAGTCCAATTTAGTACTATTTCTACTTATTATGTATTCCTTTGGCTTATAATCTCTTTATTTACCTTATTAAACTAACGATTCTTTCAAAGTCAATTTCATCTCACAGCTCGACCCACGTTGTTACGTTTTCTAATTATCATTGTATATAAGATTTGAATTGATCGTCACAAAACCAACTGTCTTTAAACGAAGAAGCTCATTCATAAGATAGTAGCCATGTAGCAAGAATTTCTAGCAGAAAGTGGACCAAACGAGTTACCCAATGGAAAGGACCACCAGGCAAGAGGCGGAAGGGAGACCCTTAGACCGCTGGGAAGATGATCTGAAAAGATCAGCTAGCAAAAACTGGCACTCCATAGCACAGGACCGACAACAATGGGCATCTTTGGAGGAGGCCTTTACCCAAACCGGGGTTCCTGTTAAATAAATAATATAAATATATATTACTAACATAATTTAAGCTAGCCTACTAACAAAATCAATATTTTTGGTTACTTTAATATTGGTATATTGTAAAACAGGAAATAAAAAGGCTTATTATTATTATTACTTATTGTAGGAAGTCCGCTAACGCAGAAAGGGTTAGATTATTTCTAAATACTTGAACAGCCGCATGTCCCTACCGATTCAAAACTATTATTGTTTTGCCGTGAACCGAATCGCGGAAGTACGGATTATACGCCATGTGCTTTAGCCGTGCCACGGTGGAGTTTATATATTATTATTAGATGAAAAATAACTGATTTTTATATTACTACTAGCAGACCGGCCAAGCGTTGCTGTGGCTTAGGTTTTTGTTATATTACATAGTAGTAAACTATTCAAGGGAAACGGTAGGAGAACACCTACATGGGGACCACCATGCTTTTTTAGTGGTTATGCCATTCAATTGTAGCTTGGTACTTTTAACACAGCGCCATCTGTTAGAATTGTGACTATCAAATAATAAACAAATATTTTGCAATAAAATAATGTTGCGGGTATAAATTGAAATGTGCACACGTAGTGCAAATTTGATTGAAATCGGTTCAGTAGTTTAGGAGTCCATAGCGGACAAACAACGTGACACGTAATTTATATATATTAAGATGATTCAGTCTATAGTTTCGTTATTGATTATTTCATCTGAGCATCAGCTGACACGAGTCATATTACAAATGTGATAGGGCATGCGCGATGCGTCAATCATTAGGTCATATAGGTTACCTAAGTACTTACGAAGTACGAACATTGATTAATACGGATAGGAGGAAGGTTATAAGGAAGGAAATAGTTGCATGGGTATATACACCCACACCCACTACAATCAGTCTCTTTAAAAACTTGAATATTGCAAATATCATTTGCGGTAATAGGTCGTTGCTATGGCAACAATTCAATTGCCTTATCCTTAATTGTTTTCTGTCAACTTGACTTGACTGAAAGTTCTATGTCGTTCAGATGATCGTCATCCAGCGTAGAAAACCAGCCTGATTGGTCTTGGCAGCTCTCTTAATTTCACTCCACGTCGTAGCTTCCTTCGTCTCTGCAATTCTTCGTTGCCAGGTCTGTTTTCGGCGGCCACGTTTCCGTTTGCCAAAATCAACTTTCTGTCAACTTGATGTGGCTTTATTTAAGTAGTACGAGTTCTAATATTGATTATCCTTATTCTGACATATGAGTAAAGTCTTGTTAGAGGAAGGCTTTATCTATCCTTACGAGTTTAAATCTGAACGAGGAATTCCTAAGATAAGCATATTCATTATTCAACTAAACAAACATCGTTCAGTCTTAGTCAGTATATAATTTAGTAAAAGCATTGAATAAATTTCATTAAAGTTTTTGAATAATTTCTAATATTTAAGTTTAATGCCTGCCTTTTATTGCAGATACTTTTACTCTTAAACAAATTTATATTTCTACTAGTGGACCCGACAGACGTTGTCCTGCATGATATTTCAAGCGATTAGTAAAGCAAAGTATGAAAGTACCGACTGCGCGCCATCTGGCGGGCTGATTTGTAAATCTAAACCATTCCCAGATCCCCTTGAACACACACAAAAAATTTCATCAAAATCGGTCCAGTCGTTTGAGAGAAGTTCAGTGACATACACACTCACAGAAGAATTATATATATAAAGATATCATTCTTCTAAGGTATCTGTATGCGCTTTTTGGCAAATCCTGCCATTCCTGCATGCACTCTTTGCCATTTACCATCTCCTGTTTCCTTAATTTGATCTACCCACCTTCAAATAGTCTCTTTTGCGTTTATTGTATACGTACCTTGGGCACCAGTTTCGTATTTTCTTGCTCCACTTTTCCGTTCTTCTTATCCACTTAAGTTTATTTCTATTGTAACATCTGCTACCTTAGTTGTTCTTTTTAATGATGTATTCATTTTTATCTATTATTTCTTTATACAGCCTTAAATATAAAGCATCTATAATATAGCCTTAAAAAGTACAGCACAGGTATAGGTTATATCATGCATTACAAAATATGTGTGCAATAAAGTAGTCGTCCACTGTGGTCTTAAAATGCGTGCGTTCGTAAATCATTGGACGTTGAAATCACTTTCACTCTATGAAATATTAATTTTTAACACCATAAATGGTGTGGATGCATTCTGTGTCAATCGTGCGAACTCTTAACAATAAATATTGAATTATTTTCAGTGAAAATATGTAATGAATGAAACCAGTAAATGCACCTTAATGTATAAAACAAATAAATATGATTACAATTAGTTTTTAACAAAAAAACGGCTTTTAAAGGATCAATATTTTTTGATTTTGAACAGATTTTCGTAGTTCCCGTCGATTTCTCTGGAATGCCAGTATCAGATCGTTATCGGATTACCGTATCTCCTAAAGAACGAAAAAGAATCATCAAAATCGTTTCATAAACGACAAAGCGAACACATTGATAAAAATATACGGTCTAGTTGAGAAGAAATATGGATACAATTTCTTAAAATGTGTGTATTGGGCCGAATCGAAATAAGATCTAGTCTTTATGTAAAGGTATTATATACTCGTAAAAGGTTAAATTTTTGTGGTCAAAAGTAACATTTTCTCTAAACTTTCTATGCTCTGTTGTCACTTTCGATTTCAAATCATAATGCAACACGCGCCTACGCACTCGACCACAAGATCACAACAGATTACCAGAGATTAGATATACTCATATGTTTTCCGATTTCGTATGTGCAACTGTTATTACTAAGCCTTTATTGTATTTCCAACCTTATACAAAATATTTACAAAAACATTAATTTTTTACCTTTTTTAATAACAAATCGTATCTTTTAGTGAAATACTCAGAATCAAACTAAATAGCAAGTAACTAAGTATTCAATAGACAGCTTGTATTAAATATAATGTACCTGTAATTCTTTAGCTAGGAAAATATATAATTTGCACTTAGGAACTATAAAAATTAAAAAGTATTGGAGACAGGAAAGGTCATTCGTATGTTATCAATGGAGCAGATAATAGCCCTCGTCCATCTTAGAGATAAAAAAATCAGTGGCCCTACAACTTTTTTTAGGTCTGGGCCTCAGATTTCTGTATCTGTTTCATGATCTTTTGTTAATCTAATCGGCAAGTCGGTGATCAGCCTCCTGTGCCTGACACACGCCGTCGACTTTTTTGGGTCGAAGGTTCCCTCACGATGTTTTTCTTCACCGTTCGAGCGAATGTTAAATGCGTACATAGAAAGAAAATCCATTGGTGCACAGCCGGGGATCGAACCTACGACCTCAGGGATGAGAGTCGCACGCTGAAGCCACTTGACAGACACGGCTCGAGACTCAATCTAAGAGATACCTGGAGATACATATAGTAGTGAACTAAGGAATGGACTCTTGCTGGTAGTCTTCCCTGGTTACATCCTCCAATTGTTTAAAAAGAGAACATACTCCTCCCTCCAAGGCTAGACTGGGCTAAAATTCATGGGACATGATGACACCCCTTTATGGGCGTCCCGTAAGTTTGTTTTAAACCATATAAGAAAATTAGTGTATTGGGTTACTAATAAGTTATACAAACACAATTAGCACAGTCATTTTCAAATGGAGTTTCCTAAAGATTTTATTAGGTTGTGTCGGGTTGAATTACGCACGAATATAATACTGGTAGGATATGAGGTTGGATCGATATCAAGGTTTTGTGGTGGTTGCGCGGTTTTCGGTATCAATTTTTTGACTACCCAATATCCAAGAAACTTTAAGGTTAAATGAGATAGTATGACGTGACATGACATTACTTGAACTGTAGCTGTGAATGTTGTTTTATATGGTAAATGTTAGTATAGTTGCTATAGCTATAGCTGCTTTTGTTCCATGTTTATGACAATTCCATCGTTTTGAATAATCAATTCAAAGTCAAACTTTCAAACAATTGTATGGCTCAAAACTAGGCGATTAAAAAGAGTGGCGGAGAGCTTCTTGCCCGCTCTACGCCCTTGACTTGCGAACTGGTGAGTTTAGAATCAATTTAACATCTATTCTGTTGACGTTCATAAGTAAGTAAACTTGGTTACCTATATGAATAAAGTTATTTTGAGTTTGGGTTATACATATATGTATTTTTATAATGGCTTCTAAATACAATTGTTTATGCAAATGTATTGATACTCCAGTCAAATTACGAAATAAATAAACATGAGCGAACACAGTTTGGGGATTTTGAGGATCGATAGGGGGGTGTATTCTGAGCATAAATTCCAATTTGAGGGGTTGTACTGAGGTCAGCTCAAGGTCATTTCGATGGAAACGCGTTTAATTCGATATCTCGAGAATGGTTAGTGTTAGGCGAAAAATTGTAGAGACCTTTTCTTTTCCTAACTAAATTTACTAACTTTTTTATTAGAAACTTTTTTTTATAACATTAATATTTTTCAAGTTATTACTACCGCAAGGCAGAAATTTTACTTTTTTTTCAATTTTTCGTAGTTTTCTCCCCAACCATTTAATTTTATTAAATTTTACCGATCATGGAAGTGTAGATCTTTTAATTATGAACAATTTTGTTCTTAAACTTTTTTCCGTAATGCCAATACCTTCGGAGTTATAGATTACTTTACCGAGCGAAATCCGCGCCACTGTCGCAATATAAAAAGGTCAATCGATTAAACTATTTAAAAATTAGGTATTTAATTTAGGTAAATTTAAGTAAATTAACAATTAAAACTGTTTCACACATTTATTTATAGAAAAATAGGTTATAAAATTCGGAATATTAAGCACCCGAGGTCGATGGAAGTGATTCGTGAATATTCGTGGTCCTGACGGTATCGGGGCATACGTCGTCCTAAATTATCCGGAGCTGGTTTCAATGACATCGCTATCGGCTAATAATTACTGATTAATTATCATTATTAATCATATATTAAGATTAATAATTTACTGAGATCGATTGCGTGCAAATGCAAAACCAAATGCGGCAAAGCGTGCGAATGCAGAAAGGCCGGCCTCTTTTGCTCAGTGATTTGCACCAATTGCCAAGAGAACTATTGTTCGAATGTCGCGAACGTTATCGACGATGATGATCTTGACGCAATGGACGAGGATGACGTATGCCCCGATACCGTCAGGACCACGAATATTTACGAATCACTTCCATCGACCTCGGGTGCTTAATATTCCGAATTTTATAACCTATTTTTCTATAAATAAATGTGTGAAACAGTTTTAATTGTTAATTTACTTAAATTTACCTAAATTAAATACCTAATTTTTAAATAGTTTAATCGATTGACCTTTTTATATTGCGACAGTGGCGCGGATTTCGCTCGGTAAAGTAATCTATAACTCCGAAGGTATTGGCATTACGGAAAAAAGTTTAAGAACAAAATTGTTCATAATTAAAAGATCTACACTTCCATGATCGGTAAAATTTAATAAAATTAAATGGTTGGGGAGAAAACTACGAAAAATTGAAAAAAAAGTAAAATTTCTGCCTTGCGGTAGTAATAACTTGAAAAATATTAATGTTATAAAAAAAAGTTTCTAATAAAAAAGTTAGTAAATTTAGTTAGGAAAAGAAAAGGTCTCTACAATTTTTCGCCTAACACTAACCATTCTCGAGATATCGAATTAAACGCGTTTCCATCGAAATGACCTTGAGCTGACCTCAGTACAACCCCTCAAATTGGAATTTATGCTCAGAATACACCCCCCTATCGATCCTCAAAATCCCCAAACTGTGTTCGCTCATGTTTATTTAACCCGTTTTTAGCCATAATTTGACTGGCCTATGATGCAAAGATGTTAACTCGTAGTAATAAAATGTAAATTATCACGTTCTTGGCGACAAAATCCCAAACATTATCTGGGAACAGTTTGTCCTGAGTTACTTTAATTCCTTCTCTGTATTATCATAATAACATATATTCATAACGAGCATTTAACCAAATGTCTCAAGCTGTGAGTCACATTGAATGTTTCTGAATTTTTAAATTAAATCTGTCCAATAAATTCCCGACTTCCGCTTGATGACCCCCTTTTGACATTTTGAGAGCGTGACCCAACCAGAAATTCGCATAATTACTTGCATTAAGTCAAAATGAAGTCATTTTGACGTTAATAATTCTTAAAACGTTAACCGATTAAAACGATCGAAAAATAATGAGACGCCATTAAATGGGCCAGGGGCACAACGGACCAGTATCAACTGTAAAAACTGGTTGAATAAATTAATTCGACATGTTGAGATAATAAAGAATTTAAGGCTTATTTAAAGGCAAGTAATAAAGGGTTTTGTCGTTTCGAATGCAGTTACGTAATAGTGTTTGGTTCTAATTTCAATTATGATCTAATGATATGAAGCTATATTCTGACATTTATGAACACTATTATTAATACTTATTTTATGCATTTGCAATGAGGGATTTTTCTGACAGCTAGGAAAAGTAGTTCCTAATTAGTCAATAGATGGCATTTTCAAGTAAGGGTTTTTGTTTTTTTAATTGGACTCGCCAGTTTATTCTGTGGTCTTTCCTCTTTTCTTTTGGCTCTTGCATTTGATTGTGATTGGTCTTTGGGCAACTTTAGGTGCTAAAATCATGGAAAAAACGTTTCATCATCCTTGTATTGTTAAAACATGTAAAAAATTGGTACACGTACCAATGAACATCGAAGAGTACATATTAGAACAGAACATTCGCGTAACTACCAAGTTTTTATCTGTGGCAAGCAATAAGAAAAAAAGGTAAACCCTTGCGATCAAGCGCCATCTCATCGTAGCTTTTGGAACTATCTTTTTTTTAATAGCTGTCACAAAAATCCCTCATTGAAATGTATTCCTTCACCTTTCGAGCGAATGATAAATGCGCACATTGAAAGTCCATTGTGTGCGCCAGGGATCGAACCTACGACCTCAGGAATGAGAATCTCACGCTGAAGCCACACTGCTCTTTTTCGAAGCATTTATTCTACATTATTTCGGCATATTTCATTTCATAACTTAATGATAGTCTACGCTATTCACACAAGGACTAAAAATATTGAACTAAAAAACAATTTTTTACCGGATTGAAGTTATGAAATTTACAATTATGTTTCATAATTTTAAATTTAACCGACGTTTCGCGTGCTTTACAGCGTGCGTGGTCACGGTGACTGAAGACAAAAGGTGTTGAATGTCAAAAAGTATCACAGCTGTAGAAAAAAGTTGTATTATCTGTATTTGTTTCCCCGAGTTAGTCGATACCAACTTCGGGGTAAAAAAATTATTCAATCCGGTAAAAAATTGTTTTATTATCAAATGTGTGAAAGTTATGTCAATAAAAGACAATACAATATTGAACTATTCAAATTATGTAGGAAATATTTTAGTTGCAATTTCAAAAGCACGGAAGTATCACATGAAATCAGTACACCAAATTCCGCTGATTGCTTTACACAGAATGGGGTAAAGTTCTATGGAAATACGAATTTAGCAATGGTTTCAAGTACTCCCGCTAATTTCTCAGAACAAAGCCCATACTGTTTTATTGACACGAAAACATTGTATCGGTATTGTAGAGAACGTTTACAAGCCTGTTTTGATGTTATGGTTTATCTAGACTATTGACTAGACTGTGCAGATTTCAATTATGCACTTTATATTAAGATTATTGTATTACCTAATGGATTGTAAGGAAAGCTTTACGTAGACTAGAAGGTACGTAGGTGAACAGGTGTCGCTTTTGGCTTTAACTTCGTCAAGTTGTTTTGATGAAATGGCAGCTTCTGCTAAGCTGTTCAATAAATCAATTACGTTTTTTGTAAAAAAAGAGATTCATAGAAGTTATGAATGGAAAGCATTTCATTTTAATATACTTACGTATATATAATCCCGTCTTCAGTGTGTTACGAAAGGAAAGTTAAATTGAACATATATATAGCGCAAGTGCGTTGCCTTTTAAGGATTGGTACGCTCTTTTCTTGAAAGACAATAATGCTAAGAAATACTTCAGTAGTCAGCTGGTTCCACATGGGGGAAATGGAGAAAGATGTGCAAATCCAACACCTTCAGTAATGAAAAACACGACTGAAGAAGAAGATATTTCTTATAGTAATTACTAGTGGACCCCACAGACGTTGTCCTGCATGATATTTCAAGCTATTAGGATATTAAAGTATGAAAGTACCGACTGCACCGCCACCTGTCGGGCTGATTTGTGAATCTAAACCATTCCCTTGAACACACAAAAAAAGTTTCATCAAAATCGGTCCAGTCGTTTGAGAGAAGTTCAGTGACATACACACTCACAGAAGAATTATATATATAATGATATTGATAGTTACTATATTACACTGTTATTAACGTGTGAATAAATCTATATCATATCACGATTATTTCCCCCAATAGATCTTTATTGTCATGACAATAGCCGGCTCACGCTTAGCACTTAATCCCAATGTAACTGTGCCAAAGGAAATGCATTGAAGCGGACTCAATTGGGTGTTATTTCACTATCCTGCCTTTCAATGAACCGCTCAACGTTTTCCTTGATAGTAGGCGGCGTGTCTTCTATATTCGTTAAGACTACGAAACGTGGGGTAGACATTTTAAGCACCTTTTGTTCTATGTAAGATTAAATGAGTATGAGAGATAAATGGACATATTATTATTTTTTTATGAAACAAAAGGAACTGATGAAGTGTTATGCTAGAGACAATGCTAGAAAGCGAGTCCGTTGTCGGCCTTTACAGAATACCTTTAGATATCTTCTTTTTTTTTCTTGATATCCGAGGTGGAAATGCATTACGCATTATGCCCTCAAATATTGCAGGTGTATGTGGGACTTGACCCACACCAAAATCTCTGCTATTCAGAGACTGGGTAGGAGATGGGCATATCTTCTCCTATTTACTCCTTGCCTTCTACCCCTAGGATTCGTCCTAAAGCGGTCCCTCTCTCGTTCTGTTGTCTTCTTCTGTAGCATAACATGCTCACAGAAGGATACCACTGCATTCCATACCTCGTCACTGCCGACCATTTTGTGTTTAAAAGGCAAAACAAGGTTTTTACCCACCACAGAACAAAGATTATGACGTAGCTGAGACCACTGCGGACAATCCTCCAACGTACCTTTAGATATCTACTGTCGATTTTTATTTCGTTGTTATGGCCGAATATTTAAATGAACTACGCAGCTAGTATCTTTGAATTAAAAGGTTCCCATTTGATGATACAATTATTACCCTTACACTATAACTTCAGGTAGCGATCACAGTTACAGAGTACGGGCGCTGGCACGTCAGCATTTGCAACTATGTCGTAATTCATAGAAATTAAATGGTTTGACAGATCTTAAAGCCATATTGATTTGGTCTGAGTTTCGTTATAGAATGTTGATTAGTCTATGGCCAATATTCTAGAACGTCAAGAAAATAAAATTGTATTAGAAGTTTAGCATATTAGACTTGTGACTTGAGATACAAATATAATGTGGGCCTATATTTATTAAGTGTGTTTATATAATTGTCGATGGTCTAAGGCCTAAGGCATACCGTTTTTGTCAATATTAGTCGGACAAGCAAGTGTTTATAGATCACATAGAAAGATCAGGAAATTTATCAAATGTATGTTAAATATATATTTTTTATGTTATGTCTAAGTTAAAATGGTGTTTGGTTGTGTTCCCTAAATGGGGAGAAATGACTCGCCGTGACTAACGTGTGACCTTTCAACATATGGAGTGACATCGTTGTAGCGAATTAAATTGCTTTATTTATGGCATAAGTGAAAACTGAAATACTTGAATACCAAAAGTTAGATTAGTACGATATGATCGGCTCATAATAAAGGAAACAAACTCAACCAAGGCAACTGAGAAAAGGAAGCGCTCACCATCTAAAACACCAACGCAATCTGACTGCTATGAAGGTACAAGGCAGACGGAGCCAAAGAAAATGATTGTAACCAATGCATTTGAAAAAATGATACGCCACAGAACAAATTCTATTTCAGAAACATCTAACCTATAACAATTAGTACACAGCGGTCCCCGGAATCAAAACAAAAATAAAACCAAAGAACAAATACAAACAACCAACAAAATATACCTTTCCCCAAGCCGGACAGCGGTCTCCGTGGGGAAGCGCGACCGCAGCCCTCCAGCTGATCGAGCAAACGAACCGGCCAAAACACAACCTACCAAATCCAAACCCACCAAAGCCCAACCTACTAAAGTCTAAGCAACGAAGTCAAATAAACACCAATATTTATATCGGCACGCTCAACGTACTAACACTAAGAACATGCGATCGACTTATGGAACTGGAAGAGGCGCTCAAGAACATTAAATGGAACATTCTAGGCCTTAGCGAAGTCAGAAGACTAGGAACAGAAATCACTGAACATGACGACTACATTCTATATTCTATTGGAGAGACAAAAGGACACTACGGAGTAGGCTTCATGGTCAGAAAGGAACTCAAGAACAGCATACTAGAATTCACAGGCATCTCAGAAAGAATAGCAATCCTAAAAATAAAGATAACAGGCTACAGAGAACACTGGACCTTGATACAAGTGTATGCACCAACAGAACAAGCAGAAGAAGCCACAAAAGACTCATTCTATCATCAACTATCCAAAACAATAGATGTAACAGAAAAAAACTTAATAATTATGGGAGACTTCAATGGGAAAATTGGCAAGCAAAGATCAGGAGAAGAAAATATCATCGGCGAATACACCATAGGAAAGAGAAATAATAACGGAGAACGACTAGTAAATCTGAGTCACGAAAACAACCTGGCTATCCTCAACACATTCTTTAAGAAAAAACCTAGCAAAAAATGGACCTGGAAGTCACCAGACGGTAGCTACCATAACGAAATCGATTTCATAACAAGCAATCAACCCAAAGCTTTCAAAGACGTAAAGGTAATCAACCAGTTCAACTTCTACACCAACCACCGAATGGTCAGAGCAACCTTACACTCCAAAAACCAGGTTAAATCTAGGCAACGCTACAAACGAGTGCTACCTTCTGAGGAATACACCCTTACTACCAAATTAGACGCAAACCATCTGCTAGAATCGCCGAACGCAATGCAGGAAAGATACAATAAAGAAATAAACAGAAAGTATCAAGCTAAAAAACCAAAACAACAGACGAAGGAAATATTAAGCACACAGACCAAACAACTAATTTCGGAAAGAAAAGAATTATTCAAGAACAAAAAGGATAAAGACATATTAAAAGAAATAACAAGGATCAGCAAAGAAATTAACAAGAGTATAAAAAAGGATAAAGCAAAAAAAAACAATGGACTGCATAATAAATCATATTACTAAAACAGGAGGAATAAGGAAAGCCCTAAAAGAACTACAACCACCTAAACAATGGATACCAAGACTCAAAAAACAGGACAAAAACTTAGTTACAAATAGAAAAACAATACTAGATACTGCAACATCCTTCTTTAAAGAACTGTACTCATGTAACAACAATTCCGAAACATATGCCAACCCTGACCCAGAACACGAAGAACCTATCCCACCTGTTTTAGAAAGGGAAGTCGAATATGCAATCCTGACACAGAAAAATGAAAAATCCCCTGGCCCCGACAACATAACAAATGAGACAATCAAAATTGCACTTCCGGACACACTAACAACATTAACAAACCTATTCAATGAAATATTAGATACTGAATACATACCTACACAATGGACACAAAGCACAATAATTCTAATCCACAAGAAAGGAGACAAAGAAGACCTTAGCAACTATCGTCCTATCAGTCTTATGTCCAACGTGTATAAAGTCTTTGCAAAAATCATTCTCAACCGCATCACCAAACAACTTGACGAACAACAACCTATCGAGCAAGCCGGATTTCGGTCTGGATTCTCCACAATAGACCACATGCACACCTTGAAGCAAATTGTCGAAAAGTGCCAGGAATATGGATATCCCCTGTATCTGGCTTTTGTCGACTACAGCAAAGCTTTCGACTCTTTGGAGCACCCATGCATTTGGAGAGCGCTAAAAAACCAAGGCATTGAAGGGAAATACATTAGACTCATCGGAAATGTCTACAGCCAGTGCTCGGCCAGGGTGAAGCTGGAGATGCTGGGAGAATCATTCCCACTCAAAAAAGGAGTCAGACAGGGAGACCCTCTTTCGCCTAAGCTCTTTACTAGTGTGTTGGAAGAAGTCTTCAGAAACCTACACTGGGAAGATTGCGGTATAAACATAGATGGAGAAAGGATCAACCATTTGAGATTTGCAGATGACATTGTGCTCATAACTGACAACCCGGGAACACTACAAACTATGATCGAAGAACTGGCAACCAAAAGCAAAGAAGTGGGTTTAACAATGAACAAATCAAAAACAAAAGCCATGACAAACAGAACACCAGATACTATTATCCTAGAGAACGAAAACCTAGAATATGTGACAACCTACATATACTTGGGACAACTCATCTCCATGACAGAACAAGCCCACCAGGAAATAGAGAGAAGAACCTCAAATGCCTGGAAAAGATTCTGGTCATTAAAACACATCCTAAAGAATAAAGATTACCCACTTAGGATCAAAAGGAGCATCTTCAACACCTGTATCTTACCTATCCTAACGTACGGCTGCGAAACTTGGACCACTAAGCAAGTCACAAGTCAAAAGCTTGTGACTTGCCAGAGAAGTATGGAAAGGAGCATACTAGGGTACACACGGAATGATAGGAAAAGAGCTACAGCTCTCCGAAGGATCACCAACTGGGAAGATGCAATGACCAGAGCCAAAAGGCTTAAATGGAGATGGACAGGACACCTGCTCAGAGGCCAGAGAGCAAAATGGTCGAAAAAAGTCACCCAATGGACACCTCGCTACAACACCAAGCGAAAGAGAGGAAGACCATGTGCCCGGTGGGCTGACGACTTTAAAAAAGCCACTGGTCCTCTGTGGCAAAGACTTGCCAGGGATAGGAGGGAATGGAAACAGTTGGAGGAGGCCTTTGTGCCACAAAGGCAAGCTATACAAGAGGACAGCTGTGCTTGTTAAACTTTTTTTTTCTTTTTTTATATACATTTATATTTTGTTCTCTTGTATTAGTTAAAAATAAAGGCTTTGAATCTTGAATCTTGAGATTAGTATGAATAGCTATGGTATTTAACTTATTGATGTTATTCAATTTTACATTTATTTAGTTATAGCATTCCAACGCTCAGCACACTGATACATTGGTACAATAAAAATAAAATACAATATTTAATGTGTCAAGCACTTATAGGCAAAAATAACAGACACGAAAACATAAAAAAATTAAAGGACAATTGATTTCAAACTAGCTAGTAGTTTATCAGAATGGTCATTCTGAATATCGGTGAGTTTTGGCCAAAACGCGTTCTTCTGAAAAATGGGCCAATAAATTATTCATGATAATATTTTATTTTTGTAGTTAAAGCATATTATAAATACTGTATATTTGTGTGTTAGAAATAATTAATTAATTATGAGCAATAAATGATATTATGATATTAAATATATATACAGTCAAAACCGGTTATAACGACATTGAAGGGACCGTATAGTTGCCGACGTTATATCCGATAGTCGTTATAAGCAATGTCATATATTATATATACACAAGTATAGTTAATATGAATGTACACTATCTACAAGCTATATTATCATAGTTATCTATCTAGAATAGGTAGGTATGGGTTATAATATGGTATGTTAATATTATAATATGTAAACGAGTCAAAAAAGAAACAAAAATATTTATTACGAAATAATTAGGTACAAAAGTAATCAATCATTTTGGTCTGTTTTTTTTTAGCCCAGTCTCAAATATTTTTTGCATTTTACGTTTCATACTCCTCAAGGTATGAGTATCACCAGTATAAAACTGTTCGTTAAAGGCAACAAATTTTTGCAAAATTGTTACAGCGTTAAGAGCCTCCGAAATCGTTGTTGGCTGAAACTGTTCGTTGGGACAAAGTGCGTAGGTAATAATATGCCTAAATATTCATTCAATGCCTTTAAATAAGATTTAAAATCGTTTGTATTGTTTTGTTTTGCTGAGACAAGAAGCGGTTGGTCGTTATAGCCGATGAATATCGATAAAATTTCGTCGTTGTAAGCGATATGTCGCTGTATCCGATGTTGTTATAAGCGGTTTGTTTACTGAATAGTTTACTAGGGATTCGGACGGGACCATACAATCTGGTTGTAATAACCGATAGGTCGTTGTAAACGATGTCGTTATAAACGGTTTTGACTGTATATACATACTAGCCGCTTCGCGCCCGCTTCGCTGTGCGAATTAAAATAGGAAATAAATAAAAAAATATTATTATTTTTTCATATTTTTATTATTCTTCTTTTTAACTTCCCGCTATAAAATTGAAAATTTTCGAAAATCGAGTTTTTAACAGATGTTGACGTTTTGAGGTTCTAGGAAGCCTCTTTTGTTTTTATTAGCGGGAAAAATTTTCATAAAAGTAAAACAGAAATAAAAAAATGAAGGAACGTTGGAATTAAAAAAATAAATAGCCATCTAGGAAAAATTTCGCATCAATTGGTGATAGTTTCATGTCGATACGATCAGTGGTTTAAGCGTGAAAGAGCCTCAAACGAACACCATTTTCTTTTTATATATATAGATAGATATGTATATATATATGAAATTACATCATGGGTAGCTAATTATAATATGTATAGTGTGATTGCTTTATCTGTAGCGAAATGTCATTATTTAAATTAGATTCCGACACTGGTATTCGATTTTTAAATTAGCTTTGATGACTCTAATAAGGGTAGATAATGATGAAGAAATTGATTTTGCAATATATATATTGTCTTAATCTCAAGTTATTACAGTATTTAAGCTTCATGTAAGACACACAAGCGTTAAAAACCCCTTGATATTATCAGTAAGCAGATCTTTTATCAAGTACTGAATAACTTATTACTTTGAAAGCTATTAATCTAGTATAATAGGAGTATTCTATAATCTTTGAGTTCATTACCGTCGAAAGTAATAAGTGAAATCGGATGTTTTTCTTCAATTGTATTGTCGATTTGCATACTCTCATTCCAATTGGTTTTTGTTTCTCATGGTTTTTCTTTTCACATGTTTGTTTTGTTTATGAATTCCCAAGAATTTGTTTACTTCGATTTTACTACACTGATGACTTGTTAGTACAAATTTTCTGGGATTTAATGTTTTTATCATGATTGATATAAGTTTTCGAACGTGTTACGTTTTGCCATGTTTTACAGTTTATACTAAAAAAAATTACTTGCGATTATAAATAGACGTGTAAATACACTGGATAACGGAGATCTTAGGTTCACTTCTCAGTAATAATTATTAATTGGAAGCACCAGATTACCAATGAAATCCCCAATCTTTAATGTTGAATCTTTAGTTTTTTTTAATTGTTTTATTTTATTTTGTCTACATGCCCCATAGTCATCATCATCATCCTGTATTTTTGGTCCATTCTTGGACATAGGCCTCCTCCATTTTTCAGTACGTCCTGCACTGGCCTCTCTGTGTCCACTGGGGACCTTCTTGACGATGTTGTCGGTGGGCAGCCGTCTTTTGTTTTGCCGAGGTCTCCATTCAAAGAGCCTGCGGGTTCTTGTCCTCTGGCCTGCCCATCGCCATTTAGATGTTGCGACAGCCCTTACTACGTCGCCCCATAGTCACGTACCGTCATATTTATATTATCGTAAGACCTTGTAACTCTACTAGTGGTTAAACACCTTATCAGAATAATACGTGGTCTATTAAAATGTTAATATATAGGCGTGGTGCAACAGAGGTCGAACATACGAAATAATGGTTATTTAATTATATCTCTAGTTTACTCAAGGCCAAGTTTTGTAAAGAACAAAAACGAGATAATTGAACATACAGCTGTTTTTATAACACTAGTGTATGCTCAATTAAAGCGTGTACCACTATCACATCACAATGGCTTAGTGGTAAAGGCATCTCGGAGTTATACGAAAAATAAAATCCATAATATTCAAATAAAGGTAGGATTGCATGACACACCTCGATTGCTGGAAATCAAAAGATAGAGTGAAGTACATGTTTTATTACATTTTTAATATCATTTATAAAACGAATGCGCTTTTTAAATCTTTTATTAATATAATAGAGGGGAAAACGAGCGTACGGGAATCCCATAAAAGGCAGTCATCGCAGTCCATGGACACCCATTCTTAGTAGGTGCGTTGCCGGCCTTTGAGGGAAGAGTTCCTACACTCTAATTTTGAATAGTTAGAGTTTTTTTTTTTTTGACAATTCACACCAATTGACCTAGTCCCATGCTAAGCTGGTGAAGCTTGTGTTATGGGTACTAGGCAACGGATATACATACATATTATAGATAGATAGACATATAAATACATATTTAAACACCCAAGACCTAAGCACAACACCAAATGCTCATCACATCGATGTTTGTCTCAGCCGGGGATCGAACCCGGGACCCATGGATTCGCAGTCAGGGGTACTAACCACTAGACCAATGAGCCGTCCGTAGCCGATTGTATCTCTCAGGGAAGACCTCCACCGGGAGTCGATTCCACAGTTCGCAAGTATACAAAAGAAACTGCCTTGTGAAACGGACTGTGGGTAGTCTCCAGCCATTTAGGTGATGTTGATGAAATTTTGCATTGATACGGCTCGTACGGTGTTGAAACGAGATAGGAGGGATCAACCCAAATAATTCTTCCAAACAATCACCATAGTACACCTGTAGAATACACAATAGACTTAATGTCTCTGCGTAGAGAAAGGGAACGATAACACGATTTACGTTTTATTGAGTTATTATTAATTCTATACTGTCAATATCGTAATACACTTGTTTAATTAATTTTAATCTTTATTTTATCTGTTTCCTACTAATGAGTTATTTATTAATTACTAGTGACTTCCTTGTGTAATTTGTATAAGAACACTGTATTACTTTTCATTACGATAACCTTATCCGATTCAATTTATAGTTTAAACAACGTTGGGCGTGGTCCTTCTCATCACGCATTTCATAGATAAATTGTAGTTTTTAACAAATCTGAATAAATAAGGAACGTTTCGCGGTTGACATGGAAATGTTGAGAAATCGTCAAGTAGTAAATTGTTATCTCTGACCCAGTGAGATAAACCCAACAAACAACCGCGGTTTGCTTAATGCACTTTGCATTATCTAATTTAGGAGTGTTACATAGCATTGCTCGTGGCTTAAAGCTTTGATTTTTGGGTTAAACATGTTTTTTAAAGTGAAACTTCTTTAGGCGCATGAGGATAATTTTTTTACGGGTGAAACGTAATAATAATAATATTATCGTCACGAAAATGTGCAGCGTTTTTGTCAAAGAAAAGGGAACGAAAAGCGAACGTAGCATGAACGTACTATTTATTTTTGTTTATTTTGTTTAATAAAAATTATTGACACAAAAAAATAATTCCGATACCGGGAATCGAACCCGAGCCTCCTGGGTGAGAGCCAGGTATCCTAGCCACTAGACCATATCGGATGTTGTCAGATTCTCTGAACAGTTGGATATTGTTTAGTTGTGGTTTTAAATCCTCTTTTTACTTTGATTCAATGCAGTAGCGGCCTCAATGCTATGAAACAAATCCTAACCAGACCAACGACAATTAGCGGATGTTTTTGCATCACAGAAGGCTCTTCACTACGTCGTCGAGAAATCCATATTTATCAACTGATCCCTTTAAACTACTAATTTTTCGTCTAAGTCTAAGATTAAAATTATTTTGCTATGGAAGTACATTTATACTAAAAGGTACGGAAGGACAAATATATTAAAGGTGGTTATATAATTTCCAAAATAGGTCGTTACAGCCCACCGCAGATGACATCACGCAGGAAGCTGTATTATTCGCATTTGCCCTGAATTGCAAAATGCATTAGGGTTACAACGTGTTTATATTAGTAACATTTATGATTTATTTGAATGTAGTTTTTTACCGTCTTAATTGAAGGAGAGGTTATCAATTCTTTTGTCTATGTTTTTCTCAATTAGTAATGGATAATAAATATGGAAAGAACGTCATATTTGTATCTGAATCAACGTGAAACAAAGGCTGAATATGATAGTATGGTAACCGTGTAAAATCCCTTATAATTATAATATTTTAGGTATTTTGAGTATTTATTGTTAATTATTTATGCACTTCTTGCACTTTACGTTGGCGTTTCTTTTTTTATTGTTCCATACTAGGGTTACCTGGAAGAAATCGCTTGTTAGCGATAAGGCCGCCCGTTGCCTAATAACTTATGTAACCAGATTTTTTTAAATGTATGTTTTTCTATATGTAAATAAATAATAAATATTTATAATTATTTTGTATTTATACCTGCCATTATTATTTCTTATCGTCAACATTAGTTTAATTGTCATAGCTACCTTGTCTAGCAAATGTGTACTTAAACCACTTACATACAATTAAAATAATAAGCAATATATTTATTTATTAATACTTCGTTACATTACAAATAAAAACAAGTAACAAATTATTGCAACGGTCGGGCGTGTTTGCTTACAAGCGATCTTCCAGACAACGCTAGTACCTAAGGAAAAAAAACTTTAAAAATATACCATGGTTATTACTAGGGAATGATACTTTGATGTACCAACTACCAACTAAGCAATATAAACTATGTACTATAATGCACCCTATACGATGCATATTTTCTACTTTGTTTTTTCAGCAACGATAAGAGAAGTATTTTCTGTTATGGTTTATGAGGGTATTAAGATAAGCGATAGTGCCTGCATGCTAATTATTCAAGTCATACGTTAATATCTGATAAGAAAAATCATAATACGGAGAAAGTGTTCGAAGTCCAGTAATGGGGCTGTGCAGATATTTTTAAAGGTAAATAAAAAAAATATATATTTAGTCGAAAGTCGACTGACATCGAACAAGTACCTACTGTGTGTTATATAATTCCGTGGTTTATATTATGTACCTATACATTAACCATGTACGAAGTCATTAGCCACTGAACTACAGAGAGTAAAACGTTTTAACAGCACAAAGGAGTAAAAATTTAGAAAATATGTTAGGTAAATATATAAGCCTTATATAAACCAATGTCTTGGCGTCAAAATCTCGTTACGATACGAAGTGTCTGTGGAGCATAAAATATGTTAACAAACAATACTTACTGAAGAAAAAGGAATAGATATTATTTAAATATATTCGTCGTAGACAACGTGTGTATTTTTCTACGCAAATTCACAAATCACCTTGTAAATATAAATTTATTTAAAAGAGGAAATAGCGAATAAGATAGAGTTATTTAATCGTCGTAGACTAATACAATGATATAAAATGCTCAATTCACGTCCCGATCTTTTGAAGTTCTCTGGCATTTTGCCAGATTTTGTAGAAAATACAGTAACATTAAAGAAGTGTTTGGTAACTGCCTTCAATGTTAATTTATTTTTTGATGTAGATATAAAAATGGATTTTAAATTAAAAATTAAAAAAAAAAAACGCATTCAAATATTTTTTTGGCATCCCTTGTGTATGTTGGACTCAAATCACACCGGGTCAATACTGCCTCAGAGAGCCAGTCGGGTGAGCAATAACCATTGCACCATAAGCAAAAAAACATAGCGATTTCTTAATGCACTCAAGAGGCTTCCAGATCCTCTTGCGGGCCTCGTTATTTTATCGGGAAAATTATGAAATCAAAATATATAAATACTAGCTGCCCATGTGAACTTCGTTTCTCCTTAATGTGATTTTACTTAGCCTATCTTTTTAGTACATACCAAAATGGAATATTTTGCTATGCTACCCCAGAGACTGTTCGGTTTTCGGGGATTTTTTTCCTATAATAAACCTCAGAGTTCAAGTCATAAGATTTTAATTAACAAATAAAAAGTAGAGGTTGATCGTAGAGGGGTGAAAATGAAGGGTTGTATGTATGTTTGTATGCTGTATCATAAAAGAATAAAAAAAAAAAAAGGGTGCGTGTACTTATGTACGCGCGTAAGAAGTTATACTTCTTTGGCATTATTAAAAATAGTTTTTGATTGCATGCAAATAATTAATTACAATTAAATAATCAAAGACTGGAAAAGGAGTCATTAAAGTCAATAAAGTTCAGTTTACATTTGAAAAATTAATTAAATAAATATTTATTATTATTCTCTTACATTAAACAAATAAAACACTATTTATCTTTAAAACATTTTTATTTCATTATACTATTTATTTTTAAGTGACTCTAATGTCTTCATCAGAATTTCGGTTTGTAATTTTAAATTAATCATTACTTGGTTGTGCATCTACGAGGCTTCTCCAAAACTAAAACTACTACTTGCTTTCTGCAACAAATAACAGAATATTAATTTAAGCTCTGTCCATGCAAAACTTAAATAATTTTATAATTCATATTATAAAAATTTTAACACATTTATATAATTATATTAATATAAATGTATAATTTGTAGCACATGCTACAGACCTGGATAGCAACTTTCTTTTATTCTATTTAGAGATAGAGATAATTTAAATATAATACCGGTGTCTTCCTTGTAGGTTTCTTTGGAGTTGTTTGGGGATTCTTGTTGTTCAGTTCGACATGATTTTCTTTAACCTTTCTTTAATCCTACAAAATAATGAAATTGTTAAGTTATGTTGTCACTGTTGTGCACACCTTTGTTTGGCTTTTTTAGTATTCAAGTTATGTCAAAACTGATTTATTACCTTGTCATTGTTGGCTTTTGGGATATCAATTGTTTCTAAAATGATTTTATTTGTAATATCCTGAAATATATAAATAACATCTATTAATTTAAGTATCATGGTGAGTGGTTCGCACTCAGGTATTAAGGTGTATTATACCCACTGTCCATTATAAGTGGAAATGGGCTCACTTCTGGCTGGACAGAGTTTCGGTACTACAAGTGCAACATGGATGTTTTGAGGTATTACAATATCTCTAACTACCTGTAGGGGAATAAAGTACTGTTGTGAGCATATGCCTATGCTTGAAAGGTTGAACCTTGAACATCACCATACATCATATTTATAATTAACATTCCTACCTCGACACCATCACAATCAAATTCATTGAAATCTACTTCAAACCGTTGCGGTATCATCTCTGCCATATCCATTGTGTCTCGAGAAGGTGATGGTGGCTTTGATCCACCTCCAGTTTTAGATGTTTCACGGCGATAAGATGACAACTCTTTTTTTGTATTCAATTTAGTGCACTTCCACTGATTCATCAATTGTTTTTTGTCTCTTGTCCTTATATTTGCTAGATTAAATCTGAAAAATTACATGTTTTGATTAAATAATGTGGTCATTTTTTTGAGATGCAGGTACTTATTAAAATGTTTACTTCTCTGTTATATCGCTCCAAGCCTTCATTTTCTCCTTATTAGTATTCGTGCTTAAATCTTTGTTCTCAATTATTGATATATAGAATATTTCTAAAACGTTGCTGTAACAAACGCAATAAACATAAGCAATGAATAATGGTTCATGTTTCAGTTTTAATCAACAATAATACTCGATAATACCTACGGATAGTTAACCTCAATTGTATTGAAGCACTCAGGAAGGTTGGCACAGTTTTTTCACAAATATTTTATCATATTAATTAGTTTTGATTTAGATATTAAATTTAAATCACTTCTGATTATAATTCAGACGCACATATAAAATTCGCACTTGTATAATGAAAATAACTAGATACATAGATAATCTTTTATTTTAAACAATAATTCAAACTCCTATATTTGTTTAAAAGGTAAATGTCAATGTCAGATGTCAATTGTCATGGATATTCAAAATTCTTGTTAAGCTGCTAAGCTAAGAAATAGAATATGCGTGAAGTTAGCTTATATTCTATTTCTTTTGTAGATTGCGCACGCTATAATCACACTCCGAATTTTGTGTCATAGGTGCGCGCGCATCGTAAAATTTCACTCTCATCAAATTTTCATAACGCGCCTAAAGAAGTATAACTTCAATAAAAAAAAATTCTTAAAAATAAAATTTTTGGGGTGGATCCTTAACATTTAGGGGTTTGAAAGGTAGTAGCCGTGTATGGGAACGAACATTGTGACACGAGAATTTTATATATTAGATTTGTATGTTGTACCTATTACGGAAATAGAGTCTTTGTCCTGACTCTCGCCTAGGGTAGGATGTTTATATCAATCTTTAGTTTATACATTTACTTTAAGCAAACAAACAAGTACAGTCCATCAAATGTTTATCCTCGTTAATTCACCACAGCAACAAGCCAAGAATACACAAATTGAAATTCCACCTGCGTGTGTTCCTAGTATAAACAGAAATCACGTGTAACATTTTTGTAACTGAAATATTATTTAAAATCTTACATTCTTTCTTAAAATACAATGGATGATTTGAACGATGGTTTATGACCAATAAATCAGACGCAGCTGTTGTGTAAGAATAAACTAAAGGAAGAATTTGGGCCGAAATCTGCGTTTACGAATCCGTCATACGTCAAAAACGTTTTAGGGAAAATATATGTTAACGTAAAATTGTAAACACCGTTAGATTGTAATCTATCTCGCGAGATTATAAACTGTCGAAAGATTGTGAACCTCAGCGTACTGCTTACAATTTAACGTATTATTATTCGGTAGATTGTACTACACTAACTTAGTTATCATTCAAACTTCTTTGGTCAATTACAGATTAATTTTACTTCCCAACAATTTCATATAACTACCGAATAATAATACGTTAATTTGTAAGCAGTTCGTTGAGGTTCACAATCTTTCGACAGTTTACAATCTCGCGAGATAGATTACAATCTAACGGTTTTTACAATTTTACGGTGACATATATAAGGAAATATTAATTTAAAGGCATAATCTTATAAAGATAGTGTAGTTGCCAATTAAAATAAAAGTTTACAGACGATTTCAAGACAGTCTGGATAGTGCCAAGTAAGTCAGTAAACAGTGGATTATTACCCGAACATTCCCTAAGAACGCTTTTTCGAAGTGACACTTCTTTATCGACGTATGGGAGAAATTTTGTAGCAAATCGTCACGTTTTTCGGTTACGCGCCATGTTGCTTTTTGAAGTCAAACTTCCATCTTTTTCTTGTCCCTACCACGGTTGATCCGAAGAGATTCGAAGCCATTAATAACAAAAATATATAATAACGATAACAATGATAGTAATAATTCTATTACAATTAATGAAATTCTGTAATAATCTTAGTAGTAATAAGGTAAAATTAAATAATTGTATTTGTATTCATGTCTATGATAGTAAAAGCCTTTTGTTAAGCTTTATCTAATTTAACTTTATTTAACCAATTTCTGTAAAGTTGCATATAGTAGATCATTTTTCGAAAAATAAGGTCATAAAGAAGTTTCACTTCTTACGTGTGTACACACGCACACATTTTTTTTGAAGGACCCGACCTGAAAAGAACGCTGTTTTGGGACGCCAGGATTTAATTTTACATTCTCCACGTCGTCCGATGATTTAATTAAAACAATAATAAATCATAAAACTAAATACCTAGAAAGATGTGTGTATTTTATAATAGAACATGATTTTTACATTTTATGTAATGTGTGCGAAATGTTTGAGAATACCGCGGATGACGCAGCTTTTTTTATTTCCTGTAAAATATAACAGTCACGTCATTGTTATACAGACTCGTAATTCATGTAACAAAACGTTGCTACGAGAATTTGTTGGAATTTGTTTCTGGGTTAGAAATACTGGTGAATTATGTGTGGATTTTCCGAGGTTGCTATTTTATTGGATTTTTGTAAAAAGCTTATCGATATCAATCATGATTTAAATGGTTTTTAGAAGCTGTCGGTATGTGAGTAAGATTAAAGAGCAATTTGGTGTGCTATATGGTTTCATAGTGTATGCTAACGGTTGCTTGAAGGCCGATTTCCTAAACATTTATTTTTAAAGTGAAACTTCTTTAGGCGCATGAGGGTAAAATTGTACGAATGAAACGCAACATAATATTAACGTCACGAAGATGTGCAGCATTTTTGTCGTTTCAAAGAGAGACAGTAATTGAGACCGATTGAGAGAAATTGAGAAGGGCGAATTACATTATAGAAATTATATTTTATAAATTCAAATTTCGTAAAAAAAATGTATGAAATATTAGTATTTTTTATTTTATGCAAAATAATTTATTGAAATCTCAAATGACGAGTTGTAAATTAAAATGCCACGTGTTTTTGTTATGGAAGAAATAAATTAATAACTTGTATTAATTTTGTTTGCCAAAGAAGTATCACATTATTAGAGTATTCTGACATGTGTACCTACTTTGTACGCACGCACTTATTTTTTAATAAAAAAATACTATCATGTCCTAACATTCAGCCTCCATTGACAAGATAGCAACACACGAAACAAAAAACAAACATAAGAAATTACTTAGGAAAAACAAAATTACATAATACCAAAAATTACCTATAGGCACAAATATAGAGTTATCTCTAGAATAGAACGCATAAATGCACTTCTATAAAAACGTCTCGTAAACGACTGAGCTGTGGATTATCTTAGTTATTTCAATTAGAATAATAAACTGAAGTCAACATTTAACTGAAAGCGTCTTAGTAGATTTACAGGACACGCATTAAATATCAATTAATAATACGTAATACTGGTATACAGGTGTAATTACTAAGCTCAGATACGACTCATTACTTTAATTTTAGATGTCACACGGCGAGATATTGAGACGTCTGCGTTGATGCCAAATGAGTCCCAGATTCAGCTCGCAATGAATTTTATCCATTCATCTTCGCTATATTCTAGCTTTGAATTACGGATGGTTCAATCTGCTATATTTTTGTAAAACCCTGTTCTGTGAGTATAAGCAAATATATATATTTTTTAAATCTGTCACAAAGCTACTGGGTTGAATTACTATGTGTTTTATTTATCGAATATTTTAATCGTTTTAACTTCTACAATCTTCAGCAATATTATATTTTATTTATTGACGTATGGTTCTTAAAGAAAAGAGCGTATTAATTAAAAAAAGCCGGCAACGCACTTGCGAGCCCTCTGGTATTGAGTGTCTATGGGCCACCACTTAACATCAGGTGAGCCTCTTGCCCGTTTGCCCCCTGTTCTATAATATATATAATCGTCATAGTAGTAGAAAAGTGACGGATCTGACAAATAGTAAACTTTACAGGGCAGCCTTTTCAAAATAATATAATCATGTTAGTTTTTGTTATAACTATTTTAATTCATATTCTGTTATTCTGAAAATTGGCATACAAGCAAACGAAAAGGTTTGTTTTGAAACAAAATAAAAATAATAATATTAAATTACCCAGATTTCTAGAAAAATCACATGTTTCTATCAAATCCGTCACTTTACCGACTGAATAATATGAAATTTAAAACACATGGATTTTTTTTAGTATAGCCGTAATATTTAGTTAATGTAGTTTTCAAATATGATAAGTGGATTTTTTTTTCTAATCCGACATTGTTCTACGATACGAATATATATATGAGACTCGTTTGTTAGAAACAGATTGTTACATAAATTAGGTATTGATATAGAATTTCAAAAAATCGTAATATAATTTAAATATACATTTTCCTCTTCCTTCGTAGCTCTCTGACATACGAAAATCAGCCATATCATAAACCACAGTATAAGTATGTATTTAGCAAATGTGTTATTTAAAAATGCTTGTTTCTGCGCCCACGTCGCCCATGTGTCAAACATTCGTCCGACGGTCCGAACACCTGTTAACGTGGGCAGCATTGTCAGGGCCAAATTACTTATGTAGGTTTCATAATTGGTCAATTTAATAGTGTTAGAATATTGACAGATGCCCTTATGTGTTGGGTGATGAAATATCTTCAAAGGAATGAATGAAAGGTGTTTTTCCATTTACGTTTCCCAATCGATTGCGATATAAATCTGTTTGATAGTGGAATTCACTAAAGTACCTACTAAGAACCTGATTGACCTACCTATGAACTTATTAGGTCCATATAATATTAACGAAGCCCATTTTTTTCTGTTCCTTTGTAATAATATTCGTTTCGTAAGTAGTCTTAAATAAATGAGAAGCTTAGGGTATTTATATGTCCAACATACAAATGTACGGTATTTACAATATTCTTAACCTACATAGTAATAATACAATAATAAAAATAAAATTTTATTAATGACAAAAGGGTTTGTGACAGAATTCATATATCGCTAGTCCCCACACTAGGGCCCTGTGTTGTGGGTAACTAGAAAACAATTATTACGTGGTACATGTTATAATAATAATTAATATTAATAAATAATAATAATTAAACATTGATGGAAAGAAAATTAAAACAAATTTAAAAAGTTTGGTCCCTGTGGCAGTCCCGCTAGCAACATTTCCTCACTATATTGCGATACTTATTCGTTATAATTAAAATGACTAATTGCTAAATTATGGTGACTGTTATAGAAAATTATACGAGGAAAAATGTGAGACTAGTGATTCAAACGCAGACGCCGTCACTTGCTTCCGGTGTGACCTGGTGGATTAGCTTTGGCATAGCACGCGTCGTGCAAATTTCTACGACCCCTGTCTGTTTCAATTTATAAATAATCCCAAATGGCCAGTGGTCGCGACGTTGCGGCAGACCGCGGACGGCGCGGGCGCACGTCCCGAAACGTTCCCTTCGGGAATGAAGATAACTTATCTCGACCGCGGCTGAGGTCAAAACGACCTTTCGAAAATCGCGGGTGTGAATGTGACCTTTAAGTGCTTAAAGCTTGTGTTTGAGGAAAATTATAAGTTAATTGTTAAGAATTTTGGTAGAGTGGTTGTTCATCTGGCTAAGGTTCTCGGTTCTCATTTGCTGAGGAATGGCTGACAGTGAAATTTTCTGATGTGATTAACGATGCGATGTCACGACTCTTTCAACTTGTGATGAACGTTATTTCTTTTTGAATCGACGACGTGTGGACTTTGTATTCAATTTTATGTGATTCAGATGAATTGAGACGGATGGATGAATGCATTAGGATATCTAATTTTGTCTCACTTTAGTTCCTTAGTAAAAGGACTCTTCAACGCGTCTCCATAAATACATCGAGACAGTCAAGTATGTAACAGTCTATGTTATCGGAATGTCTTCCGTAAAACAAATTGATTAAGGCCTTTGACAAAGTAACAATAATTGGGATTTAGTACGACAATTAACTTGCTCAAAAAACTGCTAGATTTGAACAATATGATTCGAAACAATACATTTACGTAGTGTAATATATTGTTTAAATGTGACCTTGTTAGTGAATAGTCCCATCAATCATAATTAAAAACGTAATCATCACGCTCAATGTTGGCATTAAAATATGATTCAAGTAAAACTTTTGTCGTTTCGATGAATAGAATTTGAAGATTTATTCGACATCCTCGTGTCTGAATAGCAAATCACTATTATACTCTGCTTGTCGTGTATTTGAATATTATTAGTAGTAGTAAAATTTGTTCTATATTATTGATTTTTTGGTAAAATAAATATACAAACTGTGTGTATTTCTATCCTGTATTTAGAAAATTCAAATTTTGTTTAGTATAAACTTTTGTTGTGTTTAACATCGAATGCTATAAAACTTCCTTCATGGTAATTCCATTATTAATAGCCTCAAGTAGCAGCCTTATCGTCGCTTGTATCACAGATTTTATCACAATACATTCTTTAACTGTACGAGAAGTGCATTCCTTACGATCATTATGTAAAGTAATTGCTTATAGACAAAGTCTCCGTGGCCTCATTTACCGCACTAATATCAAAAGCCTGGAGGTTTTCGGGTTTGATTGTAGAGAAAACTGACTATTTTCAACAAGGTCCTTTTTGTCTTTAGAGGCAAAAACAATTTTAAGAAAGTGCTAGATGCCAAGCCATTGATAGATTGTTACGTTGAGCTCTTTACATGCCTTAGTATAAAGGCTTGCCAAAGACAGGGGAATGGAGGACGTTTGCAATAACAACACGAAATTTTATAACTGAAAGATTCGACTAAAGAACTTGAAGGAAATGTCTGTAAACCAACGTAGTAATGCCCCATTCCCGATAGCGTGTATATAATATATAGTTACGCAAAACTGATTGATGATAACGATCGAACTTCTTACCGTTACTTCAATTTGGCCACCGTCTTGTTCGTTTCAAGGTTCGTTCACCTTCAGTTTATAAAGACATTTCTAGCGTTTGTTACGCCAGGGTTCAGTTCCCTTCTATGAATTTCTTTATGAATACGTAAATTTTATTAAGTAATATTCCGCAAACGCAAAATGGAACTTGACAATACATTTTTTACGTCAGTCGCACGACGTTTCGAATTGTTTACGACAGTACGGGGTCAACAAAAAACTTCGGTTTTGAAACGATTAGAAATCATGCTTTTTCTTTTGATGAAGATGATATTGATTATTATTGATTGTGTATCACCGGAACCCACAGTACATCGTCTTCGGTTGTTGATCTATGAGATTCGATTTACTTTTGTTTATATTCGTGTTTTTCTGATTGATTACTCGATGTCCGCTATACCTGTGTTGAACATGTCGAATCCATCTGTTAACAATCACAAACATCTGCATACCAAGATGCTACCTTGGAGAACACCTTATTTACTCATGTAGTATATAGTCGAGATCTCACTTATTGGTAGAAAAGTGTGAAATAATTTTTTTAATTTTATTTGAAGTCAGTATTTATAATTTAATACTATTTAGCTGTTGAAGAAATCCTTTCACTGATTTTGTATAAGCTTTTGACTAAGTTAAGCTATTTATTTGAGCCTTACTATCGCCTACGCTACTGATATAGAAAGCGCTTTTTACACACTTTATTAAACACATATAAAAGTAAACACATACAAAAACATAAAGGCTGAGTGTAACAGGTAGCCCAGATATTTAACAGGCTAAAAGAGTTACAAAATACAGACATATTTTGTATTATTTTTAGACACATATCGATTATTAACAAGGTATAAATTAAATTTTAATTGAATGGTCTGCTTGCTTTAGTCAGATGAACACTTCGCATTATAGTTCATAATAATGAAGTAATGATGTTCAGTGTGTGATAAATATTTATTGAGTGTGTAAGTGTGTGCTCGTCAAAATGATGCAAGGATTATTGGATTCGCTTTATAAAATCTACTGGGGTAAGTCAAGTGATGTATCTTAATTATTGGTTTGAGTAAAAACAACATAATTTCTTTGTTTTAAGTAAAGTCGTCTGTCTTTTTTTCATCACAGTGTAAACACAATTTGATAGAAAGAGACGAGAGATAAACTTAGAAGAGTGAAATAAGACTGATTTAGTTTTTATAAGAGCGTAAGTGTTTTGTCTTTCAAAATAAATAAACGTTACGAAACATTTCTAACTATAAATATTTATTAAGAATTGTGCACCTATATTATATAGTGGTTTGTTGGATGACATATAATATTGAACAAAGAATATGTAGGTATTTAAAAGCAATATAAATGAATGATACAATTTAAATGAATTTACAGTAAAATCGATTCCCTTAATATCAGGTTGTAAGCCGCTTGCCCGTTTGTCCCCGGTTGCATCAAACATTGCTTAAATGTTCCTCTTAAAATTTCGTCATACTATAATGAAGCGAATCTTTTGTTCGTTTCATCTCAATGCGTCAACCGCAACGCGAATTATCAGCATTTGAAACTGAAAAATCCAACTTAGATGTTGTAGTTTTTTCACGAGAATTTTCTAAATATAATTTTATAGATGTCCGAAATCTTTTGTAGATTGTTTATGAGTAGTAAATTAAAAATAATTAGATTCGCTGGGCGGTGTCTCGGTGAATCAGCGAACTCGTAATTTGATGTTTTGTATCGGGTTTTTTGCTGACGCTATCGTATGTTTAGATCATATATCATGTTTGCAAATTGGTACTGTGATATAATTTATGTCTTAAATAATAAATTGTTTATTACGGTATTAATGTTTTAAGAGCGATGGCTTAAGCGTGCGATCTGTGAAGTCGTATGTTTGATCCAGGCTGTGCAGCAATGGGTTTTCTATGTGCGCATTTAACACTTGCTCCTGAAGAAAATACGAAAATATTTTAAAACTTTTAAAATATTTCAAAAGAGTCGATTTAATTAAACAATTGTTGTCCCACTGAAATTGCACTTATGATCTGTACTCTGTCTTTTAAATTCACACACTTAAATAAAGTGGTCATTATTAAATTTACCGTCATAAAAGTGATAATACTATAATATTTTAAAACACTTTTACTTTAAGCATTATTTAAAGTACTTTTAAGAATGGGTTTATATAATATTTTTCGACAACTAGCAATTTCCGGTTTGGACCTTCCGTCTGTGACACAAAAACTGCTTGTATTAAGACATCTTCTATCATATATTTTAATGTACAAATTCTATAACTAAAAATGGGTTTTAATAAATAATAATGTCCAATCGAATAACATACATGATAAAATCTTTGTTAAAACAAAACACGTCTAAATTTATTCGTAATGGATATAAATAAACTCAACGGTAACTAATGTTAGTCTCTGAATTATAATATTAATTCATAATAGCCGATAAAATCTCCCTGTCTACGCTAATTGCTAAGTACAATGGCTGGTTGTACGGCCTTGCTGTGTACTCACGAACTTGCACACCTGTAACGGGACTGACTATTTCCTAATCCATTGTTAGTCGTGATATATAGATAATACCACTGGAATTTATATATTAAATTCGAATATTGTATTCTCAAATCAAGTACACAAAAAAGCATAGCATTTTGCTTTTCCTTGCAATTTTAAAGTCAAGTCAAAAATCATTTATTCATATAGGCAACACAATGTACACTTATGAACGTCAAAAAAGAAATATACATTAAATGCTTCTAATTTTACATTTACTACCAGTTCTCAAATCAAAGGCGTGGAACGGAAGCGAAAAACTGGCAATAATCTCTCCGCCTTTTTTTTTAATCGCCAAGTTTTTTGTTTTACACAACGTTTGTAAGGAGCTGCTAAATTAAGAACTCTCGTCTTTTTCAGTCTTTACGCTGTAATCAAGTGACTGGTATTTACTTGAGTTAAAACAATACTGATTTTTTAATTGATAATTTATGGTAAAAATAAATAAAAAGATATTTTCGTAAATATTTCAAGAACCTAATGAAGCATTTTCAGTTTTGAGAATAAACGTTTAAAAGCAATAATCAATTTACGATAATTAAAAGCAAGAAAAAATCTCCAACAGTGGTCATGGTATAGACTTTGTTAAATAGTGTTTGTTGTTGCTTTAAGAAATTTGTTTATAGTTCTAAATACTGAATTATAGCCTCGGTGTTGGAAAATGTGATGAAAATTACTCTATTTACCTTGTACTCTTTACGTTATCTTTTGCAATAAGTAAACAAACAATTCCTATATTTATCATAAGCTATATTCAGATGTTTTGATAAACATTTGAATCCAATTTTGTATTTTACACAAACCTTACATTGTAGCAAATGTTTGTAAATTTATGTGGAACTTTTAATAAATGTGCTAATTTGTATGAGTTTTGTGTTTTTATTTGTACATAATGTTTTTTCTTTCGATAAACTTCAAAATTTTATTATTGTTTCCTTGGTTAAAGTGCACTAGAGTAGTGTTAGCTTAGTGGCGGCAGCGTGGCAGCGACTCTCATCTTTGAGGTCGAAATCTGAGGCCCAGACCTAAAAAGGTTTTAGCGCTACTAGTTTGTTGTTTTCCTTGGTTAAAAGAAGTTACTAAGACTTCTGAAAAGTTACCCATTTGCTAACAATAAAACGCGGTATGTTTAAGAACATTTATTACTGTGATTTCTACTTTGGACTACCACACCATTTCGTTTACAATGTACGCCAAATTTTAACTATTATAAAGTGTTAAAACAATTATATACAATGAACTAAGCCGCAGTTGATAGCTTTTATGAAAATTAATTATACATAATAACGGCCTATAATATGTAATTATCAACTTGACATTGCTTGTAGTCCTTTAAAGATACTACATCGCGCGTGCTCGTTGATTACAAAATCTTTATCAGTGATAAATGCCAACTCACTGTATTGGTTAAGTGCTACTTACGGAATAACGGGAATTTAGTTCGGGTTAGGTAATAATGAAACATTGCATATAAAGAATGTTTTGCTACACACATATATACAATTGGATTACACATATAAATAATAATCAATTGGGAAATCTTGTTTTTGTATGGCTACAAAAGTTTACGCTTTTTTTACCAAAAGTCAAAATCATTTAGTCATATAGGTAACACAATGTAAACTTATGAACGTGAAAAAAAAAATTGGCTATATGAAATGCTTCTAATTTTACATTTACTGCCAGTTCTCAAATCAAGGGCGTGAACGGAAGAGAACTAGCAATAAACTCTCCGCCACTCTTTTTAATCGCCAAGTTTTCTACCGTTTCGATTCCCGGGAGTAGCGATGTATTTTAAAAAGCTCTTTCTAGAAATAAAGCGAATTTTTCTTTGTGTAAAACTTGCTGTTAATATTTTAAATTCATGTAATGTGTATGACATTACTATTTAAAAAGGAAAATACTCTAATCTATTTCACCTCGAGCTTTTTAATAGATACTAAAAATTATGTTTATTTTATGAGTACATTTTAGACGAATTACTAGACAAAAAACTGTTCAATATTACCGTAGCCTTCGTTAATGTTTTGCAGAAAACTTTTAGTTGGCATCTTTGCCAATTGGCGTCACAGTTTCAAACGTTGAGGGCTTTAGTTATGACATTTGTAGCTAAGTGATGTTTTCATTTGCCTCTGATTGACCTGGATTGATGGTCGCTAAAATAGAAACAACTAGTACTTAATGTTGCGTTGACACTACACGTTTACGTGACATACATAGACAAAAAACATACAACATACATATCTTCTTCAGTCCCCATACCGGGGCTTTGCTCTGCATGACCTGCACGAAGTTCCAGGCTGGCTCGTAGGATTTTATCTATATGTCTTAATAAAACCAGAGGCCAATAATGTTTATCTGTACCAAGGAGTTCACTATATGTACTAATGTATCTGCATCTTCTACCGCATTTACCATGTGTTTAGCGGAGTTGTTCGCATCTGCAGCAGAGTTTCACTATCGGTATTCAAGGCAGAATACAAATACCATCCGTATCACCTCGACGTCCAGCGATTCTTAAGGCAGTTTTTGCCGCGCACCACCGACATCGAATTCGACTTAAGGTCCTTCAAGAAAAGAGCGTACCAATTCTTAAGGCTGGCAACGCACTTGCGAGCTTCTTGACAATGTGAATGTCCATGTCACTTAACATCAGATGAGCCTCCTGCCCGTTCGCCTCCTATTATATCACGTAAGAAAATATATAAATAAGTAATAAATAGTAGTGTAATATTGAAGGTAATTACACCTACAATTTATACTGCGTTATTACAGGTCTATGTACACTATTAAATATAAATAAATCAGTCTATCTCTCAAGCCAGCTTTATATTGACGTATCACTACGAACAGCTAGAGTAGTAAATGGGATCTTCTCGCTAAGAAAGCAAGGGAATCTTTGTTTTATTTATCAGACACAAGTAACATATTTTATGATAAATTTTGAATTTAAAATAAACAGAATTTACGCGCACGTAATAACGAAGTTAACAGAACCTGTTTTAATTATGAAAAGTGTATGTTAGTTGTATTTAGACCATAAAGAGAAGTACATATTTTTTTTTATTATATTAATATACATATATATATATATATATATATATATATATATATATATATATATAGATTAATAAAGTATCTGTCGAAATGTATGGCTCCAACAACTACGTTAAAGAAAATTATGGGTTAATTTTGGTTACTCGAGGTGTTGATGTTGCCCTTTAAAAGACATAAATATCGATTACATATAATTATTATTCATTAAAGTACTCAATAGGATATTTTTAAGATGTCGATAAGTGTTTGCGTTTAATGTACTTAGTAGGGCCGTGACATTTTATAACTACTGTGCAATTAACGGTTTTAAAATTTAAATTTCGAAGGCTGTAAAACAATACTTTTATCTTATGCTTAATCTTAAAGTGATTAAAGTTTATGTATTATTTGTTGAAAGCACTTTTGAGTTAAGTTTCTTTTTATAGTAAAGGAAGTTCATATGATGTAACCCTTACCTTCCTATTCACATTTGAAAGTGATAAAAAAAGTATTTGAAATATTATTTTTATAGAAACAGTCATCTATAACATTAGATTAAGAGCCCTCTATAAGTTTTGTTACATACTAAATTAACATAATCGATAAATCTGTTTAGGTGTTCATACAAACTTTAGTACAAATTGTCATACTAGAATTGCGTATTTAATTTTTTTCTGAAAGAAAGAAATGTGTCTGCCCTACGTCAAAGTCATACATAATACCTGCTATACGGTTAAGGTATAATAATAATTAAGTCGATATTAACGGTTAATATAAAATCGCAATAAAATTATTTACATTTCGTTGTGAAACCCATGCGTTTTCGTAAAGTAGGTTAAAATACTGTCAAGATTGCAGACTTTTAACGACATAAGTGGCAAGTTTGAGAAATAATTAATTTCACTTCCATTAGCTGGGTTGGTAGTGGTTTGGAAACCCACCTCCAGGGTCTCTTATGCGGGTTGGAAGCCACCCTTGTTTTTAAACTCAGGATATGCTGTTGGCCATGCTGCGGCATTTTGCTCAAGCTCGTGGGACTCAAACTTAATTTACAACCCAACCCAATGAAACCTGACGGATGCCTTCAGTTTGCCAATGGGTGGAGGCAGGTAATAGCTTTGACGGCTCATTGGTCTAGTGGTTAGTACCCCTGACTGCGAATCCATGGGTCCCGGGTTCGATCCCCGGCTGAGACAAACATCGATGTGATGAGCATTTGGTGTTGTGCTTAGGTCTTGGGTGTTTAAATATGTATTTATATGTGTATCTATAATATGTATGTATATTTGTTGCCTAGTAGGTACCCATAACACAAGCTTCACCAGCTTACCATGGGATTAGGTCAATTGGTGTGAATTGGCCAATAAAAAATATAAAAAAAATAGCTGAGAACAAACCCACAACAAGTGGTTTACACCACCACGCACTTTAAGGAGTGGGACACATAATGAGATGTCTTCCTGTATCATCACGTGGAAAGCGAAAGGCTTGCTAGTTTAGAAATCGCTAAGACCTCTTATGTATTGTAAGTACAATTTTAAATGTTTTTCACATAAGATTGTTCGTACCAAGGGTACACATGTTATTGTACATATATTATATTGATAATACTATAGAAAAGTTGTGTTTTGTTATTAATTAAATTCTATATTATTAATATTATTATGCAACCTCGTAATTTGCTAATGACATATTAGGTACTCATTAGCCCTAAGATTAGATTTAACATTTTTATAAATTTTTATTTTGGTTGAAATATTTTGTTAGTTATTTATGTATTCGTTTATTAATACCTAAACATAACAATTTACAATTTTACCGCTATCACCATTTCAACCAATATCGAAATAACACTTAACACTCGAATTTCTTAACACCCATTCAAGAGTTTAATTAAGGATTATCGAATAAAGTGTCAACTGATATGTTTTCACTCTTGTTCGTTTTAATGGCAATAAATAAAATTGAGAGTATGCAATGAGTAATAAAATCAGTCGTTCTACGAGAAAGCTTATAATAAATAAGTTTATGTAACTTCGCTACACATTTTGGAAGGATTGAAATCAAGAAGTGTTCACGTTTAAACCTGTATCTTTATTTTAGTAATAAGTCTCAGTAGAAAACTGATATTTTTCTTTAGGTACTTTGGTAACGATTGTTGAGTTACAATTTCTTTAAACCGTTATAACAGCGGAGTACCCTGATGTACAGGTCTCCCTAGACTTAGGGAGCGTTCAAGTATTACGTAACGCAATTTTTGGAGATTATTGACCCTCCCCCCATGAAGTCGCCGTAACGTTTTTCAGCACTGTACCCAAGTCTAGTAAAACGTTTCGTGACCACCTAGTGACTCTTTAGTTACTATTATGTGGTGTAAGTAGAAAATAATATTAAAAATAACGCGTTATTCAATCCCCGTCCCGCATCGTAACGTTTTATAAAAGGACGTCTAAAACGTATTGGATTTGAGAGACGGGAGTCGTACAGGTAAAACCCTGAATTTGTCCCTGATTCCTCTAGTCTAGATTCAATCAAATGAAAGAATTCGTCAATCAAACTTCCAAGAGCTGTCAAACCATTTTTTCTGTATGACATATTTGACAGCGCTCAAGACGAGATTATAACTTGAGATAAGAAGTCTGTTAAGTCCGTAAAATAGTACATATTATATAAAGATTAAAATTATTGTTATCACAGAGTTTATAAATTTTAATTGTGAAATTTCGTTAAACAATGGATTTTTAATAATAATAATAGTGAATTTTAAATACACAGTATGACGTATGTATGCTCTGAAACATAGATAGCTCTCGGCGTTCATAAGCAAAGGACACTTTAAGCAGTAACGAACTGTGTATGTCGTAAAATATCAAAGACGTCTATTGTCTGACTTTTTAATTTATGACGCGAACAAAGGTACACTCTGTCTTTATCTTTTAACTTTCAAAGTAATAACGTTAAAGGTCACAGATAAAAAACAATGGAAGAATTGCGAAAATCATACATAAAATATTATCGTAAATAACTTATGTATAATATTTATATTAAAGTAACAGGAACTATGTTTTCCAGATGTTGCCTACCTGTAACTCGAGCGCCAACTTAGAGAATTTCAAAATTGGAATTCTAGATTCGAAATACAAATACCAATTTTCAAATGCAACAGTAATGTTTATAATGTGCCAGGACAAAAAAAAATTGTGTCAAAGGCGGTGTCATACGATTGTAGTAAGATTTTTAAGGCAGTTTTCCGCGCACCATCACTATGTGGAACCAGCTGCCCACCGATGTATTTCCGAACGAATTCGACTTAAGGTCCTTCAAGAAAAGAGCGTACCAATTCTTAAAATAATGCAACGCACAACCTCTGGCAATGTGTCTAAAGGCGGCGGTATCACTTAACATCAGGTACCTTTGCTCCTGTTTTAATTGTGTTGTGTTAAAATTAAACTAAATAACTTTATTAATATCGTGTTCCTAGTTTTTGAATTGTTAAAAAAAAAACAGTTTTACGAGAATATTCCTACAACGTGATTTCCTATAACACGGTCCGTTAATGTATACGGTTTACCTTAATAGGCTAATTTAATTCCTTAACCGTGCGGTTACCATATGATATAAGTTTTTATGAACAAATCGCAGGCAAAAGCTAGTATAAATATATGACTAATTAGTGCGCTGAGGCAATGACCTCATAAGGAACTGGCTTAACCAGAACCGTGTTTCCCGCCAAAACTGAAACCTTATACTTTTAAAATTCTGCGCGGGAGTCTCGATAACCGACAAGCGTCTACTATTTGTTTTCTTTACGTCTGAGGTTTTATTTAAAATGTCGGTTTGTAAGTGTTGATTTACATGTTAATGAAACTATTTTTTTTTTAATTGCATTATGGTAATTTTAAAGGTCGGATTTCTTTTTTCGCGATTTCCTTCTTGAAGAAGGCCTCAGCGTGTGACTCTCTGAGGTCGTAGGTTCGATCCCTGGCTGGGCACCCTAGTCCATTGAAAAGTTACATTTGGGGTTGCGTTTTTTAGAGGACGCAATTTTATTTATGGAACATGTAGGGGGGGTCAATACAAGCTTAACTCCAAGTTTGTGGGGTTGGCGTGCTTGTCCCCCGGCCGCCATCTTGGATAAAGGGGTCCAAAAACCATGTTTTTGGCTATATCTCCTGAACTATCCATCGTACATAAAACTTGCAAAGACACATTTTGTAGCAAATCGCTGTGTCTACGATTATGTCCATGTAACTTTTTATCATAAATCCAAAATTCAAAAAATTATTAATAAAAAAGTGATAGCTAGCTACCATTCTAATAACTGATTGATAATATAATTATGTCGAAGATTACCTTGTCTGTGGAATAGGCCTACTAGGAATACCAATAAGTAAAATTGTAGGAATAAAAAAAAATAAAAAAAAATATATTTGGAAAATTTGTTTAAAATAAACGAGAGATCTTAAAAGTAAGGTAAAACTGCTGTTTTGATCGGCTTGTCATGAGCATTGACGCACCTAGTCAACTTTAGAAATAGAAAATATTTTCACTTTTTTTACTTATAACTTTTTAAATTTTGGATTTATGATAAAAAGTTACATAAACATAATTGTAGGCACAGCGATTTGCTACAAAATGTGTCTTTACAAGTTAAATGTAGGATGGATAGTTTAGGAGATATAGCCAAAAACGTGGTTTTTGGACCCCTTTTTCCAAGATGGCGGCCGTGGGACAAGGGTGGCGACCCCACAAACTTGGTTTTAGCTTTACACTGACCCCCCCTACACATCAAAAAAATAAAATTGCGTCCTCTAAAAAACGCAAGGTTAGGCCTAAAAAATGTAACATTTCAATGGACTACCCATGGAGTTTCTTTCTATGAGCGCATTTATCAATCGTTTGAACATATACATATCTGTGGTCCATCTAAAAAGGTTGTACGTCTATTGATTCTCTTTTACTTTTTTATTTATTTATTTATACTTCGTTACAGTTATAGAAAAACAAATAATTATGTTATTTTACAATCAATAAATATGTTAGTTATACATAAAAATTATAACGTATGTAAGCAACGGGCGGCTTTTTCAGTAACAAGCGATATCTTCCAGACAACCCTAGAAAGGGAAAAAAACTAAAAAAGAAATATGATGCGTAAAATGCAAGAAGTGTATAACCAAATCTTATGAAAAAAATTATAGAATCACAAACTTTAATCTAAAATAATAAGAGCTTTTTTGTTTTTTTAGTCTATTAGTAATATTATTATATATATAATAAATATCCTGGAACTTAAAATAGCCATTTAATATCTTATCATTCAAGTTACTTTGTATATACTCGTAAACACGACAAAAATACACATGCTTAAAATTCAGTTAAATAATGCTTCAATATCTACCTGACATTAGACCCATAAAGTTAACTCCTATCAAAAGCGTGGGTGAAGGCCAAAGATCCCATTAGCGATAGACCTAGGTACTGTGTATATAAGATTTTATGTAAGTTTGTTTCATATTTTATTAGCGGTGTCAGTAGTTAATTCGGTGGTAGCGTGATTCGCTTGATAAATAGTCCATTACAAATTTTCAATCCTAACCAGCGGGTTTTTAGATAAGCTAATAACAAAAAAAAAAAAACAAAAATCATTTATTCATGTAGGTAATGTACACTTATGAACGTCAAAAAAAAAAGAAATATACATTAAATGTTTCTAATTTTACATTTACTGCCAGTTCTCAAACAAGGGCTTAGAACGGAAGAGAAGAACTGGCAATAAACTCTCCGCCACTCTTTTTAATCGCCAAGTTTTTGTTTTACACAACGTTTGTAAGGAGCTGCAACCATTATAATAGATGTTCAAACACCACCAAACAAACATAAATTAGAACCATAAATTATTATAATATTTTTTGGTAACCAATTGGCGACGTACCAGCGAACCCGCGAAACGATTATTCAAATTTTAAAGTTATTTTATTTTAAATATTTTTCATATTTTACTAAAGACAAAAGTGCGTAGTAAAAAATATAAACGTAATAGATATATATATGTCTCTGGCTATTAAAATGTGACAGATCTTCACGAAGAGCATTATTTGTTAAATGTCTTATCACGATCTTAACATAAAAGTCAAGGTTAGGAAGAGGATATTTTAATAAACCTGTTTTTCTCACGATTTTAACCTTTTTTAAGAACTACCAAGAACATTATAATATCTTTAGAAGATTGTTATAAAGTTTTAAATGCCAAAAATACAACCATGACAGAACTCATACACAATGAATATGTAAAGATGTTATATATTTAATAATGCAATATCGGTTTTTTATTAATTGTTAAATTTGTTTGAATTGACACCAATAATATGAAAGATGTTGACAAGTATAATATACTATGCAACCGTGGCAGGTAAAGTCTGGTTGAGTAGGCCTTGTCGTACCTGGACAAAATTCAATAGGTACAAGAGAAGGGACCAGTTAAAAGTACCCATAACCAACGAGTATGGTGAATGAAGGTAGAAGAAGCAAGCGAGGTATGTCAGGACAGTAGAAAGTAGACCCGTGGTCTCTGCCTACCCCTTGGGGGAAAAGGCTTTATTGTTATTCCAACTTTAGTCTAGTCATTGCTGTTTCTATGACCCGCGCACCTGACGGTCCTAAATTTGATCGGCAAAACACTTGTTTCGGTTTGCCAGGAAAGTTATCAGTGAAAGTCAAAGTCAAAATCATTTATTTATTCATATAGGTAAGACAATGTACACTTAATATAATATATGTATATATATATTATATATGAAATGCTTTAAATTTTACATTTACTGCCAGATCTTAAATCAAGGGCGTAGAACGGAAGAGAAGGCAATAAACTCTCCGCCAGTCTTTTTAATCGCCATGTTTTTTGTTTTACGCAACGTTTATATTATACCATGTTCCACATGACATCTTAAGTAATAAATACTGATAAAATAAATTAAAAACAAAGATTTGTCCTCTATCAGCAGGAGGCATGGTGAAGTAGGAGCACGCACTTACTCTCGTAGGAACAACACGCAAATACATAGTCGAAATAACTAACATGCAGAAGATGCTCTCTCTCTCTCTCTTCAGTAGCTCATGTCTAAGCGTCATGGTCAGAAAGGAAATATCTGGAGCGGAATATCTGTTTCCATTGGTTTCTGTCTCTCTCCTTACAGTGTCCAGTTTTGAGGAAGAGTCTTTCACTTGATCTGTCCATCTGGTCGGTCCATTTGGTAAACGGCTACGTGATATTTCCTTCTGTGTGCCTTTATGGTGCTACAGTTTCGATAATTCAATAATGATTTCTGCCACTCTTCTATTCTGAAGTATCACGCTTAAAGTTACAAGCACGAAAGTTACTTTAAATATCGTGCAAACATGTATTTTGTTCCACAATCGGAAATAGATCACACAATGAAAGGCCGAGGCCGCACAAAAGTACCGCTGGCAATTGTCTCAGCTGGCCTTTGCAAAATCGGCTATAATTTACTCCAGAATTGAGCGGTTTTGCTAAAGCACCCCATGATTTGTGTACACATAGCCTAGAGGGCGCTTTTCTACATTACTGTCTCGATTCCGAAATATATCGTTGTATGTCGAAATGAGAAGGAAATTGATGTTTTGTTTATCGGTTGATGTAATATGACTTTTTTCTAATAAATATAGTACCTATAATATATTTAAAAATATTTTTGCCAAATAATATGGATTTTCGTATTTATACCACAACTTGACGGGCTTGCAGACCCAGCAGTCTTAAAATTATACCTAGTTGAATCTATACACACACACACATATATATATATAAATGAATTACTGTTTGTTTGTCTCGCTAAAACTCGAGAATGGCTGGACCGATTTGGCTAATTATGATTTTGAAATAATTATGGAAGTTCAGGGAAAGGAAAATACTAAAACGGGTTTTTTCAATAAAACCTGTTCCAAACCGGGTAATATTTACGTCGTTTTTATGTCGTTTTGGAAATAAAAAGTTCTCACTTGGCTGTCATATTGTTATTTTCAGAAATTTGTGTTTCATAACTGTAGTATGAACGATCGCTTTGGTCTGTTTTAAAAATGTTGTATTAAGTTTTGACACAAATATATGTAGGTCATACGAAGTTCATTAGGTCATCTAGTAACTAGTGAAAACCTTAAAAAAGGGTACTGCTATTGTGAAAATTTCTCATAGTACGTAATCACTCACAATTATTATACCACATACTCTGGCATTGCATCTACAACCGCCAAAATATAAAGAAAAACGTGTTTAAGCACGGCCCACATTCATGTTTGTTGTTACCAAATAACTGTTTTTGAGTTGTTAGTGTCAATCATAAGTTCAATATCATATACCGTACGTACGTCGACGTAATGAATGTCATGTTAGAAAATTTAAATTGACCGTAAAAATCTCATGCGAAACTTCGTGTCGCTCTTACGTTTAACCAAAATGTTTCTAACTGCGTCGGTAACTGATTTAATCATGCTTAAAATCCTAATAATCTATGTGATATTGAGATAAAAATTGTTTTTACGTATATTACCTCCTTACCTCTTGATATCAGACGAGCTCAGTATTTATATTTATGTAAAAATATTATTTTTGAATTATCTTCTGCCTCGTAATTAGCTAATTATATATATTAATTATGACTCATTAACCCTAAGATTAGCATACACGCATACATTTTTAATGTTATTTTTTTATTTTACTTTTGTTTTAGTTTTTTTAGATGTTTTATTGTTTATTATTTATGCACTTCTTGTACTTTACCCTCCGCAGGCGTTCCTTATTTTATTTTTCCATACTAGGGTTGCCAGGAAAAAATAATTTAATTATTGCTTGTTAACAATAAGACTGTCCGTTGCCTAATAACTTATGTAACCTCCTTTTTTTATATCAATGTTTTTGTATAAAGTATTTTAAAATGTAATTATATAAATAAATATTACCTTGTTATTCAGTTTGGTAGATGTTTACCATTCTTTTTGATATGAAATTAGCAAAGTATTTATAGCGTTTACCTGAATATGAAAGCAGCGATGTTGAAGATATTTGGGCTAGGTTTAATTTTATGGGCCAGTACGTATACGTTTGTGTTGTATATTTACCACCTTCAACTTCTGAAAAATTGTATATAAACTGGTTTGATCATGTAAGTAATATTGTAAAGGTAGTTAGTAATAGCAATAAGATTTTAATATTAGGAGATTTCAATTTTTATAGCTGTAGTGAAAGTTGTATAATGAATTTTAACTGTTTCCTTGCTGAAATGGGCTTAACTCAGTTCAATAAAATATTGAATAAGAACGGCAGGGTATTAGATGCAGTCCTTACCGGTGAAGAGTCGAGTTACAGCAGTGTGAATGTGGTAGCGGTAGATTCAGGTGATGAGTTATCCCGAATTGACGCTCATCATCCACCCTTAAAAGTAACTCTTAATTACAATTTTTACCAGCCTGCGCAAACCCGTGAACCATCGAATATTACTAACGTAAATGAATGGAACTTTAATAAAGGAAATTTTTTGTCATTATTTTATATTCTTGAGGACGTAGACTGGAGTGAATTACTTGCTATTGATGATGTCGACGAAGCGGTGGAACATTTTAATAGCATTCTATATAGCTCTTTTGATCAATGTTTTCCTAGAAAAATTCGAAAGTTAACTAAACAAAGGGTCTACCCTGTATATTTTAATAATGAAATCATCACTAAGTTAAGAACTAAAGCGCAGCTCCATTGGCAGTGGAAATTTCTTAATGATAATAACGCGTGTTTAGAATTTAAACGTCTTAGGTCAATCATTAAGAATGACATTCGCAAAGCTAACATTAACTATTTACATACCATCTCATTAAATTTGGTTAATAAACCTACGCAATTTTGGCAATATATTCGTTCTCTTAGAAACCCAAAAGCTAAAGAGTCTGCAATTTCTTATAATGATGTTGAATATTATGGTTGTGACGCGGCAGAGGCATTTGCTAGTCACTTTAAATCGGTATTTCTGGCAGATCACCCGAAACTAATTCCAGAAACTGCCAATCATAATCCAAAAGCATACTCTAATCATTTTGATATCAAAAATTTCGAAACAGAAGTTATTATGCGTAGTGTAAATAAACTAAAATCTAATACACCTCCGGGTCCAGATATGATTCCGGCTTATATAATTAAAGGACTGGCAGAATATTTAATATTACCTATATCGCATATTTTCAATATTATTTTATATTCAGGGGTCTACCCAACGTTATGGAAGACATCCCGCGTGACCCCAGTTCCTAAAGCTGATTGTAGAAGCAGAGCTGAAAACTACAGGCCTATCGCGATTCTGTGTACGCTGGCGAAGGTGTTTGAAATGTCCTTACACTCATTAATGTTGCCTAAATGCATTCCCCACATCACTCCTTGCCAGCACGCCTTTCTTCCACGCAGATCAGTTAATACTAATCTATTGACTTTGGCTGACATGGTATCGCGTGAAATTGATAGGCGGTGTCAGGTGGATGTAGTGTATTTGGATTTCCACAAAGCGTTTGATAGAGTAGACAACGACATTCTTCTCCAAAAGCTGGCCGCAATTGGGTGTGGACCTGTTCTGCTTAAGTTTTTTTCTAGTTACCTATCAAATCGTAACCAATATGTTAAATATGGACAATATATCTCGCAGCCTTATCCGACAATTTCTGGTATTAGCCAGGGTTCAAACCTGGGACCGTTGCTATTTTTAATAATGATTAACGACCTTCCAAGCGTTATCAAATATTCCAAAATACTATTATTTGCTGACGACGTTAAGGTCTTTAAAATAATTGAGACTGACAATGATCGTCTGTGTATGCAACTTGATTTGGATGAACTGCTGCATTGGAGTGAATTAAATAAACTCCAATTCAACTATGACAAATGTGAAGTGATGACCTTTAGTGCCTCTCCGAATAAAATACTCTGCGACTATGGCATAGGATCGAAAGTTATTAGGCGCGTAGACAGAGTCCGCGACTTGGGTGTCCTTTTCGTGCCCGATCTTTCATTTGCGGAGCATATTCGGACGATTACGGATGCTGCTTTTAGGAGATTAGGGTTTGTCCTGCGAAATTCGGTTGGTCTGACGGACACTGCCACTAGGGTGCTATATTCATCATTAGTAAGACCAATTCTCGAAACCAGCTGCGTCATATGGTCCCCTTATGAAAGGTATTATGGGGATATGATTGAACGAGTTCAAAAGAAGTTCCTGAGAAATCTGTATAAAAGAAGATACAATTTCTTTCCTTACCTCTACCCTACAAAGTTCTTGATGGGGGTGTTAGGGTATAATTCATTAGAGCTTCGTAGGGATTTTTCGGTGGTCAGGTTTGGTTTGAGTGTAATTAAGAATGAAACGGAAAGCGCATACTTGCTGGGAGAGATCATGAGGCTATACGTCCCGGACAAATATTGCCGCTGCCGGAAACATAACCTTTTCGCTGTGCGTTCGGCTCGCACTGTCCAGCGACAACAAGCTCCCATTCCCCGGCTACTCTCACTGCTTAATGGGTTTCTCGACTCTTCACCGGAGAGCGACCTGTTTGGGAAGCTTATGGGGGAGGTATACTGTGCTTTCAGAGTGTACCTGGAGGGAATAAGGGGGTAATGCTACCCTGTGTTGTAAATCTTAATTGTATTTTATTGTATTGTTTATTGTTTTTTAGTCTAAGTTTGGCCATTGTGCTGTTATTAAATAAATAAATAAATAAATAAATAAATAAATAAATCTTTTTTTTTTCAACAGGTAAGAGCCGAACCCCCCAACAGCCAACTTTCGAAACAGTGCCATTAAATGGTAAGTATTTTATTATTAAATAATAATCCAAATCCACTACAATTCTAAATAGCTTAGCCACAGAATCCATCCTCATTATTCTTTGATTAGTTTTATTTCATAGACAAGAAGGTGCTTTCCTTCACGGTACTAAGGAGTGTTAGATGGGTATGGACAGAAAGTCCATAAGTGGCCGGGGAACTTTAAAGATAGAGTCGCACGCTGAAGAAAAGTTCACTTAATTAGGCTTAATGCTTTCCAAAATTTCTGTACTCTTTACTAAGACTTTGATTGTTTTTAACTGTTTATTTACATTCTGAAACATAGGTTATGTCGTGTATTTATATATTCTTGGTATTTTTGTATATTTTAATATAATTAATGTAAAATATGCTGCAATTGTCTCAATTCTTGATACAGAAGCTTATAGTACAAAACAAATAATAATATAACAAAAAATAAATACAACTAAAACGCAGTCATCATTTGAAGTCATAAAACAATGTATGTTCCATACATTTATAATATTTAATAGCTGTGAGGTCCAAAAGAGCTGATTAAAATATCTACAAACATAACTTTTATTATTGTTTATAAATACTTACACTGCAATGATTTGTTAACATTATTAACTACTTAATATTGATAAAAATGTGACATTAAAAATTTGGTTAGTGTAGAAAAATTGTATACATTAAATTGAATTATATTTTATTAGAATTAATCTCCGCCATTTCTGTCGGATCCTAGTACCTCGATGCTATATTCTATGTATGTTAATAAGCCATGGTCGCCAAGACTACATAGTAAGTAATATTTTTTTGCAGTGATATTAAAATGCGATATTTTTAGCTAAGATTTTCTAAGATGGCTCGTGGCTTAAGCGTTGACTCTTATTCCTGAGGTGGTGGATTCTGTGCATCAAACTTCTGATCAGACAGATTTTGTCTATGTGCGCATTTAACACTCGCACGGCGAAGGAAAATGTGGACGTCATGTGTTAGACAAAGAAGGCTCATCGAAATTATTAGAAAAAACAAATGAAGACGAAACGGATACAGGAATCTGAGGCCTAAAAACTAGCAACTAGTTTTATATTTATTTAAACCATTACAAAATTAATTCTCTTTCATTTTAGTTTATAAATGGAAAGTTAGAAATAGACTATAGAATTAATAACATTGTTCGTTCAACACGTTTCTTTGACCTACAAAGCCCTTCGTTCTAGTTTCGTTAATTTATTTTTAATTAGATGTTGTTATAGTTGATTGATAAGTTATAGTAACGGAAATAGTGATGTTTATATGAATAAAAGTAGTTTAAAATTTGGACTTTATTTAGAGATATAAATTTTTAATAATGCGGCTTATTAAATTGATAAATTTACCATGATTGTTTGGAATAAAATCTAGATTTTAATTTGTAATGTTTTTTCCTGTTTTTAACAGATACTTAATTTAAAAGTTCGTTGCTCTCGTCAATTATTAGTTGAAATTGTTTTGGAGAGTGTGTAGACGAATTGTTCGAAAATGTATCCAGCTGAGTCTCATCGAATGTCGAGGCAGAATATGAAATACCACCCATATCACCTCACCATCCGTCATTCCACAACTTAGCGTTTTTGCACGCGCACCACCACTATTTGGGACCGGATACCCGCGAGGTTTTCCGAACCAATACGTAAAAAGCGTACCAATTCTTAAAAGGCCGGCAACACACGCGAGCCTCTGGCATTGAGTGTCCATGGGTAGTATTACTAAACATCAGGTCAGCCTCCTGGCGGTCGTTCAAGTATTTCGTAACCATATTTACTGCAATTTATCCCCCTCCCCCTCTTGTCAGCAAAAATAAGCAAATCTCTCAAAAATAATAGTACATAAACGTATTATTTTTTTGTTGGGATTCTCGAAAATGCATTTCGTTTTCAAGCATAGACAATGAGTTGACGTAATCATCAAATAAGAAAATCAAAGACCCCCTCCCCCTATAGTGCTTACGTAATACATGAACCCCTGCCCGCCAGCCCGTTCTATAAAAAGCTGATTAAACTCGATTCCGGACCCAATGAAGTCAGTACAGCTAATTAAATTATGGGGTATACCTGCTGTTGCATGTATACTTTGTATATTAATATTTTGTTTCCCGTTTAACGAACATGACATCGGAATAGTACTCAGTGCTTCATTGTAAATAACATGTACATCTGCCAATAAGGAGTGTCGACCGGGGAACACAAAGACATTGATAAGGATAAGAGTGTCCGTAAACACGCTAAATTACGTGTTTTATCATTTATAGTATTTAAATACTGTCATTTACAGTTATCACACAATTTAAATTTGTGATAGCGACCTTTTCTCTTAAAACATTTTTTGTATAAAAATAAAGAATCGGTATTCGGTACTATGTGTGACTTCTGTACCTGACTGTGACCCTATATTTTGGGCCTGCCTCCGTGAAGTTATATATATCAATAATCGATATAGGTATGTGTGCTATAGATAGATAGAGATGGAGCCAGTTGGAGGAGGCCTATAGTCTATAAGAGGTCCTTAAAAAATTGTATAATATTTTAAGTGTATGTGTGAAATTTTAATATTTTGTAAAAATGGATGATTGTTTCAAGGAATAAATTATTATTATTATTCGAAAATCGATGTGTTAACAGTGCGATCCCTTCCTATTTTGTTATGGGACAGGAGGCAAACCAGCAGGCTTTTTTTTTAAATGACAGCCTCCGCCCATGGCTTGCGGGTGTGTTGCCGGCCTTTCAGGAAATGGTACACTCTTTTCTTGAAGTCGTCGTATCTGAGGACAAATGGCGCGCATTTGTAATCATCGTTTATAAATCGTTAAGATTTTTTGTATCGTTATTTAGGTTTCGAGGTTATCCCTGTGTTTGTGATTTATTTAAACAAAAACTATTTTACATGTTAGGTTCTTTAAAACATTTAAACTAAGTTGGATAACGTAATGGTACAAATTAACGAGGTAAGAGTGCGTGTGCTCAGTAGCGTGCGGTGGTGGCTAGTGACGCGTCCGGCGCGTACGCTGCCGCTCGGTCCCTCCCCTCGCGCCCGCCCGCTCCCCGCAGGTCTTCTCAGGGATGGGACGCTGTCCACAGACAATCGCCCTCATGCTAGGGATGTTCACGCGTAGCTGTGCGCGTGAACATCTTCGGCGGCCTTGAAAGATCAACTTTCAAGATCCTTGTTCTCCTCTTCTGTGATGATGTCATTCTCAAGTGGTAGTAGGCAGACCTTGTTTACGGCTCGTCGTTCAATTCCTCGGAACGTCATGAAGTCGGCCACCCTGCAGACGTTGTCAGAGCCCATGTAAAGACGCACGGCTCGTCCGATTCTCCATTTGAGAGGAGGGAGACCATCTTCCTTGAAGACGACGAGGTCTCCTTCTTGAAGATTTCGCTCATGATGGCGTCCTTTGTACCGCTGTTGGAGTTCTAGTAGGTATTCGTTTCTCCACCGTGCCCAGAAGTGTTGGCGCAGTCCCTCGATCATTCGGTATCGACAGCGGATGCGTGTCTTCAAGTCGGATGCTGGAGGTGATGGCAGTGACGTCAGCGGCCGTCCGATGATGAAGTGCCCTGGGGTGAGAGGAGAAAGGTCGTTTGGGTCAGATGTTAAAGGAGTAAGGGGTCGGGAGTTGAGGATCGCTTCGATTTGCGTAAAAAGCGTGCTCAACTCCTCGAAAGTTAATGCTGTATTCCCCGCTATGCGCTTTAAGTGATGCTTTGCGCTTTTTATGCCGGCCTCCCATAGACCTCCGAGTGAAGGTGAATAAGGTGGGTTGAAGGTGAATTTAATGCCCTCATTTGCGGAATAATCTTTAAGATCACGAAGACTTGACCGCATTACCCTACCTAATTCATTGTTGGCCCCCACGAAGTTTTTACCGTTATCACAGCAAATGTTATCAGGCTTGCCTCTTCTAGCGATAAATCGCTTTAGGCTTGAAATAAACGCTTGAGTGCTGAGATCGCTGACCGTTTCCAAATGGACTGCTTTAACAGAAAAACAAATGAATAAACATAGGTAACATTTTGAGATTTTATTACCACGTCCGATTTTATTGGAAATCATGAACGGTCCCGCGAAATCAACACCACAAGTTTGAAAGGGATAAAATTGTGAAACCCTATTTGAAGGAAGGTTTCCCATGAATGGCTCCATTGGCTTGGCCTTGTATCTTGTACAAACAATACATTTTCGAACTGTACTGCGTGCTAAATTTCTACCGCCTATAGGCCAGTATTGTTTTCTAAATGAACTAAGGAGCAGCTGAGGGCCGGCGTGAAAGAGACGAGCATGTTCGTGTCTCATGAGTATTTTCGTAAAGTGATGTTTACTATCTAGCAGAGCCGGATGTTTTTGTTCAAAAGAAAGTGTCGCATTATCAAGACGACCACCTACTCGCAATATTCCACTCTGGTCAATGAACGGAGCTAACTGCAAAATTGAACATTTAGGTTTGAGTTTATTTCCTTTATTCAAGGTATTTATTATTAATGAGTATGATTCATACTGAGAATTTTTAACCAGTAGCTCGAGTGAATCGTTGAGTTCCTTACTGCACAAGGGACTAACATTTTTATTTTTATTTTTACAATTACTTATAAATCTTAATACGTAGGCATATATTCTTATTAACCGAATGGGGTTTGAATACCTAGTAAAGTCAACAAAGGTAGATGTGTTTAATGCATTATGAACTTGAATATTGTTTTTCAATTCTGATAAATTTATTTTAGATTTAGGAGCTTGTGGCCACTCCGTTTCCTGACTTAGAAGGAAGGAGGGTCCGCGCCACCACAAATCAGACTTTGATAAATTACTAGGTTCTAGACCTCGCGACGCCATGTCGGCGGGGTTGATAGCTGTGGGTACGTATCTCCACGATGATAGAGATTGAGCTGAGAGCTCACGAATTTCGTTTACTCGATTGCACACGAATGCCTTCAAAAGCTGAGGTTGTGAATTTATCCACGCTAATGTTATGGTGGAATCAGACCAATAATAGGTACAATCAATATCGCACCGAAGAGCACTCGTCACCTTAGCTGTGAGGCGAGCTCCGAGTAAGGCCGCGCATAGCTCAAGACGCGGTATTGTTAATGGCTTTATCGGGGAAACACGTGTCTTTGCACAGAGTAATGCAGTGGATATTATGCCTTTGGGGTCCACTGAACGTAGGTAGAGACAGGCAGCGTAGGCATTCTGGGATGCGTCTACAAAGCAGTGAAGCTCTGTGGAAATGGGTGAAGCGCATAGCGCGAATCTGGGAACATTAACTGTAAGTAAAGAGTTAAGGCTACCTATCATCTGTTGCCACACATTATTTATTTCAGTGGGGACTGGATCGTCCCAATCAAGCTTGAGGAGCCACAACCTTTGTAGCAAAATTTTTAAAGCAATAGTGCAGGGACTGATTAACCCCAGCGGGTCAAAGATTTTACACGTATTTGATAAAATTACTCTTTTGGTGACCTTTTGTTGAGTACAATCAACATTTAGGGTGAAGCGTAATGTGTCAGTGTCCGGGGCCCACAGGACACCCAATACACTAGACTCTTTACAAAGATCAAGGCCTTGAGTTTCAGTGTTGTGTTGAAATATCTGAGGACAGTTAGTTCGGAATTTATGGATAGGCAAACATGCCGAGTTAAGAACTTCTATGACTTTTCTATAGATATGATGCAATTCATGCTCGGAAGATGACCCGGTCAACATGTCATCAATATAAAAATCCTTTTGAATAACTTCTGAGACAATAGGATCATTGCATTCTAAAGCAAGCTGTTTGAGACATCTAGTACTTAGGAATGGGGCAGAATTTGTGCCATAGGTTACAGTTTGTAATTCCGCAATTTCAAGGGGCTGAACCTTGTTGTCTCGCCAGATGATCAGCTGTAAATGCCTTTGAGAGGGATCTATAGAAAACTGTCGATAAAAATTCATTATGTCACCTGTAAGGACGAACCTATGTTGACGAAATCTAATCAAGATATTAAACAGTTCATCCTGTACTACAGGGCCTGTATATTGAATGTCATTAAGTGATTTCTTTGAAGAAGTTTTAGCGGATCCATCAAAAACTACACGAAGTTTTGTTGTTTCGCTGGTTTCTCTAATTACACAATGATGTGGTAGGAAGTACCCAAATGATGGTCTGTCTACTTTAGATAAATGACCAAGCCTTTCATATTCCTTTATGAATTGAGTGTATTTGTCTTTATGATCAGAGTTTTTATCAAGTTTTTTCTCAAGATTTAAGAAGCGCTTTTCGGCCATCATGTATGAATTACCAAGCGCTTGCTCTGGTGATTCCCGAAAAGGCATTTTTACACAAAACCGCCCGTTAACTAGACGTTTCGTTGTTTCCTGAAAATGATGTTCGCAAAATTCATCCTCAGGTGACATAGTGAGTTCTGAAAGTGGAAGCTCCTCAAGATTCCAGAACTTCGTTAAGTTGTCGCTAATTTCCTTGGTGAAATTGCAATGAATGACATTACTTTGTTTATGAGAGTAACTATGAAGAGGACCTGCCACTAGCCAACCGAATTTTGACTCTTGAAGAATGGGCTTATGTTGTCCTAATTTGATCTGCTTTGGAGAGATCGCGTCGAAGAAGACTCCAGCCCCCAACAGTATGTCAACGTCAGAAGGAACATAGAATTTAGGATCTGCCAACTGAATATTAACTGGTAAGTTAAGTTCGCGAACATTGACGGGAGCATTTGGTAAGTAGCCAGTTATTTGAGGTACTACATACATTTTAAGACTGACATTAAAGTGCTGGTGAAGTGAGCTTATGGCTAGCTCGCAGCTGTCAGTTATATGAACTTTGACGTTATTAATGCCAGATATACATAAAGAATCTGTATTATTACTGATTATACCCATTTTATGTTTTAGGGTTTCAGATATGAAGCATGACTGACTTCCTGCATCAAGCAGAGCTCGAGCAAGGTGAGTATTTTTACTCTGTGGATCAGTGACCCTGACCAATGCAGTGCATAGAAGAACCTGCTGATTAGAAGACTGTGCGGACAGTGACACAGAATTTGTTGAAGTTAATGTGGATTCAACGGCTGCCGGTTTGACGGCTGGTTCACTGACTGAGTGCAAGAGCGTGTTATGTCGTTTTCCGCACTCCCTACAAGTACTTTGAAGGCGACAGTCTTCCACAACGTGACCCCTCCTGAGACAGTTCGAGCAAAGGTTTAATTTTACGACTTCGTCTAACCGAACTTTAAGAGGTAAATCTTTAAAGACGTTGCAATGTACTATACTATGCTGATGCTTACACATTGGACAATTATGAATGTTTTTGCGTTTAGAGCTTGATGACGACACGAAACTTTTCGAACTTCGTGGTAGGAATGCGCTCTTATTATCACTACTCCTTACTACTTTAGGTTCAGGTTTAGATCGTTCAGTGCTATTGGCAGACATCGTCTCAAGAATGTCAGCACGGTTTCGAAGAAATAGAATCATGTCTGCTAATGACGGTAAGTTGGGCAAAGTATTTTTATGCTCTTCCCACTTCCTGCAGGTGACTGAATCTAATTTTGAGCAAATAATGAAACAAATGAGTACGTCCCATTTGTCAGTTGGTTGATCTAAGTTCTCGAGAGCTCTTAAGTTCTTTAAGAAAGTGTCTATTAAATATCTAATAGCCTTGTGAGATTCACGGAATAAAGGATCCATGCTAAATAACGCTTTTATGTGGTTATTGATTAAAATGTTTTTGTTATCGTATCGTTCACACAAGAGATTCCATGCCAAGCTATAATTTTTGGAAGTGAACTCAATTGACTTTATGACTACAGTTGCACCTCCCTCTAAAGATGATCTCAAATAATGAAATTTATTTATTTCTGAAATTGAATCGTTTTGATTGATCATGGACTCGAATGTGTCTCTAAATTCAAGCCACTTAAGGTAGTTCCCGTCAAAGGTAGGCAGCTTGATAGTAGGTAGTTTGATTGCATAGTGGTCACAACTGCCACCAGACCGGTGTGAAAGAGCACTACTCGGTCTCTGTTTGGAATCAGACTTGGAACATGACTCTATTAACTCCTGAGCAAGAGATATCAACGAAAAAAACCTATCCTCGATATCATCACGTTCATCAGAATCATCATTCAAAGCTTCTAACCTATTTTCTACCTCATCGAACTCAGAGAACATAGACTGTACCTTGTTTAGGCGATTGATTAGTTCCTTGACCTGTATACTACTTAGATCACCTGGTTTCGCAGATTTTAAAGGTGTTATGTGATTTTCGAATTTAGTTAAGCGTCCCTTCATTGACCGGCGCAGATTAATCAGCCTTTGAAACTCGATTGAATCGCTAGAAGAGCCTTCGCCTTCAAACTTATCAGCAGCATCCGCTTTAGACATGATTCGAATTTAAATTAAGTACCTAGGTACGAACTTAGGTATGTACGAGAATGGGGTACGTTTGTGATAAACACGATTCAAAAAAAGGGCAAACAATCAATTAGAGAAAGTAATCTGTGCACCAAACCAGTTGACACGGTGGTCAAGTCCTCGCGATATTGCACGTGGCAGCTCAGCACGTCGAGCTCGGTACGACCCGGGAAGGCACGATGTGCCCAGGGCAGCCACGTGATAGGCAGGCTGTAATGTCCACTGGGCAGGAAGATGATCAATCCTGGAATTCACCGGGGGTTTCACGTGAATAACGTACGAAGAAACACTTGTTGGAATAATGGCGATCTATGACACACTAGAGATTTTAGCATAAGAATTGAGGCATGAAAAAATAAAATATTATGAGAGAATGGTTTATTAGACATTAATTTTAAGTTTTTTGGCAATTTTAAGGCCTTATGTTTAACGATTGCATGTATTTTAATGGATTAAGTAAATACATGTGAGAAAATGATGACTAGCCACACCCACCTTAATTAAGAATCCTTATTTTTGCAATGCTAATGATGATTTTAGGAAGCTCGCGCTTTTAGCATTAGGAAAATTATTTCACACAAAACGTGCTATTGCGCAATGTACCAAATCAAATACCAAAGATGGCGTAGCCTAAGAAAAGATTTTATGCCAAACAAATTATTGCAAGCTAGCAGTGATGGAAACACTACGATAATGAACTTACGAAATAATTAGCTGGAAAATAGTAAAGTGTCACGCATGTGGCAATCATGCACGAGTAGGGATAAAGGACCAAACTCGGTAGGCAAGAGCCCATGCGCACACTGAAATGCTATTGTAAGCGAATCACGCAGATATTGAGCTCGCTTCGATACAAATCGAAGGAGGAAAGTATTTGGAAAAAGAATGGATAGGATGGCACTACTTAACTGGCGATCTTGTATGTCTGGTGATGGCCGCGTCCGTCCTCCTGGATCCACCTTGTCCTGTCACGGTCGCCAATTTTGTTTGTGATTTATTTAAACAAAAACTATTTTACATGTTAGGTTCTTTAAAACATTTAAACTAAGTTGGATAACGTAATGGTACAAATTAACGAGGTAAGAGTGCGTGTGCTCAGTAGCGTGCGGTGGTGGCTAGTGACGCGTCCGGCGCGTACGCTGCCGCTCGGTCCCTCCCCTCGCGCCCGCCCGCTCCCCGCAGGTCTTCTCAGGGATGGGACGCTGTCCACAGACAATCGCCCTCATGCTAGGGATGTTCACGCGTAGCTGTGCGCGTGAACACCCTGTGAACTATAATTATACTGTAATTAATTTTATTACTTAATGTTCTACAATTATATATAATTATACAATCGTATAATCGGATTTCAAATATTTGCACTCACACATACATGGTTTATGTATTCACTTTGATGTGGATCTAGTAAGTATTTTTTACTAAAGGCCTTCTGAAACGTAGGTAAGGTATATGATTCTTGTAAAAGCGAATAAATACATATATACATTGCCAGAAGTCTTGCAAGTGCGTTGCCCGTCTTTCAAGAATTGATACGCTCTTTTCTTGAAGGCCCCTTAGTCGAATTGGTTCGGAAATACTTCAGTGGGAAAAACTTTCTTAAACAAGTTGAATTATAAGCATGTGTGCGGTGAATCTAACATACGACAATCGCATACCAGCCAATAAAGATTTGGCACAAGACATGTTTCGGCGGGTTTGTGAACTAAATATAAACGCCGCAGTTATCTACTGTCGAAATAGATTCAATTGTTGCTTTGATGATGGAATTTGGGCGGCGAAACGGTTCAAAGGTCTTATAAGATGGCTTTATACCAAATACAAATTAAACCATTAACAACACTGTAAATATTATATCAAAAATATTAACTGCGAATAACTATTACTTAAGAAGAGATGTGATCCTCCAACTTAAAGCGATCCTCTAGTTAGACCATTGACTGGTCGGTTCTGAGCCCTAGTCCAGGAGTTGTGATAGCGTGATTCGGGGATTAAAGTAAGTACTAGAAAGCAAGGCTGTACAAGAGCCTGATTTTAGAGATGAGGCAATGAACATGTGTCTCTCAAAGCTAATCCCTTGCAATGTTATGGAGAGACTGGAATAGGCTTCCGGAAAGTGTAGTCAGTGCACCATCTCTGAACACCTTTAAAAATAGATTGGATAGTTTCTCCAAATCACAAAATACACGCGCATCAGCTTATTAAAAGCTGCCAGTGTGTTAAGATACATTATAATAATAAAATAATAATAATACTCTTGCAATCGGGTTCGCAATTAACAAGGCTGCGACCGGAAAATGATAGTCGAAGATTTTATTTAAATTCGTAGTTGAATGAAGGCTCCTTATAAATTGAGTTTGTAGCAAAATTGTCTTGTATTAATGCTTTTATTAGCCGGTGTGTAGAACTTTTAACAGGGCTCTGTTCCGTCAGGATTAATTCGGTCGAATCATCGTGATGATGCTTAAAGCTTTTCTCCGTAAATGGACAAAAATGCAATTAATTTTTTTGACATACCGGACATTTATATTTCCTTTTTGTGTATCGCGAACTTTTTGGAGATATTGATGTCTTTTAAATACAACTGTAGTATTACCTTGCGGTATTATCAATAGTTGCTTGGGTGACACTATCGTAATTTTCTCAACTTTAATTAAATATAGCCTCTATTCATCAGAATTCTAATTTTGAAAGAATTTTGACGTGACAACGTCTTATAAATCGATTGAGCCGGCTGCACGCACGGAAAAACATGACTTATGCGGCGTTACCTCGCTCTGAGGCGTTCCATTTAAGGCTTGAAGTGCAAGCGAGAGCGCGAAGCGACAGAGAGGCATAATCGGACTCCGCGCTCTTCAGCGTTCGACATCTGTCTCTTTCCTACTTGATTGAGCGATTCGTGACGTTGTCACGTTCAACTATCGTCAGTAAACCGACTTTACAGACAACCGATTTTTTAATAGCCCAGTAGTTTAAAAGCCTATTCAATGCAAGCAATCAAATCTTTCCTCATATTAGTGTAGATGTAACGGACCTATGTAAAACCCGATTTTATTACATAAAACATTATTTACTAAATCATCGCGTCATCTTAGCGAGTTTACATTTTCATTATCATACGGCCGTAAAGTTAGCGATCATGACCTACACTATGCTGTAACCGTATACGGACAATGACTTTGACATAGAACCGAGAATTCCGAAGCACTCCGATTTATGTTACAAGCAATTACTTACACGGCTGGTTTTACGTCTTTTGAAATTGATTTGTCGATTTTTATTATTTTCATGCTCCTGCTAACAGAGTGTTTCGTTATTACTTTGAATTCAATAAATTCTTCAGTGCCCTTATTCGTACAAAATAGATAATTTGAACTGCTTTTATTGTGTAAGATTTGGCATCCGTTTTAAGTAAAAAAAGTGTTTAGTTTAAGTGCGTGCGTACAAAGTTCTTTGAAAAACTCATTTTTAAGCCTTGTTCATATTTTAGGTATTTTAGATTTCCGAGACTTGGCGGGAAAAAGGAAGATACGTTAGGAATTTAATTGTGATTAAAATTTTAAATACAAATTATTATTTTTTTTTAAATTTATTTCTTCGATAATACAAACACGTGGCATTTTAATTTTCAATTCGTCATTTGAGATTTCAATAAATTATTTTGCATAAAATATAAAATACTAATATTTCATAAATTCTCTACACGACATTTTAATTTTAAAAATAGAATGTCTATATGGTAATTCACCCTTCTCACTCTCTCTCCATCGGTCTCACTAGCCATCTCCCTTTTCTTCGACAAAATCCCTGCACATCTTCGTGACGTTTTCGTAAAAAATTACCCTCATGCGCCTAAAGAAGTTTCACTTCAAAAATACCTGTGACGGGGTTCCCAGCTCTTCCATAACAAAGTTAAAACGTACTAATTTGTCTCTTTTCATCATAGCGTAACAGAAAGAGATGCAAGCGTACATTTCAATTAAATTTTGTTTGTAAAATAAGTTCTATTACTGTATTTAAACAAAAAACAACTGTCGCCGTGTTTTTGTTTTGCATGTGGTTTTGCGCAATTAAAACTTGCTATTTCGTGGAATATATCGTGTTCGTGATACTCAGAAAGGTAGAAATGAATTATAAGAATAATAATTTACTTACTGCTTGTTAAATTATTCAATTTGAAACAGTTATTTCTGAGGTTATTAGGTCCAATATAACAAAGAAACTTGAGCCCTATACCATCAAGATAAAGCAGTATTTACTTAAAAACATCTAAAAGTTAATAATATGTTTCTACTTTAAAAACCTTGAAAGTTCAAAATCGGATAAGAGTATATATTTTATTGTATTCAATGTTTTGCTCTATTTAGTGGTGAGGATATAATTATATATTATGAAAAAACACTCATACATTTAAGTCACGAAACGCCGTACACGTTTCTTGCTCAATTTGTTTTGAAGGTCGTACTATTGTTGAAGCTGGTAAGTGGTAAAAAACTTTAAAAACATTATTATTATTAAGGTACATATCAACTATAATAATTCAAGTTCCAAGCATTGTTTGTTATGTTTACTCGTGAGTAGTTATCTTCATATATATTTAAAGCTATAAAGAATGTCTTACAAGCTTAGTTGCCGATTATAACAGTCTCGATATCCATAGTTCTCTCACTTTGAAATCGACTGTCCTTTACTTTTTTTTTTATTTGTCGTGTTTGTTATGTTTGCCTATAAGTGCTTATCACATTGAATTTTGTATTTTGTTATTCTTGAGTATTAGTTTGCCGAGCGTTGGCAAGCTATTGTAAATAAATAAATTACATTCAGAACACTGCACACGATAACACGATATTTTGGTACCTACAATCTTGCCTCTTTATTTTTGTAAGAAATATAATGGTTTTGATTATTGATTCCGACGTGTTCTGACATGTACTAACGGATCCGGATGATCCAATCACCGACAAATAAAAAAAATGGTTAAAAATTCACCGGGCAAGGCTTTGTCCTTAACTTCAGGCGATTGATAATCCCGCGACGGCCCAGGCCGAGGTCCGAGTCTCGCAGGAGACGCCCTTGGGCAAGATACTGGAAAACGCCCAAAACAGCCGAACTAAAGGCCCTTAAGGCCAACAGCGAGATTCTGTACAACTGTGTGTGATTCTGCATAACTTCTAATAGTGATACCAACAGCAGATACAATAATGACATCAAGGTTGCGGCATCTTAGTCTCTCACCTTACTCAAAACTCAGCGATTAAAAAGAGTGGCGGAGTTTCTTGCCAGTTCTTCTGGCCCGCTCTACGCCCTTGACTTGCGTACTGGTAGTAAATGTAAATTTACAAATAATTTAACTTATTTTTTGAGGTTCATAAGTGTACTTGTTTACCTATTTGAATAAAGTTATTTTGAGTTTGAGTTTGACATCAGTACTGCGGATACTAAAGTACTACGTCGCATTAAAAAAAACGCTATCGATATTGGATGTAACAGAGGAAGGCGAGTATTTTTCCCCGTTCTAAACATTTCTACTACAAACTAGTCTTTGTTTAAAATCGAATCGAATGTTGAAACTTGAAAGTATGAACTGTTGTAACTTGTCATTTTCTTTAAGTAACGTACGCCAGCAATTATTAGCTGTGTATGAACGATAAATATTGACTTAAATGCATACAATCAAGCACGTTCCACAGTTGAGTGCGAGTGTAATTCAGAGGTGATAAAATTGGCACTTTGCACGTTATTTGCTTAACGGAGCGTTCACCTTACTAGAACGGTAGCTCTTGATTTATTCGATATGCATATGTATCGAAAATAAATATTACGTATATTACGCGCGTTATTTGATTGCGCACTGTTACTTGTTAGCCATAATGCTAACTCATCATCTACATCATCAATACAATGAGAGAGAGTGTTCAGAGAGGTGTTGTTCGGATGAATACCTGCAGCTGAGTTTCATAATCGGACGTCGAGGCAGAATACGAAATTCCACCCGTATCACCTCGACGTCCGCCGTTCTACAATTGAACGTTTTTCAAGACAGTTTTTGCCGCGCACCACCACTTTGTGGAACCAGCTGCCCACTGAAGTATTTCCGAACCAATTCGACTTAAGGTCCTTCAAGGTACGCTCTTACCAATTCTTAAAAGGCAACGTACGCGCGAGCCCTCTGGCATTGAGAGTGTCCATGGGCGGCGGTATCACTCAACATCAGGTGAGCCTCCTGCCCGTTTGCCCCCTGTTCTATAAAAGAAAAATACAGACTTTTACAGAATTACGTTCCTAGTGACGTTAGTCAGTCTGCGTATATCATTCTTAGAGGGCGGGTGTCTAATTTTTGTGTTGTAACTACTGGTCTAATAAAATCCTTTTTTTTAAAAGGCATTTTAATTCCACGACCAAACAGCACCATACGATCAAAACACTATCGCTTGCATGCAATTTCCACCAATTCGAGAATATATTTCATAATTCATAGGTTACCTGTTAAAGGTAGGTATAGCATAGTATATAAGCATATAAATATGGCGTCGAGTCCGTTGCACCCTTGAAGGCTTTTATATTAATCGATGTTGATAGAAATACCTGATGACTGTTCGCTTTTGTCATGTCACGACTATAGATAAAGACAAGTTTTTTATGTCAAGCCAATATTGTCGTGTAAATTAATATTCTAAGGAGGCATATTATTATATCAGAAGAGTAGAAGTAGAAATTTAATTGTTTATGTAAGGATTTAGGCAGTTTATGCCGTGCTACCCACTGATTTCCGAACCAATTCGACGTAGGGTCCATCAAGAAAAGAGCGTACCAATATTTAAAAGGCAGGCAACTCATTTGCGAGCCCTCTGGCAATGTGAGTGTCTATGAGCATTTAACACCAGGTGACCCCCTTGCCCACTTGTCCCCTGCCCATTTGTCCCTTGTTCTATAAAAAATAGGGATTGTTTTTTGACCAAATTAGGGCTGGGTCTTTCCTCAAAAACATAGTAAATATAAAGTGTACGTATTAATGCTTCCACTGCAAAAATTCTGGTGCTCTAACCACTTTCACGCACCGGAAACAGTTATTTAAATAAAATATTAATATTCTTACCTAACCTAACCAAACAATAAATAATAATAGGTTTTTTGGACATGAATTCGGGCGACGGATTCCTAAATCGTTACCAGAATTTTTGCCGCGGTGGCGTTGATACGTAAGTACCGAAAAAAGTATGCAACAATCAGGGTTATTTATAGTCCGTTGAAAATGATTACAATTTCACGTATAAGATCCTACGTCATTTTATATTAGAACAGTGGTATATCTATAGAACGTTAGCTGTATACAACACGTAACTTCATAAAACGTTCAAAGCTTGACGCGTTGTAATGTATGCGGAGAATTAAGTCTAATAATGGTTTTTGTAGGGTCATCGACACTTAACCCGTGCTAGGCTATTAATTCTGTTTCTAGCTTCGTTTATTATACTTGGAATGAACTGTGGCTATAAGCTTATGTTACCAGTGGCTCTACGACCTTTTTAAGATCTCAGTATTCTGTATCTGTTTGTTGATCATTTGTTTTTCTAATAGGTAAGTATCAGCCGCCTGTGACACATGTAGTCTTTTTGGGTCTAAAACCAGCGAAACTCATATATAATTTTATTACAGCTCAAAAATAAAATATCTTAAATATAATATGTCAATAGAGGGATGACACTGCCAGAAGGCTCGCGTTTGCGGTACGCGTATTTTGTTTGATATCGATATAACTTTAATAAGATTATATTTTAGTTTATTATTTGTAGCTGACTCTAATATTAAGGAAATATAATACACAAAATTTTTATTCAAAATTCTTTTTTTACAAATAAAGGGAGAGAGAATCGTTATTTGTAATTATGGTGTACACTTATCAGATATCATTTTTCATTCTTAATTGCCAAAATTTATATGTAATAGGTATAGATTTGAATACCTGTCATCAAATTTATTTTTTAATATTGATTAAACAGGATGTTGAAAAATGTAATATAAGAGTTTTTAGACGCAACTTGGACCGTACAGTGGTATTATTTTTAAGAATTCCTTTGTTATTAAATATTTTCTTAATGAAGCCCATTATTGTATAGGAAGTGAATGTAACATTCTTCTAAAGTTAATTACCTATTAGGAAGAAAATTGTCATATTAGGTGTTGGAATCTACACGTGTTTAGATAAAATCTAAGTAAATATCTCATATTTGCACTAACTCTTAGAGTTATAGTGTGAATGTCTATATATGTATGTAGATTATAACCATGATTATTCTTTAAATTATCTCCTTGTCCAATGAATGGCCATCTGATTGGTTGAATTATGTGTAATGTAATTCAGACTTCAACTACGGAGATTTTTTTTATTAAGAAGTTGCCAACGGGCAAAAGGCTCAAATCATGTTAATTTCCGCTCACGGGTTCAATGACAGAAGGCTCGCGAGTGCGTTGCCGGCCTTTTAAAAATTGGTACGCTCTTATCTTGAAGGACCCTAAGACGAATTGGTTTGGAAATACTTCAGTGGGCAGCTGGTTCCACATAGTCGTGGTGCGCGGCATAATATATGATATGTTTGAGCCTAGTTTATTTAATCAAACACAAATACTTGTGTATATACAAATAAATAAACTTTATAGCTTTATAAAATTAATCTAACTTTGCACACACTCAGACTAGCTTAATAATGTTAAAATAATAATTATATATTGTGTCACTCAGTTTTTAACGACTAGTGATAGTTTATTTAAAAATCGTATAAATTTTACAACTGTTATTTAAACATTTATTTTCCGAATCAATTCGATTAAGTGGCATGAAAGAAAGAGCGTATCTTTTGTGAGTGTCCACTTCATCACTTAAAAAAATAAAATAAATCAGTGGCGGTACAACCTCTTGAAGTCTTGGCCTCAGATTTCTGAATCAGTTTCATGATCATTTTCAAATCTAATAGGCAAGTAGGTGATCAGCCTCCAGTGCCTGACACACGCCGTCGACTTTTTTGGGTCTAAGACATGTCGGTTTCATCACGATGTTTTCCTTCACCGTTCGAGCAAATGTTCAATGCGCACATAGAAAGAAAGTCGGTTGGTGCACAGCCGGGAATCGAACCTACGACCTCAGGTATAAGAGTCGCACACTAAAGCCACTAGGCCATCACTTCATCACTTCAAATTAGGTAAAACATGGATGAATAACCCTCATTAAAATATCATTACTGCTCACTATTGTATGTTTTAGAAATTCTTTCATTATAGACTATTGGACTTATACATTTGCTTTTTATAATAAGCTACATCTGTAAAATTCCAATATTTTTGAAGTAATCAATAACATATACTTACTTGGTTTCTGGTATCGCGTCAGTAAAAACTATTTAGTAACAAAAAAAATCCATTACTGAATGACGAAATCTGATATCACGATTTATCAAAAAACTATATAATAGAACATTAATCATACGATTTCATCTATTATCTGAGTTTCACGCGTCGCTGGCTGGCAAGTGGTTTTATTGTATTTAATTCCATTAAAATCTACTGGAGCGTTCTCTAATATAATGATTTATGATATTTTAATAAACACATTCATGGACTGCATACATAGTTCAATATGAAAATATTTAAGACATATTTCTTCATACTATAGGTTACTAGACGCAAAACAGACTGAATTTTAATTTTGGAAGTCCGTGACATGATGAAAGTTATATGGGTTGTATTAAAAGTATAAAAATTAATAAGTAAATTTTTAATGTTTTTTTTAACCTCTTATCAGACTATGTTACTATAATATCTTATTTATACACTTCGATGTTGTGCCCGAAGAACGGATAGCCAATGGGGGAAAGTCCTGGAATGGAAAAGGTTGGCGAGGCATTGGACGGCTTCCCACTAGGTGGACAGTTGACCTGGTGAGGAGGAAGGCGATGGCGCGGGAAACAGCTCGTACTGGAAATTTAGGGAGAGGCCTATTTTACATTCCTCTACACAACATTCCTCTGTACAGAACATTCCTCTCTAACGGCCAAAATTAATAATGTATCCTCAATCTATGATTATAACCAATCTTGGACTGATTCATATCTAAAGACCGATCTCCAATCTGCATGCCAATAAACATTTCTGCTATCCGATTGTTTATTTGACAAAAGATTGACAGCAATCTTTAGCGTGATCCTTGCCTCTCGACCGCGTTTCGTTCAATGCAATAGGTATGTTGTATTCAAGCATACCAAGAGTTTGGTGTTTTTGGAACGAAATAAAATAAGTAAGACTTAGGGTCTGTTTCACAATGTATGAATAAAGTAGCAAATAGCTATGCAACGTTTTGTTTGTTTTTTTGTTACGAACAAATAAAGTTACAAAATTCTATAGAAAAACATAGAACCTTAACCTTTTTGTTGGTCATTTAATTTTACTTGTAACGAAACGGGCAGTCAGTTTCATATGGTATTTTTGTTTGTTAGGTTATTGAGTATTTTAGTACATATTATTACAAATATAAATTTTTTCTGAGTAGTTTGTGTATGTTGTTTTTGTGATTCGAGGTTGGTTCTTTAACTTAAAAAAATGTCTACGCAAAAACGTGAAAGAAGCGTCAATTTCAGCTGGGAAGAAGTTGACCTTCTAACTTCGCTTGTTGCTGACCATAACAATATATTAGAAAATAAAAAGAGTGACTCAGTCACCTGGCAGGAGAAAGAGCAGTGCTGGAAGACGCTGGAGGCGCTGTTTAATAGCACAAGTGGGGTAAACTTTCGCAGTGCTAAAGCTTAAAGAGGGCTACAAGAAAAAAGTCTGCCTTGATATATGCTGAAACATATCGTACAGGAGGTGGCCCTAGTGCTGCTACTTCTCTTACCCCCTATCGAGGAAAAAGTCAAAGACATGATATTGTTGTCTGTCGAAGGAAATGAAAGTCAATTGAAAGGAAGAGCTTCTAAATAAGAGAAAGCAATGGGCATTTGAAGATAAAGAAAGTGAGCATAAAAGAGAATTATGGGCAATAGAAAAAAATATATTGTTAAATAAATTAGAAAAATTATAGATTTTGTGCCTGGAGCGAGGATGTATTGTATTAAAAATTTGTATTTTTATTTAAATAAAAGCATTGAATTTTTATTTAATTTATCTCAAAAATGTTGTAATTTATAAAATATTATAGTAATAAAGCAAAATAATCACTTATAAGATTACTTCGCATACTTGCATTTCCCACGTTGTCAATTGCGCTTTGATCAATATCATCAGCTTGTTCATCTACTTGTTGCAGTAGTTCAAAATGTTCATCTCGCATATCAATAGCAATATTGTGCAACACTGCACATGCCACTATCACGGCTTGTACACGAGATACTTGAAGCAAAACCTTTTTTGACAAACCGATTTTGGGGAACCGATTTTTTCCAAACACCATATTATGTCCTTTCCACCACATTTCTGCTTCGTATTTGAGATTCGTTATAAAGATGTTCTGCGGGAGTCTTGAGGTTTTGAAGTGGAGTTAGTAGGTAGTATCTATAGTAACAAATATTTTTGGTTGTAGCTAATATTTAAATTTTTTTTACAAAAGTTGATGAAAAGATGAAACCTGCAAGAAGTCATATATGATAGACATCACTTTGTGTAAAAGTGTCTCCAAAGCTTCTTTTGTTAACCTAAATCTTAATGTGAATTCGGCGTCAGTCAGGCTCTGGATATAATAAATTCCTGTCTTCTTATGTCTTCGCACAGAAGTTCGTTGTCTTCTTCCAGCTTCAGAATTACTATCCCAATCGGATAATTGTATTTAAACTTCCAAATCACTATCACTAGAACTGGAAGATGACGAAGATGAATAAATTTTCCCAATGAATATTAAGTTAGGTCGCAATCCCAAACCCAAATCATACGTTTCACCGATAGCAATCCGAGATTGATTTGGCCAATCGAAGCAACTGTTAAAATGGACAGATAGGTTGTTGGCATGAGGAAACATTCATTTTCATACAGAGGGCAATCTTCAATCTCTTATCCGCCCTCTGAACGATTGGTTGAATAATTAGATTGGTATCTCAGTCCATGTATTGAATATTGGCATGCTTTTCTTTAGAAATGGATTGAATTGTCAGTCTATGACAGCTAAAATTGGATTGAGATTGCATATTGGTTTTGGCCGTAAGTAATCAATAAGCATGTAAACGTATCAAATTAAATTAAAAACAATTTTAGCCCAAGACGCTCAATGCGCTGGAAGTTGCAATTACGTCATGAAATCAGCACAAACTACAGTGCTTGCTTAACCAGCTTAATTGGCCTGACAGAGGAGTTTATGAAACAGTAGGGTTGTCAAAAAACGCACACAGTTTCTGATTTTGCTGACTTAAAATTTCGCCCAATTTGCAATAAATTTACTTATAGTTTGTTTATTTATATGATATAGCTTTTTTTTAAATATTTTCAATTATTGTTAAATTAAAAATATTACACCATTATACAAACGAACATTATGTACTAACAATGACAATTAACTAATAATTTGCTTGTTGACGTGTGTGTGGGAATGTGCAATGTGAGGGGGTGTATAAGTATGTTAATGTGTGCGTTTTTAGGTGATACAGTGTATAATTTTAGAATACATTTATGTATGTGCATGGCAAGGGTTTAACCCTCCTTATATTAAAGTGTTGACGTGATTTTTTTACTATCCAAGATATAATTATGTATGTATGTGTTATTCCAGTATGAAAGACATTAGTTTTTTTTATGAATATCCATTACAAACTCAATTACCAGTTTGTAAAAATTGTCTTGATAAATTCATATTTTTGTATGAAATTCTAAATGCATTTAAAAACCTTTTATACGTTTATATAAATGTATGTATATAGTAAATATATTGGTTGTCTTTAAACGAAGACTAATAAATAATATACTATAAATGAGAGCGCTTATTTCAAGTGTTCTACTGCTAAATTTATAGCCTGCAAGTCACAGACAACAGATAGAGCGAGCGTTATTAGGGTTTCTTTAAATTAACCTTATTACCGGCATTCTGGTAACTGGTTTTTAGTGCAAAAGCTGGGGTACGGTAGGTGTGGTCCAAGTAATTACACAATTGTTAAATGCAAACCAGCTCAAATAATAAGAAAAACTTTTATTTTTAATCCAATTATAAAGAAGACCTCCATTGCCAAAAGAGTGCAGATCGTTTTTTCTCGCCACGCTCAACGATATCATACGCCGTTCTTTTGCCACTGGTTCTAGCAATTTTGGAGTCAACAGGCATCGCTAGAGACGGTGGCAAGCGGCCGGAGGGGATGTCTTTGATCCTTTGGTGGATGGGACGGGATTTGGTATGGGATGCTACTTGTGTTGATAGCCTCGTGTCTCACCGCCCTCGGACAAGCACAACAGCTGGCGCGGCCGCAGAGCAGGCAGAAATTAATAAAAAAGTCTTTCCTCCTGCTTTGATATTGTTCCCTTTGGACTAGAGTCTTGGGCCGTGGGGTTCAAGTGCACAGGCTAATTAATGATTTGTGTTGGCGCCTGGTAGATAGTACCGGTGACTCAAGAGCTGGTGGCCTTACTCAATGAATAAGTATCGCAATACAGCGAGGAAATGCTGCCAGCGTTAAATGTACAATGATATAGGGACCTAACTTTTTCAATTTTTTTTAATTTTCTTTTTATTATAACTATGAAGTTAAGAATATTGTAAATATGTACTGTATATTCGTGTGTTGGAAATAGATTATATTTTGTTTGAATTGTACATTGCTGTTATACACAGACTTAACAGAACTGCTGTGAAACAAAAACGAATCGATGTCGTCACTGATTTGATAAAACATCTTACTAGCTTTGAATTCTCAACTTATTAAACAATTTTTATTACTTGCACCATACGTGAATCTGGCCTCGGTAATTGCTCTTAGTTGTCCCTCAAGTGAGCTTATTTTTTTTTAATCTTAAGCACGATGTTTGTCGATGGTATCGGTTGCTTTATGACGTCATGGTCCTGACTCACTTGGCCGTCGTATTTAGTAGGTGAATGTGTAAATGTTTTTATTGCATTTCAAATTCTTAGAGTATTTTTAGATTCTTGATGTTGCTTCCGTGATATTGATTAATTCAATTAAACCATCTCGATTTATTTATGGAAGTTAACAGCATTAATATAAAAGTTATTGTTCAGTAATTGATATAAAAATAAAAATGTATTTATACGTTTCCAACGTGGTTTTGTAATCACTTTAAGTGAAATGTTTTTGGGCCTTCTACATCCAAAATTATCACAAAGTCTGAGTGTGCATGCGTGTGCACTCACACACATGCATACATGTGTTCGATAAGTGTATATACAAACTGAATTTGAATAAATATTATTATATATGATAAATTGAACTATTGTGTTGATGAAATAATTGTTGCTTTATTCTAAAATTAGTTTTTAAACAAAAGATCTTGAAAGTAAATACGTGAAGACTAAGTAAAGTTATTCATAATCAATCAATTACCTGAAAATATTTATAGAAACAAGATTTGAGTTTATTTTGTTATAAAAGTTCAAAACAATTCAATCATATTTCCAATTCCAATCTGAAAATATTCTAACAAAAAATGCTTCTTGTCAACAACAACATACAAGCCAAAACAAAAGACACGCTTTTTCCACAGATTAACAATCTCTTACAATTAAATAAAATGTCAGTTTTGACACCTGACAGATAATTAACAATCTAAAAGAAATATAATTATGTATATACATGTTCGTTGAATATGGTAAATTAAACTTTTAATTATAAGTTACAAGTTACTTAGTGTTAGTATACATTTTAATAGAATAAAAACTCAAAGCTACTATATAAGGAAATTATTATCTTCCAATCTATATAATCATATTTTCGTAATATCCCGTGACATTTTTGTAGATCGCATAACACTTATCTGTTTGTTTGATAAGATACATGCATCAATGTTTGCAGTAGATAAGAATTGCTTATTTGTTTTATCGATTTTTCCTGGAACTAGCAACACTGACAATATTTGTACATTTTGTTACGTAACTACATGTAGCAGCTGGCGTTTGTGCTATCTTACCAGTCATAGTTGTTACCATTTTATAACCGTTCTTTCCTAATGTATAAAGGTATTTTTAATATGAAATACTATTGCTAAAGGATTATACATTCAACAGGAACTCTCGAAGAAGTAGTGACTGTATAAAATTAGAAGTTTTTATAATACTGTACCTTTACGCGGATGGGGTTTCAAATGATACCCTAATTAGATTAAATTTAGACCATTCTTTGTTTTGACATATGATTTATTTATTTATTTGTTTATTATCAACACTTCGTTGCATATACATAAATATAGTACAATTGACATAATTAAATAAAAAAAAAACAGTAGATATTAGTGTGATGACTTATTCTTTCTGAAAGGAAAGCTCTAACAAAACCTAGGATTAGGTTGTATATTATATTATTTGGAGTACACAATTATTGAATCGTGATGTTAATATTGGAATACCGTTTATCCGTTTTATTTAAAAAGGTAATGTATACTTTTATCAGAAATCTCTTGAGGGTTGCAAGTGTGATTACTATTTACCCCTAACCTTTACGATTTGGGGCATCGCCCTTGAGTCTTATCAAAGGGACGCAGCCATGACTTTATTTAAATTAAGATGGGACTTACTTCAAAACGTCTACGTTTTTATCTCTATCCGTATTGTACTGGTGAAGAGTGATTTAAATAAAAAACACATACAGTAAACGTGTTAGACAATTTATTTTGATTTTACCATGATAATACTGTCCCGATTTTCCATTCGCTTTTGCGTTATAATTAACTGAAAATTTGAATAAAAATGTGGTACTAGAGCAGGAGTTTCTTTTTCTCAAAATTTCTTTTGTCTTTTTCTTAAATTCTCAAAAATAAATGTATTTTTAATGACCTTCAATCTTCATATTTACTAATATAAAAATAACAAGTAAATAAAATATGACAATAAGCACTACAATACTTATAGTATATATACTATATCTTAATACCAGCGGATCCTACAGACGGTGTCCAGTATACGCCTTCTATACAAAAAAAATCTAATAATGAAAATCATTCTCGACTCTCAAGTCACACAAAAAATTTCATCAAAATCAGAGAGTTCAGTAGAGTTATATAAATAAAGGTATAAAATTGATTCAACAACAATATATTTATTGCATACTACATAACTATACTCGGGCAGGATACAATCGGTTTTGATAGTAAAAAAAAGTGCGTGCGTACAAAGTACATAATATGTCAGAAGTGAAAGTTCTTTGGCAAACGAATTTTTTACTTTTGTTCATACAATACAAATCTAAAACTTTAGATTTCCGAGACTTAGAGAGAGGAAAAAAAGAAGAAATGTTAGGAATTTAATTTTCATTAAAATATTAAAAGTGTCGAAAATTAATACAAATAATAAATTTTATTTTATTAATTTACTTCGATAATAAAATTCACATCACGACACGTGGCATTTTAATTTAAATTCGTCTTTAGAGATTTCTATAAATTATTTGCGTAAAATATAAAATACAAATATTTCATAAATTCTCTTTACAAAATTTTAATTTTAAAAATAGAATTTCTATAAGGTAATTCACCCTTCTCACTCTCTCTCAACCGGTCTCAATCGCTCTCTTTGACAAAAACGCTGCACATCATCGTTTAAAAATTTTACCCTGCCTAAAGAAGTTTCATTCAAAAATTGCCTTGACTTTGGTAAATTATATATTTAACGAACTTATCAAATCATTAGTGATTATCACGAAATGGCTAACGGTACAGGCAGCTCTTTGTGCGCTATCGTTCATCGATCTCAGTACTCAACCTCTGCCGAGTTCCAATTGAAAGTTATTATTAATAGGTATAGGATATATTCCATACTATAGTTACCAGTACTTGGATAAATGGATTGCGTTATACAAATAAAGCTTTTGTTGGTTTCTTTGATGAATTTTAAGTGTTCGAAATAGATATTATCGTGATTCATGTGCATTTTTTCCTTTTCGTGTGTCTTTTGTTAACAATGTTTACATGTTTTAATTGCTTTGTCTAAATAACTATACGTATATGTCTTATGTATTTTTGCACTTCACGTCATCATTTTTTTTTCTCACAGTGGTAGCTTGGAAGAGATCGCTATAAAGCGATAAGGCCGCCAGTTGCCCTCCTTTTCATTTATTTGGTCAATTTTATTATATTTCTGTATGCAACAAAAACATTTTTTTTTAATAAAATGCATTTTTATGATCCAGATTACGAGATTTCGCTATAATTACATTTAGATGCATTTTCCATTTTGTATTGCCAATTTAAATTACGCCCTCATATATTGTTTAGTGTGTGTCAAAGTATTTGATTTAACCTCTCTTAAATTCTTTCCTTATTCCTACTACTGATAATCGTGTGTATTTTTTCGTTATTAAATTCGAGTCAAGGATATATCAAGGTATAGTCGAGTCGGTCTACTATTTATTGTTAAAACATTACAAAACGGACACCGAACTGTTTTTGTTAGTAATAAATGTTATGTCTATGAATCATTCTTTGGGCAAGTGATAAAGCATGCACTTTTTTAAATACATAGGACCCCTACAGGAGCCTATCAGGAACGCAATCGGGCAGATCTGTGGCCGGAAGCTAGGTAGCAGGGGAGTGTCAAATCTCCCCTTTACTACAAAAAGGCCTGCAGCATGCACTTTAGATGACTATGGAAAGGAAACTTAAAAGTCAATAGGAAATACTAAATTAGATTCAAAAAAGACACAAACAGAATACATCTTAAATGAATGAAAAATTCTTATACGATTGTTTGGCGTGGTATCAAATTATTCGTATGTGTCCCTTTTTGACTGTTTTGTTTTCTTTGTTTAATATAAACATGGCTTGCAACTTGTATATATAATTTCAAGCCATTCATATCAGTAATTATGGTAATCTTCTAGCGAGGAAGTAATTAGCATAACGAAAGCGTTAGGCCAGTGTTTCCAAACGGGAAGTGACGTAAAATGAACGTTAATGACCGAAATAGTATTTTATTGTTCTTAATTTAAATGCAAGTAAAATGTCGATGGTTTATTGACGTAATAATTGATTATTTTGACGGGAAACAAGGGTAATTTATAGATGAGGTGTGATTAAACTGTTTTAGTTATGTGTATTGTGCTAATCATTCTTCAGATTTAATTATTTTTAGTATTATAAAGAAAAAGTGTTAATTGTGATCGTGAATAAGAAAATAATAATTTGTACGTGTACTAGTGTACACGTAAGAAGTGAGACTTCTTTATGACCTTATTTTTCGAAAAATTATCTACTATATATGCAACTTTACAGAAGTTGGTTAAATAAAGTTAAATTAGATAAAGTTTAACAAAAGGCTTATATTATCATAGACATGAATACAAATAATACAATTATTTCATTTTACCTATATTACTACTAAGATTATTACAGAATTTCATTAATTGTAATATAATTATTACTATCATTGTTATCGTTATTATAGATTTTTATTATTAATGGCTACGAATATCTTCGAATCAACCGCGGTAGGGACAAGAAAAAGATGGCGCGTAACGGAAAAATGCGACGGTAAATTTTTTCCTACGCCGATAAAGAATTTTCACTTCAATAACATAAAACTGTTATTAATAAATAATTAAATTATTCTTTGGAAGATACTCAAGTATTTTGAATTGAAGTTCTTAATGAACAATATTATGAGCTCCATGGAAGTAATTGACATATACGGTCTGAGTTCGATTATTAAAACATAATATTTCAAGATAAGCTACGCGGAATATTTTTAGATAAGCGGCGAAAGCAGAGCTTTTAAAATAATTCAGCTTAACTTGCTCTGAAAATTGTCAACGAAAGATATTCGTTCATTTGAGTTTGAGGACCTTCTTAATATTTTATTATGTGTTACGTACACTGTATTGACTATTAAACAAATAAAGCAATATCGAACATTCATTTGCATGTAGGTACATATGTAATGTATTATTTGACTTTGTATAAATTTATTTCAACCAACGAGCAATAAAACTTACAATCTAAATGCGAGAAAGGTATTCCTATACAGTGCGGAATCTAGGTATACGTAAGAGCTCTGATATCTGCCAATCAGATACTGTACTAATGACGACATGTACTCCTTCATTAGCTGCCCATCTCTGATAACCTGCTGCCATTTCACGTCGCTTCCACTCAACAGCGTCTGTACTCTGCAATACCTATCGAGACGTTTTATACGATTTATTTTGATTTAACGGGGCATACAGACCTCCTGCCTTTTAAGGGAATCAGCCGTTCATGTATATTCACATTGCCAGAGGGCGAATGCGTTGCCGGCCTTTTAAAGATTGGTACGCTCTTTTCTCGAAGGACACTTTAATAGGCAGTTGGTTCCACATACTGGTGCTGCGTAAAATTGCCTTAAGACACTCAGTTGAATTCTTGATGTCGTTTTAATTAATTACTAGTATTACCTCTAAATATAGTGCTCTTCTCAAACCTAAAGTCAATCAAATTACGGCTGTGAAGCAATAGAGTAGAAGCAAGACTATGTAGACAATTACATTACAGTGAAGGAAAATATCGTCAGGCCTTAGCTTTGACCCAATTAATGCTTGTCAAAAAATGCGGAGCACATACGGCCTATAAAGAAAACAATACCACGAAATAGATACAAAAATTTGAGGCAATGGGGCCGTTCAAGTATTACGTAAGCAGATTTACTGCAATGTATCAACCCCCGCCCACCCTCTTGTCACCAAAAGTAGGCAAAACTCTCAAAAATAATAGTAAATAAACGTTTTTTTTTTGTAGGAATCCTCGAAAATACATTTTGTTTTCAAACATAGACAATGTGTGGGTAATACGAGTAAAAAAAGTAGGTAATCTACTGTTGACGTAATCACCAAATAAGAAAATCAAAGACCTTCCCTCCCCCTATAGTGCTTACGTATTACTTGAACGGCCCCCAAGATGAAAACCCTCGAATAAACAATCCATAAATGGTTAGCAATATAAATAGTTACCCTCCTGTTCCCTATTCTAAAAAAATGAGTCCCTGAAGAAAAAAGTCCCCGTCTGTCCCTTTTCATTACGTCATAAATATGATTGAACAGAAAGAGACAAGCATGTTAAAACAGTGGCATTCCGTTTTTCTAGATCAGCTATTTATAAAAATCTTTGGTATTCCTTGTAATGGTCTGTGGGTGATAGGTCCTAGACTTATCAGGTGGAGACTGCACGACGTAGACACAGTATATAAAGCAAACAGTAATTTGAACGCCAGTAAAGCCTGCATCTGATGAGGAATGTACGAGTATGAACAACACATTGCATTCATAATATGATGTTATTAAAAGTTATTGAGAACGGTCACTTATAAGAAAACACAAATTTCTCATAATTTTTTTCTATATTTTCTTTTTAAAGTATATTTATGGAGATTTCTCAATTTTCTTATATATATATGTCAGACATAGTGTAATAAGGGAACACGATGTCATTTGTTTTATTTGAATGACAATACCACGCTATATCGCACGAGAGACGTGGAAACGATTGGGGGAGGCCTTTGTCGACAGACAGCCTGACCAAAGTGGTTGCTAATAAATTATTATTTTCGCTATGTAAATTAGATTTAAGAATACTACTGTTAAATAAGAATAGCATGTTAGTTAAAAAGGTCAGTGAATAAAGGGCTTTTATTATTATTATTATTACCACGCAATATCATAGACATCTTACAGGTTGTAAATTGTCAATGTCACAATCAGTGTCAAAGACATGTCGAAACTGCGGCATACATACTTTTTAACCCTAACTCGTCCTTAAAAGATACTTAAGAAATTAAAATATACTACATACTTGCCAATGACTTCAAGTCAATACAATGTAGATATAGGACAATGGATGGCATACCTATAGTCAAGCAATCTGTATATCTGGTAAGACGCGTCTGGGGGAGCCCTAACAGTATGCTGGCGGAAATAGCAGGAAGGATTGCCCTTACATGTGCCCTTTCCTACTAATATAAAATTTAAGACAAAATTGTTACTAACACAATAATAACTCTGATAAAAAAAAATATATTATATAATTTTCCAAAAATACTGTTGAACATATACTGTGTCTGTTATCGTTAGATGACTAACTCAACAATTATCTAGCCTGCGTTGCAACTTGCAACACCTAGGTGCCCTTAGCAATTAATTGCCGTGATAAGAACTTTCGCAAATTCAGTAGTTTCCTTAATTAAGCCTGATATATGTATAACAAATATAATCAAGCTTTCGTGAGGTTATAGGGTTGTCTAAGCGCTGGTATGGAATATTGCTAGCTATATAATACATACCTATTGTATTTTTTGTACCCACACGGGCAGGAGGCTCACGCGATGTTAAATAACTCTAAGTGTATCTTCTGTAATACTGCTTTTGTGAATTATATGTGTTCACTAAAATTTCATCCTGTCTCGCTCCTTCCAGAAGCTCAGAAGTTTCCTGGGCACTTCGCAGGTTTCACTGAGTGACCTCACTGCTTCGAGGATTTTTGTGTGTTGGAACGTCACAGCCATGCAATTCATGACTACGATGGTGACTGATTCCTCTGCACGAGACTGTCTGTCGCGCCAAGGACAAAGAGATGTTTATTATGGAGACAGTGGCCCGTAATTATGAATCATTATACAGGGTAAACTCTGTGGCGACGTCATCTACATTACGGCTGTTTATGACCTCAGGTGTCTTTTTTAGAAATATCGGCACCTCAAAAGTTATTCTTGTTAGCAGATTATAAAAAAAGTAGTAAGTAGTTGTAGTAGTTGATGTCTAAATGTGAAAATATTTCTTCGTTATAGAGAGTAGCTGTTACGTTATAAAGAATGAATTAATGGTTTTGTGTTCAACCAAAAAAATGAAACTACTTTTACGTTATAGAGGATTTTTCGTTATAACGAATGATGGTATAAAGAGTGTACACTGAATTTGTTTTCATTTTTTTACATATTAGTACTTATGCCAGCGCGCCACACCAAAGGGTCCGGATAATATCAGCCCCCTACAATAACTAAGTGACTTCCTTCTTGGCATAACTGAATGATAATGCATTATTATTTTTAGAAGTTCTTTTGTTGTTTATGAAAGATGTGACTAAATAAATTTTCTTTTCTAATTGCGCCATAGGCTCCCGAGTAGAAGGTTCGAAAATACAATTGGCAGCCGATACTTTGTGGTTTAGTAATATGGCTTTGTGACATTTTATCATTGTAATTTGAATGTTAATTTTAAATTAAAACAGAATTTAAAGTATTAGATTTCGGTTATTGCATTGTGTGTATAAATTTATTCAAACATGAGCAATTTCAAATTCAAATTGTGCAACGTGGTTTTTCATCATGCAGTGTGATTTCACTCCCTCCCATAGAACTAATCAAATCTCTTTGATGTATCAAAATTAATAATTAAACAAATAAAGCTGAAAGCCAAACTGTTGGGGTTGTGACGGATAATTTATCAGGATTCAAATTGCAAAAACATCAACCCTTTAGCTGCAACATCGAAGGGGGTTCTCCCCATGTGATCGTGTAATTGGTTAGGTTAATACGTACAAAGGATGTGCCTGTATTGCAACTGTAGTTCATTTGTTTAATGTGCTGTTCACTTTTTTGTTAAGTACGATGTTCCAGGAACGATTTGTTGTGAGTGATATTCCGTTACACCTGTCTTATATTTACGTCAGCATTGCATGTATTGTATTAGTCACAGTCACTCAAGCAAAAATTACACAAACAATGCCGAAATTTGCAAATTATCCCCGCTCGTGACTGAACTTTGGCAATCATTTTGGCATCATCACACGCCTATGAGTTCACGCTGCGAGTTATTTCGAATTGTAACCGATAATCGTCCACGGATTGGGGTACTATTGCACAATTCTCACTTACTGTACTTGTACCGCTGGACGTGGGGTCAACAGGGGTTATGCCCATTTCGCGATTTCTAACAACATTCCACGAATATTGACGTATTATCTTGTTACAAGGCATTTGTGCAAACACGGACGGCAATGCCGCGATGTGAATATTATACGCAGGTCACTAACGAAGTGGATCTGATTTAAAATCCGAAAGCACGCAGTAAAACAATAAAACAATTGCAGATAACCTTTCGCGAGAACACTAACAGCCCATAAATATTAAATGCACTTTCGAACTATATAACTAGTTCAAGAATATCGCAGATCACCGACACCTCGGTTCGTGATTTAAATACAAATGAACGGCAGACGTGACCTGCATCCGACAATCGGATTTGACTTTATAAATCACGTTTGTAACATCCCGACTTATTTGTTAGCATTGAGAGAAAGGCGATCGATCCCGTGCGCAGACGCAATCGGGGCTCAATCTAGCTTTTACTAGGCTAGCCGTCATTGCGGTATTCGACAGGAAATTAATTCTACTACTTTGAATTTGCTAAATTCTTTAGTACAGGCTTTTCTTATTGGCCCACAACGACTTACAAACCACAGCGGTTTTCTAATGTAACATATTGTGATTGTATTATATTAATTTGTAAAATAAAGAAATTAAAAAAAAAAATAGGAAAATGACGTCACTGTACGATCGGAGATCTCTAGCTGGTGTTACGATCTTATACAAATTGTTTAATGGTCAAATACAGCAGTCTTACAAAAAAATAATATTGTCGTCCCTTATTCATTCACAAGGTTCAAACCCAGCTGAATTTTCCATATTCCATCTGCTAATACCAACCTAGAAGTTCGGACACCTCTCAGTCAGATTCTTCGCGAATATATATTAGAATAAACGCTACTTATCCAGAGCTTGATATATTAGGTAGTGGGCTGATCAATTTAAAAAAAAAACATTCGTGTATTTTAGAAAATATAACATATATTGTAGATATAGCATATATATGATATGGTGTCTCTCTCTCTTGACAGTCATTCATCATGGATTGTTAAAGTTTTATTAAATACTTATTGTATTAAACGATCGCCAAAAAGACAAATAACAGTGTCGAAATCTTGTACCTGTCAATTGTCAAGTACTAAAGTACTTTATCTTGCTTCCTTTCAAAGTTTTTATCTTCCAGAGAAAGCTCGTTTCCGCTTTGGATCGTGCTGGTTCATATCAAGAGTCATCGGTTCACTGCGATGCAATCATGGCCGTTTTCACACCATTGCGATGATAACAGATTCCAGTGGATAATTCTATTTCATGTCTTGAGCAAGATTTATGTTTCTGCGACTACCCGCGGGTTTATTTAATTAATTGCTTATTGTTTGGAGATTTTCTTTGTTGTTTAGTTCTCTTACCAATTACGTAAAGGGTAGACACAGTTCTGCGTTCGCACTAATTATAATTTTTGAATGTTTAGCCTGTTGTCGGCAATTGAACTTGTCTTAGGATACGTTATGGGCGGTGCTGCTTGCTATTAATCGTGGCTGGCTTGTCAAAAACAACCAAATTCCTACATCAAATAAAAATATATACAGTTATTCTTTATACCAGTGTTTGCCAATTTTTTAGTGTCATGCCCTATTTTAGCCTTTCTAAAATTATTATACATAAATAAATATTAATATAAAATTGTACCGAAACATAGTACTTAAATTACTTTTCAAAAAAAATATGAAAACCTGTAATTCAAATAACAAATAACTTTTCTACACTAATTTATTATTTTAATATAGTGAGATCCTTGCGCTTGATTTCTGCACAGAGATTTTATATTAGCTTCTCAAAACCCCACGTTATATTCAGCCGATTTCGATTGCCCCGTTAACAATCAAATGACCCCCTTAACAATTAAATTACCCCCTTAACAATCAAATTGCCCCCCTGTGTGGCGTGAGCTTATTTTTTACTTAAGTACACTGTAGGTATTTTATCTATATGATAAAGGATCGAATTATAGTTGGAATGTTTGCGCAAGACTTAATCAGTGTAGAAAGTGCAAGCAAAGCAAATGATTGATCACTCAGCTATTCTAGACTTTATCGAATAGAATGTTTAAAGATAATATCAAATATGTAAGTCTGATACTTAACCTGATAGGGATTTTAATCCTGATTAATGAGTAAAAGTTTAATGTTGCAATGGATTTATCTTAGTTCCGCGTAAGTTTATATTTAATTTAGTTTGTTCTTCCAATAAATATTTAATTTATAAGTCTAAATATTTGCGGAGTCGAAACTCGAAGGTTAATATCGTCACGATGTTTTCGTTCACCTACAAATCGTTAATTAGGGACACTCCATTCCACATCCGAGTTTCGAACTTACGAGGTGTAGGTTCAAAATCAAAATCATGGTAAAACAGTAAATGATTTTAATTAAATTAATTAATACCTTAAATGCATTGGCTTATCAGCTACGTGTTTAACTTTACGTTAAATATGATATGCGATTTTCACTTTGACAATCATCAATGTATATAAATAAAAATAAATCTGATTCATGCCTACGGTTAATAAAATTGAATTTGTATTCTTTTTTTAAAATGAGAAAGTCGTATAAAGGACTTTTACACATATCAATTTAACGAAACAGTTATGAAACTTGGCGCCAGGCGAGTCACGACACTATCTCTGTCATCAAGTCTCGTATCGAACAGCTGTTAATATTCGCAGTGCGCAGGCGCATCTCAATTGTATGGTTTATGAACTATCAGTTAGGAAAATTTCGTTGGTTTTTTGTTATTTTATAGATGTGCGCGAGTGCGATGCCGGCCTTTTAAGAATTGGTACGCTCTTTTCTTGAAGGACCCTAAGTTGAATTGGTTCGGAAATACTTCAGTGGTCAGCTGGTTACACATAGTGGTGCGCGGCAAAAACTGTCTTAAAAACGGTCAGTTATAGAACAACGGACGTCGAGGTGATACGGGTGGAATTTCGTATTCTCCCTCGACGTCCGATGATGAAACTCAGCTGCATGTATTGTAAATGCGGTAGAACATCCAGAGTGACCCCACATAACTTTTCTTTCAAACCAAAACAAAAGAATCAGTTTCACATTTAATATTTACTAATGAACATGCGTCATATAAACTTATAAGTGTTAAGACGTGTTTGGGATATAACATTTTTATTATCAACAAAAACATCACATTATCATTCACAGTCCCTACCCTAATTACGAAAGTGGAGCGTTAAATATAAAAAATTTAATGCGTACGTGCATCGTACGATAAAGCATAATTCATTTACAGCCCTGTCTCATGCGCCCCACGTATGCACTGGGGTGGTCCCACTAATGTGCACCCACAATGTTCCACCGCGATAATTACCTGTGACTCGAATATTGATTAGGCTGATAAAAAGGCTTGATAACGATCGATATGAATGCAACTACTGTTACACCGAATTTCAAAAATTTAAAAACACCTTGATTGGAATGTTCGAAATTTGAAATTCGTATCCTTTGGCGCGAAATTGTCATTTCAATAAAAGATTGACAATCTTAATATATATAAATCTCGTGTCACAATGTTTGTCCTCAATGAACTCCTAAACTACCGAACCGATCTCAATCAAATTTGCACACCATGTGCAGTTCGATCCAACTTGAGAGATAGGATAGTTTAAATCTCAAACTATAGTAGCAATTTTAAATTATTGCTAATTATTTGTCATTTATTATTTGACAGTCACAAATCACAATTGTAACAGATGGCGCCGCGCTGTGTTGAAAGTACCAACGTTTTACATAAGATACTATTTAACATCTGTAACAAAAACCTTAGCCACAGCAACGCTTGGCCGAGTCTACTAGTAAAATTATCAATTTTTAAACGTCACTAAACAAATGTTATGTTATGTGTGTGATCACGTGTTTTTCTTCCACAATTAGATAGACGTATGGTTAACAATTGAAAACCACATCGAATCAAAGGAAGTAATTTGCTTATATAATAAGTAATAAGCTATCTTTGAATATGATACGAAAACCAATCTTGCTCGTAATAGGAAAGAAAGTATCCACACAATTATCCCTCACGTAGTTGAAAATAAAATTACTTTGTACACTATGATCAAAGAAGGCCGCACTTATGTGATTTTGAACCTTTTTCGATTGTAATAAAATTCATTCTTCTGTAAATTTTATTTTGATTACTGCGCATGTGTAAATTTTCGGAGGGAAAGTTGGTGAACAGTTTACAAATGTACTGTGGGGAGTTACATGTCTTTTTAATAAGGTTTATTTATTGATTACACTATTAAATATAACTTACTACACGTAAGCTTAGTAAGGAAATTATAACCCGAAGCCTATTTTTATCACTTTAAGTAAGATGGACTGTGGCAAATCTGTCGTCATGGCAACGACATAGATGCAGTTTACAAAGTGCAAATTTCGCGTCGCGTCATGAGTGTTGAACAAAGATATGTTTGTGTTATTGTAGTCCCAAGGTCTTAGTTTACTTAATGTTATGGAACATTGTCGAGTGTTTACGTATAGGTAAGTACAGCGAGTGATTACTGTTCATATAATAGTGTACATATATTTTTAAAGATTGCCATGTTCAAAACAATGCTTTTGTTAAATTTTGATTTAGAGGCGTTAAGAAATGCAAATGCATATCATTTGCTGCTGGTTTTTGCTGACCTCTGTTGGTAATATTATTTTGTTTAATTATTCATTGGTATATATTATATTAATTTATTTATATACAGTCTTCAAGGTGCCGATGAGTGGAATCGTTCGTGTTATTTAAGTTAGGTTAAGTTTATTCTCATTAAATCAATTGAGAAAAATAAAATAAAATACAAGTAATACAATAAAAGTAAAATATGCAATAAAAATTATATTTTTATATGTTACACATGTATATTACAGATTATATTAAAAATTATAAGTGATGCTTGGGAAATGGTATCTTTATCAAATTTATTTATTATTTATATGATATACTTGTATAAATATTATTCATTATGAAAATAAAGAGGCTATAATAATAATAATAACATTGTTACTTTGAGTTAAGTTACAGTTTTAAAGTGGAAACTATGGACCTCGCTCTCTTGTACAACAATAAACCCAAAAATGCCGCATCCTTGCCCCGGACGCGGATAATTAACACATAATTGATTCCGCTTGGCTTAGACAGAACCGGTTTATCCGGCCCTACAATAACCCTATGATAACCGCGGCCCTTGTGTCAATTAGACCTTTTAATAGAACCGCTGTACCGACCTTGATCTATTGTTTTGGGTTGTTTCAAATATTTGAGATAGTAGTGACAAAGTATGGAAAATATTAATGTGAATAAATTATTATTTATGAATTATGTACGCAAAAGTTAGCGTTTAATTGTTAAATTTTCCTCGCAGTTCAGTATAACGAACAATTCGTACCTATTGGCTGATTTGATTGGCCTAAGCACCTTTTAAAAGTCTTCTACATGAACATTTCTTAACCATATCCTATCCTGCTCAATCGTGACTTTTATAATTTATGTATATTATTAATCTTTTTCAATATAATAAGTTATTTTAGATTTAGTTTGGTAATTGTATAAAATTTTTCAGTGTTACTTGTAGTTTTATTTTTGTTGATTTTGTTATGCACTTTTTTTTCTTAGGGTTGGCTGGAAGAGATCACTTGTTAGCGATAACGCCGCCCGTTACATTCCTAATAATTTATGTCATTTGTTTTTATATGTAATGTAACGAAGTTTAAATAAATAAATAATTGTATATCGAATAGTAAATCTAATAGCATAGTAACATAAAATAAACGTTTGTATAAAATTTTAACAAACGTTTATAAAACCTTAACTTTATAAATTATATGATAAACCTATATGTTTTTACCGCTATAGACATATTAAAACCTATTGTCAGTTCACTCAACGAAGAATCTATGAAGTTCATAAATTATTTACATGCATTATAATAATAATAAAGTCACTTTAATTAATTCCATACTATTAAAAATTCTAAATCAAATGAGTGTCAGTTTTGTTGGTATACACTTCGTCTACGTTAGTTATTGTTATTTCCATTACTTCAGTTTATTCTTTTTTGGCACAGGCTTCCTCCTGAACTCACCATATTTTGTTCTTTGCCATCTCCATCCCTTTTTTTTGTGATCTTCCCACGTTTCCCATGCATAATATGGTTAAAAAAATTATTTTAGATTGTAATTATGACGGGGCTAATAAAGGAATAACTACTATTTCAAACCACATTTATGCAGATGTTGTGAAAGTTAGCTTATTATATCTAAGAGGATTATTAATATTTAATGTTGAGTTTCTAGTGAGGAATGAAGAACGTAGTTTCTAAGCAGCTATTTTAATTACCTACATTATGTCTAAGGTAATCAAAGTTTTCGAATTTTGTATTATCTTTCTTAAAGCTCTAGTAGTTAAAGCTCTAGTAGTTAAAGCTCGTAGTGTTCGATCCTAATATTTAACGTGAGCTTTTACAGGTTTTTTCGTGTAGAAACGGTTACCATGACAACAGACATCTTTAGTTTATAGTAAGATCGCGTGTGTTTTTAAAACCATTGCCCGTCTCAAACCACCATATAATTGTATTGATAAGTGTCATTCAATTATTATTTTCCCTTCCAATTTCTGTAGTAGTAGTATTCTTTTGTTTTAAATATCTCTTGTTTTTGTAAATTGGTTTCGAAAGGAAAACTGAACAAAAAGCCATAACACCTTATTCGCATTGTAAATAATGTAATTTACGTAAAGCGAACAGATGGTTCACCCCGATGAATAAATACACAATAAGCTGAATAACGGTATTTTTTTGAACAAAGCGGTTATTTTTTAAGGCACTCATGCGTGTAGACGCTATGACGCCGGTTTCGCGCGCTTTTGTTGTACGATTCATTACCAATGACGGCTACTGTATGTGAATCAAGTTCCGTGTAGAACGGAGAGATGGCGTTGATCTCAGTTTCGTAATTGATTTTAAAATAGTATTATATACTTAACTAGTGGACCCGACAGACGTTGTCCTGCATGATATTTCAAGCGATTAGTAAAGCAAAGTATGAAAGTACCAACTGCAGCGCCATCTGGCGGGCTGATTTGTGAATCTAAACCATTCCCTGATCCCCTTGAACACACACAAAAAATTTCATCAAAATCGGTCCAGTCGTTTGAGAGAAGTTCAGTGACATACACACTCACATAAGAATTATATAAATAAATAATATGCCATTTACTATAATTATTTATTTCGTAATCCTACGCCTAACATAAACATGTATATAACAAAAATAAATATACTAAAGATATAGCCAAAGATGGAATGCATAATATTTACAAAAAGGTTCAAACATTTACCAAAAGAAAAAGTCAATAAAAAATATTCAATACATTTAACTATGTAATACCTAATTCGGCCTGTTGTGTGATGGTGTAAAAGTGAGGGTATGTACGTGAGAGTGTGTATGTGGGGTGTGCTCATGATGCAGGAGATTTTGCGCTATGGATATTCTTGATACTCCTTTCAAGCATATTCCGCGATAGCTTAGACGAGTTAAGGCTTACATATTGGTCTCAAGGGTTCAAAATATGTTATTCATGTTTATTGATTGAAATGTGATACTCTTTTCTCCACTTACCACTAAGGATTTTATTTATTCATATCAAAAGAATGTGTAACTAAAGTAATTTTTTTGTCCTTCAGATTGGCGCGCCCCGATGACGGACGAATCGGAGGCAGCGCGACGTGGTCGCGGGGTGCCGCCAGCACCCCCGCCCCGCGTCGTGCGCCCCGAACCGAAGCCACGTACCGCCCCACCAAGGCTCATCCGCCCTTCAGAGCACCTCGCAATGGTGGAACGGGCCATGGCCGAACGAACCATGGTAGAAAGGTCTATAGCAGAAAGATCCATGGCGGAGAGATCCATGATGGAAAGACCTATCCCGGATAGATCCACGGTAGAACGGGGGATGGAACGTAGGCCTCCCGTTCCCCTAAACCCCTCAGTGACAGTGCTCCACGGTCCTAGGCCGCCCCCGCCGCCACCACCAGCGCCTAGGCATTACGTCCCCCCTCCGAGAATGCCAGCACCCACAAATCCTGTGATGCGGTTACCGCAACCACCGAGAAATCCTCAGGTAAGATATTTATAGACTTTTTGATATACTAGAATATTTTATATACCTAATTGACAATAACTCGTTGTTAGGAATATAGCTTACGTTACGTACTAACAAGACACCATACAACAACCAATTATTATCACTTACCACAGTCCCAAAACCTGTTATCAATCTGGCTACAGACATAATATGAAATGTCTATGAATAAAACATTATCCTAAAAGTGATACTGATCTCTAACCAAATGTCTAAAAAAAGTAGTGTGCACCTTAAGTCGGCTTTCTTTGCCTACAAACAATATTGTTTGCCGGGAATCAAGCCTTTTGCTTATACGTCATGTCCGTCAAGCTACGGAAGCGGTTTACCTATTATTATTTATTCACAAAAATACCTTCTGTATGGCAATCGAGGTTTATAATAATTTGCCTAAAACATTAAAACATCTTCCTTCTAGATTTTTATGTAAAATTCTTCTATTTAAAATTCCTTTGAAGACAAATTAGCACGCCAGTGTGTGTCAGAATATGCCAACTTTAGTTTGTGTGGTACAAATATAATGATAACATAACAACATGATATTTTTTACCATATTCTTGCAAATTAATTATTGTTATTATAAAAATATATTCACTATCCTTACAGTACTAAGCCAATACAATAAGGAAATTAAAAATAAAATATAATTTGAACTACAAAAGATACAAAATATCGCTACTGTCAACTCACTCTGCGAACACATAAAGATGTCGATAGTATCGAAGACAGCATTGGGCGCAACGTCTTTGTTAACCGGGGATCTGCGCAACAGACTGGTTTTGGCGTTTGGTATTAGGCAGGGGATATATATATTATGGGAGATATATATATATACAAATGACCCACTATTTTGTATCACTATCTCCCGGCCTATATCGCAAACAGCCTTGGCTCTCGTCGTCGCACATATCCCTTAAGTACAAAGAAACCTGGTTCTTGAAGAACACCACTCCCCGCAAGACTTTTGGTAGTAATTCAAATTGTAAGTCCCGTCTTGTTTCTAATACATTGTGCCCCATACTAATGTTAAAATTAAATTCTAAACCTGTCTCGAATATGTGACATTTCTCAATTGCATGCCGTGAGTCAATCGGGGAAGCATTTGCGCACAAGGCGCCATCATATATCATTGTTTGTGCATGACTCAAGAAGACTTTCGCATCGAATATCGTCGCATCATCGTTCTGATTAACGTTTGGTGATTCGTGATTCTTGTCGCCTACGGTGTCAAATATTGTGTTTTATTATTGTATTGTATTGTTTTGATTATTGTTAAATCTTGCCAAGACCATATGGTTCACATAAAGTTATCAGATCTCAAATAGCGGTTCTACAAATAACGTAGAGTTGTAACATGTCCAATTGATCATTTGTATTTATTGATTTAAATTATTTAAAAATCTTTCGCCTCTTGTCTAGTAGTGTGCGAGCCAGGGCTGTGCATTTTGCTCACTCAGGCTTTCTTAGTTTTATAAGCGTGGCGATTTCCTAAATCGTCGGAGTTACGTAGAGTATAGCCATACGTAGGCACTCTCTTCGACTGTTACATTCATTCGTTACAAGCAATTAATATGTCATTATTTCGCTTATATTCTATAGTTGTACGCGAGTGGTTAGTATAGAATAAAGCTAAAAATCCTCTATTATTTAAAGCACCCCGATGACCCAGGAACGTTACAAGTCGAGTTTTTTTTTTTAAAGACAATTCACACCATTTGACCTAGTCCCATGCTAAGCTGGTGAAGCTTGTATTATGGGTACTAGGCAACGGATATACATACATATTATAGATAGATATACATATAAATACATATTTAAACACCCAAGACCTAAGAACAACACCAAATGCTCATCACATCGATGTTCGCCTCAGCCGGGGATCGAACCCGGGACCCATGGATTCGCAGTCAGGGGTACTAACCACTAGACCAATGAGTCGTCAAAAGCATTGCTTACTAGATGAAATTATCGCCGCTGTAACAGCTAGTATATTATTATTAGATATTCAATGTTTCATGACTCTCAATGTTCTTATACGTATTTAGTATAACAACATTGAAAGTCTTCTTCTCACAATCAACAATAATATTTCAGCTTACACTCAAGTACCCTTTAATCAAGTAACGTATAAAATGACGTTTGTTAAAAAAAGTCGGTTCTCGGCGTCACGGTTAATTGCGGTCCAATAAGGAATGTCTATAAGAATACTGGTATTTGTCTAACACTATCATTGCTAATACTTTTAAAAAACAAGCATCTTCGAGGTCATGTACTAAAACTTAACACCGTAAAATTTTGATGCCTTTGAACTTCTTCCCAAGCAGGGTGGTGCCTGCGCTTTGACCTCTAAGACTTGCATCAAAATATTGCTGCTAGTGTGTTTACTGAATAATAATAACTATCCACCAATTTTCAGTCGTGCCTTTCTACTACCAACTTAATTCTCTTGTTAGGGTTTATTAAAGATTCGTAAACGGCTTCCACCATTTGTCTAAAAGGAAAATCTTGGGTGATTTATTTCTTACATTTTTCTATTTTTTTTTCTATTAAAACTTTAACGTATTTAAACTCGAATAAAAACCCGATCAACCAATGCTGAAAAGCACAGGAAACGAATCTAGTTATGTAAATAATGTTATTACATTATATATTTATTAATAGATTGAAAAAGCTTTTATTTAAACCTTAAGTACTCGCGGAAACCACAGATTTCTTTAATCTTTTTTATCCATGTAATATGTTAAGATACCTCTTATACTTCTTAGATACAGACTACATGTATATCCACGTGAAAAAGGATCATAATCTAATTAACACAGGTACTAAAGGGAGTCTCATTGATTAATTAAATTATTATTAAAAATGAAATATATCTATACTAACGCCTCTATAAAATGGATGCGGTCCGACACAAAGAACTTGTATTATTAAAACCTACTCGTCCTGACCCACATAAAGATCCCCAAAGTTCATTACCTAAGGTCGGCCCTTGGCCCAAATCAGCTGCCGGATTCCAAGACATGCGATGGAATTCTTTTGAATGCGATCCGAATTGTGAATAGAATGCGCCTTTTTGTATTAGTTTGTCTTCATTTAAAATCGATAAGAACTTTTAATCTTGGAATGTTTTTCTCTATACATACATAAATGTTTTATAAATCAGTGGCACTACATCGTTTTTAGGTTTGGGCCTCAGATTTTTGTATCTGTTTCATTATCATTTGACAATCTAATAGGTAAGAAGGTGATCAGCGTCCTGTGCCTGACACACGCCGTCCACCTTTCTAAGGCAAGCCGGTTTGCTCGCGATTTGCTTCTTCACCGTTCGAGCGAATGTTAAATGCACACGTAGAAACTAGAAAGACAGTCCAGTCCATTGGTGCACAGCCGGGAATCGAACCTACGACCTCAGGGATGAGAGTCGCACGCTGAAGCCATAAATCCAACACTGCTCTCTACATTCATTATTAAAGTTGTTTTTTAACTATTATTTATTTTTTCTCAAGCAAAGGTTAATGGCAATATTCATGCTCAAACATGACTTATACTCTAATACTAATAACATAAATAATATATTTCCAATTGTAATTGCATTAATGCAGCTTGTTATCAATATATATATATATATATATCACAATATTCAATTAGAAATTGACCTACTAAAGGGCTGTCATTCAACTTGTTCCATTGTTTGATTGGGCATTTGCCATTCAGTTTTGATCGATTACTTTACCGCCTATTACGAAAACTGCGTCTGCGTTTAAATTAATTTTAAGCTTTTCAATAGGATATTATGAAGTCACCGTCAGGTTTTGGTTAGCTTATTGTCCGGATTTTCGAAGATTTCTTGAAGATTTCTCTAAAGTCGGATTGTTGGTATCAGCTTTAGTTTTTGAGACATAAATAATTTTTCAAGAATTATTTATCAAGAAATACAACTTAACTTAAACTTCTTAAAATAAATCTTTTATAAGATTTTTTGCTTGGCTTAGTTCTTAGGTCGGTTTCTAATGCTCTAATAGACTGCCTACATGTGAGCATTTCAGTGACCTTAGTAAAGTTCCTCAATTAATTATTAGTATATAAATATTAAACATAACTAAAAACGTGAAAAAACAGCGCTAAACTACTCAACAAAAAAGTACAAGTGAAAGAAACAGAGGTTTATTGGTAAAATGTTAGCGGTTTCTTAAATGTAAATTTTGTCTGCGAAGCAGTTACTATATGTAAGTACCTGTATATGTATATTGTAACATATATGTAAGTACCTGTTCACGTGAGAAGCTTCGAAAGAAATCGTTAATCTGTCTAAAGACAACAACCGCCGCGCCGCCGTTCCACAACTGAGGCAGTTTCTGCCGCGGAACCACTATGTGGAACCAAATCGACTTAGGGTCCTAAGATAAGAGCGTACCAATTCTCAAAAGGCCGGCAACGCACTCGCGAGTCCTCTGGCATTGAGTGTCCATGGGCGGTATCACTTAACATCAGGTGGGCCTCCTGCCCGTTTGCCCTGTTCTTTAAAAAAACCTAATCTTTATTATTGAAATATTAAAAACAGAAAAATCTACTGTTATCCTGTATAATGTGTACATATTAAAGTTTATTACCGTATCACCTATATAAGGATCCTTAATGTATACAAATTGCGTGAGGTATCAGAATGGTCTTTTGTCTTGCATTTATTGCTGCGTCGGAGTGTCGTGCTAATGGCACGTTAGCACGAGACTAACGGTAGTGAATGAGGATTTTATCGCCATTTTGATTGCTACTTGCTGATTGTCACGATACAGTGCTAACAAAGGTAAGGATACACGTTTTGTGTGTTTATTATTTGAATGTTTGTAATGTATTACATAATAAATAAATATTGTATTATAAAAGATGATCTATTTTTTTGTTTGATGATAACCTTTCCCAACTACTTAAAATAAAGTATTGTTAGTCGGTTTAATATTTTAACTTTATACCCTACCTGTACTAACACATGGATCTCAAATTAGTGGAAAAGGGCGGGGCACAAGGCAATAGAAAAGCAAGAAAGTCCTAAACTTCTCCCCAAGCTACAATAAACGAAAAAGATGAAGACATCTTAAATAGTGGATATACCAAATTAAAGAAACAGCAGGTGGTACATGGCAGAGAGGAATGACGGGTCTTTGCCAAAAAAGGGCACACACATACCTAAAAGAAGATTGAAATAGAAACGTGTTTCATTATTATTATTAATAAGTAATCCATTCAATAATTGTTTGCTACATTTCTTAGTATAATTATCAGTTTTGTAAGTTAATACTAGAATATATTATTATATATTATTTGTAATATCCCTTTTAGGGTCAAAGCCTCCTCCAATTTTTCCATTTATATTGAGCAACATCTGTTCATCTTTTGTCCTTCTAAGCAACTCATTCCAGTAGAACCAGTTCATTTTGTCGTTTTAAGTGGCTATCTTCTATCTCCTCCCTAGATAATATCTATATTTTATGACCTGCTCGTTGCCAATTAATCCTTAAAAGTAAGCTTTGTTTTGTGACGATGCTTCTTTCGATTGCTGGAAACCATTCTTGATATTTCCTTGCTAAAAACCCACGTTGGTGGATGTTTTTAATTGCTTATTAAGCCAAACGATACATGTTTTTCCTTGAATCGAACGTAGTACTGTTTTACGCCAGTCAACAGTAATTATTCGTACAATGAAATACTTTTAGTGTGTATCGTGTCATGTTTTATAAATAATGTGAAAGTTAAAGCAATATCATTAATTATTTTATAAGCCAATTAAAATGCACATCACATCATTTACGAACATATACGCGACCGTAATTTAAAAACAATAAAACATTAATTAGTTCCCTTATCGACACTTGTTTATTGATATAATTGTTATGACATCAAAATAAAAAGTTGCATATTTAAACTATGGAACTATAGGTTCGATTTTTATCAAGTTTTATTTACAGAACTGTCAAGCGATTTTTTCAAGTTTTGTGATACAATCTCCGCGTTACTTTAAGATTCAGTAACGAAACATAAGGCTAACTTCCATACAACATAAATGTATTGAATTTTGACATAGGGAAGTCATGGTTTATGCTGAGTATCGTTGCTGAATCTCACCATTAGATCTGTATATATACTCAAATGTATTTGAAGTCCCTTATTCTAGAGGGATTGGGTGATTTGTAATATAAATAAACACCACCAGATCCAGTTTTAGTAAGTAAAGTACCTTTTTAGGAAAGAGAAATGATCTGATCTTCTCGGCAAATGATCTGATCGCGTGGTTGATATGGCTATAAGACTCTAATACCCTTGCTCCTACATTAATAATAAAGATTATGATATTACTACAGACTATCAAATATTCTATTAATTTGTAGTTAGATTAATATTCGCAAATCAAATAAACCACAGAACAGTTTTGAACTAATTTCACTTTGATGTTATTAAATTATAATGACAATGGCAGCTGATACCAGCGCCATTTTTTTGACATCTATATATCTATATAAGACAATAGTCTGTATTTCAATAGCAAGCAAGAGGCTAAATAAAACTTCTATTTGTTTCTCTGTAAATAAAGAATGCAATTTTATTTATCGAGTAGGTTACAAACTGATACAATCCTTACAAGACTAACACAATCTTACCTGTAAATAAAGAAACGACAATAAAAGTTCATTGTTATCACCTCTCGATGCATATAGCTTAACTAAGTATTAAATTAATTTACAAATAAGATTAAAATACAATTCAACAATCTCAGCATATTTGCCCTTTACATCTTTGACAATGTCAGCTAGCTTGACGTGACACGGCGCGGCTCACTCACGAACTAGCAGTGCGCGCGAATATTCAAATTAAAGAGATCATTCTCTTTACATCTCCCTCCTCCAGGATGAGAATTGCTCCAGTAATTCTCATGGTAGCCGTACATATTATTCAGCGTTATCCATCATTTATTCCACCGTCCATTCGAATAAGTTTTGTTATATGGTATAAGCTTGTATTAGTTTTTGTTCTGCCTGTGTTTATTTTGTATATTGTATTCGATATTTTGTCTGTTATTTCAAATGGGCCGATTCTTAAATTGTCCATTTTCTTCCTATTTAATTTGTTTCCGTTTTCAACATAGACCAGTTCTCCTATGTTGAATTCCCATTGTGTTCTGCCTTTATCAAATAATTTCTTATTTTATGCATGTGATCTAATTGATCTTTCAAGTGCTTGTTGTCTATTTTGAACCCATGTTTCTGTATCTAATGGTTGTCGTAATTCTTGTGGCAAAATACTGGTGACTTTTCCTTCTAATAGATATACTGGTGCAAAGCCTGTCACTGTGTGCTCGGTTTCATTATACTTATCTATACATTCTCTTGCAATTGACGTCCAGGATTTCTTTTCATTCTTCTGATTTATTTTGCACCTCATTTTGTTAACCAGTGTTTGGTTCAATCTTTCGTTGAGTCCGTTTGAAAATGGTGTATCTACCGCAGTAAATATTAGTTTTACATCATTATCTGTCAAAAATTCTTTGAATTCTTTTGAATTTAATCCTGGATACTGATCTGCTAGTAATATCTCAATGTTTTCCGTCTCCAGAACTTTTTTTACTAACTTGATGAAATCTGAAGCATTTTGCGTTTTTGATGTCAGAATGAACGCAAATCTTGTAAAATGATCAACTAACAAATGTAGGTATTTCTTTGTAGATCTTTGTCCTCCAAAGCCACCAATGGTATCTATCGACATTATCTGAAATGGTTTTTCGGCTGGTCCCAGATGTGACATTAATCCGTATTTATCCTGGCCTCTCGATTTATTTTTTATACAGGTTTCACAATTTTTGCATATTCTTTTAATGTTTCTCGTTAAATTCTTTGCTGTATAATAAGGACTGATTTTATTTATCATTTGGTTGATCCCTAAATGACACCATTCGGTGTGTGTTTCCTTTATTAATTTCACACTCGCTTCTTCAGATAATATAACTTTTTCTCTGTTTCGATCTTTTTTGTATAGTATCCCATTTCTTTCGATTATTTTGGTTTTCTTTTCCTTTATTTTCTCGTTTTTCTGCTGATCTGCCTTAATATCATCTATTGTTATCAGATTCACCATTTTTAAAATTTCTTCATCATTATCATTATCTTCCAATCCTTCTGTTATCTGCCCCTTCTTTTTTAAACCAACAAGACTGTTCTGGGTGGTATCGATTACCCTTATTTAAATACTGACAGGTTTTGCATGGTTTTTTTCCTAAACTGTATTTCTTATTGTCATCTTTTTCTTCCTTTTTTATTTTGAAGTTTTTATTATTTACCAAACTTTCACATTTACTTATTTCATGAAGCAATCTTGTTGAGGTTTCACACTTTTCAGGATCAATTCTGTTTCTAATAAATTCAGGTAAGCCGGCTGCTATAAGTGTGACCAGACTTTTCCCGCCAATATTTTCATCTTTGTTTTTTTATCTTTGTTTCAATTGTTTTTGATTTGTTGGATTTGTTTCCGTCCCGAATAGCAGAATAAGCAATAAAATATCAGATAAGTTGTCGAATAACAATAAATAAATTTATTAATTTTACGAATGCAAAAACCATATGGTGCCATCTGTTGATCAAACTACGCATCATTTTACGTCGAATTCGTGTCAGTTCAAGAAATTCCGATCTTGAGGTGAATGAGGAGATGCATAACCATGTTTTGATCCTGAACGGATTTGACGCTAGAGAGAAGATGCCTAATGTGTAAAACTGCCATTCTTCTTTCGCAATGACAAGCAATAAAACATTTCTGTATTTGCAAAAAAGTTGTATTAATGTAATACTTAACATTAATGAAATCCTAAAATAAGTTAAATTAAAGTAACAACGATATTATAAGGTTGTAGGGCGGTACGAAGTTAGCCAGGTCAGCTAGTATGTTTATAAAAACCGAAATATTTTTATGTTTGAAGTATACGACGAGTAAAAGCCATCTAAACTTGTTAAAAAAGTCTCACAACTCAGGTCTTCTTCCGCAAAAAGATTAATCCAATTTATTGAGTTCTTACTTAAGGGACCTTCTGTCATAGGTTATTACGTGATTTTGTAACGTTACAATATCTTATAGGGGCTATATCAATATTAAAAATCGTTTATGTTTTAAAAAAATGAGTTGGCATACGCACCGAGCAATGTAATATGTATTATTTGTGAGTTACATTGTTTTCATGCGATGGCAAATATTTGTTACCCCATGAGAGTTTATGTGATTTCATCGCTGTATTTATTTTAGAACTACTTTGATACTAAGTTTTTCAAGCTTAAATAAATTCTGGGAGCACTGTTGGCCTAGTGTGCGACTCTCATCCCTGAGGTCGTAGGTTCGATCCCCAGCTGTGCACCAATATACTTTCTTTCTATGTCTGCATTTAACATTCGCTCGAACGGTGAAGGAAAACATCGTGAGGAAACCGGCTTGCCTTAGACCCCAAAAAATCAACGGCGTGCGTCATGCATAGGAGACTTATCATCTACTTGCCAATTAGATTAACAAAGGATCATGAAAAAGATACAGAAACCTGAGGCCCAGACCTAATAAAAAGGTTGTAGCGCCACTGATTCTTTGATTTACACTACGAGTTCTACATTTGGAGCTATGTCTGCTAACAGTGTCTTAGAGTTTTGATGATCGGGCAGTCAAAAAAAGTCAGTGAGTGACAAAATTTTTATTTTATTAAATTCAGGCTTCTAGTTTTATCCACAACGAAGTTATAGGCGTCAAAAATGGCCTTAAAAGGAGGAAATGACCATGCCGTTTTTTGTTCGAGTGCGCTTACTTACAAATTCAATCTATCAATAATACAATTCTGATTTGTAGTTAATTTATGATTGATCACCACAGCCGATGCATAAATCGCCTAGTTTATTCACTGGCACAGATTATTACTAACAGTAGACGTAAAGACTAAGGATACTCGATACAGTCAATATAAACTATTCTAACGTCGTAAAGGCGTTATTAAAACGCAAATTTAATTTTAGCTAAATTTTAATAGTTACATAATTGTTTTTTTAAACCAACTGAAATCATAAAACTTTTTCGATACGTTCGAATGGTAATATGTTCCTGCAGACATAATAATCAGAAATTATGACGTAAATATTAAATTATAAAAATACAATTAATAATTATCAGTGCATAGTACATAGATGAGAGTTAGAAACGTTGCTTGGTTTTTAGTAGAAATTTTTAATTCTAAGATGTAAGTCATAATAGCCCAGTTAAAATATTTTTCAGGCGTTTCTCTGTAGATACGGTAGGTAAGGTCTTATTATTGCTACGAGTACAGATTACCGTACCGTAGAGTCGAACGTATGGCGAAACTCGTTTCATTTGGCTTTAAAAAAGGAATGATGTAATTTTTAAATTTAGTTCAAATTAAATTTGAGTTAGACGCCTCAACAAAAGTTTCTATCGACTGTATCGAGTATCTTAAGTCTTTGTCTCTGTTATGTAGGCACCACTCTTCATTGTTTAAGAAGGTAGTTGGAAGTAGTAGTATGCATTTCTCCCAAGCTCATTAAACTGTTTGATAATTATGAACTGGACGTTTTTAAACAACATCTCTACTGTTGATATTAATCTGTGCGTCATAAGATCAATGTTTATTGAGGGTTTATTGTATTTGAGAGTGCATTAGCCTTTTAATAGCTCATGTAAAAACAGTTACGCCTACGCAATGTTACCAGTTATTAATGTTATTCAGTTATAATGATCTGAAACGTATTACCGTAGGTCATAAGATTACATGCGCAGGAGTGGGTGAGACATGTATTATACCCAAATAACATAGTCAATAATTCTTTAACTCTTAAATGTTATGATCATAATATTTTTGGTTCACTGTTTAAAACGTAGCGTTTTAGTAGTGTCTGTTAGTTGTATGTTATAAAAATATAATTAAACGAACTAACAATATGTATGCCCCATATAAATAAAATAAAACAGTGGCGCTACAACCTCTTTAGGTCTGGGCCTCAGATTTCTGAATCTGTTTCATGATCATTTTTAAATCTAATAGGCAAGTAGGTGATCAGCCTCCAGTGCCTTCGACGTTTTCGGTCTAAGACATGTCGGTTTCCTCACGATGTTTTCCTTCACCGTTCGAGCGAATTTTAAATGCGCACATAGAAAGAAAATCCATTGGTGCGCAGCCGGGGATCGAACCTACGACCTCAGGGATGAGAGTCGCACGCTGAAGCCACTAGGCCAACACGGCTGTCTGCCACATATAATATTTAATTAATGTATTTTTATTGGAGATCTATACAGGCAAAGACGTGGGCAACACATAGTTATCTTGATAATTCATCATAACGTTTCCTCATTGTTTTGAAGTTACCAATCTAGACAATTTCCTAGTTAAATTAACTGCAAAACATCCCACGCAGTTCATTACTTAACGGTTATTCACTAAGTTCAAATATTATGTTTAACATGTTGTGAAATACATTATGGTTTTGATAATAACAATTAAAAAAAATAACATATATGGGTAGTTCTTATATAAGAGGTTTTTCGTCTATGGAGGAGACGGCCAAGGAGAAAAGTTGGAGTTTTTCCATTATATATATATATTATGACTTTTGGCCCGTTTATGTAACTACTCACGTAAGGGCAAGTTACTTAAAACATATTTTGTCACTTTTTAGAGGGCCAGGGTAAATACATCAGACAGGGTAGAGACATGAAGATCAGGGTAGATACGTATTTGACCAGGGGAGATAATTAGAAGCAATAAAACAAAGAATACAATTGAAATAATCAACTTTTATCAAAGATTGTTCTTGAAATTTATAATCAGGCAACATTTTTTATCATATTTATTATAAATCAGACTAAATGCGCCGTTTTTAGGCGTTTCTTTGAATGTCGACGGTTGTTGAATATTCTTTATTTGGTGCTTGTGATCTTATGAAGTTATTATTTGTTCAATGTCAAATGGAGTCTCGTTTTCGGACTCTGAATCGGGGCCGTAAATATCCTTGACTCGGAGACGAGATTTTTTATTAGACGACTATGTCATGGTACCAAGCTTAAAATGATCCCAATGTATATCTTCACTGCAAAAGCAGCTTAAAGACTTCATTTTCAATGTTGTCGGATCTTCAATGTTCCATGACACCTGATGGACGCGCAAAGTACCAGCAAAATGTCTTTATGTGTGTTTTACCACTAGCAAGCAAAGCGTCTTTGTCTGAAATATCTTTGTCATTTATAACGAAAACATTAATGCTAGGACAGTTTTTCTGAATAGCATCTGACAAATCCCTCAGACAGGCTATATCTTTATTATTATCTTTGCCACTAGCTACTAATAGGTCGGCTGATCTTTTGCAAACAGCACCAACACCATCTGGAACACCCTTACCGTGTCCAGCTTCATGGTAATTCCAGGTAAAGTCTCTAAGAGCTGGGTAAAATTTTATTAAATGAGTGACAAGAAAATAAAACATGTATTTGTTGCGATATTGTGTTACGGGTCCATCGCTCCAAAAAATAAGGATCTCTACTTCTCGTGGCAAGCTGTTCAAAATTGGCTGTAAGTATGTCCATATAGCTGGAAGCGAACATTGTCACATCGAACAATAGCATGTTGTCTTTACTTCACCTGAGGCCTCTTCTATCGTGTAAGTTACAACTGTGTGCAGACATCTGTTGACGAGCACCTCCAAAATGGAATGCTTGAGTTTCTTCTGCGTATTTTGTTTATAGTCACTAAGGTCCACGTGAATCACAGCTTTTCTTACTGTCAAATTTGTCTTATTAATTTTAAAAGCAGAATGTTGGTGGACTATATTCAGTTCATGGTGAAGAAAATACTCCAAGTTGTCTTCTAACTGCATAATCAAATCACGTAGATAAATCTGAATAACCTTTTTCAAATATTTAGTCACCTTTCTGAACTTATTCGTTTTAGGATCAGTTATATTGGTAGTCTTGGATTGCCACTTTCTGCAAAAAGTTTGATTACTTATATCAAATTCTTTGTATTGAAGTCCTTTATTTTTATAAATTATACGAAGAAGATTTAGATGGTTTAAAATTGATGTAACTTTGGCTTGGAATAGTGCCGTAAGAATCAGATCCATATTGGCGTGTGTAACACACAGACAATAAATAGGTGGCACAATGGGGACCCGTAACGGTTTTATGTTATAAATGCAGTTTTATAGTCCTTGAGAAACTAAAACATAAGGTGTAAAAAATTTTGTTCTACGACCAAAACTGACAAAGTTATGGGCAAAATACCAAACAAGATTTACTGACCGCGCGAACGAAAGCAATGACGTCACAATATCTCAACGCTTGCCGCTGAACCACAGCGCGCCCCGCGCTGTTTATTCTGTTCGCGATACTCGTCCAACACGGAGCGTAACGTCACCAGTTTATACCCAATCGATTAATAAGTGATTTGATTTGTTTAATATTAGAAGGTTTTATTATAATATAACAAATCAGTGGTAGAAATAAGGTAGACATCGGTTTTGAGCAAGCGCAATCCGATAATCTACCTAAATGGTATTTGATTATCTTAGTAATCATTTAAACTATACAAGCGCTGAAATTCGTGGTTGGAAACTTCAGAGGTAAGCAAATCTCATTGTCAACCTAATCAAAACAGCAGGATAATAAGTAGGTCAGGAATACAGGGTCGTATTCAGGCCCGGGAAAATTCCCAGTAAGGTTTATGGATATGAACATGTTACCGGGAATATTCTTCTCAATGTTTCTGGGTGCATTGCCAGTCGGAAATCTTATTGGGAGTTAGTTCCTAGTATTGTTAGTAGGCAACGGACGGCACATTGCTGGTGAGTAAGTAAGAAAAGTGCCCGACGAAATGATTAATTTTATTTCAATCTCATCGACTTGCGTATTGTTGTCGTCTAGTTTTGTCAGTGCAAATGAATATAAGAAACAAAGTAATCGGTAGGTATACTTTATTCGTTTACCTTGGATTGTTTGAACAAGCAATCCTAATGAGAATGAAATAATCTTCTGCTCAAGTCGGATGACTATAGATGACTGTAGCAAAGCAGAAGAAGCAACATTATCGCAAGCTGATTCACCATTATGGAGGGAACTAAGATACTGCAGAGTAACGGCGTCAAAAATTCACGAAACTGCAAACTGCAAGACTGATGGTGTTTTAGTTGAACAGATTTTCGGGGCATCCATACAGGAGACAGTCGCTATGGAAAGAGGAAAACGTCTTGTAAAAATATTCGCAAAGAGTTTTAAAAAAAAGGCGTAAAATACGTCTAGCGGTTTTCGCGTGAAAAGCGTTCAACAGACAGACAAGAAATTCAAAAACAATATTTTTGGTTTCTATTGCGTGTATGGAGCTCTCATAACTCGATTATTCAAAAAAATATTCAATGTATAGAATTCACTTTGGCTACAGTTTTATTACCTACAGATACATATTCCCCAAAGCGGGAATGTTCCGGCATTGGGAAATATTCCCGGGAACGGCACATTTCATTTAGTTGAGCCTCAGTACGACCCTGGGTTTTACCAGACTACTGAGGAAGGATTATTAGAAATTTCACTACTTACACTTTTTATCATTTATTTATTCATTGAAATACACCTAGTACGACCCTGTATTTTTCTTTAACATTCGTAAACAAGTTTTACTAAGATACTGTTTACCACATGAGTAATGTAAGGTGTACTGTCACCCCTCTTCATGACAGTACACCATTTTTTGCGCACTTTCAGGTCCCTTGGCACATTAAAAAAACAGTTTTTCAGGTGTACTAGTTGAAGTATTAGTACATTTCGGTACTATACAGTACTTATAATGCGGCATATTTTCACATAAAAACCACAAAACCACAACACGACCCGCGCAGATCGAGTGAACTTTAATAAATGAATGGCGAAGAGCGAGCGCGCGGTCCGTAGGGAAATCGTGACGTCACATGAGCATTTCGGCCGCGCCGCGGTTGGCTTGTACAAAATGTGTAATATCTTCGCAACCAATTTACCGATTTCAATGATTTAAAAAGTATTGTACCTAATCGAGTAAAAGGAACACCATTATATAGATAATATATGCATTTTCCGACTTGTTACGGGGACCCATTACTGTAGTAATCTTACCAGGGGAAAGACGTTTTCATAACATAATACATTATTTTGGTTTATCCAAGAAAGTTTTCAACTTATAATAAAGTAAGCTTTGACTATTACAGTATTACTAAATTAGGACAGGAATTGCAAATAAATAAAATGATAATTATAACTTTTATTACTTACCAGTGGAGAGACACAATGACCTTGCGAAACCATTGCATCGCACGTTCACGTCACAACAACTGACAAATGGCGTCGATCTAACCGCTTCTGGGCTTAGTATTGCTAACTACACGTTGTTAAATGTCAATGAGCGAGTTCGGGAATGTGGCCATCTTATATTTTATACTGTAGCAGGGGTGCGAATATTGCCAGGGTAGATACACAAAAAAAGCGGGACAACAATTAAGTTTAAAAAATTATTGAAAATAAGCAAATATTTTTCAATTTTTCTTTAATAATATTTAAGTATATTTAATTAAGTTTGTGGTAAACATAGTTTGGTTTAGCAAATAATACAAATATTGTATGTATTGTATGCTCGTTAAGCTAAAACCGGTAAGGGGACAGGCCAGGGTAGAGACTTTTTTAGACTATATAACGAGTTTTACAAAAATATGCTTTAATTAGACATTTGATTGTATTGTTATTTAATAAAGGACATTAAAGTGATGTGATTCATTGCACAAAATAGCAACGTATAGATTAAAAAAACACTTTTAAATAGATTGCCACCATAGTTACCTCTTATAAGAGAATCACCCATATATAGGAGTTTTTATTTGATTTTGTAGATAATTGACATGCATATTTTATTTAGTTTTATAGACATCGTATGTTATACATAAATAATTACCATTAATCTTTAATTTTTATTAAAGATTTAAGTTAGCGCCTGGTAGATAGTACCGGTGACCCCAGAGCTGCTTTCCTCGCTCAACGAATAAGTATCTTAATGCAGAGAAAAATGCCAGCGTTAAAGGTACACTGCCACAGGGACCAACATATTTAAATGTTTTTATTTTCTCATACATAACAATAAAGGATGTAATTTTTGTTTGAATCTTTTTTGCCATTTACGGTTGAAAATAGCACTTGCGATAACTACGTGTCGAAAGCTCAGTGTGAAAGCTTTGTAATTGAAAAATAGCTTATTACTACACCAATAAGCTATGCTAGAAGTAGAAAGTGTAATTCTCTCAGCAATTTATTGAACGTAATAGTACAGTCCAGTATAATATATATTTGGATATATAGCTGCGCTCATTTCTTAGTAGAAAGGAACAAAAACTCTGCCGTCACTTTTGGAAGTTATAGAATACTGCTGCTGTATGTTTAAAGTTTTTAAGTGATGTAAGTAAATACGCTTAGAAATTTAATACAACTTTATTATTTCTAAGATTTTTGAGGGGTTAACTCAATGGGGTCTGAGAGTCAAGGGTAATGTATCAGTTTACAAGGACTTGAACAATACAGCTTTGTTTTCATTTAGATTTTAACTAGAAACAGTTTTACGTAAGTGTTACTTAGGGAGCGTTCAAGTATTACGTCACGCAATTTTTGGAGATTATTGACCCCCCCCCCCCCCCCGTGTAACGCGCCGTAACGTTTTTCTGACCTTTCGTGACCACCTCGATACTCTTACCTCAATAACGCTTAATTCGCATCGTAACGTTTTAGAAAAGGGACCCCCCCCCCTCCAAAATTCGTTACGAACGCTCCCGAATTTTAAGATTAAGATTACATATAGTTAAATTAGAAAAAGCAACGCTTACCGAAGGAGTGCTTAAATACACCTTTAGCGCATTAGGAAAAAAATATAGGAGTAAATTTTTACGATGCGCGATTGGAAGTGAACATTAAAATGGACAAGCAAAACAAAATTCGAAAAGGGAAACGTCCCTCTAAAGTGCTCGAAGAAAATTATAACGCCAAAGAAATATAACTTCTAACGCGTGTACACATACGTTTTTTTTATAACACGGGGCAAACACGCAGGAAGCTTATCTGATGTTAAGTGATACAGTCGCCAATGGACACTCAATGCCATAATGTAAATTTAGTATATAATTGAAAAGTGTTCAGCGTTTAGCTTAAACAATTATTTAATCAAACATTAATTATTTTTGACGAACTGTTTAGATTAAAATAAACCACGTGAGCAAAGTGCCCTTAATAACCTGATTGACAAGAGACAGTGCACTGTTTCCATTGTCATGCGAGAAACGTTTATCTGAACATGGTTTTATGTTAATTGCCCTATTGTTCGAGATGTCAAAAGCTAAGGATATGTCCAGCAATTTAATATGTGTGTAATTGGTGAGTTTCAAGCCATTACGAAGAATAATATACATGCATTTATTACGCATAGTCGTAAGGTCAAGGATCATATATTTTACCGCAGTACTATATGTGTGTATCTAGAAGTATATATTTTATTTAAATTATGTAAAATTAGCGTTGCTTATATCGTTTTAAATAAAATATTGGTTGTTTGTAAAGTAGGTTTACGATCGAGATGTTTACGTGATAACGTCTTATTGGTGATATAAGTTTTTGGGAAGTAAGGAATTAATGAAGATAACATTTTTATCAAATTTTAAATTACATCTATCGTTTTATTCACACTTTTGATAATAAATTTCGGGTGTAAAATGACAAGTTTACTTATTCGACTATGATATACATTTTTCTTCATACATTCACGGAATGACTGGCAGCGCTCGAGATGAGACGGGAGATCGGTCCGTCTCTCTCTCGTTATACCTGCGATCGCGCTCGTGAGGTTTTGGTGTGACACAAGTTTCTGAATATGTCACCCGACTAAAACGATTTTAAAGACGTTATCACGTCAAAAATTAATCGCAAATATATGCTAAGCACAAAACTCTAAGACGGCTGAACCAAACTCTGAGTAAAGGTTTTATGAAGAACAATATTGGAAAAATATTACAATTTTATTTTAAATAAGTAGTATTACTACCTTAAGCAAACAGATATGTATGGGGGTAGCAAGTAAATGCTCCATATGTTAGTTTGTAGCTACTAAAAAAAGTAGGCTAAGTTAAAAAGCATATTAAGGCGAAACGAATTTCGCGCGGGTAGGAGACTGGTTAATAACGAATAAACACAAAAAATGTGGAACGTTTTAATAATTAATTCACCATTCGAATTGTCTGAAACTTGTAGAGTAATATATATTTCCGAAATATTTATGTCCCGTGTGAAATAGAAACAGTCCGTTACATAATATAGTAACCGATACAGCCATTCATATTCTTGTCGACAGATCTTCGTAAGAACTTAAATCAATCCTCAAGTTACAGTTAAGCTTCGTTTATGGCGAGGCTTAAATGCCAACAATAATTGTCACGTTTCGGTGAAATCGTAGGTCGTGTGAAATTCGTGTTTCTCCTTTAGTTTTGTATCATTTTAATCTGTTAGGCGGCTTGTAATTGAGTTGTCTCTTTGTTATTAATGTGTGGGTCTTGTTTGATGGTTTTCGCCTTTGCTATAGTATAATTGTAATTGAAAATGATCGCGTGCATATCCTTTTCAATTGTTTTTATCAAATAATCTACGGAGCAGCTATAAAAGGACGACCATGTTTTTGCATCGCCGGCCTTTAAGAGAATATGCTCTTTTTTAAAGTTTGGAGGTTGTATTTCCTAGCCAAGACCTCTACTGCCATATCGCCAGATAGAAAACAGGATTGCGGATGACTAAGCCATCGAGGTGGGGTGAATTAAAACTTGAATTTTCCTGGTATTTTTTTAAATAATTTTAGTATTTAGGCTCTTATTACGAGAGCTTTATATAAAATGTTTAGTATAATCGATAAATGCTAATAAAACTCCTCTGTATAAAAAAAATGTTAAAACAGACGCAGAATTGTCTGCGCCACTCTCTATTGTGTTGGACGTAAGAAATTGCAACTACTCCTAGAAAGATGACACATATTGTGTGAGGATTGCAGTGGCAACTAGTATCGTGGACTCTTGGTAGTCTGCTAACACGACCCCGAGTTTCCCCAGTAACAGTAAGTTGGAGGGGTTTAGTGGGTAGGGTTATTGTAAGTGCGGTACACTGTGCAGAATTACTTTCCCATCGGTAGGAAAACTAATACTTTTGGTAATTCTACACACCTATATATATAGCAATGGGTAAATTTGTTAAGCAAACATCAAGGTAATAACATCTCCAACGTTTTACTAGGATTATGGCAAGTGGTCAAAATACATTCGATATTTGGACGTGTCGTCTTAAACAAGGTGCACGCGATTTTATAATGAATTCGTTCCGTATGGGACGATTATGCAAATATCGGCTCTAGGCTCTCGTGTTCACGACATACTGCCATATAAAGACACAATTGAGTAGGTCATATGAGTCTCATATATTATAGACGTGTTAACATATGTTAACGTGAGACTGATTGCTTGTTTTATTAATCATTGTAATAATTGTTTTAAAATACTGCGTTGGTTGAATTTGAATTTAGAATTTTTTATTCTGAAATCTTGACATTCGAATTTTTCTACTGTAAGCGTTAAGAGTAGAAACAAGACTCGGGATTATGATATAATCAATCAAATATATTCTAATAGGCCGGCAACGCACTTGCGAGCCTTCTGGCAATTTTTAACCTTAGTTCTAAATTACAATACGTTGATTTCACGTTCTCCTGGAAAGTTATAGTTATTTGTGCAACCGAAAGAAATATGTGTATATAAATATGTATACACTTTAGTGCTTTATGAATGCTTTGAGGTGGTCACGGGGAAAGCAAAACACTTTCAAACTTCTTGATGGGGTCAAAAGGTAGCCAGATGGCTATCACTGGAGGTTAACTGCGATTTTGAACTTAAAAAATTGTGTTCCGAATTTAGTGACCGCATTCTCCATCTAGGAATTTAATCTAGACGTGCTACTATTGTGGTGGAATGCACATAGGAATATAGTAAAAAAAAAATCAAAATAAACTGTTTTAAAATGGAAATAAATATAGGTATGGAGAGAAAACGACGTTTGCAAGGACACATAGAAAATATATTATAATTTGAATTTTCCATTGAATATGTGAAACGTGAAAGCTAATTGAAAAGCTCGAATTAGAAATTTACATAGAAACGTGTGAAAATTCATTACTGAATAAATCATCTATGATTTCATTTATCATCAGTGAAACCTTGGCATTGAAATCTAGGTAGAAACTTTAATAGCCCAAGAACTCCTTGGCTTAGTGTTTAACTTATGGCGTATAGTAATTTGGGTCGGTATAGCGGGCTATACTTCTTCAAGTCAAGTCAAATCATTTATTTGGATTAGACCACCTAAAATGGCACTTTTGGACGTCAAATAAAATATTAAGATGATTCTACTTGCCCCTTCCAAAAGGTAGTTTCGTGTGGAGAAGAATGGGCAAGAAACTCCACACTTACTCTTTTAAAATAGGTTTTACATTTAGTATACATGAGTTAAATAATTATATGTGAAGGTACTCCAAAAATAAAACTACTATACTAAAATAGGCACAAAGTATTACTTACAAATTAAGCAATGCAGCGGATAGGTCAATTATTGTATTGTTAGTATACATGTTCCTCACATATTTACAAACATCGAAACCGTAGAATATTATAGATTAAAGTGTAATAAAAAAAAGAATAAAACAGTGTGTGAGATAAAAGTAAAATAATGACAGTTTGTAGTACGTATTATAAAATAAAAAAATATGTAAAATTAGATCAGCAACCAATTTGATTTTGTCTAGCCTCTTTGATTGTCCTATGGAGCTAGACCAGCATGTTTCCAAGCATTCTTATCTTGAATATTCATGAATCTGAGGCCCCGAAAACAACTAGTTACGCATCACATATGAAATTTATAGTAATATTAAAATTACAAGCAGAAATGCGAACTTCGCCCTGTCTTATTTACCATTAATCATAGCACATAACGAGTAACATTAAACGCCTCTATAATTTACATAATCGGCTGACTGATTGATCGCAAAATTGATTTTTTACCATAATGATCGACAGGTATACTTATTAATTAGTGGTTGAGAAAAGTCACGGCCATAGTCAAGAGTGAATAACGGGGAAATATCAATGGATTTAAAATTTTATTTTTGGCGCTTTTTTATTGTTTTATTTAACTTTGTGTCACGGCAACGAATTACAACGCGTTTTTATTATCATTGTATAAACCTGTCACCTTCACCAATCAGAGTGCTAGTAAAGCACGTCAGTCGATAATGAAACATAATATGTCAAAGTGATTGATATATGTATTTAGGTTTATACTCGTTTTATATATTATGATTATATATATGTATTTAATTTCTGAAATATCCTTTTTCCTTAAAATCATATGCTTTCTTTTAATTTTTTAAGTTATTTTAAAATCATATACACCAACAGAGATTAATACTTGTGATGTACAACAGCAATTTGTTATTTATTCTACGGTTGCGTGTTAAAAATACTTATTTATCTGCATCTAACAAGGTGCACATTTATCATTGCAATGCGCAGTGCTTAGTTACGTCAAACGATTTACGATTAGCGACGCCGATCATTTTGTCATGTAGGCGTTGCAAACATGATCGCGAATTTTTTTATCAACAAATGTTTACTTCTCTTATATTAAAACCTTATTCTCTAGAAGCGTATTTTATTGCATGATGCTATTTCGTAGAATCATGAGTTGTATATTCTTGTATCGTACCTTCCACCAATTTTATTATTATTATTTTTATATAGGTACTCTAGCCTAACACGAAAGAGACTTTATTATTAACAAATTTATATCTAATTATCTAATGTGTTAGTGAATATCTTTTACAGTTAGTATGTATCAGGAATCCTCTCTGGTAAAGAAAGGCCTCCTTCAAGCCATCTTTCTCTATCCCGAGCTATTTGGATCCATAGAGGACCCGCGATTTTTTGCCATTATCCCATCGAGCGTATGGTCTGCATCTGTACGGTCTGTCTCCTACTGTACATGTACTTTTATTAGCTGGGACTAAATTACATTGGGTGCTGAACAACTTGGTGTCGCAGGCTGCAAAACGGTTTCAATTTTATTTCTTACTGAGCTGAGCTATCCGTACGCATTCTCCACTTTAACATTCTGTGTTCCGAGTGTGTCAATTGGGGCAATAAAGCTTTTGTCGGATCCCCGTTCGTTTGCTTTAATTCGTACATGGATGCCCCATACGCCGGACAGTCCAGCAGAATGTGCAGCGATGTTCGTTAAGTGTTATCGCTGTTTTGCTCTGGCCCGAAGTTTGAATCGGTGTAGGTATCGTGCAAAAGGGCCGTGACCTGTCTACATATATACCATTCGTGTAGGCTTTCTAGTTTTAATAATTTTATGCGCTATTCCAATTCACCTTGCGGCTGGCTGGAAACTAGTTAAAATAATCAAACTGTATAAGATTTGACAGCCGAGTGTCATTGTGGTCATATGGTCTTGTAATGATGTAAAACCAAAGTCTAAAAATATTCAAAATATCAATACATTAAAAGAGCACTTCAAATTAAATATTCGTCGCTATATTCACACTTGCTCAGTAAATAATAGTAGACGGGAAAAGGCTAATCTATTACGAAATAAATCATACGTTCGCTCGTCGTGCTTCGATGTTGATTTATTTCTGACTAGCTACTTGCTCTGACTCTGTGTTATAGAGAAGAATTCTTTATTTTTAATAACACCATTCATCAGCAAAATCTTCTATCTGTCCTATGTTTTACGTGTATCATTATGTAAACCAGACAACGAAACGAAACTTATCCATAAATTTACTAAAATAGTGTTTTGTTGTTCTCTTTTGTTACTTACATAAATAACGATGACGAAGTGCCAAGTGACTATGTAAAATTTATTAAGAAAGGTCAGACTTTTCCTATGATAAATATTATGATAACATAAATGACTTTATTAGTGACAAATTCTCTTACTTATTTATAAAAAAGGCAGTCTTTGCACCATCATTACGTGGAACCAGCTACGTCAGTATTTCCGTGCCAATTCGACTGAGGGTCCTCCAATAAAGATCGTACCAACGGGAGACTTCATACAATGTGAGCTATAGGCACTCTTAACTAAAGTCCTCTTATAAAATAATCTTTATTATTTATAATCGATGTGCAGAAGGCTTTAAGACTGTATATATATATATAGGTGTGTTAATAAGTCCATCTGTCATTATGAATCATTGCACATGCTACTTTCTATCCGGGGATCGTGATAAAGCTAGAGTTTATTTATTGTTCTGTACCTTGGTCACGGATGATTCTGTGGCTTTAATTTAGTATGAAAGTATGATTAATTAAAGGTGGAACCAATTAAATTACTGTAAAATTCTTGCTGGTTGCAGAGTGGCTATCATAAGGTCATGTTTAGCTTTGAATAATATAATTTCTATACTAATTATTTTACTTTAATTAGATTATATTACTACAAGGATAGAATTTTATAATTCCATCCTTGTGTTGATTAATTAATTGTCAAAACCTTTTCTTTATTTTATTTATTCAGAAAGATTTACAGCTTATAGATAACTTATTTGCTAAATATTAAGTTCTTTTTAAGTTCAAAATCATTTATTCATATAGGTAACACAATACACTTATGAACGTCAAAAATATGTTTACTATAAATGCTTCTAATTTTACATTTACTGCCAGTTCTCAAATCAAGGGCGTAGAACGGAAGTTTTACACAACGCTTGTAAGGAGCTGCAACCATTACACCATGTTCTTCATGATATCTTAAGTAACAAATAATCATAAAATAAATTAAAAACAAAGATTTGTCCTCCTCGCAGGAGGCATGGTGAAATAGTAGCACGCACTTATATTCTCGTGGGCCATTCAACAAATCTTTGCATATACGTATAATTTAGTAGTAATAATTAGCTGGATTGGTAACAATAAAATAATTTCAATCCAACTATATGTATCAAAGGAAGCAATAAACGAACTAAAACTTTGTTGAGGAATACTAGGGGTAGTAATAACACTTATAAAAACTTATGATACACTATTTATTTGACTGAGGAACTCAGATGTCAAAGGGAAAGAGATGAACATTTTTATAGTAAAAACTTACTTATAAATGATGACCCCGTGAACTTTGTTTCACCAACATCTATTTATATCAAACAAAAGAAATCGGACCTCATACAGCAGACTACATACTAATACTATGAAACACATATTTCTGTAAGAATCTACAAATAAATGACAACCAAGTGACATTTTTTTATTTCTAAAAAGACGTCCAATTTCCCAACTAAGAACAGTTTTATTAGAAAATTCAATTGTCGTTTTTAGTATTTTTCTTTGATTGTTATTTAGGTTTCCCACCGTTTAAACCTTCCACAAATATTTCAAGATCAAAATTAGCCAAATCGGTCCAGCCATTCTCCAGTTTTAGCGAGACTATCGAACAGCAACTCATTTTTATATATATAGATATGTGTTTGTGATTTTAAGCACAATTTTTAGATGGTAAAAGTTTTTGTTTAGGAGGCTATAGTGGCCGAAGGTTATGTTTTTCTATGGGTCAATAACACATGTAATACTTTAATTAAATTCTAAATTTATTAAATCGTCTATTCAATGAATTTGCTATTTCATATACTACCATATCACATGATCTAATAGAAATGCTTTTCGTGACATTTGAACAGCACAATTCCCGTCAATTAAGCTGGTATTACTTTTAAAGTGTTTCGTGACTGGTCGTGATCGATGGAATCACTGTCGAGGGGCGATGCACGTTATTACTATTAACCAAACCAATATATATATATATATATATATATATATATATTTATATGTTTCTTTATATATTTATATGAATGAATATTCTGAACTAAGCACTGTACTGAGTTGTAGAAAAAAGTAACAGTTTCTAGGAGTGTGTTTCTACGAGTTATAAAATCTCGTCTAGTGATTTGAGTTTAATTATAAAAAATCCTAACGATTTTTTTAGAACATCCGACAGACGAAACGCCTAATGGTTCACAGTCAGTGATGGATCGCGATCGCGTTGTCGGCTTTTTAATCTATTTCTATACAAATATTATTAATCTGAATTAAGTACTAAGTTCTGTGCCTTGTTTAGTTTTGAGTAAACGGGTTAGACCTCTTATAAAAAATACATTTTATATCTATTTCATTCTGCAATTTTCCCGTCAAAGGTCGGCAACGCACCCACTAAAATTGCTGTCCATGGACTGCGGTGACTGACCTTCTTGGGCGTCCCGTAGGACGGTTGCCCCCTATCCTCTATCCCTCAAATCACAGCTAAACCTAAAATTCTGTTAAATTTTCCTTTTTCAAAATAACTATTATCTCCTCCCTCAAAGGCCGGCAACGCACCCACTAAGGTGTCCTCGGGCTGCGATGAATGCCCCTTTTGCCCTACACTAAAAAATCCATGCTAAACGTGGATTAGCATTAAACCTGCCCATTGGGGTTTTAGATTAACGTAAGTTATTAAGCCGCTCAAGTCGCCACACTGTCTACCCAGTTGCGCGAGATATCATCTCCGATCGCAATCTAACCTTCCACGAACGTCGTTAACTTATAACTGTTCGTTTTAATACGCCAATAACCATGCTCGTTAAAATGAGAGAATGGATTGTTAATTTATTGTACAGCTTTTTATCAGTTGTAATTATTTTTGCTGAAATTTGTCGGTAGTGTATGTTGTATGGGAAAGTTTTCCGTGTGTTTTATTTGAATCTAGGCCTTTCATCCAATATTTTCCTTATGTTTCTTAGTGATCATGGATGAGTCTGTTCTAAGCCATCCTTATCGGCACCACACATGTATACCATGAGCATTGTACAGGAGGCGGTTAGCATTATTCAGTGCCTGTTCGTTTGTCCCATTAAAAAAATCGGTTTTCTGTAAAGTCGGTTTACTGACGATAGTTGAACGTGACAACGTCACGAATCGCTCAATCAAGTAGGAAAGAGACAGATGTTGAACGCTGAAGAGCGCGGAGTCCGATTGTGCCTCTCTGTCGCTTCGCGCTCTCGCTTGCACTTCAAGCCTTAAATGGAACGCCTCAGAGCGAGGTAACGCCGCATGAGTCATGTTTTTTCGTGCGTGCAGCCGGCTCCATCGATTTATAAGACGTTGTCACGTCAAAAGTGTCCAACATACTCTTGTCATAAAAAGTAATGAGCTTAAAAGCTATGAATTATTACACAACACATAGAAAGACACAGTTCATAAAACGAATTTAATTTCCTTGATTTGCAATATGATTTTTTTTATCCTCACATATTGGATTACGGCCACTTTCGTAATTATTAATTAATGCGAAATGCATGCGTCAAGCGTGCTTCATTCACAATAATTATACTGTTCTATTACTCACTTAATCCTTATAAGTCCTAAACTATTCGATTGTGGGGCGTGGTAATATGACAATGTATTGAGTGACAAGTATAGTTTTAAACGTAAAATATTATATAATTACTAGCTGCCCCCGCGAAATTCGTTTCTCCTTAATGCCTAGCCTACCTTTTTAGTACAAGTTAGTTTAGTTCCATGTTGGAATATTTTGCTATGCTACCAAAGAGACTGTTCGGTTTTCCGGAATGGTTTTTCTGTGATTTTTTCTGTGAGTTCAAGTTATAAGTTCTTAACTAACAAATAAAAAATAAGGGTTAATTGTAGAGGGTACATGAAAATTAGGAGTTTTATAGATAAGTTACATTGTAGCCGATTCCCAGGCTTACTGAATATGCATAAAAAATTTCATAAGAATCGGTCCGGCCGTTTCGGAGGAGTTAAAACGAACATTGTGACACGAAAATTTTATATATTAGATTAAAACATCAACATCCTATGGCTCTTCAACCCTTTATGGGTATTTTATGTTAAGTGATACCGCCGCTCATGGACACTAACTTTGCGAGATGGCTCGCAAGTGCGTTGACGATCTTTTAAGAATAAAATTAGTAGACACACTGATAGAGCAAACAAACTACATGGGCCCTACAATAACATCTGCATATAATCGCATTAACAAAACACTAATCCCGAGATAAATTGATGAGATAGCAAAATCAACAGTTCAATAAAACCTTCATTTATTATTTTTCTTGCATCCACTATCGGCAATATCTCCACAACGAATTATGACTTGCATTAAACCGCCAATTGCAGTCATTCATCATTTGTATCCTTTACCAAGGCCGTAACTTATTTACATTAGTAATTGCTTGGCGATTGATGTATGAAGGATTGAAGGACTGATAACATGTTTATACTGTTTTTAATGCGATGTAGGTATTCTATATTTAAAATACAAATTATTTATTTTAAACTAGCTGGCCTGGCGAACATCGTACCGCCTAACAGTCGATTCTTTATTTTTTTAATACTTATTCTGCTATTCGGAACACCGGTCTAGCTAGTAAGATAAAAAAAAGAAAGTTGATAATACAACAAATACATTATGTCAAAAAATAAAAATTTACCTTCCCGGAACCCCTCCACTAACACTTGAACTTTATGATATGGTATTAAAGTTCAAATTGCCTTTAAATATTATTACGAATATTTTGTATGGGAATATAGAAAAGTGTTGTTTTTAGACTTTTTCACTCAATTTTTTTAATTTTTCTCTCCGTAAGAACCATCCTCGTACTTCAAGGAATTTTATAAAAAAAGAATCAGACAAATCGGTCAAGCCGTTTTCATGTTATGTCGTGACAACGGAAAACGGGTTTCATTTGTATATAGATTATGTCTTTAATTCAATTTTTGGAAATTGATCCCGCTATACGTCTCAAGTACGTCACTGGGTTATATTTTTATCAATGAACTCTTTGCACCCTTCCTCCCTAGGCAGTGTAATATAGGTCCATTTAAGCGACGGTTAAATATGCATCTGCTGGACAGGCGTACCTTACAATAGGCCACATCTCACTTAACATCAGGTGGGATTATGGTAAAACGTATGTCCAGTTCTATATTTAAAAATAGTATAATATAATTATATAAAGTATATAATATTCGGTATGCTTTTTGGCATAGGACCCTAGCTCTCTCCAACGAGTTCTATCATTGGCATGGTCCAGTATAGTCCAGGGGCCTCAACTATGATGGCACCTTGCCATCGTTTTTGGGCGACCCTGTCTCTCCGTCTAAAGGTAGTAACGTAAAAGTAAAGATAAAGATCATAGCGGACAAATGGGGATGGAATAATAAGTTATCCTTTGAACAGTAACTTGATCTATAGATCCCATAAATGGATGTCCATGGGCGGCTTAACTTCACGTGAGCCTCCTGCCCGTTTGCCCCTTGTTCTATATAAAAATCAGTCAGACCGGGTAGTCCATTTATTAGCCGCTGTAGCAAAAACCGCGACGTTCTCTCACCATAGACGTTGTTTGCTCTCGAAGTACAGAGCCGAAATTGCGTTACAGCTCTGTTCTGTACGTCATGTTCAACTCGTTACAATCTCGAAAAGTGCTCGATTAGAAGACATTTATTATAATAGTTATGTTTAATTAGAAATAACATACCTCTGATCTCCTAGATCCTTAACAAGCGAAAGAAAGTCAAATACAGCAAAGCGTGACATGCCTCGCGCAAACCGATTTGTTAATGTCCCATTCGGCCAGTAAAATACACGAGCAACCATTCTATGAGACCCGCTATATCGAACCACGTCTTCCTGGAGAGGGTTCGTGCACCCTGGTTAGTTCAGTGGCGTCTGTGTTAGGTTAATTTGCCTTAGATAGTGGTCATGATGGATGGTTTGACGCAGCATATGCGCCGCACGCCTTTGGCCAAAGGTTAAACACCCACTTTGATCACGATTCCTTCGCCGTATTGATTTTGCAGACGATCACGATATTGCTATCTTCGATATCTTTATATCTTGTACGTGATGTAACAAGTATTGGATATTGAAAATTTCTTCGATATAATACGATCAACAGGAGAGGATATAATCAATTTAAGTTAAAAAAGTTATTCATTAACTTCAGTTTACATACCGGGAATTTTATATTCTAGTATTCGCTGTTCCTATTAAAATTATTAACCAACTGTAATATATCAAGGGGCAACGCTACGAATAGATCCTTACTTGGAATGGCTCAGTGGGAAAAAACGGAGAAGACGCCCACGTGAATTAAACTTCATGTCACCAGATTTTTGGTGATTTTTGGTGATTTCCAATCTCCAATCAGAATAATAGAGAATATAAGAGACAAATGGAAGAACTTGGAGTAAGCCTTCACTCTATGGGAGGTCGTGTACAAATAATACAATAATAACAAACTAAATGTAATCCTTATTACTCGAATAAATGCCATTTTTTTATTTAACATTCAAATGAGACGCTGTTGACTCGGAATCCATGTTTATCAATTAACTTATGTACACTCTTGTAATTTGTAGAAGACATAAGCTTTACCAAAATCTTTTCATTTATCCCTTTGTCTAGCTAATATGACACCAATAATAATCGATGACCTCATGGCTTTTAATAAATTTAAAAAATGAATTAAGGAAAGCTGTGTAAAAAGGCTTACTATAAAGTTAACGATTATATAGTTGATAAAAGGGCCTGGGACTAGTGCTGGACAGGCTACTTCTAATTAATTTGTTTTAAAATAAGTGTTGTTTGATGATTTGCTATTTTAAAAGAGTACCGAGAGCTTTTTGCGCCGGCTTTGTCTCTCGGCCTACACCCTCTGTCTTCTTTGCCGATGAGTAGGGATGTCTACCGACTTAAATTTAATAACATGGAATAAGTGATACCTGTATCTTATGTTCCATAATAAACATATTTTATTTTTATTTTATTCCTAAATCACAATAGTGTATTATGAAAAGGAAAATTCGAAAGCACGCGCTAAATTATGCGCTATAAAGAAAATGTTTACTCGCACGTTGAAAGCAAATTGTCCATAATTTTCTTGATGAGTTACCATTATCTAATCGCTATGCAAAAACAAAATTACACTATTATAACGAAGTAGTACTAGGCTGTGGTTTAATGTCCTACTGATGTCGGGTTTTTATATTAACGGTACGTTTATTGCCAGATAATTATTTATTAATTTGTGAAAAAACTTATCTAGTATAAACCGGAACCAAGTAACAAGAATTTTGTATCGAAGTTAATAAAAATACTGTATTAATTATACAAAGATATTAGATCATTTCTATAGATTAGTTGGTTTTAAACGACTTAACAAAAACTATAATTGAAAAAGTTACAGGAATGCTATTAGGTATTAGTATTTAAAGCTAATTCTGTGTATACTTAGAAAATTTTTTTGGTTTACAATTTTAACCGATGTTATTTACCATCATTTAAGTCTAAAGTTTACTGTAAAGCTCGCTGTGTTGTAAGGTTTATATTTTAATAAGACATTTATTAAAATTTATAATTTAAATTATCTTTAATATTTTAATAAAAATCACCGAAATATTATATATTACGAAATATAATTGTATGACGTCATTTAAAATCGTAATTTATATTATATTTTACGCAGTAACTGTTGGAAGTTTCTAGATACGATCAAATCCTATAGGTGATGAATCTGACGTTTCTATATAAGCGTTAAAAATCAATTCAATAGTCACTCGACCTTTCAGACATATGAATAGACGGTAGTGACCATTTACCACACTATTGAACTGACTTTTATAATTCAGCGAGTATTTTTTAAACTTAAAACTTAATATTGTGTATGAATACGAAATCCTGACGAACCTCAATTAATGAAACTGAAGTTCTTAAGTACAAGAAAAGAGCGTACCAATTCTTAAAAGGCCGGAAACTTGCGAACCTTCTGGCAATGCGAGTGCCCATGGGTGATATCGCTTAACATCAGATGAGCCTACCTGTTTGCACCTGTTGCATAAAAAAGGGATTGTGTTTTCGTATTTTTGTGTATGTATCCTTTAACTAATTAAATATTGTTTATTCTTTCAATTAATGACCAAAATTATTTAAGAAGAAACATTATCATTGTTTGGTTTCAATTACTATATCTTTTATAAGAAAACTTTATCCTATAAATATATATAATTTTTCTTAAAATCGAGCTTCGCAAGAACGAACTAAATAAGATATAGAAGCCATATACATGGAAATGTGTTTCCTACAGTTATCAGTATCTATTGTTTAAAGCGCCCGCGCATTCAGTTGCGGATAAAATAAAATCATAAATTGTCTTCGCTACCGATTATAATGTATGTGGGCTTGGTGGATTTATTATATCCATAAATAGTGCAATTTATGTTTGGAGAGAGTTTATGTGATTTCATTGCTGTATTTTAGAACTACTCATATACTTAAGTTTTTTCAAGCTTTAATAAATTCTGGGAGCAGTGGTGGCCTAATGGCTTCAGCGTGCGACTCTCATCCCTTACGTCTTAGGTTCGATCCCCGGCTGTGCACCAATGTACTTTCTTTTTATGTGCCCATTTCAAATTGGCTCGAAAGGTGAAGGAAAACATCGTGAGGAAACAAGATTTCATCACAGGGAACTACAACCTCGCTGAGACAGTTTATTAGACGCCTGATTGACCTGCGATGAAATGCTTTTTTTATATTATACGATAATTGAGTAATTAACGAACTTCTGGGAGCCTTTAATAAGTCGGACGATATGTCACAACTTATCAGCATAATAATCAGAGCTGATAATTAGTTAGGTAATGGTTATGACCAACCGAAATGAAGGGCCCGGCGCACGCGGCCCTATCTTGATATATCATTCTGTTATTTCTTAATACTCTCGGACACACGAACATAGTGTCAAAACATTATAGAACATCATAGACTGTTAATGAGCATTACCTTAGTTTAATGTATTCATTAGTATTGTAGAAAATTAAGTCAACATAATATTACTTATTAGCCATAATTATTGTATAGGCTAGATTGTAATTCATGTAAAGTCGCACTCTTTTTTTATGAAGTTTACTGTAGGAAAAAAAATCATAATATCGTATCACTGTACTGTTAAGAATTTAATAATTGTTTTAAATTTTAATCTTCTTCTAAACGATGTTTTCCTTCAGCCAGAGTTATATATCCCCCAATCGCACATCCCTCAGCAATCGTACTAAAATCTTATAATATAACATGTATCACTTGTGAGACACATGTGTTTCCATACAATTGCCAAGTGAATGTATTTATTTGAAACATAAAGGATTTGTAATAGTGTCGGTTAAAGATATTGTTTGGTTAGCTAATTACGTAACTGAAGACAGAAGATCCCTTAAGTAGGGACTGAATAAATTAACCGACTTGGACCTCACAACTTTTTACGATAGAAGAACTGCGTTTCGAGACAAAAAAAAGTTATGTTTTTGATGGCATAAACTGACATTACTGTGATTTATTATAGAAAAGCTGCCATATTAAATTAATAATTTAATTTTATATAATAAGGTATGAAACATCAACAAAATGACCTAAATGTAAATAAAATGATTATTCAGTTATAAACTTTTCGTCACCAATCCATGATTCAACGAAAACATCATCACTAGGGTTGTCTCGTAAAAATATCTCATTTTTTTTATTTATACTGCGTTACCCTAAACATACATATAAAAAACTGCTTTCATAAGTTATTTGGCAACGGACAGCCAAAAGTCCGGAAAAGACATACCTAAGGAGGGTACAGTATAAGAAGTGCATAAATAATAAACAATGAAACAAATAAAAATACTAAAACTAAAGTAAAATTAAAATAATAACAATAAAAATGAAAAAGCTAATCCAACGGTTAATGAGTCATAATTAATATATGTATGTATAAGTAGCTAATTACGAAGCAGAAGATAAATGCTAAAAAAATTAATGGATAATTTTATCACTAAATAAAAGCTACGACGCCTATTCTAAAGTTCAATGTAATGGTGTGTGATAAAATTTTATTGAACTGTAGTATATTGGTACCGAAGACGTTATGATGAGGTTTTCTACGGCAGATATCGACGGCTTCATTGAGTAGTTATATATATATATATATATATATATATTTATTTATTAGTTATCAGCTAACATACATATTACTTATAAAACACATAGATAATATAGAAAGCTAAAACTGATTACATAGATAAACAATATATATACGAAATAGAAAACAAATAAGTACATTAATAGACAAAACTATATAAAAAAGTAAAAAAATCTGAAACATTAAACAACAAATAATATTTTAAATTACAAAGAAAAAAACTAGAGTGTTACTGCTGAAACAAAATCAAAGTCTTCCCGCCTCTTTAAATATTTCCTCATATCCTGTTTGGTCAGGTCATAGATAAAACCCTTATATTAACGATTCTTTTGTTTAAGATATAACTCGGGGTTTATGTTATCATGAATTTGTTTTATTCTTTGGCAGCCCTAACTATCGCTTTACGTTTTAGAATAGCAATAGAGATAGCTATTAAATGCGCTGTCGACAGTTCAGTATATCATAGAGCAGCTCCCGTGGGTGAAGCAGGAAGTCTGCGCCCACGTTTCTGAATCAGACCCCCACAAATCTCACCCATTAGCCATCCTTACCGTTTTGTATTGTATTGGAATTTTCCAGACTGATTTATGGGGGAGTTGAACTCTAGATTTTGGAGAATTATATTATTGTTACATTAGTATTCGTCGCCAGCTTTATTTTAGTCAAGAACAAAAACTGATTAGAATTTTGTATGAATATCTAAGAGCAATTATGATGATGCGTTTCTACATAGATTTTAAGCTATTCCATAGATTTTATTGCGGGCTTTGAGCGTGGCGACCGAATCAAGAAATTCCGTAACGAAAATAAACCTAACACAGTATGACGTAATATAGGTGCGGCCAATACGCGTTAGAGTGAGACAGACTATATAGGCGAGTTAGTCTGAGTCTGGCAGAGTGGTAGATTGAATCAAAGAAAAAAAAATACTGCATAAATGAATAATAATTATAATTGCATAAGTTGATAAAAAAATGCTATTTAATAGCTTTACCGCGGCAGACGTGCCGAAAAGATAATATCTATTATATGTATATATAATAAATTTTAATAGTTTGTTCATAAACGTATAAATTTATATATATAGTTATTAAACACGTAATGTTAGAAAGGAGTAGCTTTTGATCATATTACAGAACCTAGAAGCTTTTATGCGACATCGCTGAGTAGATAACTTTATTATATTCAACTCATACGGAATTTGATTATATAAGCTACTGTTGTTGGCCTTAGCACTAACAATACGTAAAAGCTAAGATAATAGAAAAACAAAAGATGATTCTGGCAATGAGTGTCTTGAGCGGCGGTATCACTTAACATCAGGTGAGCCTCCTGCCCGATTGCTCTTTGCCGTTTGTTATATAAAAAAGAGGAAAATTAATAAACTCAAACTCAAAATAAAATTTATTCATATAGGTAAACAAGTAACGTCAACAGAAAAGATGTTAAATTGATTCTAAATTAACATTTACTACCAGTTCGTAAAACAAGGACAAGAATAACTGGCAAGAAACTCTCCGCCACTCTTTTTAATCGCCAGTTTTCAGTCAAGTCAACGTTGCAGCATGTCGACGCCATTGGTGGACATAAACCTCTCATTTCATAACGACCGGTTTCCCGCAGTCTGCTTCATCTTCATCTGCACTCTTTGGATCTACTTCGGACCTCCTTATTAATTGTAATGCATAGAGTAGATGCAACCACCGATCAGTTGAGTGAGTCTGTGTACCGGGCCCGAAGTATGCGACCAAGTCCTAGCGCCGTCATCACATATTAATTTACAAATACTTAGTATCGTAAATGTTGGCTACAAGGGTTTGCTGTTTGGCGCTTGGCTCGCCTAGACGCAAACGTTTTGAAAATGCCTCCAAGCTTTTATCCATTTTCGTCTTATTAAGCAGGCTAGAAAGCGATAACGACCGTTGTAAATCATATGATTTCACTTGATAATTTGTAAATTATTGCGAAAATATTGTACGTTTATTTCCTTAATGTGGCAATATAATATTACTTTCAAATGATAATCCAATTATATAAATTTTAAATGCATCGACAAATTATTATGTAGCTTTTCAAACATTCAATTCAAAACGGGCTGATTTAAGCGAAAGATTCAACAACTTTTGACAAATATACTCTTGTTTTCTGGTGTTTAAAAAACATATGGAATTTCTGCGGGAACTAAGCGATAAAAGCACAGACTTATTTTCCACCACGAGCGAGAAATTATGGGGTTTTTACAAGCTAATGTAGCATTAATCGCTTGTAGCACGTGCTATTGACGAATGGCCTAAGTTATAAGCTTTAGAAAACCTTTAAAAAAAAGCAAGCTTTAGAAAAGAAAAAGAAAAGAAGCTTTGAAAGCTTTAGATATATTATTAATTTTGTCATCAAATCGAATTGTGAATTTTCACCCCATACTCGTCGTGTAGGTATTTATCGTAATCTATAAAGCTAAGAAATACGGCTAAACGCTAAAATCTAGTCAGTATTATTTTTAAGTTTATTAATTAATTAGTAATCCTGTTGTGTTATATTTTACGCGTAGACTAAATCCCTGTTATTACAGAATTTATTTGTCTCTAATTGATTGTAGAGATTTCGTAGGAAACTCTCAACTACATGATAAAGAAGAGTTTTAATTTATGGCCGCAAAAAAGAGGGCATATATGGGCAGGCCATTCCGTGGTAAAAGTCCGTCAAATAACTAGGAGTCACGCTCGATAGCGGCATGTACTTCCGTAAGCACATAGCCGCCGTTCGCAAGAAGGAATCTTTAAAAAAAACCGTCGTCAAGGATGGCAAGTCGCTGTCGGGTTGAAGAAGCTAATAGGCGGAACGAAGTGGAGAGGTATCACAAGCAGGGCGGGCGGTAGGCACTTTACAGAGACGCGACGCGAGCATACAACTGGGAAGTCAAATAGTATTGACGTTGTGTTCATAATAATTCGCCCCTTTATTAAGATAATTTTTAATGCAAAGATTTAGTTCGTTTAGCGATAATGAAGTTCCATTATCGTTTCAGTTTATGAAATAGGACACTTAGGGCGCAGTGAAGACTGGTAGCAACTTTCTCTTCGATACAAAATTCGACTAATGGCTTGAATTGAACTAATACATAATTTATTTGGTTGTCCCTTTGAATTATTTATCGCTATAACGTATGATTCACTCAGACTTTGATTTAGTTATGATTTTTGAAATAGAAAGCCTTTGTCTGTATTAACTTGAAGTATGAAAAGACGCAATAAATTTGCTGAATTTTAACTCGGTTTCAACATTTGATTTGAAGTCTCGAATGAAGTATGGAGCATTTAATTAATTTTGTGCAACCTACCCGAGACAATTGTTTTGCTGGTCATCGAACCCACGATAAAGTTATATTTTATTTACACACTGTACATATATATTTTATTTAGAACTTATTTACACATTTAAAAATCCGTCAATTTCGTTTGGGTTTCTGTTTTTGAATTTTGAATGTTTTTCTCTAACACATAAATTTTGTCGTATATTGCTTGTAGTTTTTATTGTAGCTATAGGTAGTAAAATAAATAAAGCTCGACTGTCGCTTATAGAGGTATAGATAAGTAGCAGTCTCACTTACGGAGGTCCATGAGGGAAAAACGACTCTCTTTCAGAGGTTTCTGTTTCTCGGTAATAGAGGTTTTGGGAGCTTAAAATGACGGGTCCCGGCTATAACTCTCACTTATAGAGTTTTCTCACTTATCCAGTTTTGATAAAGGTAACAGAATCTATGACTACACACTAGTATGACTTAGCGCCGGATTCCGAAAATAGACGTTATAGGATATTCATATTCCGTATATAAATAAATTATCGTTAAAAACATTTACACCTAGTGATAAATCATTACAAATAAGATATAATGTTATTTAATACTTTTTAGTGTATGGAATTGTTTATTTAAGCACTACTATAAAATATATTTAGAGTGATTAAAACGATCCGTATCCAGTGAATTGGTAAAGCAACTTTTGGCGATATATACTTATATGTCGCCAAAATAATTCGAGAAGAAACACGAAAAGAACCAACCATAAAATATTGTTGATTGCTTCATTGTCGAATATATTTAAATATCAAAATGTCTACAAAAAGGTGACGCAAAAATTTTATGAACAAAATTGCTAGGCGCAGCTTTTTATGCAGAATTCCAAAGTCCCGTTCAGCCTTTCTCGCTATTTTTATTTTCATTTTTCCGCTTGCCTTAAATGCGTACAGCCTTTAAGGTACACTGAATTGAACAAGATGGTTTTTTTTGTTCGCCGAGCGGTCGCAATTTGCATTTACCATTGTTTCTTGTGTCGTAATTTCGATACGTTAAATATTCTTTTTGCATTCCATCTTTTTTGCCTTTAATGATTTAATACGACGCGAGAGGATTTAAAACGAAATTAATAAGGTCCCTAATAATTATAAGGGATAAAAACTGTTGTATTTTTCAACATTAATTTATTTAGACGAATACTTAAATGATCCTAATCTTTGGGATTGATTTGCTCCATTTCAAAGAATTTGTATGACTCAATACTTGGTGATTAAAAAGAGTGGCGGAAAGTTTCTTGCCAGTTCTTCTTACCCGCTCAATGCCCTTGACTTGCGAACTGGTAGTAAATGTAAATTTACAATTAATTTAACTTCTTTTTGACGTTCATAAGTGTACTTGTTTACCTATATGAATAAAGATATTTTGAGTTTTAAAAGCTTGCCAACGCTCGGCTCACTGATACATTGGTACAAGAAAAATAAAATACAAGATTTAATGTGACAAGCACTTAATAAACACAAAAAGATTAAAAAAATAAACTAAGAAAACTAAAGGAAAATTTATTTCAAAGTGTTGGAGCAACTATGGATATTCAGACCTTGCTCGTTTATCAGAATGCGTAATCTGGATATAGGTGAGTTTTTTCCAAAACGCGTTCTTCTGACGTACAAATGGGATGATGCCTGTGGTATCTTATATATCTTACGATTATCCAATGATAACATCAGTGCGCTAGGCTTGTTTCGTATGTTGGCAACCTTTTTTTCGAGATGAAATGAATTCACTTCATATATCGCCTATCGAAAAGATGATACCAAACTTTAAGTTCGGCAACGAGCTATACAGATATATATCTTTGCAACTGTTTATGTCCATTTTACAAAATTGTTGCACCCCGTTTTATAAAATTTTGTTGAAGTTTAAAAAAAACCCCATTTCTATTATTTTATCCATTTCTTCTTTTACGAAAAACAAATTATTTCAAAGATACCTTATAATAAATAACCGTATTGCTCGAATACCTTCAATTGTGTATTAAATTATTATGTTAAGATTATTTTTTACTCCTCTTTTATTGCGTTACTTCAAATTCTATCTTATCCTTTACTGTCTGTCTGTGTACTGGATCAGGTTATACAAGGCCGCATTGCACTGAGTTTTTCTTGTGATAATAAAATTAAAGTGCGTAATACTTCACGGTAGCAATTCATCTTAAAACCTGCTCAATTCATCATATATTCAAGAACAAATATTCATTGTTCGTCACGTCATACGTTTAAAAGGACCAACAAAAAATTATTGTCTGACGCATTTCTACGATAAGTGAATGTTTAATCGATCATCGGGAAATATTTGTTTAATCGTTTTCCTTGTGTAAGTATAGGAAAGAAATTCCTTGTTTACTCTTCCGCGTGGGAGATGTCAAAGTCTTTATGTAGGACTAAAGTTTAAAATAATAATCCTATATGAACCAAATGAAGTCTGCATTATGCAATGTCTCTGCATCATCTACCGCATTTACCATGTTATAGTTACCGTGTTTTGAGAAGTTGTTCGGACTAATACCTGCACCTGAGGTTCATCGTCGGTCGTCAAGGCAGAATACAAAATACCATCCGCATCAACTCGACGTCCGTCGTTCCACAACTGAGCGTTTTTAAGGCAGTTATCGCCGCGTACCATCACTATGTGGAACCAGCTGCCCACTGAAGTATTTCCGAACCAATTCGACTTAGGGTCCTTCAAGAAAAGAGCGTATCAATTCTTAAAAGACCAGCAACGCATTCATGCGTTCCCTGGCATTGAATGTCTATGAGCTTACCCCTTAACATCAGGTGAGCCTCCTGCCCGTTTGCCCTCTGTTATATATACCGGCACTAAATCACGTAACGTGATAAGCGTAGCCATAGAACCAGAGATGTAAAGGATTTTTGGATTTAACGACCTTTCTAGATGATAGTAATAAACTGTTACAAAATTTTCCCATTATGTCAAAGTAATAAAGGTGAAGGTAAATGGAACAAGGTCTCACCCTCATGAGACTAGGACATAAACAATCTGGGTTAACGCCACCCTCGCTGGTGGGTTTTATGTACCCATTATACTGGTTATGACACAGTAATAAACGATTAATAACTTGCTAACGTTATTAGAGTTTTCAATTTACACCGATACATAGATTAAACTGTAAATTGATGTCAGCCCAGTTTTGTTGTGGGTTTAAAACCCTATTACTCAAATAGTTTTTCGTTGTCAATTAACGAGTGTTTCTCGAAAGCTAAATTTAATCCTATCCAGCCCGGTGTATGTTAAAAAGGGGTCTAAGAGATTTAGATATTGGTAAAATTATGAATGCAAAATTCTACCCGAATCACCTCGACGTCTGTTGTTCCACAACCGAGCGTTATTTAAGTCAGTTTTTGTTCCTTCACACTTTAAGAAAAGAGCGTACTAATTCTTAAATAGTCGGCAACGCCTTCGTGTTACCTCTGGTATTGAGAGTGACCATGGGCGGCGGTATAACTAAACATCAGAATTCAGATGAGCCTCCCGGTCTAGATAAATCTACGTTTACGTGTACCGTGACACTAACATTTAAAACCAGGAAAGACACGCAATCGATAATTCATTCCAACAACCCTTGAACTCGACCTTGCCTCGACAAGCTTCCCCGACCTTGTTGCCCGCCCTTCATAACTTACGAATACATTATATCAAGGTGTATTCTAATTCCATAACTGACCTATATCAATCCAAAATATAATTTCTTCATATAGGTAACAGGTAAAAATATCGGTAAAAAATTACTTATTAAAATGCAATGTGTTTATTACAATGGACTTTTTATTTAAATGCTAACTTTTGATATTTTTGTTTCAGGTAACACAGAAGACATAATGGTTCATAGCGTTTTGTAAGTTAAATATACCTACAATAAATTAAATATAACCTATATTAAAGAGTAATATTAAGAGGAAAGATTTTACCGTTCGTTTACATTGAATATTCTCCATTCTCTGTTTCACTATTACAATTCTACATTGATGAACACAGTTAGTGATCTGTGTGAATAGATAATGTAATCTAAGTGTAAAAAAACAGTAAAAACCTTATATACGCTTCGGAGACTATTGACAATAGAGCAAAGTAATGTACTACAGTTTTATAGAAGACATCAATGTTTACAAAATGCGATCCGTATATCTAGTTTTACAGATTTAGTAAAATTTATATCCATCCGAGTTTGAACATCCGGTTTTGCTAGCATTATTTTAGTATTGCAAGCTCTTCAAGTGAAAAACTCAAAAGCGTACCTAAACAATTTATAGATTATGTTTCAACGGGGATACTACAAATATACATAGTAGGGCTCTTTGAACTCTTTTAAAAATAGATTGGATAGTTTCTTCTTCTTCTTCTTATAGTGCCATCTCCTTGCGAAGGTTGGCGATCATCATGGCTATTTTAATTTTGGATGCCGCGCTTCTAAACAATGACTTGGTGCTTTGACCAAACCATTGTCTCAAGTTTTTCAACCAGGACGTGCGTCTGCGGCAAGGTCTCCTTCTACCTGCCACTTTGCCTTGTAAGATTAGTTGAAGGAGCTCATATTTTTTGGAGTTGCGTAAAACGTGTCCGAAATACTCAAGTTTCCTTTTCTTAACCGTCATAAGGACTTCTTTGTTCTTCTGCATTCTGTCCAGCACGGTTGTATTTCGTATGCGGTCTGTCCAAGATATTTTAAGCATACGTCGATAAACCCACATCTCAAACGCTTCCAGTTTTTTTATAGTTAGGATAGTTTCTGCAAATCCCCAAATATGCGCGTATCAGCTTATTATGCTGCTTTATATACATAATAATAATAATCGACTGAAGATAATAAATATAATATATCCGTTTTTTTTAATTAAATGATAGGCCTAAATATATCCCTTGAATAAGCACTTTAAGCTGTCGTGCCTACTCCCGTGATACAGCACTCGGGTCAGACATGTCTTCGAAGCATGGTACTTATGGAATTTATTTATTAATAGACAGCGCAATGGGCCAACCTCAATATTATCGAAAGCAGTTTTAAAGCCTAATAATTTAGATAATGGTCTCGACAACTGATAAGACACGTTGTGCTATGGTTATTGGATAACGAACACCTTTAGCATAAGCCCACGCCGCCCTCACTCTTCCCACAGATTATTGTGATCTGGTCATAATCGAAATATAGTACAATGGTCGATGGTATTAGCTGCTTAAAGTAGTAAAAACTTCTTTGCGCGGCAAGACATGAAAACGCACAAACATACAAAAAATCGCTATGACATTGATCCACTCAACATAAAACATTCCATAGGCCCAATTTGTATCCCTCTTTACTTAACTCTCAGTTTTTCAAATTTTCAATTTTCAGTGATAATTTTGGAGTGTTTTTTTGTAATCAAAAATACAATTGTAAAACTCAATACACACAATAAACACACACGTGCATGCCCTCACTTTCACACTATCACACAACACAGCCGGATTAGGTATTACTTAGTTAAATATATTTAATAATTTTTATTGATTTTTTTTCTTTACATGTTTGAACCTTTTTGTGTATATATAATGTATTCCATCTTTGGGTATATCTTTAGTATAGTTTTCTGATGCATATGAGTTATCGTAAATCCAAAACTATATCCTTAAAGATGTTCGCGGCAATAGTCTAAAACTTTGAAAGGTTTTTCGCCCTTCGTAAAGTATTTTTAGCATTTGTTTTTGCTAAATTGCCTCACCAATATATCACTTACCAGATTTTATTGCACCATGCTCCAAACAATGCTTTCACCAGGCTGTTCCATGTTAACATTTCTGCTAATTAATGATCATGTTAAGAAACGCGAACATGCAGCGTTATATAAGAAGCCATTCATCTAAGATTGCAACATTTTTGATAATTAATTTAGTTTTTAGTTCGGACATAATTGTTCAGTTCATAGCTCAGTGAACAAATTTATTACAATAATATCAACTAAGGATAATATGGTTTAATGATATATAACCAGTGTTGGCCTAGTGGCTTCAGCTGACTCTCATCCCTGAGGTCGTAGGTTCGATCCCCGGCTGTGCACCAATATACTTTCTATGAGCGCAATTAAAATTCGCTCGAACGGTGAAGGAAAATTGTGAGGAAACCAGCCTTCGTTAGAAAAACGTAGAATCGACGGCGTGTGTCAAGCACAAGAGGTTGATCACCTTCTTGCCTATTAGATTGACAAATATGATCATGAAATAGAGATGTGAGACCGAGACCTGAAAAGCGACACTTTATTTTACATAGATATTTGTTACATTTTCCAAGCTAAAGTTGTTAATGGTAAAAATGACTTTGACGTACGTGAATACGTAATCATTTATTCAGCTGTTTTAACGTAAAAACAAACGAATGTTATTAAAATGATAATATAAATTAATAATTCGTTTTTACTTTACATTTAAAGTTACGTTCTTCTAGAAGTGGTATCGTAGCTACTTAATTTCTTCTGCTACTAGGGTACCTACTACTGCAAATCCGCGTCATGGCATTCTGTAATTTATTTGAAACGGCAATTTTTCTACTTTTTTTTGTGTGTGCCATTATAATTTAGGTCCCACATAAATGTATCTAGATAAACGTCAAACTTCTTCAAAAAGAAGGATATCAGACCTATGTTGAGTGTTCTTGTTTGTCCACAAATTACTCGGAAACAAAAATAAAGGTGTTCCTTTCTGAATTGGATCAGGTATTCCAACTTAGTGATTTGTCCTGAAATGCATGTGTATGTCTTTTTTAGCAAGGTCGAAAAGAGTTTTCCGTTTCCCCTACTCGAAACACGATAGCGGTATGTGGGACTCGACTCACTCCAGGCACTCTTCTACTCAGAGAACTGGGCTAAACCACTTCGGATAGTCAAACACGACCGCATCAAAGAAACCTTTTAAAGGTACGGTAATGAACAGTTTTGTCAAGTCGGTTTCGGTTTTCGTCTTCAAAATCTTTGAATATGTGTAATCTTCACATGTTAATATTACTTCGTTATTATGTTCTTTGAAGTGCACCTCAAATGCAGCAGATGCAGAAATGTGACGCCAAGATTCATATAACGCCACCGATTGTAATATTAGTAGAAATAATCCATGTACAAACAGTTAATGTTGCTTTTAGCGAATTTATCAAACGTAAAAGGTCGGCACATAAATCAGTCTTATCGGAGACGCGTGCTTCAATTTTGAAAGGCTTCCTTTGATCCTATTTAAGGTCAACTGCCAATAATAAATACTTGAAACTGGGTAACGGATGTTAAAGCGGAGCGGAAGAGGAATTAATAAAAATAATTAGCGATTGTCGATTTTCGAAAAAGATTTTCTTTTTAATACACTGTCGTTTAAATGTTGGAATTATTTTATTGCGGTCTGATGACAAGAATCGATGACCCTGGGTTATATTAAATTTGTTGTGACGTCTTTGTAAATCATGTTATTAGAAATGTAACTTATAAAGTAATATATTAAGTACAAACACGCACACGCGTACATACGTACGCACACACCAATATTTATACGTATTATATTTTACTAGGTTAGGCCGTTCATGGCAATTCTTTTAAAATTAATAATAAGAAAGTGGAACTACACGCCTATATGTCGGTCTTGGCCGTAGATTGCATTAAATTTTCGCCATTTTTATTTTTAAATACAAGTAGGTGATCAGCCTCCAGTGCCGGCCTAGTGGTCAGAGACCAGTAGATTGGCCTAAGTACCGCTGGATCGACAGAGTGATCGAGAACCTGCTGCAGCTGAAAGCCAATTGGCGGGAGGTGGCACAAGACAGATTATCATTTCAAAGGCTTTGGGTCGCAGATCCAGAGTGAGTGAGTGATCAGCCTTCTGTGCCTTACACGTCGTTGGGTTTGGGTTTTATGGTTTTGGATTTGCTCGCAAGCGTAATCGCGCACAAATGAAAAATCAATTTTTGCACAGGTGTGATTCAAACCCACGACCGCTTCAGAGTCGCACCCTTAATGCAAACGCTGCTCTAATAACTTAACTATACGTAACTAGTAACTATGAAAAATTACATATTCAAAATCATGGAATGTTTTTCCAGAAAAAAAAAAGTGCCGCTCAGTTTCCTACTTTATACGTAGTATAGAGCCTTTGACGTCGCCTAGTTCCGAAGTTCAAGCTTATCTTAACCTCCATTTTCATACAGCGAAAGTTGCAGTCATTATTACTTTATGACCCACACAGTTTATGCTACCGGGAGTCATAGGATGTGTATAAGTGGATAACCCTGTTCGCTTTGAGGTTCGCCCTCAGGTAATTAACGCTATGATTTAAATTTATACTTCGACACTTGACCTCGGTGATGCTTTTAACAAGACTATTATACAAGTCGGGTTTCGAGATATATTATCGCGTATAGACCTGTCACTGCCAGTGAAAGTTTGCTTCCAAATTTAAATTTATTTTCAGTTATAATACCACAAGAGCTTCAAAATTATCGGGTATTTCCCGATAGGTTCGTTGCAAACATGACGACTATATTTGTTTGCAGGGAACCTTGAGGGAAATGCCCGATAATTTTGAAGCTCGTGTGGTATTCGGGGGATTATTTTTCCGACCCAAATGTCGGCCAATAGAATTGCACCATGAGACGAAATGTACAGTTAACAAATAAGAATTTCATAATGAATAAAACAACTACTTAATACTTTTCTTGAAGCAACGACCAGAGAAAATTTTCACAAAAAATTATCAGTATAATACCATGTAGGTTGTACCACGTGACGTCGAATGGTGCAATTCTATTGGCCGATATTTGGGTCGGAAAAATTATCAGCTTTATTTTTTATTAAAGTTTATCACATCATACATAGTACTAAATCTACGGTAGGTTACTAACTCTTATATAAAATATATGACAATTTAGATAAACATCAATGTTAAAAAAAATAAAAAATACAATAAAAATAGGTACCATAAATTTTCGTTAAGCAGAAAAAAAATTTACCAGCAGCTTTCTTTAAAACCTTTAATCTTTATTGTTTTCAGATTCATGTTCTTATATATATTTTTAGTTGTTCAAATCCAGGTCATTGACCTTACTCTTGTTACCAAGGATTATAATGTTCTAATTGTTATTTATTTATGCTGTTTACAAGAACCCAGTTTCACCGTACAAATGCGTTTAGATGCATTAATTAGCGGTACTCTACGCCCACGCGTTGCAGCGCGCCTAGTATGAGTTTTACGCGTTCACGATAACGATAAAGTGAACAACGTATATAAAAATCATACTTTAATTCTATTTGTATAACTTTAATTCGTGAAATGTGTTGGGCGTTCTAATTAATTGTCTTTGATTTATCCATGGATAATATAAACCTATTGGTTTAAACCTGTATTTTTTATCAATCAAATTTTTATAATGATTGTTCATTATTTTGTATTGTTTTTGCAGTCACACTGCAGTCTACGAAATCCTCCTAAAACAGTTGCAGGTAATACCGCCCATGGACGCTTACACTGCCAGAAGGCTCGCAAGTGCGTCATGTCTTTTAAGCATTGGTGCACCCTATATTTGGTCCATTTGGTCTTTTAATGTTATATTTTTACCACTACTCATTATCAGCCTCCTTTTGTGGTCCATTTCTGGTTGTAGGCTTCCTCAATTTTCCTGCATCCACTGTGAGCCAACCTCCTTAACGATATCGTTAGTCTACCTAGGCGGTCGCGTAATCTTTTGTTCTGTCCTCCATTTCAGGAACCTCCAAAAGATGCCCATGTGACATACGTCTGTCGAGTTTAGCTTGACTTTCGCTTCGACTTCCATTTTACCACTACCTACTATAAGCTATTATTGTGTCGTTCGAGTAAAACTCACGCTTGGTTATGTCGAGTATCAGTGCTTACACGAACATGATATAATTTATGTGCTCACTTAGGCTACAGTAGTCATTATTTTATGTGGACCTGGCAATTAACAATTTACCCAGGCTTAGAAAGCTGGACTTAATGCCTTTTCAATCAAATTGTTCTATTTACAAAACATCAAACATATTAAGCTGTAATAATAATTAAAAATTAATAACTAAAATTAAAAAGTTTGGTGACCTACCGACGCTGTATTGCGATACTTATTTGTTGAGCGAGGAAAGCACCAGCTCTGGGGACACCGGTGTAACCAAAACTTAAATCTTTATTTAGGGGCACTTGAACCCCAAGGCCTAGAAGTTGGAGGAAAGAAATACTTCTGAGATAAAATAATTTGTTTACCATCTTAACGCGTCTAGCCGTCTAGATATTTTTAATTTTACCAATTCTTAAAAGGGCGGTACCGTACTCGCCCTCTGGGTCATATAAAAATATATTTATGACGGTAAAATCCAAATGATTCTTGTACGACTTTATGCCAGAGGTATCGCGAGCGCGTTGCCGGCCTTTTAAAAAATGGTTATAAGGTGTAATTACGGTTTTATTTAAATATACTGAAAGGACTATTGTTAAAAAGGTCGCAAAAATACAGAAAATACAGTTTTATAAGTATACCTAAGTAGAATATATATAATATGTTTGATATTTTTGTTATGCACTTTTTGCACTGTATTTCTTTTTTATATTTCCCTACAAGGGTTGGCTGGAAGAAATCGCATGTCAGCGATAAGGCCGCATATTGCCTACCATTTATGTTATTTAAATGTCGTACCAAATATATAATACAACAAAGTGTTAATAAACTCCACGCGGGCGAAAGTGAAGTCAGAGGTTAGTAGATATAAAATAGAACCTTTTACTTAATTTTGCTGATCTTCGCGATACAAATGTACTAAACAATATTTGGTTCTTAAAACTAACACGAAATAGCCATGAATCATCATCTCCGACATTTAATCACATTGCATAACTTGACCGATTTTAATTCATTGCATAAAAGTGTTAGTGTACCAACCACTTTCTATTTTAAACTTGATTAAGCCATTATACTTGTAATAAAATAGTGCATTGTGCTCCATTATAGTGAATCACCGTTATCTATCGATTTTATCGATAAAAGTGAAACCGATATTGTTTCATTGTTGTTACGGTTAGCGGGCCTTATACGGATTTCATTGTATCGTGATGTCTCGAAAATTGCTACTGTTTTAAATGATTCTATTTGCTTCACTTGATTTGTTTGTATTGAATTAGGCCAAGTTTATTAGAAATGAATTCTTCTCACATTGATGACAGATCTATTATAAAGTGTATTGATTCCTTCATTAGTATTGAATTATTTCTTATTATTATAGTTATAGCTATATCATCTAACAGCCTAATAATCTTAACTAATGTCTATTAGCTCATATTAAAACAACCTATTGGATTGCTTAAACCATATCAAACAATAATTATATTAATATTAAAAAAGACATTTTCTTGCGTAAAATTTCATCTTACAAGCCGAATTCACTGTTATGTTTTTGTTATATTGATATAAATAAAATAAAAATAAATCAGTGTCGCTACAACCGATTTCTGTATCTATTTCATGATCGACCAATCTAAAAGGCAAGTAGGTGATTAGCCTCCTGTGCCTGACACACGCCGTCGAAATTTTCGAGTGAATGTTAAATGCGCACAAGGATTGGTCCGGAGATCGATCCTACGACCTCAGGGATGAGAGTCGCACGCTGAAGGCAACAACAATGCTCTATTAAATCGGTATAAATCAAGTTAATGTAATCCTTTATCTCAATCGAATTGTCGAGTCGACTCATTTAATCGGACTTACAAATTTATTAAGTTGTAAATAATATATTTCGCGAGACCGACAGCTTTATTGATTGCAATCGACCTGCGTCGATAGAAAGTGTGTTTTACAAATGTGTCAAAGCTGTAAACAAAATTAGTAACAGAACCAGTTGAACCCAGCTTCGTGACTGGTCGCTCACATTAACATATTAACTCGACAAATGAGCTTATGTCGTTTTATCGATATTATTAAATCGTGTGCATCCCTAGCTTGCCATTTTGTATTTCTATTAAACACAGAATATCCTGGCTTTGATTTTTTTTATAAAATGCATAAATAATAGCATGTTAGGATAAATATTTATTATTGTGAAATAAATTGGAGGCGGTCGGACTTTTTATTCGTTACAATCATAGTGACTGCCGACTGATTTTGGGATTGATTTGCTCCAGTTCTAACAATTTGTATGACAATACTTGGCGATTAAAAAGAGTGGCGGAAAGTTTCTTATCAGTTCTTCTTACCCGCTCTACGCCCTTGACTTGCGAACTGGTAGTAAATGTAAATTTACAATTAATTTAACTTCTTTCTGACAATTCATAAGTGTACTTGTTTACCTACATGAATAAAGATATTTTGAGTTTGATCATATTGACACTTAATCCCCAAGTGCCGCACTGCACGATATGGATCTTCGTTTCTTGTAAAAACAGCAAAGATTTTGACATCTTCCCTAGACAGTTTATTATGGGCTCATTAAGCGGCGGTTAAATAGGCGACTCCTGGACAGCAGACGTGTCCTTCAATAGGCGTATTTATTGCCAGTTCTTCTCTTCCGTTCTACGCCCTTGATTTGAGAACTGGCAGTAAATGTAAAATTAGAATCATTTGATGTATATTTCATTTTTGACGTTCACAAGTGTACATTGTATTACCTATATGGATAAATGATTTTTGACTTTGACTTTAGATTGTTTCCAAACGACTGTCCAGTTCTGGATAGACAAATGTGATTTCTGGAATATAGTCACACCATAATTTAAATAAAAACCTTTATTTGTTTCGGTGTTTATTACGAAACTAACTTTGTTTAACCGTTAACTGCATACACATAAATTTCAAAAAGATTTAGGGTGTATTATCATAAAAATGTCCTAAGTACGCAATCCTTCATTTGTACTCATCCCACGTAATGTAGTAATAACTTGAGTACCTCCAATAATCGTTTTAAGCAGTGCTCAAAACTTTCACCTAATAAAGTACGGTCGGCAACATTGTTTATCATTATTTTCATAAATAGTTACGAGCAGTGTTCGCCTAGTGGCTACAGAGTTCTACTCTCATCCCTGAGGTCGTGGGTTCGATCCCCGGCTGTGTACCAATGTACTTTCTTTCAACATTCGCTCGAACGGTGAAGGAAAACATCGTGAGGAAACCGACATGTCTTAGACCCAAAAAGTCGACCTATGTGTCAGGCAGATCACCTACTTGCCTATTAGATTAAAAAATGATCATGGAACAAGGTTATGATGACTGCTCTTTTTGGGTGTCCCGCAACCGTTTCTACGAGCTTATCATTTGCCCCCCTATAATAAAAAAAAAACAGAACCACGAGCATACTTCAAATGAAATAGTGTAGCTTTGAATTAGCTGAAATTAATATAAAATGCGAAATGTACTACTGAAGCGTATTGCTGACGGTACATATAACAATAATCATAAATGTGTACAATAAAATTAAGCTCAAGATTATGTTTTAGTACAGAGCGTGGGCCCTTAAACCCAAGTTTCTAGTGTTACATAAAGAGTTTCGTTTTATTTGTATTATTAAGCCATAAATATCGCAATTAATTCGGTGGACAGGAGTTTGTTGTTATTATGAAAGATACCTTAACGATTCTTTCTAAGGGGTAGAAGGCTCACCTGATGTTAAGTGATACGGTCTCTTGCGTGTTGTTCCCACGAGAATGTAAGTGCGTGCTCCTATTTCACCATGCCTCCTGCTGATAGAGGACAAATCTATGTTTTTAATTTATTTTATTATTATTTATTACTTAAGATGTCATATGGAACATGGTGTAATGGTTGCAGCTCCTTACAAACGTTGTGTAAACCAAAAAACTTGTCGAGTAAAAAGAGTGGCGGAGAGTTTATTGCCAGTTCTTCTCTACCGTTCTACGCCCTTTGAGAACCGGCAGTAAATGTATAATTAGAAGAATTTAATGTATATTTCTTTTTTGACGTGGTCTATAAAATTAAATATTAAAATTATTAAATATTTTTTAATTCATTTATTTCATACTAATACACTATCTAGATAACATAACTTGTATAATCAAATATAACAAGTCAGTGGTTGTGGTATTACAGCTATGTTTTTGCTATAAATAATTAGTTTAAAATCAAGGGAAGGGAAACTAAAATTTACTAGAGAACACAAAAAGCGTTTTACGATGGTAGTAAACGCATTTGAAAGTGCATCACAGCGATGTTTGCCCTCGGTATTGCAAGCACGTATCGAATTACACCAGTTAAATCGCTCGAGACGCGGTCGTTTATCTTAACAAGTATTCACTTAGATCTATCGAGAAATCTAATTTCGTAATGTAGAACACTACAATTTTATTCATGTATATATTCTTGAATTATTAAATTAATAATTCATTTCCAATACACTAATATACAGTATATTTACAATATTCTTAACCTACATAATAATAATAATTAAAAATATAATATATAAATTTAAAAAGTTCCTTTAACGCTGGCAGAATTTCCTATATTGCGATACTTATTCGTTGAGCAAGGAAAGCACTAGCATATAAAATTTAATTTAGAGTGATTATATCTTCTTTTAGCACAATGTATGGAAGTGGATGAAGCGAGAGAGGTACGAAGCAAGTGATGTATGGTTTCTACCTGCTCCTTCGGGAAAAAGGCGTATAAAATGTATAAAATAATGTATATTGAGTGTCTAAGTTTGTTATCTTAGTCGCAATAAATATAGTCGCAAAACTAACTCCTACCTTAGAAAGTAGGTACTTATATTCAATCCTTTACTTAATTTGAAATATCTATTTTTTTTTTTATTTATCTGTGATTTAGTGAAAAGTATTCCAAGATAAAATAAGACGAATAGGCGCCTTGATGTCCAATTAGTAACGTGCAAGCAATATCAATTCTCGTAATAATGCGATGCTATGGACTAGCCAATATGTTAGTGTCAACGTCGTAAAATATTTGCCGCCCGACCATCCGTGACACATCACGCCACGGTTATTTAATTAAATAAGAAAAATTCAACGGCTTGTCTACTACTATAAAGAGTGATCTTTAAAAACTCCTTAAGCAATTCATATTGTCTGTATAGCGAGGGTTTTTGGTGACACGGGGGCAAGCACTGCACAAATAAACACTTTTTTAAGTAATCTCATATAAACCTTTATATTAGCAAGGCTCATAAATAAACCAATGGCGCTACAACCTTTTTAGGTCTGGGCCTCAGATTACTGTATCTATTTCATGATCATTTGTCAATCGAATAGGAAAGTAAGTGATCAGCCTGTGACTGACACACGTCGTTCGAGCGAATGTTAAATGCTCACTTAGAATGAAAATCCATTGATGCCGGGGATCGAATCTACGACCTCAAGGATGAGAGTCGCACGCTGAAGACACTAGTCCAACACTGCTCTTATGGCTCATAGCTATACCTAAAGAAAGAAGATCATTTTAAACTTGACCGATTTCATATACCTACATATTCTTTCATCATTAAGTAACGTAGGCTATATTTAAAAAAAATGTTCCTGGACCGGGCCGGGACCGCTAGTGGCAAACAACTGAAAATAACGAAACATTGGAATTTAATTACAAAAAACGTTACTAATTGGAAATAATACTTCTTTAACGGATATTAAATATTAATCTATCTATATCATTATTTATTATATGACATCACAATCAAAATATTTAGCAATTAAGTTTTAATAACGGAGAAGGAAAATTTATGTGTTTATTGACTGTTCCACCGGATCTAATATTTATAAATCACCATTTGTTTTGTGCGAAACATGTTAATGAAACGAAACTTTCGAAAACCGATAATTCTTATTTTAATTTTACTTTGCAGCTAACAATTAAAACAGGTTTCGACATCTAATATATAAAATTCTCGTGTCACAATGTTCGTTCCCACAATCCTCCGGAACGGCTCTATCGATTCTTATATATTTTTTATGCATATTTAGTAAGTCTGAGAATCGGCTACTGTATATCTTTCAAACCCCTAAGTGTCAGGGTTGTCCATCCCAAATTTTTATTTTTTAGACAATATTTTTGGTTTTGATTTTTTTTATTTACTAACAGTCTTACGAGTCATTAGATAACCAAAAGTCGTTTTAATTTGTTCTTACTAAAATTACATACCTACGCTAAGTCATCGCAATTCAGACCAAATGCCGTACTAAGACTAATACTGGTATTCCAGTTTCAAGGACGAATTTTTTTCTCTATGGAGTTTGATAATTGGGTCAAACAAAGGCAATATTTACAAGACTGACCATTTATTTTATTTATTATGCATCTGTGTAGTAACACAGATAATGCATCTATGGTTATGGATAACTACAATCTAAGCCCAATCGCCCATGACGTAGCGGTTGCTTATGGTTTGGTCCGCCGAAATAATTGTTTCGGATTGATAGACAGCAGGCTTCACTAACGCAAATAATTGACTGACCCAGAAATATGGCTGCCCCATTCGGAAGTTATACTTCTAGGAACGATATACTGTACGTAATTAAATGTGAATAAATTATCCCATACAATAAATATCCATACATTGTTATAGTATTGACACGTGGCGTTAAAATCCCTTTATACTTTCACTTGCTTTGTTTCATTTTTGTCATCAGATAAACTTTCTTTATCGGGAATTGTTCATCGCAGGCCAATGACTTGGGTGATTTCATTGAAACGTCTAGATTGGTCTTGGATTGAAGTATAATCAATAACCGTCATCGTGATGTAACAATCGATCAATAAATGACAATTAAGATTTTTCTGTGGCTTTTTCAGGCACATACAGGATATGCAAATCAGAAGGTGTGTTATGAATGAACCTAAGGACTATTATCGTTACAATTTTTAATTGGTTATTTTACTACTTCATATAAATTTGTGCTGTTAACTAAATCGGTTTTATAGTAATAATAATATAGCTTAATTTTATGACACAAAAACACCAACACATGAAATTAACAGTAAGTAATAAAAATAAAACGTTGTATTTATATTTATATATATCGCACGGGTAAAAGCCTCCTCCAAGAAGGAAGGAACAAAATAGTAAACTAATAAACACATGAAAAAGAAAAAGTGCATATGAATCACGAAAATACATGAGGTACTAAACAACTTATCTTAAAAGCTGGAAAGTCAAAAAATAATTGTATTTCGAATGAAATTGAATGGAATGTTACCGATTAATTAACTTTCAATTTGCGAATTATTACCAAATACGAAATCATAAAAATGTCTAAACATTCACTATTACCGAATAACTTAAAATTCCAATTAATAAATCGCTTTCTCCGTAATTCCTTTAATTGTTACTCTAAGTTATTTCTCAAAATAAAATATTTCATTTAGTTTCGCAATAATTACGTCTCACTCTACAAAGAGTGGCCAGTGAAATCTGTAGTTAATTATAAAGTTCCAGGATCTATGAATAGGTAATTCTGATTCGTATTAGACACATTATATAATTCAATAGCCATAATATCTTTAAAGATTAAGGTACATATGTTAGTATTATTACATTGTAAGGACAGTCAAAACCGTTTACGACGACATCGTTTAGAACAACATACCGGTTATATTGACCAAAATCAAAGGTTCCGGCTGAATTCTATTGTATTAGGTTATTAGGAGTTAGTACTCAATACTTGGCGATTAAAAAGAGTAGCGGAAAGTTTCTTGCCAGTTCTTCTTACCCGCTCTACGCCCTTGACTTGCGAACTGGTAGTAAATGTAAATTTACAATTAATTTAACTTTTGACGTTTATAAGTGTTCTTATTTACCTATATGAACAAAGATATGTTGAGTTTAATAAAACAACGTCATCGGCTGTTACGTCTATCGGTTTTTACGACCAAAAGTCAAAGTCTAAAAAGTCAAAATCATTTATTCATTATAGGTAACGCAATGTACACTTATGAACGTCGAAAAAACCAAATATGAGTAGTCCCTTCGATGTCGTTATAACAGATTTTGACTGTACTTTTCCACAACTGAGCGTTTTTCAAGGCAGTTTTTGCCGCGCACCACCTCTATATGGAACCAACTGCCCACTGAAGTATTTCCGAACCAATTCGACTTAGGGTCCTTCAAGAAAAGAGCGTACCAATTCTTAAAAGGTCGGCAACGCACTCGCGAGCCCTCTGGCATTGAGAGTGTCCATGGGCGGCGGTATCACTTAACATCAGATGAGCCTCCTGCCCGTTTGCCCCCCGTTCTATAAAAAAAAAACTTACGAATAGTCCAAATTTGTTCATCTATAAATTGTATTGTACCAGGGCTACACAATACTCTAGGCGACTCTTGGTGACAAGAAATATTTTATAAGCTTTATTCCCCTATTTATGGTGAAAGGCTATTTCAATGGTGAATATTTGCGACCGTCCACTTGTAACGCCCTCCGTCGATTTCAATGAATTTATTGTGTATAGATATTCCTTATTTATAACAATTTCTAACGCCCGAGCCGGCCTACTGTGTTTATTTTGCCGACTGTTGGACTGGAAAGTTTTGTGTGGATATTTATAGGATACTAGCTGCGCCCGCGAACTTTGTTTCGCCTTTACTTAGCCTGCCTTTTTAGTAGCTACGTACCAACATATGTAACATTTTGCTATGCTATCCCATAGATACTGTTTGCTGTTCAGGAGTAAACACCTCAGTACTAAATAAAACTAATTTTTTTATATGTTTCCAATTTTTCTCTCCATTAAAACCTTAGAGTTATAGTTAGTTATTATAGAGTTATTGTAAGAGTTTTGAGATTAACAATGTTTATTAATATTTTGCGACTCATTTTTATTTATATAGATTTGTTTTAGTAATGTTTTAAACCTTTTCAAGCCGTCAGTTCGATCCCAGGGTGCCATTAAATTTCAGCTTTTACCCAATTTTAGTACAAGACTGTTATTACTGTTACTGTATTTAAATATCTTTGTACTCTATAATACGATTGTTATTTTATCCAACTGAGGGTCAAGAAATCGATTATTGGGTTTCGGTAATCGAAAAATTATCTTTTTCCTGCAATTTAATCTTCTTGTTTGTCAATGTCGACACGTCTTGCTTAACTTGAGAGAAATCTTAAACAAATAAAACTACACAATTTTCCTCGTTGTACAAAAAAATACTGATATTGGGCCATTATTATATGTAAATGCTTGTAATGATTCCTTTTTCGTACGACACGACTTCCGCGCATTGAAACGTTTTCGTCGAGTGACATCTCAACTGATACACACCTTTTGTGGAATCAATGCTCACTTAAGTTTTAATAAATGTTACCCAATATAATAGCAATATTTACTGCTTCCGGAGTAAATCTAAAAAAGTTTTAGAATGACTGCATTCAAATGTCAAGGAGACACCTAGGAAATTGCCAATCCAAAACCCCGGAAAGCCGAAAACGATAAATCGTGTATATTGCGCGAGCGCAGATAATGACGCCATAAAGATCGGTGCCGTGTGAGGGTGTAATTATATTGAAGCTCGTTACTTTGAGATTTATCAACGGATCGTACGTGAGGTGCCGTCACGACGCAAGCTAAGATTTTTATACTACACCTGCGAGTTCCCGACGCCGTGTTACTAATACGGTATTGCAAAACAAAAGTAAAACCTTTTTATTTTAAATATATAATATTGCATTCGGAGAAGCTACATTTTAAGACGACAGCCGCCGCAGTATGGAGTGAATGGGTGTGGTAGAGAAAGAATAAGAGTAGAACAAATGCCGTGGAAACGAGAGCGTTAACTCAAACTCAAAAGAACTTTATTCATATAGGTAAACAAGTACACTTATGAACGTTAGAAAAGATGTTAAATTAATTCTAAATTAACATTTACTACCAGTTCGCAAGGACGTAGAGTCCGCCACTCTTTTCAATCGCTAAGTTTTTTAAGTGTTCTTTGAACTGGAGCAAATCGATCCCAAGGATTAGGATCATCTAAAATTTTAAATATTCGTCAAATTTATAAAAATATTTATTGATTAATTTACGATTAACGAGAGCTTTGAATTTTTGATTTCACTTTAGTGATAATTCTCTAATTTCGCTTGGGAGTTTGTTGTAAAAACTAATACCATATATGGAGTGGTTTATCTTCTGGAGCCTGGTCGTATGCTCAGAAGTGAAAGTCACCATTTGTTTTAAAATCGTTTATATTTGTTTGTACATACATGTTAAGAAGAGTGTGTGATGTAATTGTGTGATAGGATATGTAATACTGTGAAACCTGAGTGCGTTCAAAGGGGACGTAATGACCTGAATACGAATGGGAATGCTTAGGTGATAGAATGTGTAGAACATTCTATCACCTAATATGTAGAACGGATGAATGAGAAGCAGTTAACCGTGGATGGTGAAGTCGGGTTGGGTAGGTTGTTGTACATACCTGGACTAAATCCAGGAGGTACTAGACAAGTTAAAAGTACCCATGACCGAAGAGCATGCAGGGTGAATGTCATAATGATGCAGTAGAGGTATGCCTGGACCGTAGCAAGTTAAGATCCGTGGTCTCTGCCTACTTCAGAATAAAGGCGTGAAGATATGAATAAAATATTATTTGTTTGTTGTATAATGTCTATACAAACTTTTGTTTTATTCCTTTTAACCAGTTGCTTCTTGAACCCATGAGGCTATTTTTATCACGTATTACACGTTGTACTAGTGAAGGTTCTTACTTTCCTTTCATACATCTTACTTTCCTTTGACACACACACACATACACACACACATACACATACACACACATACACACACACACAAACACACACCAAATTTATTTTTAAGACTCCGTTTGCAATGTTTTCTTTAGCACTTAATACTTATTTTCTTCTATTGTAACCTTTGACAATCACATGATTGTACGCGTTCCGGTCCGGTGGTGGAGAGGCTGGTTATCTGTCACTCAGGTCTCCTGTTACAGAGACCAGTCTCTCACATACACTTCCTAATGTTATAATCTTAGTTTAATCATAAAAACCTTATGTATGTGAGAGAAGAAAATAAAGATTATTATTATTATACGTACAACCGACTTTTGATAATTATAAAATCGATATGACAGATATTACATAATGTTTCGGCAAATTTATGATCAAATAAAAATGTTATATAAATTTTATCTATTAATCAAACCCAACTTTCTGAGTAGACAAACCACTTTCCTTTCAATTTGTCGTAACTGATACCATGTTTATCGTTCGAGAATTTGTCGATAAAGATGAATAGGCCGTGTTCACGGGGGACGATTTATTGGGAGTTGTGTGATTTGTTTGCGACCGGCCTCGGTGTTATAGATTACTATGATATATTACTACTGGTATTGATTACGTCGTGCATATCTTTATAGGATCGCCAGTGGCGTAACGAAACTAGGATACCTAACCAATCATCGGCTCCAGTTCTATGGAGTTTTTTTTCAGCCAGTCTTTAACTTTTGGAGACTGTTAAGACGGTTAAATGAGAGCCAAGGACGAGATGAGCGTTTTTTTTTTGCTAGATACTGCTGGATTTTCACTGAATAATATATCCATCTAATATATAAAATTCTCGTGTCACAATGTTCGCTCCCATACTCCTCCGAAACGGCTCGACCGATTCTTATGACATTTTTATGCATTTTAAGTAACTCTGAGAATCGGCTACTGTCTATATTTTAAATCCCTAAATGTTAAGGTGGCCCACACTATTTTTTTATGATACAGCATACAAAAATACAAACAACCCTTAATTTTAATACCTCGACGATCAACGCCTATTTTTTTATTATTGTACATACTTATTTTTATTGAGCTAAAAAAATGTTTCCTAGAAATAAAAAATAATAATATACATGGCAAAACAACGTTTACCGGGTCAGCGAGTATACTATAAAATTTTGAAAGTTAAATAACAATGCGGTAATGCTATGTATAAAATATAGTTCTATGAGCGTAAAAAGTTACCTTTTGTTATAGATACTAAATAATTAGTACCCTACACTCTGCTCGATACTGCTTGGGGTCGTACGATGAGATGGTGAAACGAGACTTAGGACGAAGTATGATTGTTGATATTTTTTTTTGGAATGGAATAAGTAAAGAACAGCTCTGCCTTCTGAAGCCTTCTGAGCTGTTCTTTAATCTTGTTCTGTCCATTCCTTAATGGGCTGTTTCTAGCGCATGCGCGTCTACTGAGAGACTCTGATCTCAGCCTAGCCCGTATCGGGGTGGTCAATCGCCTGAAGGGTTGGACGGAAGCTCACTGGAGTATGCGAAGTACGTACGTGCCCGCCAGAGGCCGTTATTTAATTATTACTGCCGTATGTCAAAATCCCTTATTTGCATTCCGAGACACTGAAACTCGACTTAGCCGCCACCAAACAGCCAATTATTTTATTAAAAAATAAATAAAATAAATATAGACAATAAATGATTGTGACACTTAACATATAGGAACCAAGTGTTTACAATCTGTCTCTGAATAAAATCCTTAGACAAAAACGAGATCGAGAACGTCAACCTATACATAAAGTTAACATATTATATGCATTTTTATGCCACACTATTGGCTCAGACAAAGAAAGGCCATTACAAAGTAAGGTCCGCTTTTATTACCTAGTCATTTGTACTATCAATGCTTCACAGATTCTCTGTTGGTAATTCAAGCCGCACATGCCTTAACTACAAGCATTTATTGCATCCATTGTTGCATGTAATGACTAAAAAGAACGTTTATTGTTCGCCTTACATCTACCAACTATAAACAAACTTTATTTTTGTTTTTCTTTCGCACAAAGTACGCGAAGGCATAAGTATAAGATTTAATAATAAACCTCTAGTCTCACGTACATACCCTCGCTTTTAAACCAGCACACAACACAGCCGAAGTAGGTATTACTTAGTTAAATATATTTAATATTTATTATTGATTTTTACCTTTCGTAAATGTTTTAACGTTTTTGTATATATTATGTTTTCCATGTATGGCTATATCTTTACTATAATTGTTTTTGTTATTAATTTATTTTAGTTGTAGTATTAAGAAATAAATAAATAATTCTGAAACTAAAATAGTTGAATAAAAACAAATAAATAGTCGTGGTTGGCAACGCACGTTATTATTATTTGTGCTGATATAATCAAAATCTTTTTAGCTGTATAGCGATGTAAGCAACATTATTCTCCATAACGCTATTTGAATCTTCGATCTTTCATTATCGTTAGGTAAATATTTTGGTGGTATATCGTTCGTCTAGGTCGTTTTATAATTGACACATATATTTCTAATTAATCCTACAAAATAAATGAAGAAATTCCGCGAAATAAGAAATAATTATGATTTATGAACAATTTTAAATTCAATTAATTTATGGCATGCTGTCTTCATATGTCCATTTTCTAGTTTGTTTTTAAATCAAGATTCTTAATTGCAATCTCATTAAGCAGTTAACGTGCGGTTGGATTGAAAAGAAATGTTGTTCAAACTAGTTCTATGATGCTTATGGAAGATTAAATGGGTATTTAATTTATTTATTAATTCACTATCTCGCCTAGCTTTGCACCTGGACATAATTCCTTTTTTATTTAATTGCAAAGGGCATCCTGTCTTGATTGACAGCATTGCAAATAAATATTTTTTAAATGGGCTTTGTCGAATAATAATCCCTGAGGTCGTAGTTTCGATCCCCGGCTATACATCAATAGATTTCTGTCTATATGCGCATTAGCTCGAACGGTAAAGGAAAATAGCGTGAGGAAACCGGATTGCCTTAGACCCAAAAAGTCGTGTATCACGCTCAGAAGGCTGATCACCTCCTTGTCTATTAAGAAAATTAAATGATCATGAAACAGATACAGATATCTGCCCAGACCTAAAAAGGTAGTAGCGACACTGGTTTATTTATTTATGTCGAATTTGTCAAGTAGGAAACATTTATTTTTTTTACTTCTAAAATACACTGCTTTTGTAGCTCCAAAACTCGAAATATCAGCCGGAGTGGCTATGTCCCACTAATATAAAATATTTAATTTTGTTGCAACAAGTTGACAGGTGTAACTTAACTTACTTCGTATATTTAAAATATGTTGATATTTTCAAATATCATCGAAGCTTTTTGAATATATCAACACGTTTTTGATATTAATAAAAATACCAGCTCTAGTATCATCGAAACGTTCATAAGAAAAAGCAATATTTTGGCAGAGTCGGGAATTGCACCGCCCTTAGACTTAAGAATGGTGGGCTAACAAGCATGATCAAGAGATTTTCGAAGCATGGGTGGGGTCGAAAATTTAAAAATAATCGATTACTCTAATTAAATGTTTCCAAAGTTTATTAGTTTCCTTTGTATCAAAGATGTATTGGTCAAGCTTTTATCCAAATTATAAACGCGAAATCGTAAAACATTACTCAAGTTATATTTCAAATACTAGTGAAGATATTTTAGTATATAGCACCTTAACAAAGGTGAGAATTATCGTGAGAATAATTTTGATTTAAATGTCATTGTTGGCGCTTATAAAGGTCAAACAAGTAATACATAGGTGATAACTATCTTAAATATGATTTATCGGTTTACAAGTAGGTCACGTGCAGCGCGGTCAACGTAAAATGTGATAGATGACGACTCATTTGTCTAGTGGTTAGTACCCCTGACTGCGAATCCATGGGTCCCGGGTTCGATCCCCGGCTGAGACGAACATCGATGTGAGAGCATTTGGTGTTGTGCTTAGGTCTTGGGTGTTTAAATATGTATTTATATGTCTATCTATCTATAAATTGTATATATATCCGTTTCCTAGTACCCATAACACAAGCTTCACCAGCTTAGCATGGGACTAGGTCAATTGGTGTGAATTGTCTTTTAAAAAAAAAAAAATTAATAATCATTCAATCGAACTACAATTGATAGGGTTTTTTATAAATGTTCAATACAGTAGATGAAGTAACATCGCTGGATTCACTGTCACTTGAATTATGTAATATGGTATATTAATTTTATATATATGCTTGCCCATAATCATAAAAACTAAATAATTCTAATAAAACCGTTTGAGTGTCATCTTTATCTTTTCATCACAGTAAAAATTTAAATTGATGAAAAATTAAAAGTTAACAACGTAAGCGTTTTAATGAACAAGGGCTTTAAAGCTCAAGCGCATATTTGTGTACAACTTAGGAACTCGTTTAAATTTTATAAAAGGCCGGCAACGCAGCTGATGAATTCAATTGCCGATTTAATCAAGCATAGGACAGTGGAACCATTCAGCTTCTTTCTTACTGGTTGCGCTCAAACGAGCATACGGAACAGCCATAGTAGGCACACATGGGCAGTCATGTAAGTGAATGGGTTGCCGGCCCTTAAGGGAGGAGTATGTTGTATGTAAAATGTCTAGAGAAGTGGACTGTGGATGTTTTAGCCATTGGGGCAGTGATGGGATCTGGAACGAAAGTGTTTGTTTATTTTATTTCTCCATACAATGGTTACTTGGAAGATAAAGGTCCCCAATAAAGATATTTAAGATAATTAATCTAAGCGTTCTCACTGTACTAGATTTGTAATTCAAAAGTGTTTAATGAATAATGATGCCACAGCAACATCATGAGTATAACTGTTAAGAATAAGTGAAATTGTGTTTCTATATACGTGGAATTATGAAACGGACCACCGTCGAAGTTTCTTCTCAATAAAAAATTCACATTCCGCTAATAGCGATTTACATGGCTAGAAAATCATAAAATTTTATCGATCGGGATTGCATTCCGTTTAAGGTTTGGTGCAGTTTGCGAAACGCTTATTAGCCATTTTCACCTCGTTTAATAAATTGTAGGATTTATTGATTGTTGCGGCTTTGGCTGCTTAATAGTGTCGAAATTTATAAATTTAGATATTTTAACAAATAATTGAGAATATGTATGTGATAAGAGTGAGCATTCTGATTAACTAGTTAGGTCTGGATATCAAACTGTTTTTAATTTTTTCTACGATTTTTTCCTTCAAGAATTGTTGCCTGTAAAGCTTTTGACGTTAAAACCTATATTTTAACGAAAATTGGTACAAAAAAAGTGTGCTGAACGTTGATAAGCTTTAAAGAATAAAATATAATTTGTATAAATTGTTATAATAACGCGAAAGTTCTTGTTTGTTTATATATAATGATATTTTAATTTCGAAATTATTGAAAAATAATCGGCTCGTAAATACGCTGTCTAAAGACAAGGAAACCCGTACAAGAACGGCTGGTTTATTTGATATTGACACGGGTATCACTTAACTATAGACTATTTTAACCGTATTAAAAAAATCGAAGTATCATTATCATTTGACGTATTTTGTCATACAACAAGAGATCAGTCTCATGCGATAAAACGACAAAATTTATCAACTTGTGTAAGAATAGACCGCCAATATTTGGTAATAAGCCAATATTTATACTTCTCATTACGATTGCGTGAGAAACGACCACCCGTATAAACACGCAACTATAAGAACATAATATTTTGTACCAAAGTATGTTTTAAAATAATAATAACTCTGCTTTAAATAAATACATATAAAAGTACCGTTGCTTATTAAAAATAAAATAAAATATGTTTATTATGGAATATTAGATACAGGTACCACTTATTCCACGTCATTAAATAATTATTGTTGTATGATATAATTAGTAAAAATATATTTTCGTTTCGTACTTAGTATTAATTAGGGATTTATCTCTACTGGTAATAATTATACTTTTAAATAACGTATCAATTACAGATTTAAGGAATCAAAATAAAATAAATAAGATACAACAAAAGTTATTTTAAAATTATATATAAATATACCTTAAATAATAATATACCTACTTTTAAAGATGTATTATCTCGTGCAACCTAGATTTGCAAAACAGCCCATATAGAACGCGCTTGTTTATGAAGTTACGCGCTATTGTCATTATTAATTAAGTTTCTTTGTTGTGGTTTATATTGAAAAAGTTGTATGTTGCAACACAAAGATACAAGTTATATATAGGTATGATGCGATAGTGTCCAAAAAAATCGCTTTAGTGCTCCACAGCTTAGCATGGGCTATTAAAGAGTTTTATTTGCATGATTTTGATGTGTAATGGGATCTGTGTTAGGATTCTTTTACATTTGAATAAATAAGAAACTTTTTATGCAAATGCTTCAAAAAATAAATCTTTTCGAACGAGTTAAGGAAAATCGTTTTGGGATACTTTTCATATTATTTGTCGGGACCGTTACGATCGGACCGAGAAAGGCCAGTCTTGCCGCATTTGGCAAAATGTTTTATTTATACACGAAACAAATAGCGGAACATATCGCTTGGGACGTAACGTGAAATTCATGAATAATCGGCCATTGCAGTGTCACCTAATCGGCCCACTCGGTCAGCCAAGTGACCAGGGGTTAACTGTTTCCCTTTATATTCATATCATACTGTCCTCTGTTAAGAATAAGAGTTTTTAATCAGTACTTTCCTGGTTTGAAAAATATAAACTGACAAATATCCGTTGAAATTAAGGCTTACGCAACGGTAGGTATAATATAAAGAACAAACTAATAATTATATTTCTAAGTATTTCTTTCCCCTTTCCTAACCATTTATGTCCTTATTGCTTTGTTATTTTTATTAAAGTTCAACCCTATCTGATATTGCGACTACGAATAGGTTTACGCATGCGTTTGGAATAATTTGGATTAAAATGAGGCTTTACTAGTTAGCCTTATTTAGCTTGGCAAAGATCTTGACAACTGACATGGGACCATACAGGCAGTGAAGCTTTCTCCATATGTCGCTGTTGATTTATTTTATGCTGATAACATCTATGTTTTATCAGGGTGTAATAACTACCAAATAGAACGCAATATAATGATTGAAGTTATTTGTTACTTTTTAACGTGATCTGATAAATCGATGAACGCCGGCTGTACGCACGAAAAAGCTTGACTCATTGTCCCGTTACGATCATTGTCCCGTTATGCATTGATCTCTTTTCCGTTCGATTGGCGTATGCGTCCGAGAAGAAGGACAGCGGCAGCACAAAACTTAATTCTACACGTGAACTTTCGTCGACTGTAAACTGTTAATGTGGTTTTCATTGTTTATTACAAAAACAATTTCGGCAATAAAGGTTAATTATAATTAATCTTGCATTTAAAAAATGTGATTACTAGTATAATTTATAGTATTCATTCTTTTATTATTAAAAAGAAGTAGCATCAGTCGGTGAGTGTTGTGATGTAATTGACTAAGAAATTATGGTGATTCATATAATTGATGATAGATAAAAAGTTTTTTCATAAAAGTATGTAATCATTTCATCAATGTTTTGTTATGACGTTGTCACGTTAAACCATCGTCCATAAACCGACTTTACAGACAACCATTTTATTTTCATGGTAATTTTTTACAATAAAAATTTATATTTAGTTATTAACTAGCGGCCAGGCTTCACACGACCGAACTAAGTAACATAGTAATAGTGAAAGAATTTTTGAAATCGATTTTTAGTTCATTCAGTACAAACATACAAATAATTCTAATTATGCATTATAGATAATATAATTAGTTTGTAAATATCGTAACTCACTTGTTTCCTTATCACTATGATATACACACAGTAGCTTTAGGTTTCATCTTGCTTCTTGAGCATGTGTTACATCTTAGTACCATGTTCCAACATAACCATTCTTGGGCATTCATAACATACTTAAACCCAAGCATTAAGGAAGTTGCTGTTGTTCAAAGTGCTTCAAGTGTCTCATAAACACCAACGCAAGTGCCATATACGGTAGCGATTCGCACCCGACACAGGGAAACTACATTATTTAAATTATACTAGTTTGCATACAATCACAGTGAAAGTCACGAGCACTGATATTTTAATCATAGAACAGCTATTTATTTGTCTGTGAAATCGATATCTTAATCCGCGCGGATTGAGTTCACGCGTTTCGCAGAAGGGCCTGCAAAGCCTTTCGAAAGCTTTTAGTTTGGTGTCGTTAATAAAAAAATATTTAAAAATAAATTTAAAACGTCCAATATGGTTTGTCTTCCGTCTTATTCTTTTCTCTGAGACATTGAATATAACAATCTAACCTAACATAATAAAGGCGAATTAAATAATTTTATAGGTAGATGAAATATCGCTATTGAATTTATTTGATTGTATAATACTAAAAAATACGTTTTAAAAATGGTTGAATTGTACTTTATACCAATATTTCTTCTTTAGCTCAGTTATTAGCAAAGGCAATAAATGTTTACAACTGACACTTAAGCCAACGTTAGCGGCGTAATGGGACAAAACGGCCTAGGCAGGCCTTAATACCCTGTAGTGAACGATTGATGTCCAGATTATTGTTATAGCAGTTGCTGCCTATCGGGAGCAACGATAGCTTGGTAACTAGCTTACACTCTATAAGTGAAGTATTAGGCGGTTGGTGTACTGTTTTTCAAGTATTTGTATAATGCACTATGTATAGAAGATTTAATAAAAACTATGAAGGATGGACTTATAATGAAATCGCCACGTGGTGGTGTTCGTGTTTGTTATATTTGCCTATAAGTGCTTGTCAAATTAATTGTTGTATTTTAGTTGTCTTATGTACCAATTTATAAGTGTGTTGGCAAGCTTTTGTAAATAAAAATGATTTTATAAAATAATTATGAAGTAATCAATGAACAATGAAACCAATTCTGATGTAGTTATTTTCAATATTTATCGCCATATCTGTAAATTGAACTAAAGTCGAAATTAATATCAAACTTGAAAAATGTGACGGTAGGCTTGTAAATAAAATTTAATCTACCCACCTTGCAATATCCGGATTCCTGTTTTATAGGTTATATGAACTAATTCAGTAAATATTACTGAATTTCTTCAATTAAGATCGCAAAGCAACCATATACTTGCAAATATAATAACAAATATACACTTCGTTACGTGAACACCCAATGTCAATGCTTCTATTAAAGCCGCCTTTTGATACAATACACGAAAATGCACTCTATTACACAGTTCTCAAAGCCCACTTTTGAGACGACACCTTTTGGAAAGTTTATTAATTGAGATGCCTATTTGCGGAACTAAATCTAATTAATTCGTTAAATTCGTATTACCGTGAATAAATAATGAGTGTTACAAAACGGATGTTATATAATTGTCTCGATGAAGCTTTGAATAAATTTTAGGTTATTTGGAATGGCCTAACATTTTCCGAGGGAAATTTTCTGAACACTGAAATCAAATGAAAATTAAATGAATATATAGATTAATACATTGTTGTTAAATGTATTTTATGCTTAAACGGTGTCGTAATTATTGCATTATTTTAAAAGTTTTTTTAAATAATGCAATAATAAATTAAGAGATAAATAATCGCTGTAAGGCCGATAGATGCTTTAATTAGCCCATCTGATATGTATTAATCGTAGTGGTAAATCACCAATAAATATTAATCAAAATGGCGTTAGCGTTATGCATTTGTAAAATTACAAGTCAGAATTGTATTTAAGTTTGTAATAAGATAATAATTATGAAATGTAAAACTGCTGAGTAAGCATTCGCCGCTAATCACATGACGTGCAATAAAGTTAAATTGAAAAGTATGTTTATTTTATTTATTTATTTTATCTCATGTTTTCCATGGTTTTCTGTAGTAGTATTTAATCAAATTTTATATATAGTTAAGATTCTTAATTTATGAATAATTGCGAAAACATGTTTTAGTGTTTATTTATCTACAATTCTTTTTTTAAATCTATAGGGGAGGGCGGGGCTGGTACTAACAAATTCTGTATTATGATTTATATTTTCGCTGATAATAGACTTTTTCGTTTTATTTTTTATTGAAAACATGCTTTGGTTATTCAGCTATGATATTAATAACAAAAATCATCAGGTATGTAAGTGCTTCCAGAAAGAGAGCCATGAAAACCAAAAAAGTCATTTGTTAATATATACCCCGCATGTGGGGCGAATATTAACGGAGCTGGGGTAAGTATTAACGTAGGGGGCAATTAATAACAGATACTTGAATTATCTCAAATACTCAAATAAAATGTCACTGAAATTAATGAAAATGTTTTATTGCCTTCAATGTTAAACAAATTAGTACTTTTTATGATAGGAACTGAAAGAATATAACAAATTCTTTTAAATCTACACTTAATAATAATCATTGCTACAGTTTGAATAATTTTAAGCCTAAAAAAAATTAAACACATAGTTTAAACTTAAACTTTTTAGGTTCAACAGTCTTTAAGTTTCTTAATGGAGTAGAAAAAATAGTATTATCTTATAAATCTGTTACGAACATTTTTTTAAAATAGTTTAAACATAATAATTAAATAAAAGTCACATAATTTTTTTAGTATCAATCTTAAAAAACCTCTATGAGTTACCTTAAGCAATACAGTATTTTAAATCTACTTGATATTCATCAACAAATGTCACAGTATTAATACTTTTTAGTACGAGACAGTCTTTAGGTATATTAATATGGTAACTAGTTAATCAGTCTTAATCTAATTTGTACTTAAACTTGCCAGCCTTTCCGTCTCTTTTCCAAGATTCTGGAATATTATCTATCTTGTATCGAATGGCAAGCTCGTAAGCTAACTTTTTCACGTCTGGTAGCAATCCAAAATAGATATTAGAACATTTGACTAAATAATTAGCTATCATTGTTTCTTGCTCAGAATTGAAAACTAGACGGTTTTTTATAACCCACAGCAACAGAAGTTCCCTCCTTTTTTTCTTTACGTATTTAAATAGTGTTACGTGACAAATATCGTATTCAGTAGCAACATCTCTATATTTCCTGTTTTTTACCAGAACTTCTTCAGCTGCCAGCACAAATACTTCTTGAGATGTAGACCCCCTTGTACTCTTCCTTTTGTAATTTCTCATTCTATAATAAAACGTACTTTTTGTAAAGAACAGTCGTTTAATATCACATGTTAATACTGACCCCACCCAATTTGTTAATTTTAGCCCCAAGGTCACTTTTTATATTTTATCAATTATAGAAAATAAACTAATCAAAATATTTAGAAACAAGTATAATAGTTTTAAAATCAATAAAATACAATTCCATTTAGGATTAACTTTGATTAAATTTAGTGTAAAAATAAATCTTAAATCAATTTATTACGAAGTACAAAAAGTTTGTTTACCTGTCAATTCGAAGGTAGTACGCACAACTATAACTAGCGTCGGCCGATCGATAACTGACAAGTTAGGACTTGTTCGGCTGTGTATTCTAGTTATTCTAAACCGAGCCTCATTTTTTTATCACTTCACGTTTGGCGGGTATAAGCTTGTTAATTCTTACCTCCGTTAAAACCAGCCCCGCCCTCCCCTACTCCGTACTCATGGTGTAAAATTTTCACCTGTCCATTTTTTTACTTTAATAAATTACTTTATTCTTTCGAGTTTATTTAGTAAAATGAATTGTCTCTTCATTGCGACAAATCATTCAACATTATAATCTAACCTAAGACAGTTATTTATGTCACAATCTAATATCTAATCAAAAATAATATTATAATTTTAATTTAAAAATATTTTTTTATTCCAGGTATGTCTGCCTTTATTCAAATATTGTAAGTATTTTAAAGATAGCGATTCACTACATCTAAATTGTATCACAGTTCGCAAAGGAGCATCATACCTATTATATTAACTAAATGACCTTCACAAATCAATGCTGAACAAGGTAAGCCCCTCACCGTCTGTGAATATAAAAGAAAGCTTCTTTGATTCTAAACAATATAATACATTCCTTGGTAAAGTAGCAAATATCAGGTCTTAATACAATAAAATCACCAAGAACCAAGTACTGCCATAAATGTACACCATAAAGATGAGTTAAATTCTCCATCCATATATGGCCGTGTCGACATGGAGTCTAGCAAGTCAAGGTGCTTATTCTAAGTCGAGAGATATAATTCTTAGTAGAAATCACACGGGTTTTTAGTCTCCAGTGACTCAAATTACGAAATATCCTTACATATTAAGTCAAAATTTATTAGTTTCATACATCACGATATTTGTGATGGCTTCGGTATCGGGAAGCTGTATTTAGGATGCTTCCTTCTCTCGGCAAAATGTGCGCTGGTTCGGATCGGCTGCCGCGTGTAAGTATAAGAAGGAATTGAAACATCGATCAGACTAAGACTAGCACTTACCATCCACGGTGGTGGGTCCCACTCCAAGCACTGGATCCTTAATAATTGTAATGAGTAAATGCGGTACGGTGTACGCTTAAATTTGAGAGCTCACGCGAATGTTCAAAATTCAACTACTTTTACCATTTCCGATTCGTGTGTCAGTCAAAATCGACAAATGTCATCCTTCGTTGACTGACACAGATTTAGTACACAAATAGTATTGATAATTTATTAGTATTGATTATTAGTCTCAAAAATGTAATTGAAGTACGATAAAAACGTGTGTGTACTTATGTACACAAGATAAAAATGTTTTCATAAATTTTAGTCCACGTTTGTAGACAAAACGACACTAAGAATAGAAAAAAACTAAAATGTTGACTATATAACATATTTCAGGGTGTCGGATTTTTTTGGTGACGGTGTGCGCGCGCATCGTAAAAATTTACGCTTATAATGTTTCCCTAACGCGCCAAAACAAGTACATATAACTTCAATAAGGTATATAAGCGACATTCAAGCTCTCAATTTTATAAATGCTCAGCCCATTATAAGTCACCAGTTGAACTAAACAAAATGAATATCGCATCTACTGCATTAGATATTAAAAACTCGAGAATAAATGCCAGTTCTAGAAATCATCTAGTATATCTCCATATAGAGCTTTCGATACCAGCGAGTCGTGTTTCCTTTAAAAGATTGTCATTTGACAGGGTTGTGCTATTCCATAGTACGCGTTTATGAATGCAATGAGCTTTTTCAATATAGCCGTAGAATTCTATGGCTATATTGAAAAAGCTTTAAGCTTAAACCATTCTTTATAGACGAAACTTTTTGTTTTATTATTAAATGGACGGCTAGACTGATGTTTTGACATAAATTTTTCGTTTTCCTGTTTGTTGCGTTTTGTTATACCACATTTTATATCACGTCCCATGAAACAGGACAAAAAGTGGTCCGTCTCCTGGTTCTGTTCCGTCGTTCTTGAGTTATAAATATTGTAACTAACTCTACTTTTGTGTATATTTATCGATGAAGCACGTAAATAAAATAATTGTCACTGGTATGTGGTTTTGGGTCATTAAAAAGCTTTTTTCGACAGCTTTATTAATAACAAATATTAACTAACTAACTAACTAACCTGAAAATAATATAACTTTTAGTCTATCATCAAATTCAAACTAAAATATCTTTATTCATATAGATAGGTTATCTAACATACTTATAAACGTCAACAGAAAAGATGTTAAATTGATTCTAAATTTACATTTCTTCCAGTTCCCAATTGAAAACGCTTTGAGTTGAATTAAAACTATTTGCAATTAACCTATTAGTCGAACTAAATCCAACCAGTTCCAAAGTTTTGCTCTAAATAAATGTAATAGCGTGTAAACTCAATTTCACTCGAGTAATCCGAACCAACGCAAAACCCAGAACCATTCATTCAATTTACAAGGATCTACTTTCTAAATGATGCACAAAACTCATTTGTGGAATGACAAGTGAAACTGTAACTTTCACAGATGGGTGAAGATATCTCACAAGACATTACCGAAATTTATATATTACTAGCAGACCGGCCAAGCGTTGCTGTGGCTAAGGTTTTAGTTATATTACATAGTAGTAACCTATTCGAGGGAAACGGTAGAACACCAGTCATGGGGACCACTATGCTTTTTTGGTGGTTATGCCTGTAGTAGCTTATGTGAAACGTTGGTACTTTCAAAACAGCGCCATCTGTTAGAATTGTGACTATTAAATATTAAACACAAATTTTGCAATAAAATAATATTGCGGGTATAAATTGAGATATAAGCTATCCTATCTTTTAAGTTTGATCAAACTGCACACGGTGTGCAAATTTGATTGATATCGGTGCGGTAGTTTAGGAGTCCATAGCGGACAAACAACGTAACACGTAATTTATATATATGTTTTAAATTATTTTGTGGGTTTTGTTCCTAGGGCCTCTCAGATCTGTGGCCGGAAGCTTATCGCTTAAACTAGGTCTGGTGGGCTTGGCGTCTTTCGCCGGGCCCGGTAACTCCGGAAATATCCTCATCATATTTATGGGCGAGTCGGAGCCCGCTGGCCGGTAGAACTCGCGTCATTTTATGGGGTTTCAATACATTGTTTGAGAAGGTTCTCATGTTTTGCGTATGACCTTCAGATATGTCTGATGGCATATCAAGAACCGTAGTAGCTCTTTAGTCGATTTACGTGTGTGTGTGTCATATATTTTAGTTGATTTTTAGTACATATAAACTGGTTGTGACAAGTGTCCAAGATAGAAAAGAAGAAAAGGAAGGCAATGTCGTAGATGGGTAGATAATATTAATTATACAGCAAGTGACCTTTGTGGAGAAATCTTAAGAATATGCTGGAAAGCAATACGATTCAAACGGACAATACTAAGCTTATTTAAGTTTTTATTTGTAATATAAATTGGACTTGTACATAAATATATTTAAGGCAGATTTTGCCGCGCACCACCACTATGTAGAACCAGCTGCCACTGATGTATTTCCGAACCAATTCGACTTAGGGTTCTTCAAGAAAAGAGCGTTCCAATCCGACTTATTCTTAAAAGGCCGGTAATTCACACGCGAGCCCCCATTGATTGTCGGTATCACTTAACATCAGATGCGCCTCAAAATCTAAAGAAATCCTAATCCACACGAAATGCGATAGTTGTATTATTAAAATTCGATATAAATAATTGTGCATTATAAATCTGATGGAGTATTTTTATAACTCAAATCTCTGGTTAATAATGGTTATTAATTCTTTAAAACAAAAAAAATATTATCATTTTATTTGTCTTGGAGGCGTAATTATTTAACATACCTTTAAAGTTATATCGTTAACATGTTTATTGGTAACAGCTAAGGTGTAAATTAAAATCGGTAATGGCCCCAAAAGCTTCCTTCGCTTATCTTGGAGTGTCAATAGCTCTGTAATATTAATCTGTACCCTTTCATTATACATGATTCATACAACCTAAAGTGCCAAGATGAAAGTTAAATGTAGGCGCTTGTATGTTCGTTGTGTGGTCCAATTGGGCTAATTACTTTACGTATGGTCAGTGTCATGACTAGGGTTGTCAAAATGTTGCCAAAAATTATAGTGAAACATGCTATGAGACTATAAAGGTAGAATACCTCGGCTAATGAAGTGGAAATCTTCGATTCTACCTAACGATTACTATACTTTACAAAGATTATCAAATGTATTGTGAATTTATTTAAGTTGAAAGCTCTGGATGTGACAACCCTAGAGTCAGGGCAATCCTCTTCCCTTGCGGCCACACAACTCGAGATTGAAATCAACCGATTGGGAAACCACACCCAATTAAGGGAAATTGTCGAATGTATGTGATTTATGGTCCACAACAATTTTTATTGGTAATTAGCTATGTTCACTTTTCGTGTTTCCCTTGACTATATGAGTCAGCTTAACACTGGCTGTTTCAAGTCCAGAATCGATTCGAATTTCGGACGACGTACCTAGTTGTATAGTTATGGCAAATAATAATATAAAGTAAACAATCTCTAAAGATTTAAAGTCAAATCATTTATTTCAATTAGATCTATTACGAAGGTACTTTTGATTGTCAAAATTACAGTTTAAAAATATTTGAAAAAATTACCAGTTGCCCCTTCAAAAAGGTAGTTTCATATGGAGAAGAATGGTAATACTCTTTAAAATAGTTTTTACAATATTTTCTATATATTGATTTGATAATAATTATATTTGAAGATTATGTACCTAGAACAAAAAAATCTACTATTCTAAATAAAATAGGTGCATGGTGTTATAAAAAAACAAAGCAGCGATTAACTATATTGTTCCTTTGTACCTTGTTCTTTAAAAGAAAAAAAATTGTTATCCCACATTCTTTTTTTTATTATTATTGTTATTATGTGTGTTTTGTTAGTACTCGTAATAAATGTTATGTCTATATTATTACGTAGATACATGGAGCTCACATATTTACAAATATTGCAACTACACGTATAGATTTTACATTATTATTTAAAAAGAAATAATTAACATACAAGAAATGCATTTATTCACAACTGAATTGGTGTCACTCGTAAAGTAGGTTTCATATGATCCAGTTGAGTTATATAATCAGCCCAAAACTACGAGGCGTGGGTGTAACGCTTGTTCCAATTAATTAGCGAATAGAAAGTTTCTCATTTCCTAATTCAAACTCGTGCTTATAATGTAAGTTCATCACCGCATATATCGGGAGATATGACCTCCAACAGTTTAAAACAATATACTCCTATATACAAAGGCCGGTAACTCACTAAAATAGGTGCGATAACTGCCCTTTTAGGGCGTCCCATGAAATAAATGTTTCACTAACAAATTTCGATATCAGGTCGGTATACATTTTAAACTAAACAATTTTGGCAATTAACTATTAATTGGCAACACATGGCAATAAGAAATATCTACAACGAAATGAGAAGTTCTAATCGTAACTTCGTAATTAAGATTAATGATGATTAAGTGATTGAGAGCTATCAAGAAACATTACAGCTAACATTACATGTAAAATTTTAATGACTAACGAGCTACCAGGATTTAAGTTGGATAATTTACAGAACAATAAGATGATTAGTGAACTAACTGATACTAGAAAGGTTATATTACACAAATACCAAGCAATAAATGTCATAGTACAAATACGATTTGTAATACAAAGAATAGACCGTGCATCATTAAATCTTCACCTTAGCCCTTTAATTTCGAGATTAAATTAAGGGTCTGACAATTGATCATTAGGAGACACGACTCCTTATGCAATGCATAAATTGCATAATTGGATGAATTAACAGTGAAAGCGAATAGTGTTGGCTTAGTGGCTTTAGCGTGCGACTCTCCCTTCGATCCTCGGCTGTGCACCAATGGAATTAGTGCACATTTAACATTCACTCGAACGGTGAAGGAAAACTTCGCGAGGAAGGCGAAAAGTCGACAGCGAGGCTGATCACCTACTTTGCTGCAAACTCCCAAGCGAAATTAGAGAATTATCACTAAATAAATTCAAACGTAAATTAATCGAATCGAAAACGTACTTAAATGGTCCTAGTCCTTGGGATTGATCAAAACTTAGCGATTAAAAAGAGTGGCAGAAAGTTTCTTGCCAGTTCTTCTTGCCCGCTCTACGCCCTTGCAAACTGGTAGTAAATGTAAATTTACAATTAATTTAACTTCTTTTTTGACGTTTATAAGTGTACTTATTTACCGATATGAATAATGATAGTTTGAGTTTGCATATTAGATTGACAAATTATCATGAAACTAAGGCCCAGCCCTAAAAAGGTTGACCCCCACTGATTTTTTTTAATTAACAGTGAAAGCTAACGTTTCTGCGGTAGAAAGTTCGAGAATGTGTCAGGAATTGCCAAAAGCATTGTCGGTGATTTACTATTGATGCCTGTCTGCGCGCGTCTCTTCATTAGTTCTGCGTATTACAATCGGGCGTTTCTTATTATTGCTGTAATTGAATGGGTATTGGCTAATAATATCGCAAAAGTTTTCGTTTTATTATCAAGAGTGTTAACTAATTGACAGATTATGTCACATTATTAATTGATAGCTGATTCAATCTTACGCTTAGTGAGGGGGTTAAGATTTCATCAGTTCTCATCCTTCAACGTAAGCCTGAAATTTGTTTAGCACCAAAGTATAAAAAATCAGTGGCGCTACAACCTTTTTAGGTCCGGGCCTCAGATTTCTGTATCTGTGTAATGGTTGCAGCTTCTTACAAACATTGTAAAAAAAAAATAAACTTGGCGACTTCCGTTCTACGCCCTTGATTTGAGAACTGGCAGTAAATGTAAAATTAGAAGCATTTAATATATATTATTTTTCGACATTCATAAGTGAACATTGTGTTACCTATATGAATAAATGATTTTGACTTTGGATAATTAGTCAATCTAATAGGCAAGTAGGTGATCAGCCTCCTGTGCCTGACACTCGTCGTCGACTTTTTGGGTCTAAGACATGTCGGTTTCCTAACGATGTTATGACCGATCGAGCGGTGAATAGGAATAACGTATTATTGGACGATGTAAACAATTCTATCTCTCGTATAGTTAACTGGTTTAATGTAAATAACTTATTGCTTAATGAGAATAAAACAAAATGTATTAGATTTACAACTACTAGCGTAAAGCGAGATATTGGTAACCTGAAAATTAAGGACAGTGAACTAAACTTTGTTGACAAAACTGTTTTTCTAGGCATAACAATAGATAGTAAACTCCAATGGGGCCCACACATAGAGACTCTTTCGAATAGGCTGAGCTCTGCAGCATATGCAGTAAAGAAAATCCGACAGTTTACTGATGAGGACACGGCTAAAATTGTGTATCATAGCTACTTTCATAGCGTTATGTCGTACGGCATTTTATTGTGGGGTGCTGCTGCAGAGGTTCAATCCATATTTGTGCTGCAGAAGCGGGCTGTTCGGGGTATTTGTTGTGTTTCTCCGAGGGAGTCGGTACGGAATAAGTTTAAGGAATTAAATATTATGACACTATCTGGTCAATATATTCTTGAAGCCTTGTTGTATGTCCAAAAAAATATAAACGATTTTAAAACAAATGGTGACTTTCACCAGTATAATACGCGAAATAGAACTAATTTGAGTGTACGACCAACCAGGCTCCAAAAGATAAATCACTCCTTATATGGAAATTGTATTCGTTTTTACAACAAACTCCCAAGCGCAATTAGAGAATTATCACTAAATAAATTCAAAGTCCTCGTTAAACGAAAATTAATCAACAAAGCTTTTTATAAATTTGAGGACTACTTAAATGATCCTAATCCTTGGGATTGAATTGCTCCAGTTCAAACAATTTGTATGACAATACTTGGCGATTAAAAAGAGTGGCGGAAAGTTTCTTGCCAGTTCTTCTTACCCGCTCTACGCCCTTGACTTGCGAACTGGTAGTAAATGTAAATTTACGATTAATTTAACTTGACTATTCAAAAGTGTACTTAGTTACCTACTTGAATAAAGATATTTTGAGTTTGAGTTTGAGTTTGAATGTTAGATGCACACATAGATAGAAAGTCCATTGGTGCACAGTCGGGGATCGAACCTACGACTTGGATGAGAGGCGCACGCTGAAGCCACTAGGCCAACACTGCTCATTATACTATTTTAGAATATTTTATATTGTGCCACGTTCATTGAAAATAAAGGATTTATTTTAATAATCTATTTGATCATAATAGTCGTACACATAAGTCAGATTCATTCACTTCGCACATCATACCCACATAAAAGGATTAATTTTATAATAATTTATCTTCGAGTTTATTGTGATTGGCATGCGTCATACGCATAAATTGCTTCCAAGAAAACTGTCTAGATAGTGATCTGCTCTATCCATTGACCGTGTTTAGAATTACCATGACTCGTATTACAGTAAAAAATACCTATTCAATGTTAAGTTAAGAGGCGTTCATCAACAGAATGTTACAAACAGTTTATAATAATAAAATATTTATTTATTTACACGTTCTAAAACAATGTGTAATCCTAAATATACCAGACAATATGACATCACTAATTTAACGCACATACACATCTATTATTTAGAACACAAACAAACAAAATAACAATAAACATATATTTTTTTAAAGACCCAATAGAATGAAGAAAGAACCCTCCAAAATCCGTTCTGTTCGTTCTTTATACTTGTCTATATCGATAAGTGGTCTATGACTGCTAAGCAAAGTTGTGTACAAAGAAAATTCCAATATGCTGGGCCTTAGTCCTAATATTAGTTCGAACTCCAATATAAATTCGAAAAATCAATATTGAACTGATTGCGTAAATAAAAATATAATTAAAGCCAATAACGACCGAAATATTTTATGGAATCAATATAAATCACAACCAAACGATATAGAAATAATGTATCGAGGCGCACATATTTAATAAATTACCTTCCAGTTTAAAAGATATTAATTATATGTATTTACAAATTTAAAAAATCCACACATGTGTCAATAAAAATCGTAAAAGTTCAATATAAATTAATTGCATAAATATGTTATTACTAAACGTAAAAAAAAATTACTTCTACCATTTATTATATCTGTGAACGAGCGTCTAAGAAATTATTACTATTCATTAGTCACACAATGCGTGTTGTAACATCAATGAGACCTACCTTCACTTATTTAAAAAAAATATTGTACATATTCTTAGCAACAAATATTTTTATTTTATATAGCATATTTTTAAAAAATCTACTTTTTTCTCAAAAGCGATAATTATGCAATGAACTGTTCTTACAAGTCTGTGCTTTTAAATATATTTTTGCTTTTGTCTTGGATAATCCACGCCTACGTGTTTGAAGCGAGAAAGTACATATGTCAGTCCATCTGTGCGAAATACAAATAGGATTTAATCGATATGAAATATATTTTTAAATATTGGCAGCATCATAATATCTGCTAATTTTAGATCTGATTAAATATTTTTACGCGTTCAAATCATAATTTTATGATTATATAGCCATCCCTAACGATGGGTTGTCCTCGACAACCAAGCATTATTTTAACTAATTTTGCCGCGCACCACCACTTTGTGGAACCATCTACCCACTGAAGTATTTCCGAACCAGTTCGACTTAAGTTCCTTAATAAAACAGCGTAGCAATTCTTAAAACACCGACAACACATTTGAGAGCCCTCTGGCATTGACAATGTCCATGGGCGACGATATCACCTAACATCAGATGAGCCTCCTGCCCGTTTGTGTTTTTTCTATAAAACAAAATTTCTGATCCCATCCACGCGAATTGCGATAGTTGTACTAATTAAAATTCAATATTGTGTATTATATATCTGATGAAGTGAATTTTCATAATTCAAATCTATGGTTTAAATTGCTTAATGGGTTCTATCGTTGCCAAACGAATAGAACATGGTGTTACGTTAAAAAATTACCTATAATTACTGTAATTTGAAACATGATATGTGAAAATTAGTTTGAGAAGGTTGTGTACAACATTATGTAATGTATTAATGTGTTTTTATGTGTCAAGGGACAAACTTGTATAGTTAAATTTAAAATTGGCGAATTGGTACGGAAATACTTCAGTGGGCAGCTGGTTCCAAATAGTGGTGGTGTGGAATGCCTTAAGGAACGCTCAGTTGTGGAACGACGGACGTCGAGGTGATACGGATGGTATTTTGTATTCTGTCTTGACGTCCGATGATGAATCTCAGCTGCTGGTATTAGTCCGAACAACTCCTCTGAACGCTCTCTATGGTAAATACGGTAGATGATGCAGAGAGACCCCACATCTCTATTGTACATAAGAAAAATAAACTACAAGATTTAATGTGACAAGCACTTCTAGGCAAACGTAAAAAACACGAAGAGTTTTTCTTCTTATATTTTGTCCTGTTTTGTATTATTGTGATAGTAAAATGTTTTATTTTAATTTTTGTTTTACGAAATACATCGTTCTTAATTCAAAAATTAAGAAGCGATAGATACCACTATTATTTAATTATGAATAATCGTCAAACAATTCCCGATGGCAAAACACTTTCTACTCAATAATAATAAATTCAATTACATCACTGCAATCGTATTAACGTTATCAAATAGTGGCAATTATATCAGCGACGTAAATAAAATTAATAGTTTCCACTTTCAACACTCGTTTTCCTTCTACCCCACACTGAGTTTATAGCCTTAACGGATATTATTGTAAACATTATATTATGCCACATATATTTAATACGTTGTATTTTCGAATTAAACGTTAAATAAACATCGCTGGAAAGCAATCCGAAATCCAATCGAATAGTCTATAAAGCCTGAATTACTTTTAGTTATAAAAATGGGGCTGGTGGCTCACCTGATGTTAAGCGATACCACCCATGGACACTCACGTTGTCTGAGGGTTCGTAAGTGCGTTGCCGGCGTTTTAAGAATTTGTCCGCGTTTTGTTGCAGGAGGTTATCACCTGAGCTTTTTGAAAGCCAGTTTGGCTTTTTCTTCTAGATGCCTGCGGAATTTGACTTCTTTCGATATGCCGACCCCAAGTGTACTGAGGCTGTGTGAAGTACTAAAAACAGCGCCTTCAAATTGAGGAGACACGGCCAAAGGATCTTTCTTAGCAGAAAACGAACAACCTTTTGTTTTTGTAGGGTTAAATTTAACGAGGTTGCTACTGGGGCAGTACTGACTGTTAACTTTCTCTAGTATCGTTGCAAATGTCTACACCAAATTTTGTTTCCATTACCTTCATTACCTTCATTATCTTCTTCTTTTGATGCTTCTCGAATACTGGAGGTTAGCTTTCAGTGTCTTGTCCTGTGCCACATGCAGCAACTCTTCCGCAGCCGCCAGTCCACTCCCTAATGTTATGAAGCCACGATTTTTTCTTTCTACAAACACGCCGGGTATATACCCAATATAATTTATTGAAGGACTTGGTAGCGGTCATGGCGTACAGTAGTTATACTACTTCTGAATTATTTTTTTTATTCACGCCTCTTAAATTTGCATTTTCTTTGGATTTTTTTTTGTATTAATGTCGAAATAAAACTTGGGTAAAAAACACAATGGTTAAATATGCAATTAATAGAAAATGCCAAAAATAGATTTAATACTGTGCCAAGAATAAATCCGAGTCAAATATTAAAATGTTGGCTCACGAAGACTTTTTGGTCAGTGAACTGAGTTTTTCGTGCCAAATTATAAAACTTGTATTACGTTACGAAGCATTTGTTTGAAACGGATTATTAATAACAAGTGAGCCGTTCCGAATTACGCTAGGATTTATTTTCTCTGTTTATGAAGATGAACTGATATTAATATGATGCCCTTATATCATGTATTGTGGGATGTTTTTGCGGAGGCCAAATAAATATAATTGAATGAGCCAAGGCGGAATATCCTGGTACCACTCGAGGTCCGTCGCTCTAGAATTGAGCATTTTAACTAATTATTTGCCGCTCACCGCCAGCATGTAGCATCAGCTGCCCATCAAAGTATTTCTGAACTAATTCAAGAAAATGCCTAGCGATTATTAAAAATAAGCAAGCCTTCCACTATCAGCCTTTAATCCCTTTGAAATATTGGTATGTAATATATGCTACTATATCAGCCTTTTATTTCCGACACACAAAGTTTTCCTTCAACGGACAAATGTTTACTTCGCACTTACAAAGTAAAGGTTGGTCCTAGGAATCAATCAGATGACTCAGTGTTGTAAAAAAATACAATAAGATGATAGTATTTTTATTATTTTTTATGATAATTAAAATCTGTAGATAGATAAAAAAAACAGCAGGATACGTAACAGTGGCACAGTGTAGAGAGAAATATGGCGGGATTTGGGAAGGCCTTTGCCAAAAAAGGACACAGATATTTAAAAAGAATGAGTTGATAGAAATATAAATGTATCTAAATGAATAAATAATAATATAAATTAAAAAAATATTATTTATAAAATATTTTCCCCAACCCTAAAAAACACAAAAATATTTTTTTAAGTTCAGTACTTGTACCCACACCTGACATACCATGCTGGTATGCAAGAATGTTTGGAATATACGGTTTTTTATAGTAATATTACACCGCATTACTAACAAAGTTTTTTAAATAGCATAGGTACTAAACTACTAAGAGGGATTGCTCTTAGCTTCTTAATAAATTCGCAAATGTTTCAAACAAATTAAGCGCATTTACTACACAATTAAAGATTTAAAACGATATCGAAATTACATGTCACGAGGCGGGGTTGCGACATTCAAAGCTACCGGGTTCGATACCCGGCCATTATTCGCTTTAATTGTTGTAATCCTTTCACCCCGCAAACATTCTCTGATTTGAGACCCACCTGTGTTTATGCAGTAGCAATATTTGTCTATTTATTGATTTGTTAGAATAGTAAAATATTTTATTTGCAAATAAACTTTTGAAGTGAAACTTCTTTAGACGAATGAGGGTAAAATTTTTACTGATGAAACGCAATAATAATAATAATATTAGCGTCACGAACATGTGCAGCGTTTTTGTTGAAGAAAAGGGAGAGAGCGATTGAGACCGAGAAAAAAATAATAAAATCCAAATTAGTCTAATGGCATAGTTTTAACTTAAGTAAAAAATTGATGTATTAAAGTAAAATTACAGTTTTGGCCTAGTAGCTTCAGCGTGTGACTCTCATTCCTGAGGTCTTAGGTTCGATCCCAAGCTGCGCAAGAACGGAAGATGTTTGGAATTTATATTTTATTTCTTTTTTCGTTTTATTTTGGTCGCCTATGCATTTTATTGATGCCATTTAAAATAACTTTACAATAACAATTAAACACTTTTCATTTATTATTAGAGTATCGGTGGAAGCCGGGAGCTTTCCAAATTTTCGAGCAATGTATTAAGGGGCAGACTGTACGTAGCCAAGCGCTACTCAGATTATAAACCCTGGACAGTTACTTTATGTTACTGAAACACCCTCTGTTAGGTGAAGTGATAAGCAGTCCTTCGCTAGAAATCACTGGTACACATTTTTCGCGCTCATTTTCGCTCCTCCGAAACGGCTTGACCGATTCTCATGAAATTTTGTGTGCATATTGGGTATAACTGAGAATCGGACAACATCAATTTTTCATCTCCCTAAATGTTGTTTCATCTCCCTAATTTTTTTGTTTTTATTTTTAGATAAATTTTTTAATTTTTATTTTTTTATGATACAGCATTAAAAATACATACAACCCCCAATTTTCACCCCTCTACGATCAAGCCCTATTTTTTATTATAAATGATAAACATGGCAAAACGACGTTTGCCGGATCAGCTAGTAATACATAATATAAGCCTAAAAGCATAATCATAATTTAGAATTTCTAGAGTTCGACACTGCGCGTAAACGGATAGTTCAATTGCTGGCTAAATAGTTTGCATTTTGTAACCGATCTAGTCTAGATTTCTCAACACTAATGTTGTGCCTATTCTAGGAAATGCATCGGCATTGTAACAGGCGTGTAAAGATCTATCGATACAACGGGCGGAACCGCGGGCGGTCGTTAGTAAACACATAAAACTTATCGATTATTCGTATTGCATAACTCGACTATCGAATTGTGACTAAACAAAACGACACAGATTTATCACAGTGGATAGAATATACAGTGGTTGATTGTTATCGTAGCTTGGATCTGATTTACTTAGATAATTTATTTATTAGTTTTTCAGTTTTGAAATGCCTAAGTTTTCTTTAAAATCTGTAAATCAATGTATATCTGTGAATACTATTACTTATGTATTTTTAATACCAGAATCAACTCTACAAGCAAAGTGAAACGTTTTTTTTATAATTTAGATTAAGTATATTATTAGAAGTCAAAGTCAAAGTCAAATCGTTTATTTCAATTAGACCATCTAAAATGGCACTTTTGAACGTCAAAAAAAAATAAAATATAAAGATGATTCTAGTTGCCCCTTCCAAAAGGTAGTTTCGTGTGGAGAAGAATGGGCAAGAAACTCCACACTTACTCTTTTAAAATAGGTTTACAATATTTTGTTACATTTGTTGAATAATTATATGTGAAGACAATGTACTCTTAGAATAAACTACTATACTAAAAAAGTTAGTATACATGTTCCTCACATATTTACAAATATTTAGCAATGTCAACTCTTAAATACGTACCTTGACACTGGTCGCGGGCTGGTTCCTATACTGGCACTTTGTACCTTGAATTGTGTGGGTACACAACTGCCAATTATTATGTCATATTTAACTTTAAGTAGTTCCTTTTATTTCTAAGTATATTTTATATATATTTTTATTATCTCGACGACAATGTTTTTTTACCCATTTTGAGTTCCACCGTCAAATAAATTATAGTTATACATGTCAGAGATTATGTAACGATGTCATTTGTTTTATTAGAATGGCAACACCACGCAATATCATAGACATCTTACAGATTGTAAATTGTCATTATGTCAAAGTCTTATTTAAAAATCCAATTGTCGGACGACGATAATAATATCTACCTGGCTAATATAAAGCGCATATAAATTAAATAATACTTTTTACTATTTTTTTAAACCTTATTTTACAATACATAACTATAAGTTTGAAAACTGTATTCCCAAATGTTATCTAATACCATTACAACCCACACTTCATCATACGAATGGAACAAGGCGGTTCTTTTATGAACATGTTTGTTTAACATGACTCTTAATCGATTAGATAACGGATCGATTAACTGACATCGCTTATAGAGTTTCCCTGTTGACATATCGAATAACTGTAAAGTTCTTATTTTAAATTGCGCACTTTAAACGAGTCGTAATAATTGTAACCATTTGCTTGGTAATTGGAAGCTTTGATTTTCGGATTCGTTTCCTGTTTAAAAAATACACAAGCAGAAATTAACTTATGACTTGTAACTGCGGTGGCGCTTGTTGTAAGGATATGTTCAGATATATATTAAATGAAACACTTTGTTTGAAGCTGGGTAGCAACTGGCTTTAATTGTCTAAAACATGAGCTTATAACTAAGATAACATTAGGAGTAGTGGGGGTTGCGACGCTGGATTACCAAAAAACTAACTTGACTTATTGAAGTGTTCGAAAATTTAAGTGACACTAATGTTATTGGACATTATCGGAAATGAGAATGTTAAATTACAATTTATGAGTGTGGTAAAAACTAAAGCTGTGGCTTCAAGTGTGCGATGATTGTTTTCGCTTCTAATTATTAACTAAAATATTTATAACTTAAGTAATGTTAGGTTAGCTCCCGCCATGTACGGTTTAAACACTCGCCCGGTACATACCAATGGCAGAGAAGAAATTTAAATTTATATAAATAAACATGCGCTCTGACTGTAAACGAACCCGTCGCCTAGTAGCCCAGCTTATATGACCACTAGGCTACGAAGACCTTTATGTTTTTTTTTTATATTCTTTTATAGGATCCCTACATAGTCAATCCTGGAAAGCCAATCCGGGATCCAGTCTCGAGCTGATCGCACCTGGCTCGATCGAACGTTGGACATTGTATGGCGTATTGACATTACAGTACTATCTTAAATGTTTTAATGAAACAAACAGAAACTTGTCTATCCCATACTGCATTATGACCTCCTATTTATCATCAACAAAATAGCGAAATTGTAACATAATACTGATCCACTTAAAAGGCAAGTTTTGTATTTCAAACTAACTGAACTGACTGGGGAAAGAGAACGGAAATGGCGGTTTTACTATTTAATATATTTGATTATTTATTTATGTTTATAATAATAATAATAATATAGCCTTTAAATTCCGAAACTCTGTCCCTTTATATATCTAAACTTAAAAATATGATTTTATTTCAATATGGCAATATTAGAAATACTAATTTAATATATTGAAAAAAAAAAAAAAACTAAACTTAACATAAACTAAAATATATCATTAAAAGGAGTCCCTTTAGGCAACGTTCCGAAGATACTGGCAGCGTTCCCCCTTTGAATTGCTAGACTAATTCTTTGTCCGAGGTAGCTAAACTTAAATATATTTTCACTCCAGTATATCTCGGAGTTCGGTTTGCCTCTTGGCAAAGGCCTCCTCTAACCCTTTCCACTGTTCTCTATCTTTTGCGACTCTTCTCCAGTTGTGGCCTGCTGTTAGTTTCAGTTCGTCCTCCCATCTCTTGCGTGGTCGACCTCTTCTTCGTTTTCCGTCTCTAGGGTACCATTCCGTCACTATTTTGCTCCATTTTTCATGAGAGCTCCGTAGCATATGACCCGTCCATCTCCATTTCATTTGGTCAATCTTAGTGAGAATGTCTGTCACACCTGTTCTAGCTCTTATGTCTGCGTTTATTTGTTTATCTAATTTTCTTATGCTCAGCATGCTTCTTTCAAATAGAATTAAGTAGTAACACACAAATATACCAGTATTTACAATATTCTTACCATATTCAAACGGGCAGGGGGCTCACCTGATTTTAAGTGATACAGTGCATGGATACCGCCAGAAGGCTTCGCTAGTGCGTGTAAAGAGTATTCCCGATTATTTTCGTCCGCATAGCAATGAATGTTGCTATGTTGCAACATATTATTGAAGATTTGACATTCAGATATAATTTTCTATGTCTCAATTTATTTATTCACAAAAATTGTGAAATTTTTTAAATTAAATACTAGCTGACCCGGCAAACGCCATTTATATTATTTCTTGGAAACGTTTTTGTAGTTCAATAAAAATAACTATCTACTATAATAAAAATAGGGGTTGATCGTCTAGGGGTCAAAATTAAGAGTTGTATGTATTTTTGTGTGCCGTATCATAAAAATATTTAAAAAAAATTGTCTAAAAAAATTTTATTTTTGGGGGGACCCCCCTTATCACTTAGGGGTTTCAAATATAGATAGTAGCCGATTCTCAGACATACTGAATATGCATAAAAAAATTCATAAGAATCGATCGAGCCGTTTCGGAGGTAGGTGTATGGGAACGAACATTGTGACACGAGAATTTTATATATATAGAGATAAAATTTACTGTCGCAATATATATACATAGTTGGCAGCATATCAAAAAAGTGCACTGCAGTGAAATCAAATTCCACAAAGGTAATAATCAAGTTAGTGAAAATAACAATCGGTTTTCCAGTACATATAATAAAAAAATCAGATGCCGAATCTTCATTAGACGCAATTACTATATATACAAAAAACATATTATGGAATTAAACTATGGAAGAGCTGAGAACACATGTATTTATTACCTAAAAGGGTTTCCAAATCTTACACATTGTAATGCATACTTATAAAGAATAATTTTATATTTTGATTACGATACATTCCGAAACGTAACAAGCGACATATACCTCAGTTCAAAGTTGAATTCGTGTCTAAACACGTCTGTTTAATCATAAGCGATTCCCTTCTCATGTATAAAATTAATGCAAGGGTCAAACACGATCGCGAATGCGTTTGCGTGTCTGACGCAAATTAACTAAGACTAGTTGACACGCAGTTACTCATTCAGATTATCTGACAAATTGTATATTAGTATTAAGTGTTCTACTGTTGTAAATTTTACGATTTTTACTCATAATGTTCTTCGCCGTATAGGCTAGTGTTATTTATTTATTAACACTTAGTTGCATACAGAAATATAATGAAAGGGAGGGCAATTAGGTTGGCCTTATAAAAATTAGATAAGGTAAGCAAGAAGTGCAAAAATACATAATATTTACGCACATAGGAAGAGATTGTGTATAATCGGGGTTGCAACAGATTATTATACAAAGTTTTAAGGTAATCGTAAATGAATTGTGTTACTAACAATATGACCTACTACTTGCTACTATAAAAAGATTTGAATTTTATACCCAGTGAATTAGCGACAGTGCTTTTTTTCTCGCTGCTGTCCTGAAGGGCCTTGACAGCTCGGCTTAAGCTCTTTTGGCGAGCATAACTCGGCCGAAATGGACCGATTGTTATTGATATCCCCTACTCGCTGGACCGATCAAGTAAAGGCCCATGCGGGTCTTACCATAACCCGGGCGCTGAGGCTTGGCGAAGACATACATTAATTATTCTCAATAAATAAACTTATTTATTTATTAATTAGTAATCTTACAGCTAACATACATATTATAAAACAAAACACGCAATTACATAACAGATAAACAATATGTATGAAACAGAAAACATAAGTAACATTACATAGTACATTTCCAAATTATAAAAGGACAATTAATACTTAATATTTCAAAGAAAAAACTACATTGTTACTGCTAAACAAAGTCCAAATATTCCTGTCGCTTCAAATATTTCCTAACATCATCTTTGGTGAGGTGGAAAATATCAATATCATCAGAATAAGTGTCGTAGTAAGATAAAACCCGAAACATAGGCGAATTATGCACGTAATACGTGTTCGTACGAGTCACATAAAACAATTCTGAGTATCATGTCGCTAAATAAATTTAAGCAAAAGCCTGCAGTTCTTACCAGTTCAATCAAAAGCTACCCATCGGAAGTTAACATGAAGACTTAATTAAGCGGAAATAAATAGAGTCCAAAAAATTAAAGAACTCATTCATTTCTATAGTAAACAGTTTAATGCCAAAAGCAATTAAATATTAAAACAAGTTTATTGATGAGGGTGTTTCCGTCTTGGAATCAAATTGCGACCGGTCCGTCAACAGTGAAAGCGCACGCGCAACCTGTTTTATCTAAACAATATTTACTAGAAAAACTATTTTTATTAGTGTGAAATTTAACACCTGGAGGAAGTACTTTAATATAGAATATGTTAAAGGAAATGTAAATGAATTGTTTTGAATTTTTTATCTAGGGCAAATTATTTCTGACTGATTTAACCACCAAAGAGATTATAAGGAGAATAGCAAATGGGTGGAAGAGATATTGGTCACTAATAAAAACGGATTTCAGCAAAAAAATAAAGAGCAAAGTCTTTCACACCTGTATTCCACCCTGCCTTACCCATAGTTGCGAAACTTGGGCACTCTTTAACCAGCACAGGGACATGCTAGCACACTGGCAAAGAGCCATGGAAAGAAGCATGCTGAGAATAAGAAAATTAGACAAGCAAAGAAGCACACATATGAGCTAGAACAGGTGTGACAGACATTCTCACTAAGATAGACCAAATGAAATGGAGATGGACGGGTCATATGCTACGGAGCCCCCATGAAAAGTGGAGCAAAATATTGACGGAATGGTACCCTAGAGACGGAAAACGAAGAAGAGGCCGACAACGAAAAAAAAAGGACGACAGCAGGCTACAACTGGAGAAGAGTCGCAAAGGATAGAGAACAGAGAAGGGCTAGAGGAGGCCTTTGCCAAGAGGCACACCGAGCTCCGAGATATAATGTAGTGGAAATATATTAAAGATCACAGATCACAGAACATGTAGGCTATATTATTATAAATTAATTATTTATGGCAACTTTGTTTAATTTCGTTATTCTATAGAAAACAAATGAATTAAAGATAATTCTGTCTGAGAAAGCACATTCTAAAAAGCAATAATTAATGCAATTTTATGCATGTATTTAAGTAGAGCGATAGATTTATTGACAGCCGAGATAAGAAACTATTCTGATATGAGGTCAGACCTTATACAAGACACATTGGATTAAGTATATCGCCTTACAACCTAGATTCATACATAGAACAATTTAAATTATTCGTTGCTCAAATATATTTTTTATACTTAATATCATAATACTGCTAACATAAATTTATATAACATTTTTATAACTAACTAGCTGGCCTGGCGAACATCGTACCGCCTAACAGTCGAATCTTTATTTTTTTTAAATACTTATTCTGCTATTCGGGACACCGGTCTAGCTAGTAAGATAAAAAAAAGAAAGTTGATAATACAACAAATACATTATGTCAAAAAATTGTTGAAAAAAAAGTTCAAATTGCCTTTAAATATTATTACGAATATTTTGTATGGGAGTATAGAAAAGTGTTGTTTTTAGACTTTTTCACTCAATTTTTTAAATTTTTCTCTCCGTAAGAACCATCCTCGTACTTCAAGGAATATTATAAAAAAAGAATCAGACAAATCGGTCAAGCCGTTTTCATGTTATGTCGTGACAACGGAAAACGGGTTTCATTTTTATATATATAGATCTTAAGATATATTATTAAAAGGAGTCCCTTTAGGCAAGGTTCCGAAGATACTGGCAGCGTTCCCCTTTTGAATAGCTAGACTAAGTATTTGTCCGAGGTAGCTGCCAGCTCTTCGGTCTCCTGTGATGTCGACTAACCTTTTTGTTATTTCCTTAAAAAGCCTTAAAGCGCTAGGACCCCACGAACCAAAGGTCTAGACACCGAATGGGTCAAAATCATATTCGGAGCCTAGACCCCTGTATTTGCATGCTTTAGCTTTTTCAGCCGCATCACAAGCCGCACCAGCTCTGTTGTTGGTTTCATGTAGATGGGAAGTCGTAGTTTTTTTATTAAATTAATATAAAACTACAACTGTATTAAGTTCATTGGATAGTAATGCTAAAGGAAAATCTGATAATTTTATACAAAGTCATATTTAACGCTACATATCGACTTAATCATAAGCCGCAACGCACTCGGCAGCTCCCAGGTATTCAGTGGCCATGGTATAACTTAACATATGACCCTCTGCCTGTGTATAAAAATGAAAGCCTTTTTCGAAATCTTTAACGTAAAAGACGTTGAGAAATAAGTCAAACAGAGCTTCGTGATAAATTTTCTGAAAAATAACTAACTGCATTGCGTAATACTTGAAATAATTGGGCACTTTATAACAGTCGATTTTTAAGTAACAATTTCAACACAGCCGAAAAATCGGTGCCAACAATCAAATGCATTCCGATGAATCAAAGATACGTGGCTGATGTAGTGGAACGATGGAGATGTCTGACATCACGGAAATGGGCACAATAACGAGATAAACGATTCCGATTAAAATATTCGAATTGAACTTCCCGAATCGATTGATTATTCGTACCCACATAGCTGCATAGTGATGTCTTTAAAACGCCAAAAATGGCGACGGGCGCTGACAGTTAAATTGCCGGTTTTTATGTAGTTTAAAGCTATTGTTTGCCTACTGAGATATATTGATAACGATTTAATCTTGTGTATAATTTTTACGAGCTATAATTTTTATGTGACTTTCACATTTTATTAGCTATGTTGATTTTATTGCCGATTGTGTATGGCATTTAAACTTATTAATTACGGAAGTTAATCTTCATTTTATGGATCGCTTTTGACGTAGGCTTATGATACTTTATTTGTCTGTACCTAAAGGTCGAAATTATACAAATTAATGCTAAATGGTGCTTGGTTTTTAATTCGAAATTCCACCCGGGTCACCTCGACATCCGTTGTTCCACAACTGAGCCGTTTTAAAGTAGTCTTTGCCGCTATTTGGAACCAAAACACTAACTTCGACTTAGAGTTTTTCAAAAAAAGAGCGTAGGAACTTTTAAAAGGCTGCCTACGCACTGGTTAGCCCTGTGGCAATATGAGTATCTAATGGCATCAGGTTAGCCTCCATTTACTTATTTACCTTATACAAAAACATACATATAAAAAAGCAGGTTACGTAAGCGATTTCTTCCAGGCAACCATAGTATGGAACAATAAAAACAAAACCTACAGAGGGTAAAGAACAAGAAGTATATACATATTTAACAAAAAGAAACATAAACTAACATGTAACACTAACTATAACTAAAATACAGTAAAATCTAATAAAAAAATGTATAAATAAAAATGTAAAAGCTAATTCAAGGATTAATTGAGTCACAATTAATATATATAAGTAGCTAATTACGATCATTGCATTCACAAAAATATACCAGAGGTCGCTTTTATGGTGAAGTAATGTCTTTGATTTACGCCTGTGTTTTTTTATTAGAAATCCCAGTTTTTATATCTACAAGTTTTGACCTACAAAAGCGTTCTTTTTCATACAACCTAATGCTGTTTTCACATTAATATTTTGAATTTCTTAGCATACTAATCCGAAGAAGATTAAATCGGAAAGTAACAAATCCCGATACAAATCTTATCAGAGGTTTATTGGCAGAATGTAGGAGGAGTTTAATTGTGGTCCTGTTCGCCCACAGACCGATAAGCCTTCAACTGAGTCACCGATGCTCCTGACGTATACTGACCGAGGGGTCAAGCTATATTGGTCGATAATTGACGTCCCAAGCTATTTAAATGTTCTGTTTTTCATCGTCTATTCCTTTAGCGCTAATAATAATAAGCATACATATTGACAAGGATAGAGCCATCTGGAAAGGGTTGTAGGAGGGTTTTACCCTAGAAAGGTCTATATCCACAGACGACTAACATTTAGCTATAATAAATACTAACAACATTTGATACAGTGGCTTGACAATACGGTGGCAGGGCTGGCAAAATGTCACGGGCCTCCGACCCAAGAGGGCCCCTGCCCAAGAGATATTATGTTCTATGGATGAACGTGAAGTTTCCAATACGCATTGGGCTAGCGTGGGGACTACAGACCATTCCCTTTAGTCTAAGAGAGGAGGCCTATGGCCATTAGTGGGACATATACAATGTGTAATTGAATACGCTGAAAATCTCTAAGTTTATTAAAATTAAACTGAGTAGGGATGATTTTTACTGATTGGGCCCCATCAAAAGAATTGTCCCGAAAGATTTGCCACGGGTCCCACATGGTATAGTTACGCCACTGATTTGATATGTAAATTAAGTTAATGGAAATAAAACAAAGCTTAATTATTATTATTAAATTCATTGACATTTTTGAATTTTGATATTTTTTTTATTTTTTACTATCTGTGACTTGTAGTTAATAAATTATGTTTTATAAATATTGTAGGATATTTAATACCTACCATACATATTATTGTATCATGTATACTCCAGACGCGCTTATGTCATGTCAGTGTCGTGAATTCGTGAGTTCCTTGTGTCTGTTTCGACTAGAATCATGCCACACGATTTTTGTAGGTCTATGTTTAAAAAATAGCTAAGCAAGCAAATTGTATTCGTATTCAAATAACCCTTGAGACAAAAGCTCTAAGGTCGTCTTGCCTTCTGTGCTTTCGACTTTTTGGGTCTGAGGCATGCCGGTTTCCTTTAGAAGTTGTCCTTCACCGTACGAGTGACGGTTAAATGCGCACATAGAAGTCCATTGGTGCACTGGGATCGAACCTACGACGTCAGGAAGAGTCGCACGCTGAAGATACTAGCCTCATAGTGCTCTGCGCCATGTCTGTGAAGAACCATTCATATTTATTTAATCCCCTAAAACTATTATTATGGAGTATGTACAGTAATAAATATAAAAAAAAATATTTATTAACACTTCATTGCATGTATACAGAAATATTGTATCTACTATTATCATAATTGAATAAAAAAGAGGGCAACTGGCGCCCTTTTTGCTTTCTCTTCGAAGCGATCGAGCGATCGATCTCTTCCTGGCAACTACTTCTAGAAAAAAAAGTAGGTATATATGGTATGCAAGTAGTGCAAAAATACAAAAGGATTATTTAGACAAATCTAATGGAACAAATCAAAGCAATTAAAACATAATATGTAGACAATGAAATGGATTATAAAAAAAAGAAAAGGTATATTGTGTGTTTTCGCTACATATTTTACCCTAATGACGAAATTAACGACTGCATTTGAATGCCATATCGTAAATTCAAAGAAAAGCTTTGGAAATTTTATTGGTCATAAAGTTTATTACTTAATATTCTTCCCTATCGCACTTCTGTACTGTATACAGGTACAGGTGTATAACACACTACACTGTCCTAAAAGAGGCGCGCTCGACAGAAACCGGTGGAATCAGATAGTCCTCTCCAGATGCTGTCTTGCTGACCACGACGCTCAGATATGAGATGCCGATTCAGGCCCTGTCCCAGCACGAATTGCCGTGTCAGTGTCTCGGGGTGGCGCAGTGGAGAGCTGGAGCACTGAGGCGCGCCGGCCTGCAATAACAATTAGTTATGTAAAACATTAAATTAATGTAATTTTATCAATTTTTTTTTAAATGGATTACACGGCTTGCGATAAAATATATCGTGTAAATTTTAAAATCACGTTCTTTATACATTTTCGTCATAAAATCAATTCAAAGTGTCAAAAATTAGCTGTTTGGATTTTTTCGTTAACATTTCAAGAAGCTTTGCAGGACATTTGCATTTTAAGGACCTGAATTTTGATGAAGATAAATGAATTATTGAACTATTTTGCGTACCCGTAATCCATACGTATTCCGAGCGCAAAATAGTTCAATAATTCATTTATCTTCATCAAAATTCAGGTCCTTAACTCGAATTAATCATAATTAATGGCTCAATAATTAATGTTGAAGCAATAAATGAACTATTAAACGAACAAAAAGTAATCGTAGTTTGTAATTGAGATTGTTACGTGTTGCTTAATTTCCACTCGAGAATCGAATTCATAAATTCTTTTACCATTTACGACCCGATTAAATATTACATAGTGAAGTGATTATAGTTTTCGAATGAGTCGATCCGATGCACAATTCTCTGTGTAAATTAAATCCGTATTTTAATGTAACGACTGCATAGCTCTCGTTCGGCCTGACCAAATTTGGGCGGCATTGCACGAAGAAATTTTGATGATATGTCAACTCGCCGAAAAAATGAGATGCCTATATGAATGATCGCGTGTTCGATTTTGGGCTGTATGCAGAAGGTAAAGTTTTTGTTGCGCTCCGAATGAAGACTTTATAACTAGTTTAATGGTAAAATTGATCCATTGCGAAATCCGTAAGCCAATTGCGAGCCATGTCATACAATGGTGGTCGAAAAAACTGATATCTCAATAACATTTTTACAATAAATACATATGAAGCGTGATTAAGGACAGATATAATCACATTGCTGTCTTTAGTTATACGTGATAAATATAATTACATAGTAATTATTATTCTAGATATTTATCTATTCATTTAAAAAGGTTTTCCAACGGTTTTCAACTATACTATAATATAAAACCTTACATAGGAATACACAAATATTCTGATAAAATATAAATATGTGATCTAAACAACGTAAGGTATAAATGATGTTATTGCAAATTTTTTATAGATAGCTCTGTGAGTAAAAGAGGTATGGGCATCAATATTGGGTGAAAATTTATCTTAGTATATAGCGTGTTACAAGCAGATACATCTAATTAAAACTAGTTTTTCAAATTACATTATATATTTTTGATATATATAATGTAAAACTTTCATAAAACTTATTTTTATGATTGATACGTACCCTATCACACAACACACCCGAATTACTTTGGCTATATTTTTGTGTACTTGTTTGTTTTTAATGTATAAATTATGTAAACCTATTATATTATAAATACTACCACATTCATCAAATTATAAGGAGCAAAAAATTCTAAATACCATTTTAAGTTAGAGCCTTCCGCTTCAAGTAAGGGTAATTAATACATGTTTTTACATACTAAAACCAAAGTAAATTCATGATTTATCAACACCAGATGACAAGTAGATATTTATCGAACATTTTCGACATGACTTATTCATTGTTTTATTCACGAAACAATATAATCGCTAGGGCCTTGATCTTTAACTGATTTACATCTGTTCTCCTGGTGCTTATTTCAATTATTTTACAATCGGTCTCGAGCGCCTGGACCTCATAAATGCGGTATTCCCTTGGCAGACTCGTCGTTTAGCCTTTAATGTTTTGCCCACTCAGTTCGAGCCGGTTCAAGCGATATTTTACGAGGACTGGGTAGGCGCTGCTGTCTGTATGGGCGAACAATGTGAACAGAAATGTGTAGCTGTCATATGCGAGGCTATTTTTCATACATGTAAATTTTGCATTGATGTAGGTAACATGGTTGAAGTTTATGTATTTTTGCAGAAATAATTTTATCTTGATTAATGATTATGTTAAAGGCGGTGGTGGCCTAGTGGTTTCAGCGTGCGATTCTCACTACCATGATGTAGTAGCTTTGATCCCTATGATAGATATGATTTAATTTAATTTTACTTTGTTTAATATAATTGAAATTTTTCGACAAAAAAAGAACCTGGTAGACCAAGGCTACGTTGGTGGAATGGAATTGCGATGGCGAAAGACCTCCGCAAGTATCTTTACAAGGCCCTTACTGATGTACAGCCATTGATGATGATAATGAATCGAAGTTTATGGAAAGATTATTATGTTTTGAACTCACCAATATATATTTATAGTCGGTCTTTATATTTATTTTCTCTGTAGGTACTACTAAAAAGATTTTTTTTCCTATTATTAATTAATACTTACACCAACTTCTGACTCTTATGCCTGAGGTCATGGGTTCTATCCCCGGCTGTGTGCCAATGTAGGTACTTTCTTTGTGCGCATTTAGGATTCACCTGAACGGTGAAGGAAAACATCGTGAGGAAACCGGCTTGCCTTAGACCCAAAAAGTTGACAGCGTGTGTCAGGCACAGAAGGCTGATCACCTACTTGCCTATAAATTAACAAATAATCACGAAACAGATACAGAAATCTGAGGCTCAGAACTGAAAAGTTTGTAGTGGTACTGATTTATTTAACGAAAAAACTGCGCCTGAATTTCATCATCGGACGTCGAGGGAGAATGCAATCCATCCTTTCGATTTCAACGCCCTGCGTGCACAGCGCTTTTTAAGGCACCTTTCTGCCGTACACCACCTCTTTGTGGAACCAGATGCCCGTGGAGATATATCACAACCAATACTTACGACTTAGGAGCTTTTAAGAAAAGAGCGTACCATTCCCTGAAAGATCGGCAACACACCTTATAGACTCCAGCTATGCAGGTGTCCATGGGCGGTGATTATCGGCGGGGCGGTTGTGAAAAGCTCTTAAAAAACCTAAGCAATCAAAATTAAGATAATTTCATAACTTGACGTGAGTTCATGTTTTAGTAGAACTCCTCAGTTTAAGCCGCGAAAATGCTTCAAAAGTAACTTGTTTTAATGCATTTTTAAGTCTATATCGACATGAAATTTATAAAATATCAACTCTGTATCAAATATAAATAATATAATCTCGATTAAAAATGTTATGCACTTGAAATTTAATGCGTTATAAAGGTGAAAAAACAAAAATAAATCCTAATATTAATGAGCTAGTCTGTCACAACTAATTTGTAACAGGACCTTTACGTATCGTTCTTATTATTGAACACATGTCATATCAAATTAGAAATAGTCCTGCAGATCATATTACGTTTTAATTAATTATATTTGTTTTGTTACAGGTAAGGAATGTAATGATACAGCTAAAGGAAAATATATTCAGTAAGTTCATTCGAGAAGTGCAATTCTATTGAATTCAAAACGCGGGAAATATGTGGGGATTTAGTTAACGTGATTAACAAGTTTTTTTTACATTTATTATCAACACACAAATATACAGTATTTACAATATTCTTAACCTACACAGTAATAATTAAAATCATAAAAATAAATGTATCTCATTTTTTGTGGTTACATTTAAGGATTTGTTTTTTAAGGCTATAACTAAATAGCTTGTTGCGTTATATTTCTTACTTGTCGTTGTTTACTATAGGTAGGTAGATCTATGTCGGGCATAGCTGTACCAAATCCAGGACGTATTAGAGAAGAGACAGGTCAAAAGTACCCATAACCGACGAGGTAGGAGATCCGTGGTCTCTAATTTACGCATTTGAAAAATCACAATAATATTGTGTATAATCAACTGAAAACGGCATTAAAGATCAGAATGAGCCTAGTAGACTAAAATTAGGAAGGCTGATGGCGACGTGTATCTCGTTCGTATGATAATTAGTTTCTCATGTATATAAATTTATCTTTTTTTGTAATGAGAAATAAAGATCTTTAAACATTATCTACTAATTCGGGAATGAGGAATGAATAACCAAACAATACATTATGCCACGAACCTAAAAAAATTACACTACTTCTAAAAACAGCTGCATTAATTATATCTAATGTCAAATATAGTTGACATTATAATGGAGATGAATGTGTTTCGAGGATTAAGACACAAACTGAACGCCAAGGTCAGATAAAAATCGCCGTTTCACACGACATGTCCTGAATCGCAAGTGCAAAGCTTTTTTGTGTGCATTTTATACGCGCGTTATTCGTACTTGTTCTATGCTGGTTTAGTGACATAAATGTCTTTTTGCCTCACACATTTTGTAATGTGTAATCTATACTAATATTATAAAGAGGAAAGATTTGTATGTTAGTATGTATGTGACGAATTGGCTCAAAAATTACTGGATTGATTTAAAACATTCTTTAACCATTAGAATGCTACATTATCTCTGATTAATATAGGCTATTTTAATTGCAAAACTACAATAATGTTACCCAAGGTGTAAAAAAATTCTATAAAATATCTTTCATTGCATGCGCTGCGAAAACCATTGATGGTATAACAAAAAAATGTTCCACAATATTAAACAACATATCAATATCTACAATTTTTTTTTTAATAAATATCCACTCGGGATGGGCCGCTACTTAAAAATAAAGTTCTTTTAACTTAATTGACTTCTAATTTAAAAATGAAAAATAAACAGTCCTATCATTTCTCAGTTCTCGTTTTCGATACCATACTGAAAGTAATTCTAGGTAAGAAAAACGATAATTCGCGTTAAATAAAAAGCTTTTAAAAATGGAGTAAAAACCTTTCGCTCGTGCGATATAACCTATAAAAAGTAGATTAAAACTAAAACCCAGTGAATTGTTTATAAATCTCTTGGAACATTAGAAGCGAATGAAGCGTGAACATTGAACTGGTCACCTTTTAGTCGAGTTTAGCGATTTTTTTTTTGCTTTTTTTAGTACATTAATGCCTCTTATAACACGGTAGATTGCTTCTGCGTTATAGGAAACGCGTTGTAGGTGTAATCTCGCATAACGCGCTTGTATGACTCCATATAACGCGTTATAAACGATTGATGTTTACCTTTTCTCTAGGGGATTTAAATCGAAAATAAAGAAAAAACTATGTTATGAACGAAATAATCATTGTAAATGTCACAGTACAGATATGTAACATGTACAATCGTGCCGCGTTATAGGCCCAATAGTTAATACCCGTGTTAACCGAGGGACTGCAAACGCGTAATATGAAAATGCGTTATAAGAGTACCGTGTTATAAGGGGGGTTTACTGTACTGGTATAAAGTAATGATAACAATAATCCGATACTTTAAAGAAAACGTAGCTGAAGATTAGGTCAAAGCACCAAATCAAAGTAGCCATGATCGCCAAACTTCGAAAGGAGACGAGACACTATAAGAATAAACTTTTTTATTGGTTGTTTCATAATTATAATAAAAGCTTTCTGGCTAATTTTGTATTCCAGTAGTATAACTTCTTTACAAGGCAAGAATGGTCTTCCCCGTTCATCATTGTTGAACTACGGGAAATATAATGGACTGGAGTATAAATATCACCTCAGTGGTTTTGTCAGTCTGTTGCCCTTATTTTTATTTACTTATGATACGACGTACAAAAATACATACAACCAGTAATTTTCACCCCCACCCCCTATTTTTTATTATATTTGATAGTTATTTTTATTGAACTAAAAAAATGTTTCCTAGAAATACATGGCATAACAACGTTTGCCGGGTCAGCTAGTAACATTAGGTATATATTCACCGTCTTTGAAGACTCCAAACATTTTCTATATTGGTACGATGATTGATGACATTGTGCTGCTATTTCATCTTTATTTAAAATTTAACAATTTCACGGATTTAGCAGATAATCACAATAATCTTATTTTTCGCTTTTTAAAACCGTAAAATCGTTTTTGTCGCGAAATAACGGACGCGAAATGGGTTAATGTAAAAACTAACAAAAGACGGTATTTCGTTAAGTTGAACTCGTCGTTTGAAATAATTTGCAATTTGAGGTCATTAACCTCTTAACACAAATTTGAGATGCCTTCTTTTATTATCTATTTATTTTATTATACTAGTTTTAATAAAATAAATAAAAAATATCTTCGTCTTATTTCTGGTCGACTAATGTCTTGTTAAAGAGACGGAAGACGGAAATTCTGTCAAATCACAAAAAATCTTGCTGTTTTAAGTGTCTGAAAAAAATATCAATTTAATTAGCTATACTGCTTCTTTATTGGCCAATTTAAAACATTTTTAGTGTAGTGTGCGTTTAATTTGTATTAATTACAAAAAACTTTCTGAACGAGAACAAATTAGAATTGAATGCTTCTCAAACTTCTATAACTCTAATTTCTGCATTAATTCTTTATTTCTATTTGTATATCTATGCGGCTGTAGATCTTGTTGTATTGGGTTGAATCCTAGAAACTGCAATAGCCATGCGCCGGCCTTACCGATGTGTGTGAATCCATAACCAATGAAAAAATAATTACACACAAAACAAAAAACAATCGTAAGAAATGAATTAGGTAAACAAAATTACATAATAAAAAACTCATGTCAGTTCACTTAACGGACAATAAAAAAGGTCAGTTAACCATGTTATTTGTTAACTAAAATACCGCGAATCATATACGTATATATCACCACCGGGGTCATTATTACGGAATAGGAATGACAGTCTTAATCGAGCTCTTCAGTTCCAATTCGTTAATTATTAAATAACAAACAAAATGTTATAACCTCAAAGTTCAAAATCGTGCACAGTTCCTACAGGTCCCGTTCTCATAAGGTGCTTATATGCTTAAAATCTTCACGTAAGATGCTGTAAATTAATCTAAGCTAAGGTCATTTGTGTTCAACTTCCGGATACAGTTTATATAATATCAGTTGCGAAAGATTAAACCAAATACGTTATATTAAAGCATTTATGGAAAGAATCAGTTCTGCTGATTTGAGGGTTTTGTATTACAGTTAAATAGAAGAAGAACTTTTATCCCTTCTATTCTTTATATATATGTCGCAGTCAACTAGCTTAATTAGCCATTCAATCAACAGCCTAGCCTCTTAATCAAACAGCCCCGTTTAACTAGCAGCCTGAAAGATATTCAGCAATCAGAATGATTGCCATTGTAATTAATAATGCAAGGAATATAAATAAATATAATTTAGTTGGATTTTTATTAGATGTTGGTGGATAGTAACATTATTTATTACCAAGAAATTACAGAAAATAAACAATGTCAGTCTGACATTTCATAATGGCGACGGTAGTACCAGCCGCCGGTCAAGAAAAGTATGTGTATATATCCGTTTAAGTGTGAGAAAGTCAATATTGGTAGGTTTTAATAATATACTGAATATTTGATAATAAACTTTGTCAAAGAAAATTTTCTGTTGTAAATCGATGTACGAATCTAGTTTAAAGACTGTGGAACAAAACTAACTATGCAAATATCAATTAACCAGAGAAATGTTTCCTACAACTACCTGTCTTGGTGCGCGGGCGCAGTATTAATTGCCTGCATTATCGACGGCCGCGTGATATGGTACTTCCGACTGCATCCGACGATAAGTTTACGATTATAAATCTTGGCCCAGTGCTATCTAGGCACTGTTTGATCTATTCTCTATCTATTTTTTAACAGCCGAATACATGCGTGTTGTGGCAATGAATTTTTATTTGTAATGCTCTTCATTTGTTTTATATATATTTATTATCAGAGTAGTAAAATTAACAAATAATTTAGGGCTCTTTTCATAATAGAATGTGTTCCAGTTTAGGCTCATCTCTGTGCCCGTCAAAACTATTTCTGCTTTATAAATAATAAATAACTTATATTATCACTGCTTTTTACGAGAAACAAATATCAAAGTCATAAAGTGATTTGTTCTCGCTGTTCAAAAAATTAACCAAAGCGGCTAAGTGGTTTTTTGACGTCCATACGTGAAGTCATGTTAGTTAAATCATATATCAATGAAATGTCATTAAAGGTCACAGGCGCACATGCAGTGTCTACGATTAGAACCTTGCTCCTATTGATTTTATCGCGACAAACTGCAAACACCCGTTTCCTTTCTAAAAGGAAATAAGTGCTTTTAATCTCCTGTCGCGTTTGACATTCTTCTCCGGGCTGTTCGCGGACATTTCTATTTCGCTGTATATCATTGGCCTTTGGCGGTGATAATTAGAAGCTGTCAAAGCTAAATCGTTTATGAACAGGAATCGTTTACTTTTCACTAAGTATTTTGTTAGGGGAAAATTGTTATTTAATTTTGCTTTGTTTAAAATAATCGAAATTTTTCGACAAGAGAAAACCCGTTAGACCGAGGCTACGTTGGTGGGATGGAATTGCAATGGCGAAATACCTCCGCAAGTATCTTTACAAGGCACTTTCAGCTGTACAGCCATTGATAATGATGATGAATAGAAATTTATGGAAAAATTATTATGTTTTAATGTGCGCATTTAACATTCGCTCGAACGGTAAAGGAAAACATCGTGAGGAAACCAGCTTGCCTTAGACCAAAAAGTTGATGGCGTGTGTCAGGCACAGGAGGCTGCCTTGCCTATTAGATAAATGATCATGAAACAGATACAGATATTTGGGGCCTAGACATGATAAGGTTGTAGCGCCACTGATTTTTACTTACACCAACTACTTCCTTCAGCAACTTTTTCCAAAAAGTAGATGCTATATCTTTGCGAATTATACTGTGAAATTGTATTAGAATCTGTACCTAATACCCATTACTAACATTATGAAGAGTCAAAATTTGCATTTTTATTTGTTTGTAACGACAAAAATTTGCAACCCATTGCGAAATTTTTTTCCCTATAAGAATACTAAATTATGCCTGAGTGACTTTTGCCAAAATGATTAAATACATAAATGTTCAGCTGTTTAAAGCGTTAACACCTGGACAGACCTCTATGTGATATAAAGTGAAAGGAAATCTTTTATATTCCTAAATAAGAATATTTAAAAAAGGTCATTTTAAAAACCCAGATCAGTTAATATAAGAAATAACCAAAGGTAATTGTGTTTTCTTGGATGTTTTTTCAATCAAGCGTTCTAGTTCGTGAGTCATACGGAAACTTGTTATCCGCGAGCGTAGGTTCGATTCCCGGCTTGTTGTCCGATATCGAGAGCCGATAAATCGCTCAACACCTCAGATACAATGGGAAGAGAAAGTTGGTTATCAGAATCGGCAAAAATAATTGTAATCCTTGAATGTTATTTCGAAAGTTGTTGTTTTTATCTTAAAGGTTTATAGGTAAAGCAGTAAGGATTATTTTTATAGTTAAGTAAACTCTACATTATCAAGATTTCATAAATATCTAGCTAAAAGAGAACTAAACGTTTTCAGTTACTATAACTAGTAGTGAATATAAGATACCGTACTTGCAGTACGGTATCTTGGACACACGAAAATGTCAAAACATTATAGAACACTAAGACTGTTAATGAACATTACCTTAGTTTAAGCTATTCACTATTGATATTGAAAATTAAGTCAGCAAAATAATTACTTATTAGCCATAATAATTATTGTATAGGCTAGATTGTAATTCATGTAAAGTCGCACTCTCTTTTATGAACTATATCGTCAAAGAAAAATATATGTTTTGTAAATAATTTAAACAAGTAGTGCTTTCTTTTTCTGTCAAATTGTATTTACATTATGATGAAATAAGATTGATTTACATCTAATCTTCCAAGTTATAGGAGACGACTATAACTTTCCAATAGACACGAAGGAAGATTTATTTAATTAATTATATTGTCCTATTTTTCTTCTGGTCCTTATTGGAGGAGGCCTTCATCTCGAAAGATGGTTCTTATACTAGGATATTACGTATATACTAACAAATATAAAGATAAACAATGATGAATATAAGTTTTTAAAATGATAAACGGCTCAAATATAAGAAGTCTTTCCTCCAACTTCGATTATGTTCCCTTTGGAGTAGAGACTCTGGCCGTGGGGTTCAAGTGCACAGGCGCTAATTAAAGATCTAAGTTGGCGCCTGGTAGATAGTACCGGTGGCCCCAGAGCTGGTGCTTTCCTCGCTCAACGAATAAGTATCGCAATACAGCGAGGAAATGCTGCCAGCGTTACACTGCCACAGGGACCAAACTTTTAAAATTTAATGAAAAAACTGTTTTTAACAGATTAAAGTTATGTATTATTATAAATTTACAATGTACGCTGTAAAGCACGGGAAACGTCGGATAAATTTAAAATTATGTTAAATAATTGTAAATTTATAATAATACATAACTTTAATCCGTTAAAAACACTTTTAAAATTTGTTTTATATTTATATTTATTTTTATTAATGTTTTAAATATTTTTATAATTGCTGTATTTATAAAATAATGAAAGTAGTATACAAATAAAACAGTTTAAACTACACTTGAGTGAACAGATGGGTGACTTGCGAAACAGAATTGGATTAATGAAGTATCTAGATGGTTTTATTATGTATCAGCGATCGTGTTACTTTTCTCTGATTTACATGAGCCTTGAGCTTTTATTTTTTATTTAATTAATATAAATACCATCGTAGCTGTCCGTTCTCCAATTATGATGTAAACATTTTATGTGTTAATTCATCGGATATTAATTGAGTTAATTGATAAAATTTCAAAGGGGCCGTTCAAGTATTACGTAAGCAGATTTACTGCAAACCCCCCCTCTCTCTCTCTTATCAACAAAATTAAGCAAAACTCTCACAAATAATAGTACATAAACGTATTAATTTTTTGTAGGAATCCTCGAAATTAAATAATTACTGTTGACCACCAAATAAGAAAATATATTTTGATAAAAACCTTGACATATAATAATTATTTAAACACAATAAAGTGAGCATTTTCTTTGTAGTTTGCAAATATAAGTCTGTTTACGCGATCGCGAAGAAACCGCTGGACTAGTTTGATGTATTATGACAAAACCTTTGAATCCTAAGCGTAAGTTTAAAGAAAAAAAGGGTGCGTGTACTTATGTACGCGCGTAAGAAGTTATACTTCTTTGGCATTATTAAAAATAGTTTTTGATTGCATGCAAATAATTAATTACAATTAAATAATCAAAGACTGGAAAAGGAGTCATTAAAGTCAATAAAGTTCAGTTTACATTTGAAAAATTAATTAAATAAATATTTATTATTATTCTCTTACATTAAACAAATAAAACACTATTTATCTTTAAAACATTTTTATTTCATTATACTATTTATTTTTAAGTGACTCTAATGTCTTCATCAGAATTTCGGTTTGTAATTTTAAATTAATCATTACTTGGTTGTGCATCTACGAGGCTTCTCCAAAACTACTTGCTTTCTGCAACAAATAAGAGAATATTAATTTAAGCTCTGTCCATGCAAAACTTAACATTTTTTATAATTCATATTATAAATTTTTTAACACATTTATATTAATAAAATTATATAAATGTGTTAATAATATAATTTGTAGCACATGCTACAGACCTGGATAGCAACTTTCTTTTATTCTATTTAGAGATAGAGATAATTTAAATATAATACCGGTGTCTTCCTTGTAGGTTTCTTTGGAGTTGTTTGGGGATTCTTGTTCGACATGATTTTCTTTAACCTTTCTTTAATCCTACAAAATAATGAAATTGTTAAGTTATGTTGTCACTGTTGTGCACACCTTTGTTTGGCTTTTTTAGTATTCAAGTTATGTCAAAACTGATTTATTACCTTGTCATTGTTGGCTTTATTTGCTTTTGGGATATCAATTGTTTCCAAAATGATTTTATTTGTAATAACCTGAAATATATAAATAACATCTATTAATTTAAGTATCATGGTGAGTGGTTCGCACTCAGGTATTATGGTGTATTATACCCACTGTCCATTATAAGTGGGAATGGGCTCACTTCTGGCAGGACAGAGTTTCGGTACTACCCTGTAGGGGAATAAAGTAATGTTGTAAGCATATGCCTATGCTTGAAAGGTTGAACCTTGAACATCACCATACATCATATTTATAATTAACATTCCTACCTCGACACCATCACAATCAAATTCATTGAAATCTACTTCAAACCATTGTGTCTCGAGAAGGTGATGGTGGCTTTGTTCCACCTCCAGTATTTGATGTTTCACGGCGATAAGATGACAACTCTTTTTTTGTATTCAATTTAGTGCACTTCCACTGATTCATCAATTGTTTTTTGTCTCTTGTCCTTATATTCGCTAGATTAAATCTGATGTTTTGATTAAATAATGTGGTCATTTTTTTGAGATGCAGGTACTTATTAAAATGTTTACTTCTCTGTTATATCGCTCCAAGCCTTCATTTTCTCCTTATTAGTATTCGTGCTTAAATCTTTGTTCTCAATTATTGATATATAGGGTCGTAGAATATTTCTAAAAAGTTGCTGTAACAAACGCAATAAACAAAAGCAATGAATAATGGTTCATGTTTCAGTTTGAATCAACAATAATACTCGATAATACATACGGATAGTTAACCTCAATTGTATTGAAGCACTCAGGAAGGTTAGCACAGTTTTTTCACAAATATTTTATATTATTTCACAAATATTTTGTATAATGAAAATAACTAGGTATATAATTATTAATTTTAAACAATAACTAAAACTCCTATATTTGTTTAAAAGGTAAATGTCATTGTCAGATGTCAATTGTCATGGTCATTCAAAATTCTTGTTAAGCTGCTAAGCTAGAATATGCGTGAAGTTAGCTTCACGCATATTCTATTTCTTTTTACTTGTAGTTTGTCTTATTCCCATCTCGCTCGCGCACGCTATATCACACTGCCAATTTTGTGTCATAGGTGCGCGCGCAATCGTAAAATTTCACTCTCATCAATTTTTCATAACGCGCCTAAAGAAGTACAACTTCAAAAACTATTTAACCGGATTAAAGTTATGTATTATTATAAATTTACAATTATTTAACATAATTTTAAATTTATCCGACGTTTCGCGTGCTTTACAGCGTGCGTGGTCACGGTGACTGAAGCTAAAAGGTGTTGGATGTCGAAAAGTATCACAGCTTTAGAAAAAATTGCATTATCTGTATTTATTTTCCCGGAGTTGGTATCGACTAAAAGATGGAGGAGGAGGGATGGTGTAAATGTTATGTCAATAAAAGACAATACTAAGCGTAAGTTGTATTTCCATACAAACATGTTATTCATTGTACTACGTCCTCGAAACCCAGTGTTTTATTCAAATGAGTGCAGTACAGTACCGTTGGTTCTACGTGATCCTAGCCGTCATCCGCCCATTAGCTTTCAGGATGTGGCACACTTTCAATACTCATTGTCTATAATCGTATGTATTTCCTCTACCTTTAATTAAAACCTCATATAATCCTAGCTACAAATTAACAAAGTTCTTATCAAACCAATCAGATTCCAAACCTGTTGTATAGACTTACACACTTTTTTATATACAGTTTCAATTAAAAGTAGCAGTGTTGGCCTAGTGGCTTTAGCGTGCGACTCTCATCTTTGAGGTCGTAGGTTCGATCCCCGACGCACCAATGGACTTTCAGCCCATTTAACATTCGAACGGTGAAGGAAAACATTATCAGGCCGTAGTCGATGGTGTGTGTCAGGCACAGGAGGCTGATAACCTTGCCTATTTGATTGACAAATGATCGTGAAACAGATACAGAATTCTGAGAATAGAAATATAAAATGTACCTAAAAGAAGTCTCGGCTATTACAACGCGCTGAAGGTTAAAAAAAATCGTCCGTTTGAATATAGATGATAATAATTAAATATGTTTCTCTTTAATCGTTCTCATTAATCCGGTCTCATTACACTTTTCATTTTGTAATTACGTCTATCTGGTTTTATTAATCGTCACAAATGTGCATGCAATTACTTACCAACTTTTTACATCAAAAGTAAACCAGCATAGCCATAATCGCATCACGATTATCATTTCTCATGAGAATACGAGCCGGGACGTTCACTATTTACGCTTGTACGTTAATTCTGCACCTTAAAAGGCGTGAATAATTAAGTGAAAAAGTGGTTAGGATTCCTCGGCTAAATCGTTGCCGGTGCATGACGCGTTCTCATTTTTTAACACGCTGCAAAAATCTTGACAACAGGGATGAGACAAGGGGTTGAGAACAGTGAAGCGATCAAACGAACGTGATACGTCAGTAGTGCTGTGCCATCAGCGTGCAGCGGTCGTGTAGTAGGGGCGCCGCTCGTCGCTCGCTCCGTGTCGGATTATTCGCGGTTTTCTCTGAAGAGCGCACGTGTCGCAAAGCGTATTTACGAATTCGTGCACCTGTGGTAGTTGTGACGTGAAAGACCAATTTTGGTTATTGTTTTGTGTTACCTATACAATTCGATTGCTAATTCTGTGCTGTTCTGTTTTGACCCAGTACTGTGTTGTGGTGTTGAGTGACGGACGATTTCAGCAGCTTCAGCCGACTGAGGTTGGATGAACGCCAATATTGAAGTTAAGGTGAGCAAATCGAAATACCGTTTGAAATTTTTTGCGGTTGGCGAACAAATTGTAAGCCCCAGTTATCTAAAACAATACCTTCTTATCTAAACAAAGCGCCGGTTATATGATAAAACGCTTTATTTGATTCCTGTTTATTGCTCTTATCAAATTTGCGACAGAATTTTCCGTGTTCAGTTTTAGTACGTAGAATTTATAACTTCGCTACAGCATACATTATCATTGGAATTCGGTTTTTCATAACATGATCATTCTTGAGTATCAGAGAATTTACTATTCCGTGTAACATGCGATGGTAATGTGTTACTTTTTTTTTTTTTTAGTATGGCTCTGGCACGGTTTGTGCATTAGCCAACGTCAAGTATAAGATTTTTATAATTCGTGCTTTTTTGCCTTAGAAATTCGACCACGTCCTCCATGTACGGTTTAGGCACTCGCCCGGTACCGCACAACCCTCTCAAAGGCCGAGAACAGAAATTTAAATTAAATTATAACTTGCCCTCGAACCGGGAATCGAACCCGGTACCCCTCACCTAGCTGCCAATTAATAAGACCGCTAGGCTATGAGGCCCCTAAAATGCGTTACTTAAAAAATAATTTACTATAGATCGAAAAACTCACAATACAGTATTTACAATATAACCTACATAGTAATAATAATAATAATTTAAATTTATGTATTTTTAATTATTATATAAATTAAAACAATTTTAAAAAGTTTGGTACCTGTGTGCATTTCCTCACTGTAGCTATTACTTCATATTCTTATTTTTAAGCACCAACTCTGGGGCACCTACAAACTGAATTGGGATTGGGAACTTATGGGTTAACTTGAATTGTGATATATTTTTAGTTACGAGATAAACAATTTCCAAGGCCACTATGTTGAAATTTGACCGCCACATATCATATTCCTAGTCGTTGATTTGACTAATTAACTTGTTTGCTTCGGACTCGTAACTGTTTTAACCTAAATTGTTTCTGAGTATTTTATAAATTGACTCTTTAAAAATATATGAAACAGTTCCTTCTAGTGAATGTTCTGTCAATGAATGAATGTTATTAAAATTTTAAAATGCTAGACTAAGAAAAATGGCTTATGTAAATGCCAGAATTAGTTACACAATATTTCGAGATGTTAAAAAGTATTGGATGCAATTACTCAATGGACTTTGAAGTAGAAGCATAATTTAGGCGTTCCCCGAGAAATAAATCTGTAGGAAGTCTTGCATACTAATGTAATTATTACGTAGTAATTTTTTTAAATATAATTTCGGGTAAAACAAACTTTGGACAGAAGGCTCATCTTATCTTATGTGATATCCATAGACACTTACTTTGCCAAAGGGCTCGCAAGTACGTTGCCGGCCTATGAATTGATACGCTCTTTTCTTGAAGGTCCATAAGTCTAATAAGTTGTTATGGAGAGCAGAATTTTCCCCACTCATCAGTGAATATGGAACAGTTTTGAAAAAGGAATTCGTATAACTTATCAGACACATAGGAAAAGAACATTAAAATATGTTTTTCAATTTGGCAAATCGAACTCTATTCTAAAATCTATAAAAATTGCACGTAACGCGGAAATTTTGTAGGTTTTTCTTTAAATTTATTAAGTCTCGTTGAATACTTGCTCACGTGCGTATTATGGCTGTATGGTTCTTTAGTGCCTCAGTCACGTTTGACACACTCTTGCTTCAAGCTTCACTTATTGACGCCTGTGTTTGTTTATTAATTGTCAACAATCTGTTCGTATGTAAATATATTGCTTATGTTCAATTATGTTCTTTGCATTTCGCTTTGTGCTCTTGTCTATATCCTAATGCGTAATAGATATTATTGTTTGCATGATAAAATTCATTATATGATAACGGTTCAAAGATACATTATTTTCCCAAAGAATTACATTCACTTAGTACGGAAATTTAGAGTCGGTTAGTTAGTACTACTAGTAGTAAAATAAGCTATATTAAATTAAAATATTAGTTGCTAACTATATGTACAAGATTTTTTACAAAAGTGCAGGACGCATCGATATTAAAACAGGCACTGTGTGACTAATAAATAGTATTATATCTTAGACGCTCGTTCATGATATAACAATTTTATTACAGGAACGTTTTAATATCGTAGATTTAGTGAAAAATTATGAAAACCAAACTAAGCCATATATATGTCAGAGTAGAGGCTGGACAGTATCATAAATAAAATTAAGAAAGAATGTTATTAAGTGAAAATGTAATTTCTATGTAATGAATATTTTAATCAGCTTATCTATGTTTTAAACAAATGGTGGACGTCAATAGCAGGGTCATGATTTGCATAATTCGTGCGTAACAGATGGTACGTAAAATGTCGGTTGCGTACCGGAGTGCCTGCAATCGTCTAACTCAATGGGCTTCAAGTGGACCGGAGTCTGACTCAGATTGTTCGACCTCCCCAAAATAGTCGGTTCGTGACCGTCTACCTCTTGTTTTTGGTTTCTTAGCGTCACTCATTCAATTGCCTGTTGGCCTTCGGCCAGGATATCAGGAATGCTGCTGCTGATCCAGTTTAAATTGATGCTTAAAACGATTTATTATAGTCCATTTGCATGCGACATTCTTTTGGGTGGCTTAGCGCCACCTACGATACCCTCGAATGCTAAACTGAATTTTTTATTCGCAATTATATTTATTCCCAACACACTAATATACAGTATTTACAATATTATTAACCTACATAGTAAAAATCATTAAGAATTGCTTATCGCTTACGAGCGATCTCTTCCAGACAACCACAGTAAAAAAAATTTAGATAAGGTAAGCAAGAAGTACAAAAATACATAATACATATAGTTATTAAGACAAAACTAAAAAAAATTAAACTAAAAGATGATACATGAAAAATAAAAGTGCACATGAATCACGATAATTTAAGATCAGTCTCACGTCAGTTAGTAGTTAATACGAAAGTTAGTTTATTTTTCAAAGGCACGCTAACGAAATAAACGACAGAGAATTCACGTCATACAAAAACACAAAATGCATGCAATATACACCTGATAAAAGAGAAAAGAAATTATACAAAAAAATAAATGACAATCACCTAGATTAGGTTATACAAATGTGCAATTTCAAAATTTAATTTATTTCTACATTGCAATTGTTTTTATTGATTACGGACCAACAATGGCTGCAGCATCTTACGCCTGAAGACATGGAGACTGTCACAAAATGGATCTGTTTAGAGTAACATTACAACAAAATAACTAATTTGTTTCTTGTGTTAAAACATTTGGTAAATCCTCAAAAAAAATTAAAATTGTGTAAACAAAGATGTAAAGTGTAATTGTAAACGTTTTTGTTATCAGCAAAGTGTTTGTGTCAACTTGCTGGATCGCTGGTTCTATTTGCAAAATCTTAGTTATTTATAATGTTCCGATCGTTGTTGACGGTACAACGGAGCTAACTATAGTTTTACGAGAGGCAGTCACTATGACGTGCACACATCAAACGGGACCAGCTATTGTTATGTTTATTATTAGTACATCAATTTTCCTTGCTCCAGTCACACTTGTGCATAAGCACTATCATCGGTAACCTTGCATCTAAATATACATTATTCTAGAATGGCAGTTTTGAATCGAAAGTGTTTAGGTAAAAACAAAAAAATCTGATGATGTATCAGTGAATTGTTTATATACTTAGAATAAATATTATGAATAACCATAGCGCTAAATCACCTGCATCATGAGCCCCCCGCACCGTACATTTAGTATGTAGGATACGTACGTACGTACATTCCCTCACTTTTACACCATCACACAACACAGACGAATTAGGTATTACTTATATATATATTTAATAAGTTTTGTTGTCAAATCTTTGAACCTTTTTGTGTATATTATGAACTCTATCTTTGGATATATCTTTAGTATAGTATTTCGGTATTTTATATTAGCTGAACGACGTCGAGGCATAATACGAAATTCCATCCATATCACCTCTGTCGTTCCACAACTGAGCGTTTTTAAGGCAGTTTTTGCCGCGCTCCACCACTATGTGGAACCAGCTACCCACTGAAGTATTTTCGAACCAATTCGATTTAGGGTCCTTCAAGAAAAGAGCGTACGAATTCTTAAAGCCCTCTGGTATTGAGATCCTATAAAAAATACAAAATAAATAAACAATAAGCTTACTGAATGTTATTTAATATCTAAATAAAGCCCTCAAGTAATGCACTAATGAAGACAGATCACAAATGTCTATTGGTGTCATCAGGTCATAAATATCAAACAATGCGTTCAGTCTACCGAAAGTTTCATTACGTTAATTATTCGTGTCAGGCCGACAAAAAGTGTAACAAGACGGAGACCGGTCCAACCGATTCTTGATGCGTTTGTTATTTGAGCTGGTTTCGCTTTCGTGTCAAGCCTTGCTCCTATAGACGCAATTCATCGTTTAATGGTCCTGTTTACAGATTGTGTCGTATTTACAATAAAACTGTAAACTCTATGCAGACCTGTAGACTCGTTTTAGAAACCTTGATATGGCATTTGCTATTATTATTTTCATTATTCCCACATAATTATGTACTTATTTTATCGCGAAAGCTTGGCGGAGCTATGCGGCTTCTTCAATACAAAAAGACCCGTGAGTTGTGTACTGCGATATTGCGGGCTACTCGATTTTTTTTAAAGAACAGGGGGCAAGCCATGGACAGTCTCAATGCCAGAGGGTTCGCGAGTGCGTTGCCGGCCTTCTAAGAATTGGTACACTCATTTCTTTCTCTTTTCTCTTTTTCGTTTGCGACGAAGTTGCATGGATTTGGTTAGCGCGGCGCCTTCTTAAGTCATGTTATATTCACACATGTATTATTATTTATAACATACATATTTTTATAATGTCTGTCCATGTGTTGTGTGCAAAGATAAAATAAAATTATGTGAATTATCAAAATTGTATCGTAATTAGTAATTACTTATAACTCATTAACCATAATCGTTTTTAAATGTTTTCAACAGCCCTTTGTAGCGATAAATTTAAAGATAAAGTGAAAAGCAAAAACAATTTGTCGCTAAATCAGGTTAAAATGATAAACGGTGTAATTATCAGTAAATGCGGTATGTAAAAGCTGTGTACCTTTAATTGGATGGTCTTCAAATTCTTGAAATGTTTCTGTAACGCAAATCTTTATTTATTTTACTCGGAATTAAATGTTGACAAATATTGGTTAAGAGGTCAGGTATCGGTAAACTCGTCTTCGACGACATTTGTGAATTTTTAAAGGCTTATGAATAAATATGATTCGAGTTTTATTACACTGTTGGCACCGATGGCTTTGTAAAAAATGAATAATACGCTGCACTAGAAAATTGGAACACGACACAAGGACTCAACGAATAACGGTTGGAAAATAAAGGTTATTTTTTGGCTTCAATGTAATTGGAGGGCATTCGGAATGTCGTCTGACGAAGGTGCATCCGAAAAGGAGATGTCCGGCCTTAAATGGCAACACAGATGCCTTATATTTAAATAGACTTTAAATTTTGCATTGAATGTAGTCTGCTGTATGCTTTATTGCTATTTTTTATCATCGTCTATCTTGTAGTCATTGCAATTGTTTATTTAGCGCGTTGACTTTATGTTTACGAAAATAAATTGTTTATCTATTATCGCTTCGTGAATGAATTTAAAGAAAAATATTTACTTATATTTATCGAATACCAATGGCGCTACAACTTATGTTTCTAAATGTGTTATGTGATTTTTACTAATAGGCAAGTAGGTGATCAACCTTCTGTACCTGATATACATGGACGATTTGGTCTAAGACATGCCGGTTTCCTCACGATGTTTGGTTCTCAGTCGTGGATCGAATCTACGACCACAAGGATGAGAGTCGCTGAATCCACTAGGCCATTACTTTTTTATCGACTAATCCAATGATTTCTTTTGTATAAAATTACCATAACTTGAATGATATTGCGCTGAACTAAATAGTTTTCGCGTCATTTAAATATTCTCACATAGCGGTGTCAGAGGCTAACGGTAGAGTAATCATAACACTATCCCTGCGCAGACGCAGCGATGCACATCAGCCATAACCTAGTATCAAACGATGTACTCTAATGCCGGCGTAATGCGCTCGAAAAACCCATAAAATTCCTTGAAACATAAGTAGCTCATCTATTGTTACCTATCTATAATCCTTGTTTTATTACTTAAAACTCGGCTTTCAACGTAATGGGATGTTTTGGTTTAATGTCATAGGAAAATATATTGGAGGTTTTAGAGTTGACCTCATGCTTCGGTCATTAAATACTAAAATAAAATTGGACTTAAAATTTTAAAACATTTTCTATAGTTACTAGCAATAATGTTTATTATTAATCATAACAATCAAATATACATTATTTACAGTTTTCTTAACCTACATAGTAATAATAATAATTAAAAAGAAAATTAAAACAAATTTTAAAAGTTTGGTCCCTGTGGTATTGTACCTTTAACACTTGCAGCATTTCCTCGCTGCGTTGCGATTATTATTCGTTGAGCCAGGAAAGCACCAGCTCTGGGGTCACCAGTACTATCTACTAGGCGCCAACATAAATCTTTAATTAGCCTGTGCACTTGAACCCCACGGCCCAAGAGTCTCTACTCCAAAGGGAAGAAATCGAAGTTGCAGGAAAGACTCTTATATTTGTGTCGTTTATTATGTGTTAGTTAACAAGTGTTCATGTAAACTCGTTTCAATAGAACTTGGGTCGCACAGGTGAACAAGGGTGCTTTTATGGTATCGTGGTAAAAAAGCGACACCTGCGCGTCTCCATATTAGCGCAGAGTTAGCGAAAGGCGGCGTAAGGCACAACCTAATCGGTAAAAGACGAATAACCTTTGTTAATGAAGCCAGCCAATAACAACAAGTAAAATTACCTTTATCAGTGTGTTGCTACAGTCAGCTAATATGTGGTTATTTTTTTTGCATTTCAATTAGATTTATTTAATAAGTTATTAACTGTGAATCAGAGTTTGTTGTAGTTATAATAACTACTACTATAAAAATTGAGGATGCGTAGTCTGGCAACGTTTTTAAACATTGATTTAAAACGTTTGCTAATAGACATAGTCATATTAGATCTTTATCGCGTTATCACATCAATCTCCGGTGGCAGGTAATTAATTAATTTAATTCCGAACATTTTCTTAGAATCCAAGTTACGGGTGGATCTATTTTCTGAACTGGTTTTTTATAGTACTGGAGTTATTAGGGCAACTTCGACGTATTAAATCTTTTGTTAGACACATAGCGTACAATTAGTATAAGTAACTTATATTTTATATATTAATATTCGTAACTCAGTCTATGCTTACACCAAGAAGGGCGTATCAATTCTTAAAAGGCCGGCAACGCACACGTGAGCCCTCTGACATGGGCGTGAATATCAGGTGAGCCTCCTGCCGGTTTTCCGCCGGTCTATAAATACATTTCTTAAGATTTCCTTTTATTGTTTGTATGGTACGGCTGGATTTTCGGAGCCTATGTTAGTACTTTTTGGGTTTTAATTAAAAATATGTATATGAAAATGCAAATGATTTTCTTAGATTTTTGGTATAATTGGATTTTGGACTTTTGTAAAAAAAAACGGGTACAGTTTTTAAAGTTATACTTCTTTTGGCGCGTTAGGGGAAAAGGATGAGAATAAATTTTTACGATGCGCGTGCACACCGTCACAAAAAACCGACACCCTGAAGCTATAGTCAACATTTTATTTTTTTTGAAGTTATACTACATTTGGCGCGTTAGGGAAAAATTATGAGAGTGAATTTTTTCTACAAATGTAGAATAAGGCGAAAGATAAAATTTTGAAAAGATTTTTCTTCTATCGCGTGTACATAAATACACACACGTTTATTTGCAAAAGAGTTTAGTTATTATCCTATTTCCCTAGTTGATAAACGTATCACCCATCAGCATTCTTATCTTTATCACTTTGATTTATTGCCCGGAGTTACCTAATAACCTCGCAACGAGCTAACAAATAACCTAACATGGTAACATCAGCTGCTTAGCGATAAAACGATAGTCAAGAATAGCTAATCCAATAGAAAGTAGCTTTTGACTGAATCCTGGAATATATCGATAAATATATTGTTTATCAATCGAGTACCGTGAATGTAATAATTGACAGACTGACGTATGTAAGAGACAGCGTATTGCATATGGAATAACTTGGGTTACCAGCTACGATAAACGTTAAAGATTTACAGTTAAAATGAGTAGGTTCGATCCCCGGCCAATGGACATGTGCGCATTTAACATTCGCCCGAACGGTGAAGGAAAGCATCGTGAGGAAACCGGCTTGCCTTAGATCCAAAAAGACGCCGGCGTGTGTCTGGCACGGGAGATCACCTACTTGCCTGTTAGATCGACAAATGGTCATGGAAAAGATACAGAAAGCTAATGGCCCAGACCTAAAAAGGTTGTAGCGCCACCGATTTATTGAACTACGCCTCAGAAGAGGACTTATTTAGGATACTCATTATAGGTCTACGGGTTCCAAGCATCTGAGGCGGGAGTTTTTAGTTAGGTAGAATAATTATGTTTGAAATAAAATAAACAAAAACTTCCTAGGTCGCACTAGACACACCCAGGAACAGATGGTGAAACTCATGAAATACAGCGCATCCATTATTCATTAATTAGCCTACTATCGCCTGCGCAGACCATAACGGGCTCGGAAGCTAGAAGACACAAAAACTTGTTACTACTCATCGACGCTGCAATTTTTAATCAGAACCTCCTGTTTTATATGAGTTGATAAGACTTAAAAACTCTCTTAACTGTTGTATAAGGACATTAATTTTTTTTTTTTTATTGTGTGCTTATGTTAGTCTTTTTGTTTGTTAGACATGGTATCTTAATTGTAGATATTGATGTCTCCGATTAAACTGTAGTACATCACTTTGCTCTATTGACAATAGTTTCCGCAGCATACGCGATTTACGGTATTTTTTTTCCATTTTTATTTTTACTCTATCGTAAATGTATACAGAGCTAAGCTTTTGTGAGTACTATTATTAATACTTATATGTTCATCAGGCGTAGGGTTCTAATAGCGTAAGAATTTTCCAAATCAATCAAGTTGTTTCGGAGAATCTTCATACAAAAAAACAACACAATATTTTCTCCGTATAATATTAGTATGGATGTATGGAATAAAAAGCTGTGTGGAAAATTTTCCCAGAAACTGTACATACGCATTGTTCGATCGTCGCGCTCAAAAATATGAATATGTTAATTTTGGTAAATTAATTCAGTGAAGTTCCGCATATTTATTTGACATCGACATACGATATTATTTCCTTACGCGAATAAATTCAACAGTGGTATAGTACCTGTTACAAATGTTGCGTAGTGTTTTATTGTATAATATATGTTATTATATGTGTAATTTAAAGTCTAAACTATGAAAACTTGGTATTTATCACGAGTATCACTTGACAAACGTTTGTGAATTAGTCTGAAAAATATTGGATTTGACATGAATTCGTAGTTTCCTCGACTTCACGTGAATCTTCCCCTTAGTGCGGATATGTCGAAATCCAATACATTTTTGATACAATGATTTTTGCTTACTAAAATAAAATCAATAAATCAATGGAGCTACAATCTTTTTAGGTCTGGCCCTCAGATTTCTGTATCTGTTTCATGATCTAATTGGCAAGTAGGTGATCAGCCTCCTGTGCCTGACACACGATATTTTTGTGCCTATGGCTAGCCGGTTTCCTTATGTTTTCATTCACCGTTCGACCGAATATTAAATGCGCACATAGAAAGAAAATCCATTGGTGCACAGCCGGGGATCGAACCTACGACCTGAGGATGAGAGTCGCACGCTGAAACCACTAGGCAACGCTGCTGATTAGTGTTGAATCGACTCTGTATCTTACCGTAAGATAATGATTGTACAGTCGTGTGCATCAACGTTAATTAGTATAACTGGTTCAAGTTCCTCTCAGAACTTTTTTTATTAATTGACCCTAACTTGACTGAAGGCTGTCTGCAACTTTCGTTATCAATCAAGCTATCGCTTGTTCGTGATTCATGCAAATGTCGCACGTATTACAAATGCAATTGAATGCACATTCCCGCGCACATATTTGTAACACTTCTGACAACAGCGGATTAACAAATGAGACAGTTGATTGAAAATATTTAGGACAAAGTCGCATAGTACTACATTGTTATTGCAATTAAGAATGTGTTCTTTGAATTACAGTGGAGCTAATTAGAATTTTAAATTTTGGTATAAAAATTCAGAAAATAATGTCTTGATGTTTCCTTTGTGTTTAAATCATTTGAGTATGATTGAAATAGTTCGGCAACGCACTCGCGAGTCCTCTGGAATTGAGAGAGTCCATGGGCAGCGGTATCACTTAACATCATGTGAGCCTCCTGCCCATTGGCGCGTCCCCCCTGTTCTATAAAAAAATAGTTCTATTGGTATTCTTGTTCTATTTCTTTACCATTTCTTTTATTTGGAGGGAGATGCTGCTCTTTTTACCATTGACAGGAATAACTTTGGTAACGCGTTTCAGGGTATGATGTGATCGTAGTGAAAAGAGCGCACCAATTCTTAAAACTTGCGTGCCTTCTAGCAATGTGATTGTCTATGGGCGGTATCACTTATCATCAGATGAGCTACCTGCCAGTTTTACTGCTGTTACAAAAATAATACATTTGCTCAGACTAGGAAATTTAAAGCACTATAAGATTTCTCGTGGATAATTCAAACTTATGGTAGTTTTGTTCATACAAATTGCATACGTTTGTTCGAAAGTTCCAACATCATTTAGTCGTCGTGGACACTGACTATATAGGAATAGGTTATCGTATCAAAATCTAGGTTGCATCTGTTCCCCTGCGGGGTTTATTTCAAATGTCGTATGTGTAAATGCCACATCAATTCAAGCATGTCACGGCATGATTTACCTTCAGACAAATAAATCAATCAAATTCGAGTGCTGAAATGGCCAGGCGATTTGTCTATTCATTCGGGCCCTTGTTGATTTAGGGTTGGCACTGTGTTCATTAGATACCATATTTTGTTTGTTTCCATGAAGTGTTCTTTTATAGTTAAATGGTTGCCATGGTAACGAAATGTCGATTACCTCCCGGCTCCCAGAATGTGATCTGATTGCTATAATTTAAAAGTTATTGTTATATAACTTGCATTATGATTTTGTTTCACTTATACTTTGTTCGTTCCAGAAGTTTATTGATTTTTAAACTACCTTTCAAATACGATAGGATTCTTCTTCTTTAGGAGGTCTTTCACTCTTTTTCTTTTCTTTTTTTACTGATTTTAATCAATTTTAATACAGTGGAGAGTGGTTCCACAAATATCCAATTATAACTGAATACTTTTACGAGTACAAGGGCTATTTTTTTGTAGACAACCCTAGCCAGAGCCCGCATGTCACGCCGTAGCTATTCAATGCAATTGAATAAATTGATATTACAAATAGATGCTATGCGACCAATGTCTGTCACGAAATGTACCTGTCAATATGTTTAGAATAATTTCAAATATTCAGGGATCCCTTAAAACGAATCACTTTTGATATAAATATATTAGTATATGTTCGTCTTCTTGTTAATTCTGTGAGATTATTTTTCAATTCAAACTTAGTTCCTAAGATTGTCCAACCAATCGACGCTTTATAATTTGAGTAAAGATTCCCGAGTTCGTCTGCGTTTTTAGATAAGAAACATCACTAGGGAAATGGTACGAAACACAGTAAGTAATTTTGCAAACAAACCATGAAATTCAAATTTTCGAACCCTTAACAATTATCCCTGTGAGGCGTGGGCCTCACTTTGGAAAACAATGGTTGAATGCAACTAATATGATTAATACAGCATTTATTCTTAGTCTAGTTCACTTATAGTTTATTTATTTATTTATTCAGAAGATTTACAGCATAATACAGAAATAGATGTGCAGCTACCGATGTTGCTTCTTCGTCTTCACACTTCTTCTTCGACTTCACAAACTGCTAAGCTAAGTCTTCTCTTCTTAATCTAATAGTGACCAGGATCTTAGATCTTATTACTTGAGAATATTGTAACTTCTCCATCTGAAAAACTTTTGAAAACTGTTCAGCGGACTCAGACCTCATAGTAACAGACAAAACGTTATGTATTAAAAAACGAATATATAAACCATTATGTCATTTTGGTGATCAATTCTATTGTCTGCTGAATCTTAATTTTCAATGTTTACAAAATATTGTACAGTTATTAAACAAGTATCTGTTCATCGTTGCTATCATATCTTTGTACTTGACTAACCTTGAAAGATAGTATTTATTTAAGTACATAATGTTCAATTCGTGTCAAAAATGTACTTAGATAACTTTTATTTATTTATTATACAAAACATAATCCTGTCCTGACAGATGACCCTATATCGACAAGAATGCATAATTAAAAAAAACAGACACGAACAAAACACAAACTTAAGAAATTAATTATCAAAAACAAGCCAAAGAGTTACAATAAAAGCATTAAGTAGGCACTAACAAATAGTAGAACTTTCGTCAGTTCACTCAATGGACAATAAATTAGGTCCGATAACCTATATAATTGGAGGAGGCTTTTACCCTAAAACCCTTTTACCCCATACAATAACTAGATCACTTAAAAAAAGAAAAAAAAAATAACTTAATTTTTTTAAGGACATATACTAAGACAACTATTACTCATATTTGGTAATGTAAATCAAGCAATTGTTGTATGAATTCATTAATAAAGCTTTAACAAAAACTATGTAATTCGTTTACTAAATAATCGTAATGCAACGAATCACATGCTTCAAATCAACAAGATAGGTATACGAACTTCTCGTCTTCTGCACATTTTTTATCCACGCTTATAACGTGGCGGACTATAGATATTTGTTTTACAGAGATGCGGCGTACTTATATAATACATTAATCGAGTACTTATATTTATATAAGTATAAACGGTATAATATATTTTTACAACTTTCAAATTATTTGCTTCACATCATAATTTAGGTAAATTCTAGAGCTAGGCGATTCGAATTTCGGTCGACATCACTAAAATAATTTTATTTTCAGATTTCATTGAAGTAGTTGGTTATAATTTAAATAACATTATATTATATACTTGTACTTAAAACCAATTTGATTATATATATTAATTATTCTTAACCTACATAACAATAATAATAATAGAGCGAGGAAATGCTGCCAACGTTATAGGGACTGCCACAAGGACCAAACTTTTAAAATTTGTTTTTATTTTCTATTTATCAATTTTTATTATTATTATTCCTATATAAGTTAAGAATATTGTAAATACTCTATTACATTTTTGTGTACAATACTTGCTCAATACAAAAATTAAATAGCAAAGTTGTTAATAACAGGAGTAGCTATATTATTTTCAAAGCAATGTTATATGAGAAATATTTATCCAGAAATACAATTAATCAATATTAAAGTCTTTAACATTCACCCTAGTTTTGTCCAAAATAACCCGAATATAGTAAGGGTATTGCAACCCCTGTTTCATACGAAGCATGACAATTTATTGGCTATCTTGCACAATGCCGAGGAAAATTTATAACGTGATAAATGCTTATAGAATCCCATGTCGAAAAGGATTTTGTTAACGGCCTTAACAATGTTATTAAAATGTGAGTTTATCTATGGGACGATTAGTTTCCTAATCCGATGCGTGAGATTCGACTGCAAATTATAGTAAATTAAAATAATCTGATGCTTTTGATATGTATTTGAAGTACTCGTACTAATGTGTTGCTTTGATAAGATAACAAGTTGGCCACAAACCAAGATTAAACCAGGTATAGAGCCTAGGACCAGCTTTATATCCCTTGCTAGGAAGGTACACTTATGTCCATAAGTGTACATTCCTTCGTATGTGAATATAAAAAATGTAATGTTTCTAAATTTACATTTCTCGAATCAAGGGCGATATAAGTCTATAGCTTTCTGCAACTTAACTTTAATATAGTTCGATCAGGTTCTGGTTTGGAGTTTTGCGCTAAAATTGTTCATATTTCTTGATATGAAAACAACATGTGTGAATTTCGTATCTCTCGGAATGAATATGTGTTTGAATTATACACGATCAATCAAGATCAATGTATTGGAAACAATTGAATGACAAATATGTATAACGTCGTGTCGATGTAGTTTTTAATGTTTAGTAATTTTTTAAAGTATTGACCAAACTACAAATTAATAATAATTTGCTAGCATAATAATACCCATGTATATTTTAAAGCACATGAAATTGTTAAGTTATCCTCAGTATTCGAAATATATTTCTGCGTTATAAGTACAGAATACCTGCACTACAGCTTTGAGCCTCCAAATTAAATTGGCAAACATCGATCCGTTCGCGTTGCCAAACTTAAGGGGAGTGCAACGCAGAGCTAAATAATGCAGGGACGTCCCGCAGTGAAAGGGTCGGCATCACGTGTCGGCCAGACGGATTTGATGTGTTCATCTCATATGTACATGGTGTTCTATGTATGGAGAAAATTGGATATTTAAAATAATCTTACATTACTAAAAAGAAATGATCCCGAAACAGATACAGAAATCTAAGACCCACGAATTTGTTTCCCTAACATTGAGTAGTGTTGGCCTAGTGGCTTCAGCGTGCGACTCTCATCCCTGAGGTCGTAGGTTCGATCCCCGGCAGTGCACCAAGGGACTTTCTGTCTATGTTCGCATTTAACATTCGCTCGAACGGTGAAGGAATACAAAGTGAGGAAACGAACGGAAAAGTTCGTCAGGCACAGAAGGTTGATCACCTACTTGCCTATTAGATTATCAAATTATCATGAAACATGAGGCCCAGATCTAAAAAAGGTTGTAGCGCCATTGATTTATTTTTATTAACGTAACGTTATAGTTGTTAGTTTTGTCATATGTTACAACGCAATGAAACTTACTTTAAATGACTGTAAATTTGTATATAATTACAGTAATTACTAACGAAGACTTTTACACACTATTCATTCAATACTGCTCACATCTCAAGAGCGGTGTTTAGAAATACCACCATCTGCCTTTTGACCAAATTTAGCGAAGGCGGCACTGAACGGCTTTATTGTGGTGTCTATGGGCTGCGATAACTGCCCGTTTTTGACGTCCCGTAGACTCTTTAGCCCCTCCAATAAAAAATATTTTAAAACCCCAGCATACGGGGGAAACCGCATATAAATATTGTATATGATTCAACGTAAGTCACTTTTTAATACACGATGGCTAATTTCATAATTTCCATTGTTATTATTCGTATACCGTGAACTCCCGTTGACCGATTGTTCATAGCTTTTGTTCAAAAAAGGGAAAAAATTTCGCGTCAAAATCGCACAATGCACTGCGCATGCGCCTATTATTCACATTGTTTGGTTACGCAGGGGCGGAGATTAGATAAGCTTCAGGGATGACAACGGTATAGATTTATGTTTGTTTAAAGTCTAGAATTATTTCGCAATTTTTTACATCCGTAATGTCGAAAGCCCCGACACAGCTAACCATAATGATGATGTGTGTCTAAATACACATCTGTGCCTTATCCATATTTTTAGGCATGTAATGTTATATATAATTTTGCCAGAAATCCAACGCAGGAACTTCAGGTAATATCAGTAAAAAGTTAGTTAGTTAGTTAGTTAAAAATTAATTCAAATTCAATTTCATTTATTCATTTAGGTAACACAATGAACACTTATGAACGTTAATAAAGAAATGCATATTAAATGCTTCTAATTTTACATTTACTGCCAGTTCTCAAATAAAGGGCGTAGAACGGACGAGAAGAACTGGCAACAAACTCTCTGCTTCTCTTTTTTATCGCAATTTTTCTTTCTTTTTTAGTTTTTTGTTTTACAAAATGTTTGTAAGGAGGAGCACAGTGGCGGTAGAAAATTATCCTCTTACTCATCAAAACTCTGAAACTCTCTTATACTTACATAATTACCGACTTTGCCTTATCTAAGACAAAGCTTCAAATATGAAAACTTACTAAGAACAAAACCAATACGGATGTCAAAATTTGGCAACCCTTGCCCAAAATATCCCCCATCAACAATCAAATATGTATTATATCGCATCGTTCTCACGCAGTGGTCGATTAGTTATTTTAGATTGTGATTTGTTTCTGAAATCCATTTGTCAAGTGGGTCTAATAATATCTGCGCTTCATTACTCAGAACACGCTTCGTAATGTCTGCTTTTAGATCATTCCTCGAATTGATTGACTAGTTACTGTTTAATTAAGTAAAATTGTTTGGCGAAGGTCAGCGTATTTTCATACATATTTTTATAGACATTTATTAAGTTCTTTTGGCGCGTTAGGAAAAAATGATGAGTCACAAAAAACTGACACCCTGAAGTTAGCTATAGTCCACATATTATTTTTTCTATTGTTCGTGTCGTTTTTTTAGTATTGTTAATGTAGAATAAAAATTTTGAAAATATTTTTATTTTGTTACGCCAAAGACGTCTAACTTCTAACGCGTGTAAATAAGTACACACACGTTTTTTTAAATATATTATTTACATGTTCATTTTAGCTTAGGGTAATCCAAAATTTATCCAAATTCAAAGTCTTGAAGACTTTTAAAGGAATAAAAAAATTTACGCCATTTTCCTTTAAAAGCCTGCTTTAGTGTGAGTGCCTAGTAAATATAAGTAAATAAATTCTTTAATTCCTCCATAATATAATGTTTACTGTGTTTAAGTGTAGTAACTTAAAAAAAATTTATACTTCACTTTTATAATCTTAATTAAGTTATATGTTTAATATAATTCCCTAAAAATCTTGCCCTTTATATCCGGGTCCAAATTAATGATGTAATTCAATCAACATTTACTTTATCTTAATTGACAAATTAATTTTCGTCTACACGCATTTTACATGTGTCGTGGTTTTTGAAATTAATTTACTTAATTTCTTCATAAATGTATTGCGTAATGTCTGATAACGGTTACAAGAGCGAGTAGAACGTTGATTCTGTAACTTCCGTAGCAATCCTTATTTAAATATTGAGTTTTCGTACTTCTCAATCGTTGTTTTATAGAAACGGCTCGCGAGTGCGTTGCCGGCCTTTTAAGAATTGGTATGCTCTTCTCTTGAAGGACCCTAAGTCAAATTGGTTCGGAAATACTTCAGTGGACAGCTGTATCCACATAGTGGTGGTGAGCGGCAAAACTTATGGAACGACGGATGTAGAGGTGATACGGGTGGAATTTCGTATTCTGCCTCAACGTCCGATAATAAAACTCAACTGCAGGTATTAATCCGAACAAATAGCGGGCATTGGAACTATCCAAATTGTGATTCGTCGTTCGATAACAAACAGGAAAAATGTTCAAGTGAACAGCTACTAAAAATCGATTGGTCTGTCGGCTCCCATTATAGATTTGATTATTAAGATTTCTATGCCTAGCTTAATAATGTCCCTGTAGAATAATCTATCAATAATAATCTATATTGAAATAGATTTACATGTAAATATATATCTATATATATCCTACCCTAGATATTTAATAAGATATATAATATATACTATAAGCCTAAAGATCCTCCGGTATTCATCTTTGATTATTCTCGTTTCAAGGTGTTCGTGAACTTCGCCGATAGTTATGTGGTACTTTAAAATTGCGCTAAGGATCTTGTTCTGTTGGAGTATATTTATGTTGGTATCACTTGCGCTGCCCCACAGTTGGAGGCCAAAAGTAAAAGTAACAAAACATTTGACTGAGACTGAAATTCCTATAAATATACGACATTTGTGGACCTTTGAATAAATGCATATCTGTACATCTGGCGTCTAGTAATGACAAAGCTAACTCATGGGGAAACACCCTTCAGAAGTTGCGTCTAAACGCCTCAACCCTATAAGGCGATTTTCGTATAACAAGTGCAGCTTTAGACTTAGGAAACCTCTTGTATCGTCCGCAGTTTGTGCAGGTGATTATCGTTTGAAACTGGTTAGGCGTAGAGGTCTGTAAACGTTCTTTGTGTTGGGACGCGTGGAGATGAAACAATGAGTGCAATTACGGTGAACATGCATTGTGTATTTGTGCTTTAATGTATGAAAAAGGTTCGTACGATAGACAATCAGATGTTAGACTTATAATCATCTAATGGACGATTGAAGTGATGAATTAATCCTTAGGCATAATAATATTCAGAACCTTATTCATGAGCGAAGTATCCATTACGTCACAGACGCCGGATAGTAATCGACAAATAATAGCATGCAAGAATTATATTTATGCAAAAGTTAATACGTGAATATTCTCTAACGACCCACAATCAACTGGTAGTCTAGTCGACAAGTTGAAAATGGAACAAATTAGAGATACTGCTCTTAAAATTATGTGCGATAGCTCATTGGATCCGGAATGTCGTCTAGAAAAATGTGCTAAAAGCGTGTATTAGCACATAAAAAATTGCAAAAGTTATAGACCATTAAAGATGAAAAAAAAATGGCATTTAGTTTTTTGCCAATATTTAATAAACTATTAATATTTAAGAAATTTCAAATAAAGATTCTGAAAGAGGAGGAAATTTCCAATAAAAAACTCCTGACTCCCAGAACTCTATCTCCATTATTTATAATGTTAATTTAACGCTGAAAATAGGTCTGCGGGTGACATTTTTAGGATTCGGTTTTTTATTTTTAGATACTATGGTCTAACTACGAGTATACGATACTTAGTATTTTAAAAAGACTTTTGATATTCAAAAAAATGGCTTTTATTAAAATATCATATAGATAATTATCTATACTAATTATGCTCACTTGCCACCACTACATACAAAAAAACTAGAAAATGTTTAATTTTCTAGCGATTTAGATCGTAATTTTATGTCTCATTTACATGACAAACGCTTCGTATTTCGTAGTGCAACTTGCTTTGGGGGTCACAGTTGGGCGCGCACCCTTTGGAATGTGGAGACCCTCACTAAAACTGTTTCTTGTTTTGTCGCTGAACAGTCAAGCGAAACTGGACCGCACTTATACCCTACCCGAACGATCGCTATATTATAATTAAGTAAAAAATAATATATTTATGTATCAATTGTCTTTCTTATTTTATTTTTATTTCTTGTAATTTTGTTAAAATTAGTCTTCTTTGATAAATGAAAAAGCGAATTTATTACCTTACTTACTGATTTCGAATACTTCGCAGCACTACTTGGGCCAGCGATACTATAGAAAATAGTTGTTTATCAATATATACGTAACTTTTTAACTTTAAAATATTACTTTAGTGTCATATTACACGACTTATACCGTACCCACCTAACGCTTCAGTATAATTGGGTAAAAAATAAATTCTTAATGAATATTTTTGTCAAAATGAATAGTATTTTATTTTAGTTAAAGTTTAGAATTAGTCTTTGATAAATGAAAACGCGGGTTTATTACATTACTGATTTCGAATACTTCGCAGCTGTTGAAGTCCGTAGTAGGTCAATAGTTATGTTTACCATTATAAACGTAATTTTAACTTTAAAATATTGACAGCTTTAAAAATACCTCATTACTAGGATGATAGTAATGAAAGTTGTTCACATTATAAATGTAAAATCGTTCATATTACGTGTGAACAATACTTGCGTATAAGCAGCACCCCTAGGCAATTTCTCTGTTCACATTCCGTAACAGCACATGTTCAATCACCTGTGTCGTGTTCCCACATGTATAGGGGTCACTACGACATGTGCGTCTATTCAATTTAAAGGTCGCTATTTATTATACCGCCTTGGCCACATTTAGCTAGCATTTAACGGTTTGAGCTCACCTAGACTTTATTTCTTTAAAGAAATGCCATAACAGGCGCTGAAATATATCTCTTGTCTTGTGTTCCTCGTCCTATAATGTACGTCTTATCTCATTTAATAAATAAATTCCTTGAAGCAGACCCTGATTTTGGCGATATTTAATTTATGTTTCCTGACAATCAGGCAAGTCAATTTAAAATTATAAAATGATTTGTTTTAGTTTCTACACGCCCTTTAATCTAAAAGTACCTGCGGTTCACGATCTAAGCAATTTGTAATAATTCAGCAGTCCTGCGGTCGCCTTGACCCAAATCGTGCGCCGGCGCAGACAGATGCTACGTGGTCGCGTGCGCAACGTTTATCAACAATCAGGACCACGGTGCCACAATGCACTATTTACAGTGCTCAATATATCTTATTTGTACAGACTTCTATTTCGCTGAGATTTTGTTTTTGTATAGATAATAAAATATATAATAAATATTAATTAAACATTATTAAATATTATAAACAGACGCAGAAAGATGCCCCATTACTAAGTTTACCAAATTACTAAGTCTGACACATTGCGCATTGTACCAAAACTAAAATAGTCCTTCGAAGCCTATCTTTAAACATAGACATAGAAATATCATTTATTACAAACACACATACACACACACATAAACACACAAAATAACAATAAAAAAGGGTGCGTATACTTATGTACCCGCGTAAGAAGTTATACTTCTTTGGCATTATTAAAAATAGTTTTTGATTGCATGCAAATAATTAATTACAATTAAATAAACAAACACTGGAAAAGGAGTCATTATAGTCAATAAAGTTTAGTTTACATTTGAAAAATTAAATAAATAACATAAATTGTATTATTATTCGAATGTTGTTTTTAAATTATGTCCAATGCCGTAGCATCTTCCGTGGGCAACTTCATTCTGTTAATTTTGAATCACGGTGCGCGCGCATCGTAAAATTTCACTCTCATAAATTTTTCATAACGCGCCTAAAGAAGTATAACTTCAATAAAAAAAAATTAAATAAAAGATATAATGAGAGATATAAAAATATTTTGTGTTTTTCCTTTTTCCATTCGGTTCCTTTCAAGTATGTAATGCGTGTGTGCTGTGGCTGTAATTGGCCCTGGCTCAGCATCATGCTGAGGAGCAGAATGTTCCAGAGCGCTGGTCATTCTGCCAGAAACCACATCAGTTAGTTTGCGCCTCAGTCGCAAAAAAAAGAATGTATTAATACTTAGTAGAAAATAATAATAATATTAGTAAAAGTTAGCAGTGAAAGTAATGAAGTCTTGTGTAATGTGGTGTGAAGTAAATAAAATAAAATTAATAGTTAAAAATATGAATAATTGTTAAGAATTAGATAAATATTTAACAAGTATTATCTAACGCAGACGCGAATAATCTATCCGCTCCAATACACTAAAATAACGGATCATTATACCCACGTCCGCAATTTGATAAATCGTGAATGAACGTAACCCTGAGTTATCGAAGCACCTTTAGCTTCTACCGTTTTATCTCGAGGCATTAATTTAGTTGATAAAACATTACGAATGCGGAATAATCGAAGACGTCAGCATTGCATCACTAACGTGTGCGTCCAAAATGAGCCAAGCTATTAATAATTATTAGGCGTGGGTTCGACTTAGTATACTGGTAGTTTCAATAAAACGGAGGCTGTAGTTCGCTCGATGGAGGATATTTTGGCATGAGTTTTGAGTTATCTTTAATATAATCAATCATAAACAATTTCATACCCTTGTTGAAACCGATCAAAAATTGGTTTGGTAGTTCGCATTCATACACGTGACCTGGCTGGGGAACCTTATTTTATATAATGTATGAATGCTTTGTTTATTTTTAATTATATACTATTTAAATTGATTTTTGTTCTGCACACGTAAAGCAGTCCTGCTTTGATAATTTAAATTAATATCGTTTGAATCCCGACTCGCCTAGACTCGCAGCTTACGCAATACCTAATAGCGTAAATCGAAAATTATAAGTGTTACATTTTAAAAGATTAATGACTGATAATGGTAAGTAGCAGAATTACTGGAACAGATTAAATAAAATTTCTGGTCACTACGCTTCAGTTACGAAGGCTGTCAAATGCAGCATTACAAAACAACGTTTTGTAGCAAATACGTATCTTGGTGTAGAAGCCGGTCGTGTTTTTAACAATTCCGTGCCCTTTCACGTCATAAACATGTCGGTTGGTGCAACAAAAGCGACTTACGTAAAACACATATGAACTAGATGCGCGTGAGTCACGAGCGGCTACCAGACTTGTACTTTCATATCATTTTTCACTTGGCGCTTACCGGCAAAGCCTACAGTTGCAATTATTGTCAATTTAATTCACTTAACATTTCAACATTAAATTGAACAGGTTTACGAGTATATTTTTTTCTTTTCATACGACACGAGGACATTTTATGTAACGTGAATGGCGAATATTTAATTCCTAAGTAATATCAAAAGGGTTGTCCATATTCAAATATCGAAATGATTTTAAACTTCGAAGCATGTACAGCAGAATTTATTATAATGGGTAACAGCGAATAGTGTCCTAAATGGTACCAAGAGTCGATATGGTAATTAATTAATTTCCTGGTAGGCCTGAAAAATACATTCTTATTAAAATTGAATTAAGAACTGTTTTATATGAAACATTTTTTTAGACTCAATATCGGAAATACATCCGATACAAGACTGGTTTTGAACGACCATCGGACTTCAGACAAGCAGTCCACAACGAATTATGACGCAACCATATTTGGTCTAGACTTGTCAAGTATATTGACTGCCCTAGATTATTTTCCTTATACCTCAATTATGATCTGATTTTTTAAGGTTAAAGAAGCTTGAACGTTTAAAGTTTTATTGAAGTATAATTTTAGTCGATTATTTAACTAAGGAGTCTCAGAGGCGAAGGAGAGAACACAGAAGACAAAAGATGACGTGGCCGTTCACCAACCAGATAGACCGATCAAGTTAAATACTCATCGTCCTCAAAATTATACACTGTTATAGACTAAATAATAGACTGTCTGCTTCATGAGCATGAGCTACCAACTGAAGAAAGTCGATTATATGTAATAAAACTTACATGTTGCACTGAACAAATAATTTAACATTTCATCTTTCAAACATAAAACGCTTATCATATTCGTTATAAAACAATTGAGAAATCGAACGCATTCTAATTAATACTCTGACTTTTTATATCTTTATATATGTAAATATATGTTCTTACAATTCAAACAAGCAACAAATAATATTCAAATGATAAGTCGAAAAGCGTTACGTCGTAGTTTAATGTCAAAGAAAGTGGTCTGATAAATTGCATAATATTACTTTTTGTTCGACTGGACTGAACATCTTGAAAGTGCGATTTTATCGGACTATTACGAAACTTGTGCTTTATCTATCAGCTCTGGATCGGATGTGGTCCAAGTTTTTGTATTATTCAAGATTAACACGATTATATATGATAAATGGAAGAATTTAAAACAATTTGATCGTAGACATAAATAATAATATATATTTTAATAATGATAGAGTCCATACGTTCAATATTTTGTCACTGTTATTTATTCGTTTGAATAATTATACCTTTAGATAGAATGTTTAATATTGGTTTAAAAAAATTGCAGTCTATCAAGAGAATTCTATTTTTAAATGTTATTTATCTATTTTGATGTTACCTTAAACATAAATATTAAAAAAACAAGGTATTAGGCAACGGGCGGCCTTATAGCTTACAAGCGATTTCTTCCGGGCATCCCAACTATGGAACTATATTACATTTGACATACCAACTAGAATCTAAAAAAAAGTTAAACCTAATTTAAGAGATTTTGAAATGTCTTAATTGATGTGGTAATATTGAATTTTTCCTGTTACTAAATCTTACCTAATCCTAACTCCATTCTCAATACTTGTACCATACATAGTCCACTCATTGTGCGCTCACATTGGCCATTGTTTGCAATGACTTGCACTAGAATGCTCTCTTTCTTGTCACAAATATATCTGTACACTTCGTTTAAGTACGCTTATATAGCATAAGACGATTGTGTCCGATAAATGTATATATTATATGATATTATTTTATCAGTCCAATTAACTGACGTAATTACAATGGTTATAAATAATATTTATGTCTGCACTGACAATAACAATTTAAATTATTTAAATGTAACTTAAATAATTATAATGTATTAAATGACTTATTTCTTTTGTGTATGAATATACACTATTTCGTAAAAAACAACACAGTCAAAATGTAAAAACTTCCAGTACAGTAACAGTAAATACGACAATAAAACGTATTTCAAGATCCATTAATTGCAAATGTATGACGAATTTTCACTAAACATACGAAATTAAATTGACTCAATGTGTTACTGACACGTATGACGCAACAAATAAAGGATGCCAAACAACAATTCTTTGATTTCGAATTTTCGTAATACAGATCAAAGAGTCGAAAAGAACGTGATATTTTGCGTCAGTTTTAATTAAATTTTAGTCTTATAAGCATATTTTGTTAAATGTTATGACATCTTGGTAATATAAATTTAAACATCACAAGAAAATTTTTGAGTTAGCAAAGCTTTGTGTTATTATTAATCGTTGCACAGGTTAAGATGGATTTTTATGAGAACTATCTTCCGCCCGCAAGAAAGCCTAACACAATCAGTCAATTATTATCTATGCAAGCTATTACTAATATATATTATATATCTATTCATATCGCTAAATAACTTCCATCATGAGCACACCCACATACACACTCTCACGTACATACATAGACATAAAATGTATTACTAACAAAAACACACAAAATAACAATAAATAATCAAAGAAAAAATAAAATGAAAGATATCAAAAACAAAAAAAAATCCCTTTTCCCATTAGGTTCGTTTCAAGTGTGTAATGCGTGTATGCTGTGGTTGTAATTGGCCCTGGCTCAACATTATGCTGAGGAGCAGAATGTTCCACAGCGCTAGTCATTCTGCTAGAGACCACAGCAGCTAGTTTGCTTCTCAGTCGCAAAAAAAGAAAGAAAACTCACTTCAACTCACTTTCGCCCCATCACACAACATAACCGAATTAGTTATTACTTAATACTTTTTTCTATTCGTAAATATTTGAACCTTTTTGAATATATATGTATTTCAACTTCGGCTCTATATCTTTTGAATATTTTTTTTTTGTTATATCTAATTTGTTAGCTGTAGGCTTACAAAATAAATAAATAAAAAACTAAATTAGAAATTTTATACCCAAAGAAACTAAGACAGCGAGCTTTATAGCTTCTGATTGGATTTGATTGACTTATTTTAATATTTACAAACTACAAAAGCTTAAAAACCTTAATGTTCGACCGTGCATTAATTTCCCTATCTACTTTTGTTTCTCATCGGTTAGTATTGTGACAATGGATGACGTAACACACAAATAAAAATAATTACAGTACATTGGTATGTACCGTTATCGTTTGATACAAATGAATTCTAATTATCTGTAAACATTGGTGAATCTTGTTTTATTGACCAGTTTCTTTACTATACGAATTAGCACGTAATTTAATTGGTGTAACTGAACTTCAAAACTGCGTTTCCTCTTTTCATGCTTTTTATGTCTTACACGCTATCAATGTTTACAGAATTTGTTAGCAAATAGAAGAAAGTTACGAAACTTAAAATAATTGTTTTAAGTAGACGATTTTATGAGTATTTTTTATATATAATATGTAACAATGAATAATTGATAATTACATTTATTCTGTTTTATTTATCTGTATGACATGCAGTAAAGTTCGTTTAATATGATTTTATGGAATGCGAAAACGTATCTTAGGCAGTTTTATAGTATGATACTTCAAGATAACACGTAGAGCCTGGTGTAATGGTAGCAGCTTTTTACAAACATTTTGTAAACAAAAGCTTGACGATTAAATATGGCGGAGTGTTTATTGCCAGTTATTCTCGTCCGTTCTACGCCTTTGATTTGTAGCTGGCAATAATTGTTAGACGCATTTACTACATAAATAATGTATCAAATTTTGTTACAGTTTTCGTATCTCTTGAAGACTATAAAATTAATAACGACAAAACAAGAACCCATAACATTTTACATAAATAACAAACAACCCAACAAGTCACGATGGAGTTGTAATCATGATGTAATACAAACCACAAGACGTAATTTGAAACTTATTCGAGTCAATTTCAAGATTTGTGCCCTTTTGAGTTCAAACATGGAATAATTGGATAAATTGCCTACATTAGACTATAATTAGAATATTGCAAATTGTTAAACTTATTTCGTTTCTGTTTCAGGTATGTTGGAGATAAAAGCTCGTGTGTTACCAGAGGTATATTGTGAAATTTGATTTAGTAACTTCATGTTACTAGAAGATAATATTAATTGATACTTTGATCAAGTTAATCTAAACTAATCTATTATATTTTTCATATGACTGTTCGATATTTATTCCTGCCTATTTAAACTATTTTATTTGCCCAAACATTAGTTGAAAAGGACAATATGTTCTTGTAAAATAATGAATCACTTCTTAAGATATTTATTTATTTATTACCACTTCGTTGCATACAGATATATAATTCATAAATAAATGAAAAGGACGGCAACATATTTTAAAGAATTCAAATAAAGCATTATTATTTTATATTCAGTTCACTTTGGGTTGTGATATTTATATTACAGATATTCTTCTGCGATTTCTAGTTGACAACTTAAAACTATATTTTTTTTATTTTTCAGTATATAAAACTAAATGAAGACTAGTAAATGAATAACAGAAGTAACGTTATTTTACAAATGAACTACAAAAACTAATTCAATGTCAAACATGAAATAGATAGTTTTTAGACAGGCGACTTTGACCGAAGTCTCGAAACAAGGGTATTGATTATTCACAGTTTCGTTTTAGTTTCATCAAAAATTAGGCAATTCTTGACACGATTCTAGTGAGTCACTTTTTATTATTCTTTTACTGGAGTCGGATGATTCATCGTATAGGAATGACTGGTGAAGTAATGTTGTGGCGCTTTGCCCTTAATTCTATGATAATTGTTATTGCTGACGTTATTTTGTAAATAAATACAATTGTTATGGAAAGTAATTCTTACTTGTTAAATAGTGATTAGTCTGAGATTCCACTGCTTTTTTTTATAAAACAGGCGGTAAACGGCCAAGATGCGCACTTGATGTTAAGATGCCCATAGACACATTATCAGAAGGCTCGCAAGTGCGTTGCCGGCCTTTAAAATATTATGATTTTTTGGTAATGAAGAACTAAGAACTAAATATTTGGGTATCTGAAGAACATTTAGATTGTGGTAAAGCGGCGGTTTCCTCACAATGGTTTTTTTCTGTACGAAAGTTTTTATTAAGTACTTCTATTGACAGACTATACAAATCACTGCTTCTTATTTATTTAAAGTAAATAATAAAGGGCACATAATACGAGTAATTTAACATTGAAACCGACTTTTAATTGAGTCAACTTAAACGGAAAAAAATATGATTAATGGTATAATTTCCGTTACGTATTTATCTCGATAACACAACCGATTTTGATTGAAAAATTTGGACTCATTCCTAACTTGAAATATCAATAAGTGGACAAACATATATCACAAATTGACAAATTTTTTACACGTATTATAATCAAATTATCAAAATCACAGTATCACTTTAATACATATTAAACTTATTATCCTATTTGTGAAGTCGACATAAAGCAGTCGCTCCTAACTTTTGAAAAATGAACTCAATATTTATTTCCTAACTTTATCTTGAATTGCGCTTATTCACCTGCGGTTTTGTGTTTATGACTTATGGTAATGTTACACAACAAGTGTTTGGATGAAGCCTTTTCAATGGCCGTCAGTGATGGATGATATCTTTTCACGCTTATTTTTTCATCGTTTACTGCTTTCAATAGCTTAATAGGGTTTTTGAACTTGGCGCTTTTGTTCGGACCAAACATTCCCTGCTTTATTCCTGTGCACGTTAGTCAAAATATGTGGCATTTCGCTACATTCACTTCAAGGTTAAAAATGTAATCATTGTTCAATAACTTTCTGTTTTTAAAACGTTTTCACATATTTTAATTTATATGCCATAGACAAAAATATAGTTAATAGTTTAAACTTATTTTGGGAAGGGATGAGTAGAGCTAATGACACTTCCTTTAACCAACAACATAATATTATGTATTCTCTAGCTATCGTTTAAATATAAACTTGAATTATAATTTCCATAAGCAGCTTTTCCAATACAATTCAAAATATTTATTGATAGTAGACTTCGACTTGAGATTTTAATAAGAAAGTATACAATTAAAAGGATCACTATTTCTATTATATTAAAAAATACCGTAAAATGAAATGAATCATGGTTTTCGAAAAACAAATGCACGAGGAAGTAGCTACAAAAATTGAATTTGGAATTCCTTACCAAAAATTTGAGGTGAAAGTGGCCAGTACGACAAAACGTAAATTTCATATGTGAGGACCCAATATATTGTTGGTAATTACATATTATCTGACAACATCTTCATATGATATTTTTTCTGTGGTTGATGAAATTTAATCTGTTTACTAGTCTGTGGCGTTACTGATGTCATTCGCTAACATGTTCCACAACGTAATTTACGATGCGCTGTTAAATAAAAGCATTTACAATTAAAACGTGCATAGAAAATAGTAATAATAATAGTATACTCTTCAATTTTTATTGTATATTTATTATTAATAGTTGTATTAAAGTACATAAGAACAGAGTGTATTTCCCTTTATAAAAACTCTAAGTAGTGTTATTGGACACTGTCTTATGTTAAATATATTTTAAGCTATTGCATAGATTTTATCGCGGCCTTTGAGCGCGGCGACCGAATCAAGAAATTCCGTAACGAAATAAACCTAACACACGATGACGTAATATAGGTGCGGCCAATACGCGTTAGAGCGGGACAGAACGCATACTGCGTTTCACATCAGCTTAGCGTGATCGGATAGGCGTGTTAGTCTGGGTCTGGTAGAGTGGTAGATTGAATTAACATCAAAGGAAAAAAAATACTGCAAAAAATAAATAAATAATTATATTGCATAAGTTTATAAAAAATGCTATGCAATAGCTTTACCGCGGCAGTCCCCGAGTGCCACACGTATTTTTTTTTAGTAAACTAGGTTAGTTTTAAATTATTAATTAAACTTTTGTTAGGCTAGATCGTAATGTTACATCCTTTCAGAACAAATATTGTTTGGGGCTAGCTAACTGAAAAATTGCTTATAAATTACGGGACTTATAATGATTAAGACCCAAACAGACCTTTGTATTTAACTGGCATATAAATGTTGATTTTAAAATTGAATTTGAGATTAGCTTCGGCCTCGAAAGGCGTTCTATTAAGTACCAATTGAATATTCAAAAGAATTGTGCAACTGGTGTTACGGAGTCGATGCACTTAAGATGCGCTTAATGATGAGGCAGATTTTTGAAGTGATGAATTCAAACTATTGTTAATTTATTACGGAATTAGTTTGGAGACGAATAAATATTTTATTGGAGGTAAATCTGTCCCTGTTGTTACGTGGCGTAACTAATTCTCCTTATTATATTCATATTAAAGAATTATTCCATATATAATATAAATTTTCAACACACAAATATTTAATGTAAATTTACGATGAAGTGACAATAATTCTAATAATCACCCTAAAATTGAACCTATGTGCTTCGATTATTATTTGTCATTATTATCTGCTTTTATTATGTTTAGTCCATTCCTATTGGGGAATTGGAGGATGCATTTTTGTTGCTTTTAGTTTTATTGAGATTTTAATGGCAAGAATTCGCAATTGAGCGATCGAGGTTATTAATTTGTTTTTTATAGACAACTTTCAATATCCTTCTGGTTCCGTTCGATCACCAACACCACTTCATTTTCACAAAAAGTTGTAGTAGTATTAATCTAAGTATGTATCTATAGATAATTGCGTTGTGGGTCAGTTTTAACAACGAATTTATAGTTTACGAAAAAAAGAGAATTTATTGGTTAATTAATTAATTGTGCCACGGAATGTCAAAAAAGTAATTTTATTCCAAGAAAGCATATCTCTCTCTTCTTTCGTATTTTGTATATTCTCATCACCCTGATGAAAAACAAAGTATTTTCTATATTCCATATCTTTTAAATCCCGGTTTATTAAGTTTATTATTTTTCGTTGCTGGTCTGTGGAATTAAAAATGTTACAAAAACGTCAGGCTTAGAACACTGGAAGTGGTAATTATTCAAAATAACATAGTTAAATATTAGAAAACTTCCGTTACTCATGATGTAATCATACGCAATGTTTATCTAAGATGCGCTAAGCGGAACGAACTTTGAAAACTGTATTATTTGTGCATTTGTTTCAAATAATTTTATTGTAAATTTGATTTTTTTTTGACATTAATCTAGCCTGTGTTTATATTGTGTTCTAGTTTTTACACTTGCCATTGTTTAGCACTTAACACTAACTTGCCATAACGAATTCTATATTATTATAAATTATAGAATTATTTCAATTATAACATTTATTTCCAACACAGAAATATACAGTATTTACAATATTCCTAACCTACATATTATAATTTTAATAATAAAAAAACGTTTCTTCGTTGCATTGCCATACTTATTCGTTGAGCGAGGAAAGCACCAGCTCTAGGGTCACCGGCACTACATACCAGGCGCCAACTTAGATCTTTAATAAGGGCCACGAACCCCACGGCCTAAGGGTGAGATCTATAGAGCGCACTTAGACTTTGCTCAGACTTAACTATAACCATTCTTTACTTTTTTAAAGGATAATAAAGAAGGTATTGCATGAAATGAAACATCAATTTCTGTCTTAGCTTGAGCTTAGCTTAATCTCACCGTTAAAATGTCTATAAATATACTAAATCATAGTTTAACCTTAGTGTTTTTCGTAAGTAAAGTCTGAGCAAAGTCCAAGTGCGCACTATAGATCTCACCCTAAGAGTCTCTAATCCAAAGTGAACATATATTACATACCTGAACTAAAAATATTAACTGGCATTACTGACTAGGAGTGTTGACCTGTTTGTTGTTTGATACAAAGATAAAAATCATTATCGTATAATATATGTATCAAAGGAAATGTTCTCTACATTTAATTTTACCCAGGCGCTTGTTAAGGTTCTATTTAAAGTCCATAGAGTAATACTAAATTCATTTCTCTTTGAATACTTAACATTCATTAAAATTGTATGTAAAGTCTAAATAGTTTTTTGCCTTTTGAGCAAAAAATTTATGAATGAAGTCTAACTAATCTGTAGTTTAGTTCGTTGACCTGTTGATATAGAGCGTAAACTTATGGAAAGTTAATTTAGCTTAAACAGATTTTTGCATTAAAAAATAACGGTATAATATTTTTATCTGGAGATTTACCTACATTCTCTCTCCGTTTGAAAAAGAAAACGATACAACGCGTCGCTTAATTGTGATTGGTCCACAGCGTCTCTGGACTCATTCCGTTTCGATATTCGATTATACTCCAACTCTCCGCGCTGGTATTTAACTTGCAATAGCGATCTCACTCTCTTCAGTCGGCAGCTCATGTCTTAGCGTCTTGGTCAGAAAGGATTTTGTCCAGACCTTTGTTAATAGTGTTCAGTTTTATAATAATGGCGATATCGACTTAAAAATTTTAGTGTTGGCACCACGCGATTTTAAGTTTTTTGTTATAAAAAAGGGCCATGAGGCTCACCTGATGTGAGGTGATACTTCCGCCCCTACTCACTCACATTGCCATAGTGAATATGCGCTGCCGGCCTTTAAGTTGCGACATTCGTGTTTCGGATACGGACAGAATAATCTGTCGATTGGACATCAAATAACGAAGAAAATTAATTCTATGTGATGTTTTTTCTTCAGTATCAATAAAATACATTATAGCATATCTTAAGAGCTCCGTTTTACGAGCGCGTCGCACTTACATTTGCAAACATCTTGCAGTTTATTCCTGCCGTATTTTGGTTATTAATATTTTATTACTCAGTTTATTATTGGCGATACCCTCAAATTCCTACGCGGATTTTTTTAATACGGGGGCAATTGGGGGCTCCAAGTCGACCGTAAAAGCCAACTGTCGCAATCCCTGAACAGTGATCACCCATTTTGTTAATGCGTTTCCAAGAAATCCTCCATAAGAAGTAGATTCCACAGTTCGTAAAAGTATAGCTATCTAGAAGATTTCCAGCCAGGTGGTGCAGAGGAAATTTGTAAAATGTATGTTCATCTACCTATATGGGAGAATTATTTTATTAAGTCGAAACTCTGCGACATGGAGTCTCGGCGTGAGGTCGAAATTTAGTCTAATTTAACCAAGAAGTTTACTCGTTTAGAACACTCCTCTCTTCGAAGACACTTTCCTTAAAGCCACAGCCAGCACTGTGGTACTGGGCGTTGGCATATCGAACGACGTTCAGTTCGAAGTGTCACAGTAGGATTTTTGGCTCCGTTTGAATATATTTTTAGATTTTTTTACATTGAATATATAATAATAAAATAGCCTTTAATTTTATTTTTACACTTAAACATATGTTTATTATCATTTTTCTAAGGTGTGAGCTCTTTTTTGGCAAATGCCTCGCTCAAATGCCGCCATTCCTGTCTACACTGCACCTCTCTCTGCCATGTACCACCTGCTGTTTCTTAATTTGGTCACACATAATATATAATTACTATTTAATTCATTAAATTTAACTACAAATAAGTCTGTGGTCTGATAGAATATATTATCATTCTAGAATATTCGTAAAGAATATATTATCATTCTAGAATATTCGTAATTCCTAATAGTAAATTTTTCTAGAGGGTTGTGCAACTTTTCGACAATAACTTCAGCTATTCAACACTCAGATACATCGAACAATCGTACCAAAATAGAGACTCATGTTCCTATTGTGCATCATTGTGGGCTGCAGCGTTTATTGAATTAATGCGAATAATGCATCAATAAAGATGCAATTTTGATATCACTCCAAGGTCGCGTGCGCAGTACTACAAAAGCATTCCTCATTATTCTTGCAATATGCTTTAATTTTATGTAACAAGGGAGGATGCTCATCTGATGTTAAGTCATACCGCCGCCCATAGACACTGATATTGCCAGAGCTCTTTTCTTGAAGGACCCTAAGTCGAATTGGTTCGGAAATTCATCGGTGGGCAGTTTGTGGTACGCGGCAAAAGCTGCCTTAAAAACGCTCAGTTGTGGAACGACGGCCGTCGAGGTGATACGGGTGGAATTTCGTATTCTGTCTCGACATTCGATTATGAAACTTGTCTATGGTAAATCTATAAAAGTATAGTTAAATTATTTAAAAAGATAAAATCGTTTTGCTGTCTTTATATTTATACGATACATACTTTATGCACAAGGCACTGTCACCGTTTCTTTTAGATCTGAAGTCTTAAGATAGCAAAATATGGTAAAGAATTTACATTAAGACAACATTTGAATAGCCCATAATGCATAGCATTTGCGAAAATAAAATATCCAGGCTTGTCGCTGAATTGTCTTTGGAATAGAATATTTAATCTAGAGTTCATTCTGTAGATTCTATAATAATGTGTTGTCATGATCGTTTTCATAATAATAGACTGTTTGGTTGTTGTCAGGAATAATAAAAAAAAGAGTACGTGTACTTACGTAAGAAGTTATACTTCGCATTTGGCATTATTAAAAATAGTTTTGATTGCTTGCAAATAATTAATTACAATTAAATAATCAAAGACTGGAAAAGGAGTCATTATAGTCAATAAAGTTCAGTTTACATTTGAAAAATTAAATAAATAAATATTTATTATTATTCTCTTAGATTAAGTGTAACATAAATTCTATTATTATTCGAATGTTGTTTTTAATTTATGTCCAATGCCGTAGCATCTTCCGTGGGCAACTTCATTCCGTAAATTTTCTGTCACGGTGCGCGCGCGTCGTAAAATTTCACTCTCATCAATTTTTCATAAAGCGCCTAAAGAAGTATAACTTCAAAAAAAATTTTTATTCAATATAAACAATACATTATAATGTGTAAGATTTGAGAACCATTTTAAGTAAAAAATATCTGTGTCAGGGTTCCCATTACAAACTTAATAGTTAATTCCATAACAATTACCACAAATTGATGTATTATTTGTATGTGTATAAGTAGAATTTGTGAATAACAAGCCTTATGTAACTCGTAAAAAACTATAATTTAAAATAACAATTTAGTAATTATGAGAGATAACAAAAAATTTCCGCAGGAAATATGACTTTCACTTTATACAACTTCTGTCAAACATCAGCGAGCCGTAAAATTATTTACATTTTTACAACAAAAATATAAAAACAGTTACAAAAGCCATGTTCATCAAGTGTAAAACTAATTCTAAAAAGTTTTCGATTTTTTCATTCATACAACATTGATTCATACAAGACCGTACACCGTACCGTACAATACTTAGTATAAAGTTAGTAGCAATGGCGAAGTGTAAATAAAAATAGGAATAATACGAAAAATATTTCTTCTCATAGGGAACTATTAGCTTTTCTGGATAAAATGAACTTATGACCATGTATGTTTCAGTAGAGTCCACACATTTCCCCGTTAGATACTCAAAGCATTTGCTTTGATTCATCAAAGGTTATTTTTAAAAAAATGTTTTGGTAATAAAAAGTAGAAGAAGAACTCAATAAGAGATCGGATAAAGCAGCCCGTTGCCCTCATTATTCAAGTGTTATTATTTAACGGGCTTTATAATGCAATGAGGAGTGAAATAGATTATATTCCTATCCCTTTCTACAATCTACTTATCGTAAAAGGATTTAAATATTACGCGTCATGTAACACTAGCAGGTCACTAGTTTAGTTCAAGCAAATCCCATTGTACTTAAAACTCAGTTCATTAGTAATCATAACAATCAAATACACAGTATTTACAATTTTCTTAACCTACATAGTAACAATATAAGTAATTAATAATTTTATAATTAAAGAAGTTTGGTCCCTGAGGCAGTGTACCTTTAACGCTGGCAGAATTTTTATTGAAAAAGAGGCAAACGGGTTGGAGACTCATCTGATGTTAAGTGATAGAGAAGGATCGCAAGTGCGTTGCCGGTCTTTTAAGAATTGGTACGCACTTTTCTTGAAGGACCCTACATCGAATTGGTTCGGAAATACTTCAGTAGGGAGCTGGTTCCACATAGCGGTGGTGCGCAGCAAAAACTGCCTTAATGAACGCTGATTTGTGGAACGTGATTGATTTGTATTTTGTATTCTGCCTTGACGTCCGATGATGAAACTCAGCTGCAGGTATTAGTCCGAACAACTCCTCTGAACACTCTCCATGGTAAATGCGGTTGAAGATGCAAATAATCTAGATGTTGCTTAAGCCATATTTTTATCGCTTAACATAAACTTGCAATTTGACGCGCATTAAGGTCAACTACACATGATCTATATTTAGATATTCCGTAGTTGTCTCGTATGACTCATTTCTAGTAAAGGGCCTTATGAGATTGCATGAAAGCTTTAAAAGACCACTGTCACTTCTTATTTATATTATTAAGTTAAAAGTGAGGACTTCGCTTGCCAGTTTGTGCTACTATAAGGTCTAAGACATACTTTCGAAAACGTTTCGAGGATTCATAATTCCACATTTCACAAGACTCATTAATTTTCAAACAGTAATATAATTAAACAGTTAATATAATTCAAACTATTGAATTTACCGATCCATCGGTCTTATGCTTTTACGTCAAAAAACACAAAAATATTTTGGTGGTTTGTTAAGTACGGAGGGAGGACAGTCTCATTATCATTATTTGTAATGTTAGTTATATAGCTAAAATAAATAATATAAACAAAATATAATTTCTAGTATCGTCCTTCAAGATATTAGTCACACAATCAGTATGACAGACTAATCTCATTGCGATAATGTACCTACTTCAGTAGGTTTTTATATTATGCGTCGAGATATGTTACTATGTACCTTAAAAGATAACCTTACTTAATAAATTGTATAGGGCTGTTGCAACGTTAAGGTACTTAAGATATTGAAAACGTTTCAATAATTTACAATACTGTTCATTTAATGATACTGTTTAAACTGGATAACTGGTATCTTTTTATTAGAATGAATTGAAGCGTTCAGTATGACTTTATAGCTTGTCAATTATCATAATTAAAAATAGATAGTGAAGGAGGTGTAATAATAATAATAACATCAGTGTTATTAAAACTTCACAATACACAAATCAGGAGATAAATGATGGAAATGGGCGGTCTTACTGCTAAAGCATTTTCTACCAGATAATCTAAACATAAAATATAATTAAGAAATTAAAACTAAACGAAACAACTCAATATAAAAATAACATCATCGAATAGAAATAAATTTAGGGAACTTTTATTGTACTTAAAAACATTTTTTTTTGTTTATATTATATATAAACAAAATATCATATGTATTTATTTGTTTGTATGTACAAATAAATTAATACAAAATCATGTACAAAATATTTTTAATATAGAAGGCGGAAATTACAATAATATCATGAGATCAGATTACGTGACGCAATGACGATATGAAAACAAAACATGCGATACCCATGCACTTGCAGTTAATTCGCTTTGAAGCTTATTATAACAGTTTAAAAGAATGCAAATTTTTTTTCGTTTTAGTGTCGACCAAAGTATTATGGTCTGTTTTATTCATTAGTTGCCGTGATTGTATTTTTTTTGTCAAATCACAAGAACCTTGTGTCTATATAGTTAATAATATATAGTAACTATGTATAGTCACTTCGGAGTATTGGTTCAATACAAAAGGCAGTTTTTGCCGTTTACCTCCACTATGTGGAACCAGCTGCCCACTGTATTTCCAATCAAATTCTTAAAACGCCGGCTACGCACTCGCGAGCCCTCTGGCATTGTGTCATATAAAAAAAATGCCTTTCTTAAGAATCAAATTCCCTTCATATGGGGCGTGGGCCCAACGTTGGGAAACACTGAGGTATACCATCAATAAAAGAGATTCTATTCGCCGTATCACGTGAATAGTCTACAGGACATGCCGTTCTGCTTGAGTTCCTGTTGTTGCAACATCTGTTCGCTTTATGGTTTCTGTTTATGATTGTTATTTTAGAACTCTGTTGCATGTCTGTCGGTATCACGTGGAGTGTTTATTGGGTGATACTGAGTGCCAGGATTTATCACGCATTGCTACATACAAAAATCTATGTTTTGTCTTAGCTACGTTTATTTATGAAAAGCTTTGCTTGGTACAAAAAAAAATACAATATTTAATGTGACAAGCAGTTATAGGAACACATAACAAAAAAAAATATTCATCCAATTCTTAACAATTATTTTTATTTTTAACTTTTAATTTTATTTATTTACTTCACACCACATTACACAAGACTTCATTACTTACACTTCTAACTTATACTAATATTATTATTATTTTCTACTAAGTATTAATACATTCTTTTTTTTCGACTGAGACGCTAACTAGCTGATGTGGTCTCTGGCAGAATGACCAGCGCTCTGGAACATTCTGCTCCTCAGCATAATGCTGAGCCAGGGCCAATTACAGTCACAGCACACACGCATTACACACTTTAAACGACACGAATGGGAAAAGGAAAAAAAAATTATATATCATTATATTTTTATTTAATTTTGATTATTGTTATTTTGTGTGTTTATGTGTGTGTGTTTTTGTTTGTAATAAATGATATGTCTATGTCTATAACAGTCTAACACACTAAAGGACTACGTTAGTAGGTACTTAAGACGAAGATCTGGAGAAATATATGGATAGAATGTGTATGAATAAGCTTATGACATACAAAGACTAATGAGAAAACTACCTACCAGTATAATCCTTTCCGACCTGGGTTCAGCTGCCAACGAAACAATTATTGTGACTGTATGAGCAATCACCAAACTAATGACGTTTAATTAATAGAAGTAATTGGACAGAGCCCTTAGTAATACTCTTGTTCTAGACTAAAAAAATCTTAACACCTTCCCTATTCATGTAACGAGGGTGCAATCTAGTGCTCTCATGCTCCCAATAGAGGGCTCTGAAATCATTGCCAAGAGTTCGCTTCTTGGCAACAAAAGCCAACCCTTTTCAAATTACATCGCCATGAGCAAAACCATTGTTATCTGGAGCACCCATGCATTGGAAGTGTACTTGTTATTTGAGGGCTAGAATGCTGGTTTTGTAAGCTTTACTTTATCCAATATATGTTTTTTAACTATTATATCTGTCATTAGGGTAGATAATGGTTAATGGTTGGTGGATTCAGTTTCCGCACTTAAATACTCAATAGGTCCGTTGTGTAACTAATCCTAGCCTTTCAGAAGCACAGAAGTTCTCTCTTGGGAATTTCGCAGGCTTCACGGAGCGACCTCACTGCTGCTGATTTCTGTACGTTGGTTACCCACAGCCACGCATTCCAAGACTACGGGGGTGACTGAAACAGCCTCACATGGGGCTATCTGTCGCGTCTAGGACAAAAAGATGTTTATTAAGGAGACAGTGGCCGCGCCTAGGACAAAAAGATTAAGGGCCGATTTACATTATCTTAGTGTTTAGGAGAGTGCTTTAGTACAACATGAAAGGCAAGTTCTTTAGCGTAGCGTTTACTAAAGCAAGTAGCGTTTACATATTTCAACTAAAGTACTATCCTAAAGCACTCTCCTAAACACTAAGATAATGTAAATCGGCCTTAAGAGACAGTTGCGCGTAATTGTCCCTGTCATTGTTTTGAGATCAGTTCTGTAGAGAATTAGAAGTCGCTTTGTCATTAGTATTAACATAACACTATACATGTGACGCATACATTTCTATTTGTTGGTTCAAAATATGAACGTACATATCACGTATAAACATATATGCAATATCGACTTTTAAGGACTCATTTAATGACTACAAAAATCCATTTGGAATAACAGGCATTTTAGTTCGTTTTAAAATGATGATTTCAACAATATTTTAAGCTTCGTAGTATGAAGCAGTTTTTAATTGGATTTTCATAAAACACATATTATATGTAATATTTAATATATTAAAATCAATTAGATGGGAAACCTAATTATTTTAATTAGATAAATTACATTTAAAATATTTCTAAATTATAAAGTGAAAGCATAAGACTTTTATACACAGAAATATTTTTGAATCGTAATAATTCAATCGCTCAGTGCAATAACTGGCCTCCCGTAGCTTTCAATCCCCTTTTGAATTTTTTTTGTCAACCTGCTGAGCCGAGAATAATGGCACTTATTACACAATATATTAACACCACAGTATTGTTGCCATTAACTGCTTTTTATTCAGGCCAGTTGCGTGATTGTGACAGACACCGAGAACGAGTTTTCTAGAATTAAAACTGCATTTATTTCTGGTTACAATTATTGTGTACGGGAATATGGTGAATATCATAAGGACAGCATATTTTAGACACATGTAAAAGAGGGAGAAGAGGCCAGGAAATAGAGGTCATACAGAGTGCTCCTATGCTGCAGTGTATTTATTTGATTGTCACCGAAAGATTATCTAAGGAGGAATAAGAAAAATGTCGGTGGGAAAACTAAGATTTTATTACACAGAATATTATTTGCGAACCAATTCGACTTAGGGTATTTCGATAGCGTACCAATTCTTAAAAGGCCGGCAACGCACTTGCGAGCCTTCTGGCAATGAGAGTGTCCATGGGCGGCGGTATCACTTAACGTCAGGTGAGCGTCCTGTCCGTTTGCCTCCTATTACATAAAATAAAAAAAAAGCTTCAACTATGTGATTTCCCAAATAAGGGCTTCATGGAAGAAATCGATAATGACATTTATGTATAACTCGGCTTCGCAAGCATTATTCATGCAAATAATTTGTGCCAGTTGCAAAGTCCCAGTATTTGTGTCTCGGTATTGTACCCTACATCTGCAGTCCATTATAGAAATGGAACAGTTTTGAATGCATTCCTTTTATCCATTGTATTTTTTTGCAATGTTCTATTATTATCGAGTCTGTTTGGAAATATTTTTTTACTTTCAAAGCAACAATTCTGTGATTTAAAGAGCAAAAAGCACACTTGTGCTGTACAAATATTTATTAACAATAATTTAAAGGAGAAAAATAGAAAATGAAAACAAATTTAAATAGTTTTTAATTTGTTTTAATTAATTAGTTAGTAATTATTAGTATTCGAATTTAGAATTATTTGACTACTCGTATTTATTAAATCTGTTTTATTATTTAAGATATTCTTAACACAGTAGCAAACATCGCTACCTAGTTGTATGTTCAGATCTTTCAAATTATTATTTCCGGTCCACTTCTCACTGTACGCAACTTCCGTGTAAATTCACAATATTACTATATACATTAAGCCATTACCTAGCTCATTATCCGATCAAGTCTAGTTTATTACTCTTGTCCGAGGCAGATAAGAATCAGCTTACGTCATACACCGCTCCGTCGCATCAGTGACGTCACCGTGATTTTCCGACCTACCGCAACACACCGGTCGTTCACCCCAACTGAAACCCCACGTAGAGATAAAATGAGACAAAGAGCGTCTCGAGGACCGCAGCCTTCATTTTTCAAGTGGGATGAATTTTTCATTCCTGCATTTTCAACCGTGCAGACGACTAAAGGTCATAACTGCCAGTTTAAGTTGTAAACTTATTCCGTTGATTTAGGGGTTATTTTTATTTTTTATTATGAGTATGAAAAAATTCAAAGTATTCAATTAAAACCACGCTAACGATGTTTTTAACTATTGGAGTGAAGTACCCGCGTTAATTGGCGTTGCTTGAATTCAGCACAAAAATTTTAGTTACTTTAGGCACTAAATTGCGTAAACCTATTACTTTTTTTTTCTATAATATATATAAAAGTTAGTCTATACATTATAATTATTGTTTGGCATGTTTCGTAATATATTTATTTGTAATAACAACTAACCAGCCTTGGAATTAATCTCAACATTTTGCTATTAGTTTCGTTATTAATATTTCTATAGTAATTACTATATCGTAGAGGTAGGTTAGGTAATCTCCTAATATGTTTTTAATTGATTACGTATTGAGACACTTGATAAAACAAAAGACGGTGCCGGTGCGGTCAAAAAGTCAAAAGTCAAAAATCATTTATTCATGTAGGTAACACAATGTACACTTATGAACGTCAGAAAAGAATACTGCCCGTTTTCAAATCAAGGGCGTAGAACGGAAGAGAAGTACTGGCAATAAACTCTTCGCCACCCTTTTTAATCGCCAAGTTTTCTGTTTTACACAACGTTTGTAAGGAGCTGCAACCATTACACCATGTTCCACATGACATCCTTAGTAACAAATAATAATAAAATAAATTAAAAACAAAGATTTGTCCTCTATCAGCAGAAGGCATGGTGAATTAGGAGCACGCACTTACATTCTCGTGGGAACACGCAAACACATAGTCGAAACAACTAACAACCGCATACACGAATTCAAGAACGACCAGTCACCAAACTTCTAAATAGCTATTGCGATAAATTTCCGTACATCCCTATAGCGTTATCCAGACATCTAGCTGTGTTCAGGCACCATAAAAGCAAAGGGAGCACCATAAAGCGAGCTGTCAGAGAGACTTATGTACGCAGCTTCCGTTCTATTTACACACATACTGCCGACGGTTAATGAATTCACTCCGTATCACCTCAAGATACAAAGATATGCGTGTCCATGCCCTAAGCGACATGAATAGAGACACGTGACAAAACAAATGCCAACTCTATTTACATTAACATAAAGGTCAGGATAACTGCATGTGTAAATGGTAAAGGCTAAAGTAATTATGAGTTTGGGGTGAAGGACTTTGGACTCTATTCGCTTGTATTAGAAGCGTTGGATTACGGTTAACAAACGAGACAGTAGCGGTCACTGATTGTTTATTGCCTTGCAATTGATTGGAAATAACTTAGATGAACTGAGATTGTTGGGATTTGTAATTAACATACATTAATTCTTATTTATTTCAAACACAAATATAAAAAAATAAATCAATGGCGCTACAACCTGTTTAGCTGAGCCGCAGATTTCTGAATCTGTTTTTTGATCATTTGGTAGTCTAATAGGCAAGTAGGTGATCAGCCTTCTGTGCCTGACGCACGCCGTTGACTTTTTGGGTCTAAGGCAAGCCGGTTTCCTCGCGTTGTTTTCCTTCACCGTTCGAGCAAATGATAAATGCGCACATAGAAAGAAAGTCCATTGGTGCAGAGCCGGGGAACTTACGACCTCAGGGATGAGAGTCGCAAGCTGAAGCCACTAGGCCAACACACACTGACACAAATATTCAGTATTTGTAATATTCTAAACCTACATATTAATAATAATAATTAAAATGAATAAATGGAAAATTCAAACAAATTTAAAGTTTGGTCCCTGTGGTACACCTTTAATGCTGGCACCGCTCGCTGTATTGCGATACTTATCTTGAGCGTTGTTCTTAGTTTACTTTTAACAATAGGTATATGTTTCTTAAACTTCTTAAATATATACGTTGAAAGAATTTATATTAAACCTTTTTGTAGCCCTAAGGTATGGTTGACCTAAGTGAAAAACCAGTAAGATCTCGGCGGATATCCTGCGCAGGCGCCGGGCCCTACGGCTCATTCCCACGTTACATGAAGGCCATATACCTTGTAACCTGAATTCACATAAAATTATCATAGTTTTTATTATTTGTTAAAGAGTATTTGATAACACAACTTTTAGAAATGGATGTCTTTGACAATTTTTCAAACATTTTTGGTCTAGCAACCGATTAAGTTAAATACAAAATATATTTTAATTAAATCTAAGGATTATTAGTTTACAATGATGCATTTTCTAGAAGAAGGTCTTTAAAAGATTATAGTCATTCACAAATTTTTATATCTTTTTCTATAAGTCATACCGAAAAGGGTTTTTAAAAGCGTAAATCAGGTTAATAAATATGATATCGTAGCAAACGCTTTATATGTTCACTAGCTGACCCGGCGCCAATATTGCAATACTGCATGTTAAAGCACTTTACATATACAAAATTTTTTGATGAGGTAGCATGTCTTTGATCAATATCAAAGCCTGGTTATGCATCTCCTCATTCACCTCAAGATCGGAATTTCTTGGACTGACACGAATTTGACGTATAATGATGCGTAGTTTAGTCAACAGATGGCACCACATGCTGTTTGCATTCGTAAAATTAATTTACTTATTTATTCGATAACTTATCCGATATTTTATTACTTATTCTGTCATTCGGAGCGGAGAAGCATCCACCAACAAAGAGATAACTAACATCTGTCCAGTCGATCTTGAGTTATAAGTGGTGTAACTAACACGACTTTGTTTTATATATTTAGATATGTCATCCTACACATATTTCCTTACTCTTTTTGAACGCTGCCAAAAATGTAAAATCTTAAGGTGGGAACTGACCAACGTTACGAGGTGTAATGTAACATGTAATGTAATGTTACACAGCGAGTATTCCGTGCAGTCAGTACGTCGTGTTACGGGGAAAAACAACGTAACACGACGTACTGACTGCACGAATGCTCGCTGTACAACATTACATTACATGTTACATTACACTTCGTAACATTGGTCAGTTCCCACCTTTAAAGAAACAGTTCTGACAGATCACAATGAACTTTTCAGTTACAATATTGTTGCGTTAAAATCTCTCAAAGCTGTGAAGCGTTTTAAAATTTGAGGAATTAATGTACAAAGGTTTTTACGTAAGTTTATTATGAAATTAATGTTATATTCCATTGTCAACAGGTATGTCGTGAGATGGTTTTGAATGGTGAGAACGACCTCGGCTTATCTAAATAAATCATCGATGTAAGTGCAACTTGGTCTACTAAGGTATAATGATGAAATAGGATCGCGTTTATGAGCATATCTTAGTCATGAATTTATAATAATCCAGTGACGCTACTGACCGTGGGTCCGGGCCTTGGCATCTGTTTCTGTAATCATTTTTGAAGTGAAAATTCTTTAGGCGCATGAGGTTAAAATTTTTAAAGAAACGTCACGAAGATAATGATCCTTGGGATTGATTTGCTCCAGTTCAAACAATTTGTATGTCTCGAAACTTGGCGATTAAAAAGAGTGGCGGAGAGTTTCTAGCCAGTTCTTCTTAAACTTAACGTAAGTTCTTCTTAACTGGTAGTAAATGTTTAGAAACAATTAAACATCTTTTCTGTTGACGTTCGTAAGTATACTTGGTTACCTATATGAATAAAGTTATTTTGAGTTTGATGTTTATAATTCCGACCTTAATTCACGTCAATGTGATTTCACAATCACTTCGTTGATAGGAGACAACCCGTCTGTTCCTGTCGCGTGTTCATTGAATAATTTCTATTGAAACGGCCGGGACAGGAAAGTTCCCGTTAAATTAACCGACTGACGTCGTTCGGATTAACCGTGGAAGTGTGAAAATGAGTAGATTTTTATTGCTCAAGAAAAGCTTGCTTTAATTTAAGGAGAAATAAATGTATAATGGACAAATGGTAAAAGTAACTATAATTAAAAATTAAAAATCATTTATTCATATAGGTATCAAAATGTACACTTATGATCGTCAAAAAATAAATATGAAATGCTTTTAATTTTACATTTACTGCCAGTTCTCAAATCAAGGGCGTAGAACGGAAGAGAAGAAATGGCAAACTCTCCGCCACTCTTTAATCGCCAAGTTTTTTTGTTTAATCTCTATAATATACGGCTTAAATGAGTTCCATATAATAATTAAAATAATTAAATAGAAAATTTAAATAAATTTAAAAAGTTTGGTCCTTGTGGCCCTTTAATCGGCAGCATTTCCTAGCTGTATTGCGATACTTATTCGTTGAGCTAGGAAAGCACCAGCTCTGGGGTCACCGGTACTATATACCAGGCGCCAACTTAGATCTTTAATAAGCGCCCGTCCACTTGAACCCCACGGCCCAAGAGTCTTTACTTCAAACGAAATAAAATCAAAGTTGTAATTACCAATTTAATAATGACATAAACGGCATCCTTTGCATTCATAATATCCACAAACGTTGTTATGTTTCTACAAAGTAAGCGGGAAATTCAACAGCTTTAGTTTTGATATCTGATATGAAATATTTTAAATCAACATCTAGTGAAATCCGGAAACTCTCAAGAAAACATGGCAGATTTATAGTGTTACACTTTTATTTGGTAACGTCGGTCATTCACCCCGCCACGTGATGTAAACAAATATGTAATTAATAAACAGCAGGAAACCCTCGAAGATATATATAAATGTAGGACGAGACTGCGCGGGCGCAGATACGAAAAGGTTGCGTCTGTTTATATGAGCGTTTTTGAAAATTTATCGTAACTATTGTTATGATATATGATATTCCATATTTATATATTAAAGGGACTCCTTTTAATAATATATTTTAGTTATTATATTTTAAGGTTAGTTATTGTTTTTATTGTTCTTTTTGTATTTATAAGCTAGGTTAAATTATAAATTATTGTCCTTTATACATTCTACATAACATTTTATAATTAAACTATTGATATTCCATATATGTTGCGGCTTATGATATAACCAAGCCTAGTATATATATCAACAATAATTACAGTCAACTCTCAATAAGTTGAAACTCAAGGGACCAGATATAAATTTGAAATTACCAAGAGTTCAAAATAACAAGCGTTTACATAACCATTAGGGGGTATATAAGAGAACATTATTATTATATACAAACAATTAAATACAATAATACAATTATTCAATTTTTTTTTTTGACAAGAAGTCCGTAATCTGTTTTTGAGTGAGCGACTTTATTCCATGATTGTCCAAAGAATTTTAAAAAACAAATGACAGGTATTTGCTTAATAAACACTTCAAATTATAAAGAGTAGGAAATGCCAGACTTCAAATTATCGCATGTTTGCGAGCAAGATAATATTCCTTCAACTTTAAATTGTCGAGGGGACCAATTAACATTGATTTTTGGGTGTACTTGCTACTACGATATTTTCCTTCAACGTCAATTGGCGCACAGCTGGGGTTCGAATCTACTGATGATGCCCCTTTTTTGTAAATTACATAGTCTTTTATATAGCGGGGTAAATTAGTTAATTTGAGATTTTTGGACCTCGCTGTATTGCGAAATGTTGCGCTGTTACAACGCTGTTACTAATATTTTTCGTTAATTAAATATTAATAAACATAAAATTGTTCTCTTCTATTAACTTGGTTTTTAAATTCAGTATGATTCATTTGGAACAATTTCAGTAGTTTTGACTGTGTTCAGAGAAATTTCAATTACACGAAAGCGTGGGAATGAAAATTTGTATAATGATCGAAATTACTAGTTTTCTATCTCGGATTGCGACATGGCAGTCGCGATCCAAATTACCTTTACAATTCAGTTGTCCTCTTTCATATAAATCTGCCTAAAACTCTCAACTTTATGTATATAGCAATAAGCTCCTGTTTCGCATACATTATTAACAAAGTAATTATACAACGCGCAACAAAACATTAAGTAATTTCTGATGCCTCTGATGTTATTTGAAATGTTAAAAATTTATTTGGAAATAAATATTTGAATTATAATTTCATAATAGATTTTAAACGTTTATATTTTTAGACTCGTTGCGTTTATTACAATTATATATAAAGAATTACAGTACATAATTTTAAAAAAAACTCTAATTTTCTAACTTCCGTGGATTAGTAATATCCAGAGTACGTGGTTTCGATGCCCGATTAAACAATATTCGGATGCAGAAGTTTCCTCCATATTAACATGTTAATTCAAATATTATTAAATTTTAGATATTTCAATCTTCATATTCACATTTCGCTGTAAATAGGTATTTATAATATCCTTAAAATTAAGTGTATTCCCGTAAAAATAATTAATAAAAATCTGTATTTTTGTATCGTCGAACAGACAAATTCCTTTTAAGCTTCAACCTATAGCCTAACGTATTTCTCAAGAGCCAATATGTGTTTAAATATTTCATAAGATACCATTAGCAAAGATAGCTTCTATTTCCTCACAAGTCCGACCCTATTAACTCTAAATGAAAACATCACTAGTGATTTATCGAGCATTGATATCGAACAGGGCTCGTAGATCTCAAAATCGCTTAATCACTTGCAAAAGAACTTGAAACTAGGGCTGTCAACTGGTAAACATTTAAAAATTAATATTGTCTAATTATGTTTTATAGGTATACGTAATATATAGATGGGTTTTAGAATTGTAGAAAACGAATTATATAAAAAATTTAGCAAATTTATTCACAGATTTTTCTAAATATATGTGTCTATTAACGCATCATGGTAGGTACAATAGCCTAACTTAAAACTAATAAGTAATTGATGTCTAACCTTATTTACTTATAATTCTACTTAAAGTCTCTATGAAAGAGAACTCTGTTTTTCTATTCTTTTAAACGGGTATTGAGAGGTAACTCTCAGTCGTTTACCAAACAATAACCTGAATTGAGATCCCGACTTCAAGTTGGCGTTACCAACTAGCTGCTGGTGGTGGTATCAACGCTACGGATATTAAATCTCCATCTCAATGCTAGCAACAGAATCGGTATCTCTATAGCTTTTTGTAGTTGTATATTTTCATAACGATTGAAGAAATTTAGAAGCAGTAGGCGCGCATTAGCCAACCCTAGCTGTCCGTTCTCCTTTACAAGAATGTTGCATATTTATCCGACATTTCACGGTTCATTTAGCGTCTGGGCCGCGATATTTCACACCTAGCACCTCGTTACAACTGTTAGTGGAGATAACAAGCGATAAAGCGCACGATTCTAATGCTTTTGCTTATCTGTTGTCCAGAATCGCTGAGGGTCAGGGTTTGACAAGAATTACATTGGAATAAAGCGGCGAGACTCTTAATATATTCTTATAACTAAGCCTCATTTATTCCTTGAAACATTCATCCACCTGTACAAAATGCACATACTTAAAATTTCATACAGATTAGTTTTTTTCAAGTAGCTCTTACAGAGTATAGGCCTTTTTTTTTTCTTTTTTTTTTTATACGAGGTGAAAATGCGCTTACGCAGGCCCGCATCAAGGATGTCGAGCTTGACGCGGGGACTGTGGATAGAGTATAGGCCTGCTCTAACTGGCACCATCTCTCTCTATCTAAGCTTGTCAGCCCACCGTGCAAGAGGACGACCTCTCTTTCTTTTCCCTGGTGACCCTTTCCACCTTGTTACCCTGTCAGTTTCAATATACATATATATAAGTGCGCAACTGAGCAGCCTTTTACGCTATTCCTCCAACTAATCAGCGCTTTCCGCTTAAATATTCAAGTCCTAATTTGCATTGCATCTATCTTTCATACATAAAGTTTTTTATAACTGAACATGTTGGGAGCTTCACCTATTAAATTTTTCAGCTTTGGGGAAAAACTTTTGTCAAGTCCTCGATACCGCTGTGTTGTCAATATTATTTTTCCGTCACGCTCTTCATTTCTGAAGGTCGTGTTAGTGGCGCCGCTCAACTGACATCACTCTCCTCTGTCTTCAACAAGCTCCTGGGTGATGGTAGAACCTGTTAGGGTGAATATTAAAACAAGAGAATATCTAGAGACTCATTAACCATTAACTTAGGTTCTTCGCAGCGTCATTAATTCATTGATGAGTCATTCAATTGAGATATTATTATGTTTGTTATTGTAAGGTTAAAGGTAACGTAAAGAAGTTTATATCACTATCACAGATCTAATTGCATATGTAAAAAATCATAAAGGAATGTTATGACTATTGATTATATTCCAACACCAATCCAACATGTCTTTCAAAACAATACTCTTGAACTGTGATTAGAGAACCAATGGGAATATGAAATGCGATTGATTATTTTCATTGCCTTTCCATACCATTGTCTACAAGAGTTGTATGAATCAAACGTGTCAATGAACTTGAGTTTTTACGATCGCATATTTTATTGTTAGACGCAGTATTTGATTTTATGTTTTAAAACTATTTTCCTTATTCCTTGCACTAGTTTTATACGTATTCAAGTTTTTACTTACTATGGTGTATATTCTAGGTGACATATGAGATGGCTGATCATATGTTATATAAGTGAGACTGTTGTTTAGTGATGTACTATTACACAAGTATGTACTTAATGTGTGTTAAAAACAGAATTTGACTGCAAACTTATTTTAAGCGATACAATATTTTATTACTATACGCTTAAGGCAAGAGTGTTAAAATGCTTGCACGACTTTTAAACGAAACTGGAGAAATATTATTTCACTCTATATAGTTTTGCAGCAAAAGTCACAAAACAAAAGATATTTTTCTTGTTTTCACTGAATCACTACGTAAGCAACGCCGTGAGAGAAATCGATTTGTACGTGGTGTTAACGAATGTGTAAACAAATGTAAATTATAGATTTAGTATCGATTAAAATTTACGACGCTTATCTGTTTCCAAGGCGCCAAGCCCGCGGTTATTCAAATTGTTCTAGGTACAATTTCAATCTGTTCTTTTTATTGCTCACGAAATAGCTTTATTTGATTGAGATAATTTTTATCGTGGTTTATGACATTTTTAACATTCTTGACATATTGACACCACTAGGGGCACAGACTTTTCTGGATACAGTTCAGGCCATTCTCGACCCCCTATAACTCCGTAGTGGATAAAATTAGAAGCCTTAATTTTCACTAAACAATCTAATTTAATATAACATGTAATACAGTGAAACTTGGTTAAGTGGGACCTGGATAAGTGAGAAACCTCCATAACTGGAACTCATACTGAGGTCCCAACACTTTGGCACTGAATTACCTCTGTTAGTGGGACGAGGTAAGCCTCTATATCTGGGATTTGTTCTTTCGATTTATCATCATAGTTACCTCTGTAACTGAGACCTTGAGGTTTTCTGTGACCGAACCTCCCTTTGGAACCCTCTGTAAATGAGACAGATATTTATTTATACCTGTATATCTGAGACACTGGGTAAGTGGAATACCTCTATAAGTGAAACGACATTGCAGGTCCCTTGATGTCTCACTTAACCAGGTTTCACTGTACTTGCGAGATACATTGTTTCCATGCGATAGTCAAGTTATTCATATTTATTTATTTTATTTTATTTATTTACACTTTGTTGCATTACAATATAAAAATTTAACATATTAAATGTATACGTAAAGGAGGGAAACTGGCGGCCTTAACGCTTTATTTATTCGCAATATAAAAGATTTGTAATATTGATATTGTCAGTATGAGATGTTGTTTGGTTAGCTAATTACGTAGTAAATGAAGACAGAAGGACCCTTAAGTAGGGAATAAATTAACCGGCACTACATGGAACTCACAACTTTTTACGGTAGAACTGCGTTGCGAGACGTGGTTTTTGATGGCATTACTATATCCTTCTACTAGATACATAAAGTAATGTATTATAGCTATGACGTTTAACCAAAAATATATATGGAAAAGTGTGGAATGAAATCAGTGAATACGATATAAAAATATTTTGGATATTTGAATGTATGTAGAACTTAATGATACATGATTATCTTAGTAAAATAGAATTCTTTTATACACCATTAGTATCGGATAAAAGGACTATGGATAAAAATTGTGTCAGTAGTTCAAACGAAGTAGAAAGTACTAAATAACTAAATGTTATACTATATATACAATATATAATTCATGAACATTTAATTTATCAAGAAATATTCATTATAGAACATGGTACCGTTTTCCTTGATTTTCTTCCCATCCTGATTCTGTTTCTTCGAACTATACAGCATAGTTTTCCTTGTAACTTAAACCTTTTTGCGATAGAAATTAAAAGTCGTATCGGAAATTGTAGCGCCATCTAGGGTAAAAGGCATGACATGATTCGATCGACCGACTTTCCCGCTGAGGGAAATCTGACCGGTGACAAAACATTGAGTCTAGGGCATAGAATATTAGGTCTATAAGCAAATGAAAAAATTGCTTGAATCTCTTTTTAAGTGGGTTTAAATTAAGAACTTTATTTGCCTAATAATTATAGTGATTATTTTTCCGACCCAAATATCGACCAATAGAATTGCACCATTCGACGTCACGTGGTACAACCTACATGGTATTATACTGATAATTTTTTGAAAATTTTCTCTGGTCGTTGCTTCAAGAAAAGTATTAAGTAGTTGTTTTATTCATTATGAAATTCTTATTTGTTAACTGTAAATTTCGTCTCATGGTGCAATTCTATTGGCCGACATTTGGGTCGGAAAAATAATCCCCCGAATACCACACGAGCTTCAAAATTATCTGGCATTTCCCTCAAGGTTCCCTGCAAACAAATATAGTCGTCATGACGACTATATTTGTTTGCAACGAACCTATCGGGAAATACTCGATAATTTTGAAGCTCTTGTGGTATTATAAGTGAAAATTCATCTAAATCATATACGAAATAATAATTTTACATGAGATCTACCAAACTATATTTATTTACACAAAAATTAAATAATAGTTCTAACAAAAAACTAGTGAAAACGGGCGGTCTTTTTAAGCGATCTTCATACTTAAAGAAAACGATCAAAGTATCTACAACGTGACAAATAGTTCTTTAACAAAAGTCTAGATTTTTTTTATCATTGTAAGGGCATGCTTTTGCTTATTTAATGGTGTAATGTTAAATAAAATTTAGGTACTATTTTGCTGAAATTTATTTCAATTACGTGGACGTACAATCTAATTTACGAAATAAATCTTAATAGATTCCCTTGAATAGTTTACTATTATGTAATATAACCAAAATCATAGCCATAGCAACGCTTGGCCGGTCTGCTAGTAAACTTATATATTTATTTCGAAATCCTACAGCTTTCATAAATTATATACAACAAAAATCAATTAAACTAAACATATATAGCTAGAGATGAAATACCTTCTATGTATATACAAAAATATTCAAATATTTGTGGAAGGAAAAATGTATTATTATTATATCATGAAAAATTACCTCGCTACACTATAACTGTGTTTTCTTGTCTCTGTGTTTGACTTCTTGTGCCTGAGATGAAACCTTGGAAAAGGACACACGTTGTCAGTTTTTAATTATTTTTTATAAATTAAATTATTCCTAATACTAGTTATACTTGTCACACCATCCATCAATCGACACGACTTATTTTCATAGGGTGCAAAGGATTTTCTAACATATATCACTGTAATAAAGAATAGACTTCTTTAAAACTATCATTGCCAATTATTAAAGACTATAGACAACAGATGGTTTTTCTACCTTATATAGGGGGTTTGATTATGATATCAAGACGTAGAATGATGCAATGACGAGCCTTATTTATTAAGGTTATGTACATACCTGAGTTTAAGGCTTTTACTTTGTACTCAGGCAAAGAATTAATAAAGGCTGGAAAATTAGGCAATACATATTGCATGTTTATATATATGGCGCACTAAAACACACTTATCGATGACACATATAAATTTATGTTTAACTAATATAAAAAAAAAATAACGTTGTTTGTCTTATTGTCGACACCCAAATGTACAGTATTAATAATATTCTTAACTTACATAGTAATAATAATAGGCATTAAAAACTAATTAATAGAAAATTAAAACAAATTTAAAAGTTTGGTCTCTGTGGCAGCACTAAAGGTACAGCATTCGTTCTTGTGTTTGTGCGCGAGTTCCCTCTTTCTATTTTGATTTATAAAAGATCCGTTTATGCGAACAGAAGTGATTATTATTAAATATAATATAGGTAAATAAATAGTATTACGTTTAGAAGTTTAATTTTTAACTATGTTTAGTTACAAGTAAACATCTAGTTTATGTTTTGATTGTAAAATGTACACAATAATAAATATTAAATTAAATATTGGAAATTTTTGAATATGTTATTATAGGGTGAAAAAATAAGGGAATTTAAGATTGCTTCAAACCCGAAACGACAGGGTTTCAGCCACGAATTTCTAGTCAGGGAATTTTTGTTCCGCCAATTTAAATATTATTTTACAATCACTCTAAAAAGCCAGCCTCTAAACTTTATTATGCAACCGCTAAAGCCTAAGATGACTAATATGAGTATATGTATGTTTTACATAACACTTTCACGACCGTATGTGATAGGTGCTGATAGACAAGATTGATCGCTTCAACTAATTGCCACAATCCGCTAGAATGTTAAGCATTATGCAGTGCAAAGAACTTGTAGTGTAGTACCTACTAGAAGTAATATTTTAAACTATTTTTAATCGAATCAAAATATTGTAGAGGAAAAATTCAACTATTACGAGAGTGAAAAGCGATGTTTTATTATTTCTTTACTATACTATTTGTATATGAATATGAAATTCCATCCGTATCACCTCGACGTCCGTCGCTCCACAACTGACAGGTTTAAAGCAGTTTTTACCCCTACGTACGTAGGGTCCTTCAAGAGAAGAGCTTATCAACTCTTAAAAGGCCGGCAACGAACTCGCGAGCCTTCTGCCATTGAGGCAGGTATCACTTAACATCAGATGAGCCTTATATTCTATAAAATATATCTGAGTTATATCATTAAGGCATTCAGAAACTATCACTCCCCACATCGCCATTAATCTCGTCTTAAACACTGTCAAAACTTTTGATCGAATACTTCAAACTATGAATTGATTTGATAGATTTAAACCTAACTCACGTTACAGAATATTTCTCTTTGACTACTAATATTAAGCAGTACAGTAAACCCCCTTATAAAACGGGTATTCCCCTATAAAACGCGGGGATTTCCCACGTTACATATCTATACATTTATAATGATCTGTACGCACTTATTTCGTTCATAACATAGTTTTTTCTTAATATTCTATTTTTATTTTAACGAAAAAGTGAAACGTGAATTGGAACATAACGCATTATATGTCGTTATACAAGTACGCTATGCGTGAATACTTCTACAACGCGTTTCCTAAAACGCGGAACCAATCTACCGTGTTTTAGGAGGGTTAACTGTATTCTTTTAATTTTGTTGTAATCAGTTTACTTTAAGTAATATAAAACAAAAATAAACAACTTTTCACAACTGTAAAGATAGTATACTGCCTTATACATATTTAGAATGACTTCCTAACGGTGTTAGCATTATACTTTTCCTATATCGCCTTATATGCGATAATTTTCTCTTCATTAATAAAAATACGCGGAAGCCTTTTTGTAATGGAATATAGATTAATTTCACTGAATTGCTAATAGAGTTCTTTTATATAGAAATATGCTTATTATTAAAAATTATTCTTAAAATATATTTCCACACAATTAACGCATTGCTTTGTCTAGTTCTGTCAGATTATGTTAACGCTGTAATGAAAAGAGACAAAACTATTTTATGTAAAAGAGTACCATTAGACTGATTTCGTTCTTATGATTAAACTTTAAAATGTTACTTACTTTAAACATATAAAAATCTTCTGTGCATGTGTTTACAAAAATTCCTAAAACCGATTTTGTTGAATTTTTTCTTTCGCCTTATTCTACGTTTGTAGAAAAAACGACACCTATTGACGAAAAAATTACTCTCATAATTTTTCCCTAACGCGCCAAATGAAGTATATCTTCAATAAGTGTTAGATGTGCAAATCTTTTGACTTCCTGCGAATTATGCCTCTGCAATGTATTCCTATTTTTATATGCGCTGATTTGGCTTGACATCTTGATAACAAAAAATATATCAATAATGAATGAGAAACAGACAGAAATCATAGGTTAGATAACACCAGTTTGTTGCTGGTCTTTTATTTGGTCAGCTTAAAAGTAATAGCCGAAATTTTGTTAACTTTTTGCAGGCATTTTTAAAACTATCGCACAGCGATTTTCTATCAGAACACATAACTTCGCGCGTCGCACTTAACTCATTGTGGCGTCGCTCGTAGACGCAAACATCATGTCGATGTTATCAAGACATGACGTCATAGCTCATCTGTCAAGAACATAAAACAAGGTACATGCTTGGACACAGAAGGGCCCACGCCTAACAGCGGGCGGTAGATCTCTGATAGCCAGGGATGCTAGGCAAACATCTTTAGTGTTTCCTTTTGGAATTTTGTACTTATATTCAAAGCATGAAGAAGGAAGTGCTAGAATAGGAAGTGGTTGAAATTTGGATAATTATTAATATATCTAGGGACAGACTTATTTCATATATGTTTTAGTACTTTGCCGCACATCATCGCTATATCGCCGTCGAGTTGTTTCCGAACAACGACATGGGGTAATTAAAAAAAGAGCGCATCTTAAAAGGCCGGCAACGTACTCGTGACCCCAATGCATTGAAAGTGTCCATAGACGGCAGATATCACTTAACATCAGATGAGCCTCCTGCCCGTTTGCCCCCTTATCTATAAAAAAATCTCAATGTAGCAACTCTAACCCTGATGAATCCATTGGATTGAAACATTTTTAAGCAGTTATTTGAGGGTTTATTACACCTTTAGATGGCATATCAAAGAATCCCCATCATTTAAGATTCAGCGCTTATATGTTTGATGAATTAGCGAAACGTTATATAAGAGGTTAATGAACCTCGAACTTGGGTGTGAACGAATGTCAGATACATCATACATGACGTAATCGTAAATGTGGTGGTAGTCATCAGCCTATTATGAACATCTAAATATAAATATGGCTAAATTACTTTACATTATGCAGGATCACTCGAAGGCAGTATTTAAATTTCGATCTTAATCCTATAAAATAATAATGTCAATTACACAAGAACAGAGTAAGTAGTGTTGCAGTGATGAGTGCAGCCATGGACTCATGCTATCTTGGTCCGCAATTGGCTAAACACACGTTAAGGTATTTCTCCATTGGAATACACTACCTGGGAAATACGACCTTCAATTGTTTAAAGAAGGAGTATACTCCTCCCAGAGGCCTGCAACACACCCAATAAAAAGGAAGTGTATGGGATTCGATGACTGCTCTTTGTGGGTTTCCTGTAGGCTATCTTGTCCACCTTTCCTATAATCAAACAAAAACAGCAGATACTTTTAGATACACAAACAATTAAACTTACTCTAACGGGCACTTGTATCCAGGGGAAGCTATTGAGAAGTGACTTACCGCTACATTTTTTTAAACTATTTATGTAGAAAAGAAGGTGCAATCTCTGCTCTTAGTGATGGGAATTCGCACGAGAATTCAATAATACAGATTAATAGAATATTGGACTGTTAACGAGAAAGTTCTTTATCGAATTGGGATCTCAAAAAAACTTATGCTGAACATTATACAACGGTAAGTTGCATACCTTGCCACCGCGCTATGACCGCTACCACCTCCTTCAATTAATTATAATGGGTAAAATCTAGGGTCAACTACGTGTTGGTAGAAGGAAATTACATGGCTTCGCAACGTTAGGGAGTGGACGGGTATTGCGGAAGAGTTGCTGCATCTGGCACAGGGCAAGACACTCGTCAAGAGACTGATGGACAAATGGAAAATAGAGAGGCACCAAAAGAAGAAGAAAGAGGCCTGCTATCTTTACAAATGTCTCGCCAATACGTAATATTATTGGCACATCAATTTCATTTCAGACTACTTAGTACTACTAAGACTTGCTGCATCTGGCACAGGACAAGACACGCTTCACAAGACTGACGGAGAAAAGGAAAATGGAGAAGCACCTAAAGAAGAAAAAAGAGGGCTGCTATCTGTACAAATGTCTCGCCAATACGTAATATTATTGGCACATCAATTTCATAATAAGTGGGGCAATAAACATGTGTGTTTGTTTGAGTACGAGTAACCGTCGATCTCATGGAACAAGGTCGATGTTTTTTAGCCTCCACTTGTTGGCGCGAATCCAAAGCAAATAACCGGCGGACGTTGATTCATGCGCCGGCGCATTGTCAGTTGTCAAAATTAAAATAACAAGCTATATCATTCGTGAGATAGTGTTTTCTTTTGATACGTTACGTCTCGTATATCAACGTGAAACAGGGATTTGTTTCATTAATTGCAACGAAGATATTATTTAATAAGCTAAAAGTTTTATCAACGTGTTATGATACGACAGAAGGTTGGTTTATTTAAATATGTATCTAAATTAAATTGTACAATGTTGTGTATGTATAATGTGCGTATAATGAGATTTGTTAACTAGTGTATTGTAAATGTTGATTTTATTGTCTGTTTTTCACAGATATTTCTTTGAAACGTCTTCGTTTTAGAATTTAAATTTTCATTTTAATTCACATACTCTAGATTTTCTGTTTTTGTTTTTACGATTCATACATTGAGTGTAAAGATAAGTTTCACACAATACTAGAACGAGATACGTAAAAGCCAACGTATTAAATTCCTTATCGCTTTGTTAATTATGAAAATTATCAAAGTCATCTTTGAGAGATTAGAATTTACACTGCGTATGATTTTATAAGGTCTATGTTTCATCACTGCATAATTTATGTATAAAGATGACTTTATAAACAATAGCGATTGTAAGCTCTAAGCTCTGAAAGCTGTGAAAAATATTAGGAAATTTTATCTGCGGCTATTATAACAGAACAACTGAACAGAACTCTTATTGGATAAAAACAAAGTGTTAATATTCCGTTATTTAGCCTTTTTAGAAGCTAATAATTTACACGATGTATGGAATTATAAGTGCGACAGGCATAGATCAATATCCTAATTCCTGTTTATCCTAAATCCAGTGTTTCAAGGGGAACCAACAATATTGAATACCGTTCATATTGCGAGTAAAAATGGTATTTATGTATTTTTTTTAAAAAGATGGCAAATGGGCAGGAGGCTCAGCTGATTTTAAGTGATACCGCCGCCCATGACCACTCTCAATGACAAAGAGCTTGCGAGTGCGTTGCCGGCCTTTTAAGAATTGTTACGGTCTTTTCTTGAAGGACACAGGATGCTTTCTTCAATACTAAATACAGTGAGGGATGGAAAGTCAAGAAAATTTAAAAACATATACGTACATTTGAATAAATTTTATTTAAAGCCTTAATAGTATATTCACTGTAAGCGAGATGGATTTGCGATACGTTCTCAAATTCGCGCCTTTATCTTAATAGCTTTTGAGTTCTATAGCTTTTTTGCAATAGCGGTCGCAAAAAATAAATGAGTTCGTGCTTTGTGATCTAGTACCAAAGTTACATTACATCATTTTAGATTATGTAAATGGACAAGAGAGGTCACTAAACTCAATATTATGGCCATTCGTCATTGTTTTTTGTATTGACGTAAATTTTTACGCTGGGTAATTTTATTTATGAGTATTACTACTATTAGTAGTACATATTTAGTTGGCTTTTTACGTGAATATTTTGTGATGAAAAGGTTTACGGTCGCGTCATATTGGCCTAGTGAAAAAGTTTTATGATTTTAAATAAATACTTGTGGTAAGTTAATTGCAATACAAGAATTATTGCCAAAATTTTCTACTTATCCCACCTTGTGGTGCTAACCCATAGAGACTGTTCGCTTTTCGAGAATAAAAACTGGGTTTTATCCGTGTAACACCATTAAAACCTTAGTTCAAGGAATAATTATTAAAAACTACTGGAATTGGTACAAATTTCTTCGAGTTTTGCGGTTAGCAACATATTTTGCGATTAAATTTTATACTACTACTAAGGTAAGCTTAAAGTTACGTTAGAAGCTTCATGAGTGAAGTGAGAATAAAAAAGCACGTTTTGTAATTGAAACAAGTCATCCTGGATATAAACGGCAGTGTTACGTCAGTGTTAGCGAACATTACACAATTTCATTTATTTCAGACGGATAGTTTGCGGTCTCTATAACTATCTTTGAACGTTTCGTAAATAAAAGATTAATAGCAAAGATTTTTTTTATATCAGACGTAATCTACGTCAGTGAGTGAGACTAGTCAGAACTATGACAAGAGATACAGTCATAGTATGACATAACAGCTGTGACTGTATCTCTATATCCACTTCCAATTCGCGATATCCAAGCAAATAAAATTATACCTTTTAGAATTCCAGTTGCCCTGAGAATTTTGTTTCTTATATTATTTAAATGATGTTTATTAGTAATCATAACAATCAAATATACAGTATATACAATTTCCTTAACCTAAATAATAATAAAAATTTATAAATAGAACATTGAAACAGATGTAAAAAATTTGGTCCCTGTGGCAGTGTAACGCTGGCAGCATTTTTCGCTGTATTGTGATACTTAATCGATGAGCGAGTTAAAATAGTTTATAATTTTGGCTCTGTTTGTCGTATAACGGGTAAGCTATCACTCCAAGTTCGTATGAGACCACTGAAAATCTCTGTTGCTCTGTGTTTTTGTTGTATATATGTCGATTTTATCATATAAACATTTTTTTTAAATCTATGGATTAAAGATTAAAGCCTTTAAAAAACTTTTTAGGTTCTGCTACATGAGCAAAACTTTTCCTGACACTCCAAAATCATGCCAAGTTTCGTGTATAGGTGATCAGAAATGCGTCTTATCCGCATCTGTGGAAAAAAATATCGTAATCGATAAAGTGTTATAAAATATTATTATATTTGCGTTTCGTAACATTTGTAATAACCAAAGAAATTTTAGATTTCACAAACCAACAATCCGATTTTATGTCACGTCTAACATTATTTACAGGCAATTTTACTTTCTAAGCTATACGTGAGCCAGCTTACAAAATTTTTGATCGCTCGATTTGTAATTCAATCGATCTGAATTCAATCTAAGCTTATAATTCCTTCCCGGTATATATACTATAATATTATTACGTATTAGGCACATAAATTGTACCTTTATCCATATAGCATGTTAATTCTTTTGTAATATTTTTATGGTATACTTATTATAAGCGACAAGCTGGTAATGGTAGGAACAGAAGTCGGGGTCGATCGCCGATAGGTCGGAACAAATTAAGACAATTATGGGTCTCAACATCCCTAATGTACTGTAGCTTACGATAGAGTGTGTGGAAGCAGCAAGTCGAAGGTTAGAGAGACAAGACAGGCATAGATCAGTAATGAAGACAAGAAGAAAAAGAGATATTATAAGCGTTTTTTGTGCCGTCCGTACTTTTTTTTATAGAACAGAGGGCAATCGGGCAGGACGCTCACCTGATGTTCAGGGATACCGCCGCCCATGGACACTGTCAATGCCGGAGGGCTCGCGAGTGCGTTGCCGGCCTTTTAAGAATTGGTACGCTCTTTTCTTGGAGGGCCCTAAGTCGAATTGGTTCGGAAATACTTCAGTGGGCAGCTGGTTCCACATAGGGGTGGTGCGCGGCAAAAATTGCCTTGAAAAATGCTCAGTCGTGGAACGGCGGACGTCGAGGTGATACGGGTGGAATTTCTGCCTATTCTGCCTTGACGCCCGATGACATATTACATAACAACGAGTCTACACATTGGTTCTATTTGTTTCTTTTCTTTCTTGTGTGTGGCTTAGTTGGTGCGGCGATTAATAAATAAATAAAATATTCGTCCATATGACTCTAATTAATTAAATAAAACTGATGGATTTTACTATTACAGACTAGTCTATATATGTAGTAACTTAATGAAGCCGTTAAACAATAAGGGTAAAATTCAGTCTAGATTTAGCGCGAACTGTCACGCGCGTATGTCAAAATACAATTTTTGACGTATCGGTGCCAGACTTAGCGCCAAAATTGATATACAAATTAAATTTCACGATATGGAATCCCAGTTAACTGTCAAAATTGTGCGTAGGTATTAAAAATACGTCATTTGTTTTGAATTCTCTAGTTATGATATTTTTGTACACATACACAAGTTTTAAAGATATGTGTGTGTGTATAAACCTTTTATGTAAATGTGAAACACTGTAAGAGTTCTTACATTATGTCACAATTTTAACGATAAGTCTCTATTGTTCCATATTGTTCGTAATTTGTACCTAATTAAGTTTCTAGAGCAACGTCTGACCACAGACAATAGCGCTGACAGGTCCATCTTGAGACGTCACTTTCTCCTTGCGTATGCGCAACTTTTTTGTTTCCAAAATGATTTATCGTTGGCCTAATTACTCATATCTGTTAGACTTAATTAAATGTTATTGTCATTAATTGTCTTTGTTTTATCTGTAGGTACTTGTACATTAGAATTGAGAAGAAAACAAGGAGAAAATTTGAAAATAGTAATGACATTCCTTATAACTGGTGGCGCTACAACCTTTTTACTTCTGGGCCTCAGATTTCTGTATTTGTTTCATGATCATTTGTCAATCTAATAGGCAAGTAGGTTATCAGCCTCCTGTGCCTGACACACGCCGTCGTCTTTTTGGTTTTTTTCTTTATAGAACAGGGGGCAAACGGGCAGGAGGCTCACCTGATGTTAAGTGATACCGCCGCCCATGGACACTCTCAATGTCAGGAGGCTCGCGAGTGCGTTGCTGGCCTTTTAAGAATTGGTACGCTCTTTTCTTGAAAGACCCTAAGTCGAATTGGTTCGGAAATACTTCAGTGGGCAGCTGGTTCCACATAGTGGTGGTGGCAAGCCGCTTTCCTCATGATGTTTTCCTTCACCGTTCGAGCGAATGGTAAATAAGTCCGTTGGTGCACAGCCGGGGTTCGAACCTAGACCGCTTATCCTTAAAATATATTTGTTATAATTTGATACGGAAGATTAATAAAATAAGATGATTTATCCGTTTTCATACATCTTTTTAAAACGTGTTTAAGCCACTATAATATGAATTAAATCCACTAAATGTTCCTTTAAAGTTTTAAGTGTAACCAGAGAAAGGATCCAATCGTGATAGTAACTAAATAATGTCTCAATTTAACAGCGATACTAAATCACGGGTTGTTTGTAGATTATTGATATAAGGAGAGCTTTGTGTATATTTTACATAGATTTACAAGTGTTGGTCTATTCTCGTTTATGTATTTTGGCCTAATTCACATGGTTAATGTATTCTCAGAGCAAGGTTTTGCAGTAATTATGTGTAACGAAAATTTACATTTATTTATACTATTTATTTACATTTATTATTATCCTCTAAGTAGTATAGGCTTTTAAATCTTGCGACTTGGCGTGCATCACTATCTCCTCTTGGTTCTTTCCCTCATTTCTTCTATAACAGTAAACAGTAGGAAAATTGGTATAAAGAAGTGTCTAGAATATAATATTTTACTTCCTTCGGTTATCATTGATCAAAACTTCTGGGGTATAGAACTCCTCCAGCCTTTTCCAGACCTGTCTAGTGGCTTTCTTTCTCCATTTGCTTCGTGCTTCCTTCTACCTTACCTGCACCTTTTTCTAGGGTGCCCTCTTTATCTATGTATAAACGTTGAATTAGTGTTACTATTCCAGAGATCAGGGTTTATTGTCATCAAAATTATTATTTGTAACAAAAATAAAAATAATTGGATTATATTTGAAACTAGCTGCCCCGCGAACTTGGTTTCACCTTAATATGATAATTTTCTTAGCCTAAGTTTTAGTAGCTACATACCAACAAAACTTTTTGCTATGTTACTGGGGTAACATAGCAAAAAGTTTACATAACAAATATAACTATTAACATAGCAAAGATGGGTCTTTGCTTTACCGGAATAAAAAACCTAGGTACTAAATAAATATTTATTTTTCCAATTTTTCTCCCCGTATAGCTTACTGACATTCGGATTGAGATAAATCCGGGCCGATGAAATATCTAACGTCAAGAGTCATACGAACATTTCAATACTATTGAAAGGGTAGTTTTCGCGAAGTCTGATAATCTTTGAACTCTAGTTAAGCCAAAAGCTTTAAATAAAGACATATTAATTTAGTACTTTCGCTCGTAACTTGATCCAGCAGAGCAGCGTAAGTGGATAATGTCAATTGGCAGTCATTCCGCATTCCAGGCGCGGATAGCTTTAATGGGAACATTAGTTAAGGCTGAGAACGAACATACATAATGATTCAATAACTGGAGCTTCCTGAGGGATTATTAGATAATCACTATGTGAACAGATTGCCTACTTTGTAAGCCGTAGAACAAGAGATTTGGAAGGTATATAGGATAAACGGTATTTTCTATTTTTATATTATTTTTGCAAATTTAGCTAATTCAGTGTGTGGTATCTTGTGTAGTATTTTTAAAATGTTTATTATAATATCGTTATCTTAAAGCTATAAAAATTACAGTCTTTTTGGGGATTCTGGATTCGATTCCCGTAGATTCCATAAGTAAAACAAAACCAAAAACGTATCTAGCCTATACTTTGGTTGATTATTATATCATTATTAGTGCAATTATTTGATCAATTACCGTCTAAAATTCGTAATATTAGCGCGTTTAACCAATTCAAAAGGGCATTACATTTACAGTTACATATCAGAATGAGATTAGACTAAAATTGGGACGGCTGGTAGCGACGTGTATCTCGTTCGTATATATACATATTACGTTTCTCATGTAATTTTTTTTTTAATCTAAAGAATGTATTTACATTCTTTTTTGTAATGAGAAATAAAGTTCTTACTAAATAATTTGATGTCTACGATTTTGTTTGTTTAGAATAGTAATAAAGAGGTAAGTAAGTAAATAAAGTAGCAGTGAATCGCGTAAAATGGATTTTAATATTAAATAAATTAATATTTTTCGTTTACTTGGTAATCGAATAAACGAAGTATTGTTTATACATTTTACTGTATTTTATATAAAATTTGCTACATAATACGATCTGTCCGTTAGTACCTTATAACATAAATAAGTCTAGTTTATTTAGATGAAATCTCTTGTTTTAAACGCGTAGCGAAATATATTTAAATTAAAAGATGTTCGTGATGAAAGGCGTATCATAATTTGGAACATCTTACTCTAGATTATTAATATCGAGACATTCCCACGTCTAGGGCTGTCAGACGGTTAACGCGTGTAAAGTATTACGTAGTATCTATTTTTGTCTGGACAAAAAGTAAGCAAAAATTAAACTGATATTTCTTGGTCCGCGTGGTGACGCACATAATATAAACTACAGGTTCTATGATCTACCTGTGATTATTTTAGTTCGTATTCACTGAAAAGGAATCGCTTTAAATAAAAGTAATGAAAAAAAAAACCCAGCCTTTTGAATTGTTTTAATCCATGAAATTCCGTTAAAATTAACTTTACTTTAATAGTTATGTAGTAAGGTACCAATCAGTTATATATAATGATTTTTGTATTTTAAATGTTTGTATAATTATTTAATTAATGTATACAAAATATTGTAAACCTATTTTAAAAGAGTATGTGTGGAGTTTCTTTCCCATTCTTCTCCACACGAAACTACCTTTTGGAAGGGCAACTAAAATCATCTTTATATTTTATTTGACGTTCAAAAGTGCCAGTTTAGGTGGTCTAATTGAAATAAATGATTAGACTTGACTTGTATAATTGAGCCGTGTTGGCCAGGCTTCAGTGTGTGACTCTCATCCCTGAGGTGGTTGGTTCGATCCCCGGTTGTGCACCAATGGACTTTCTTTCTAAATGCGCATTTAACAATCGCTCGAACGGTGAAGGAAAACATCGTGAGGCAACCGTCTTGCATTAGACCCAAAAAGTCGACGGCGTGTGTCATGCACATGAGGCTGATCACCTACTTGTTTAGATTAACAAATGATCGTGAAACAGATACAGAAATCTGAGGCCTAAACCTAAAAAAACATTATAGCGCCACTGATTTATTTTTATTTTATAATGTCGTCAGCCAACCAGCACTAAAATTATATCACTAGTAATTAATACGAAAACCTGTGGCTGATTCCAATTTTGTCTCTAGTCACCCCTACGCATCTCCCACATTCTGGTTACAAATTAAACCTGTCACATTGACGTTTGACAGACACGCCCAAAATATAAAACGTGACGCAGGTGACCTGGATATGAGAATAGACTAACACTTCGCAAATTGATGGTATTTAAAAACCTTGAAACATGAGTACAATTTTATTTCTAATTAAAGTTTTAGTCGAAGATGTTATTACGTTGCCAAATAATAAAAATCCCCTTGATTTGGTTTTAAGACAAATTTGAGATTTATTTTATTTTATTTATACCTTGGACTCTAAGGAAGGTTTTTCTGGAAAAATATAAAAATATGTTTTTTTTTAGTACTTACGTTTTTATTACTTAAAAGCGAACAGTATATGGGATAGCAAAGCATTATGTTCTAAATCACATTTAGGCGAACTAAAATTCGCGGGGGCAGCTAGTTAGATTTATAATAGTGTTATGCGCTTTACATATCCTATACAAACGGTGACAGTGTTCACTATGAAACCTATGCTAAAATGTTTATCGATTTCACAGATACCCTTATCTAGTCAAACATTGAATTCAGATATCGAAAACATCAATAGCCCATAACATGTTTAGTGCTAAGCGAATTTCCATGTAACACAGTAATGGTGGAGAATAATAATTTGCACATTGGCAGTTCATAACATTGCGCAAGTTACGAATGTGCTAATGGAAAAGCGAATTGGAAGGGAAATTTTATGTATTATCAAAAATCAATTTTGTGTTAATTAGCTTGTGGCTTACATATCGTGAAAGTTTTGTGAAACTATCCATAAAGGAACAGTTGCACCATTTTTACTAAAGTAATCTGTCTCTTTTCATTATGGCGTAAACGCAAAGAGACGAAAAAGTAATTCAGTTAAAATAGTGCAATTATGTACATTGATTTCGTTTAGATAGATATTGGAAGGTTGCGAAGGTCCTAATCTTTAATTCAGGGATGGATTTTTACTGCCATGTTCCAACCTATTTTATTGAGAAAGACACCACAAGTTTGACTCTATTTTATTGAGAAAAACACCACAAGTTTGACTCTATTTTATTGAGAAAGACACCACAAGTGACTCTATTTTATTGAGAAAGACACCACAAGTTTGACTCTATTTTATTGAGAAAGACGCCACAAGTTTGACTCTATTTTATTGAGAAAAACACCACAAGTTTGACTCTATTTTATTGAGAAAGACACCACAAGTGACTCTATTTTATTGAGAAAGACACCACAAGTTTGACTCTATTTTATTGAGAAAGACACCACAAGTTTGACTCTATTTTATTGAGAAAGACACCACAAGTTTGACTCTATTTTATTGAGAAAGACACCACAAGTTTGACTCTATTTTATTGAGAAAAACACCACAAGTTTGACTCTATTTTATTGAGAAAGACACCACAAGTGACTCTATTTTATTGAGAAAGACACCACAAGTTTGACTCTATTTTATTGAGAAAGACGCCACAAGTTTGACTCTATTTTATTGAGAAATACACCACAAGTTTGACTCTATTTTATTGAGAAAGACGCCACAAGTGACTCTATTTTATTGAGAAAGACACCACAAGTTTGACTCTATTTTATTGAGAAAGACGCCACAAGTTTGACTCTATTTTATTGAGAAAAACACCACAAGTTTGACTCTATTTTATTGAGAAAGACACCACAAGTGACTCTATTTTATTGAGAAAGACACCACAAGTTTGACTCTATTTTATTAAGAAAGACACCACAAGTGTAACTCTATTTGATTAAAAAAGACACTACAAATTTTACTATATTTTAATAAGAAAGAAACCATAAGTTTGACTCTATTTTATTAAAGAAGACACCACAAGTTTGACTCTATTTTATTAAGAAAGAAACCACAAGTTTGACTCTATTTTATTAAGAAAGACAAAGTTGGTGTGAGCTTTTCTTGATTGACATTTATTAGTTTTAAATAATTATTTGCTTTACTTTAACATATAAAATGGAAATAACATTAACTAATAATTATATTTTATTGTTTCAGGTAAATACAATGTGATGGTAAATTTCGCTCTTATTTAATAATTTAAATAGGGACGCGTCATCGAATATTATCGATATCGATTTCGCTATGTGACCCAGGGAAGTCGCATAATATTACGTATTTATTGGAGTGGTTAAAAGTGCGTCCGAACACGCAAGCCCGAGGCTACCGGACAGGAAAACGATCGTTTCTTTACGCTCAGAAATTGAACGTGTATTTTTGTTTTACGACCAAAATGTATCGATTCGTAATGCAAGTCACGGACTAGTAGACATTCGTTGAGCTAGTGATGTGAAACAACATGCGAACTATTTGAACCGCTGAGATTAAAATATGATTGGGCAAACGGGCAGGAGGCTCATCTGATGTTAAGTGATATGACACACACATTGCCAGAAGCAAGTCGTTGCTGGTTTTTCAAGAATTGGTGCCCTTTTTACTTGAAGGACCCTAAGTAGAAATGTTTCAGAATTATTTCAGTGGGTATTCCACGTAGCCCGGCAAAATGTCTTAAATAACGCTCAGTTGTTGCTGTGCTCGCTCGCAAGTGTGTTCCCGGCCTTTTAAGACAATTATATTTAATGATTACTTAGCCTATGAACAGTGAACAGAGGAACGTACTTATCAATGTGTATTTGAAAAAGTTTGATCTGCCATGGCGTTCTTTTTTAAGTTTTTCTATTCTTTCTCTACTCAAAGGTCAACTTTCAGCCATTTTAAGTTTGGTTGGAATTACGGATGCAGTCAAAATTATTCGTAATTTCGAAATCAGCTCAGTGCTGATTCACAGCTGGTAAACTGCATTCCTAAGACATTTTAAAATAATTTCAAAAAGGAAATTGAACAAGTTAAATGAACATTCCGATTTCATTTCGCTTGTAAACGGTAAAAGCTTATCGATGTTATATTTATCGATATTAAGCAATTGTTACATCACTCGTATTTATTTAGGACGAAAGTGGTATGCGAGTGGATTATTGTTGATGTTTATTAGTTTTCACTTTGGATTTATTCAGTTTTAGTATTACGGAAGTTCTTACCTATAGAGTTATGTCTTTATACATAGTCCAAAGAACATTTATTTAATCGAATTTTAAAATGTATAGTATTTAATATTAACTAGCGATCAGACGTTGTCCTGCATGGAGTTTTTTGTTCTATGGATTGGTCGTCGACGATTCGAATCGCTGAATGAGGTGAAGTAAAAATAGCTTGGGGCCTACCATGAACTTTCTTTAAACAATTCAGTTGAGATGCTTATGAGTTTAGGTACCAAAAGTTAATAGTTACCTAAATTCATTTTTATTTTAGTTATGATTTTCGAGTTATAAGTTGATTTGTAATATCTTTTGCAAAGGGTTTTATATCAGGAATTCGCTTCGATATAGGTATTAATTTTTATAAATTTGTAAACAATACCCCATTATATTTATATGTTAAACAATTTGTAAAAATATATCTATAGAACTTAAATTTTGTAAACATCAAAATATTGTCAATGGGCTGGCAATAAGAGCTCATGGCAGGCCTTCTAGACCTTTTATACGACGCAATTTTTCTTGAAGGTGATTTTGACATTCGTTCCTTATAGACTTATAAGTAGTTATAAAGAGTAATCATTGCAGATGAATGATTAAACTTAAATATAGTAGATATTTCCCACTACGAATCTAGCTTGTTAGGTATCGGATCTTGGTGTCAGTCGAGGCGCTAACTAGACAGTTGGACAGCAAACAGCGGTAACTAGAGACAGGAACTCGTATCTTATAATGTGGCATGAGCCTAATTAACTGATCTTATGACGGGAACAGTAACGTTATATCACTTTTTAAACTTGCCTTGAGTTATGTAACCTAATGTTAAAATTAAATCGTGGCGCTTCAACCTCTTTTAGGTCTGGGCCTCACATTTCTGAATCTGTTTCATGATCATTTTTCAATCTAATAGGCAAGTAGGTGATCAGCCTCCAGTGCCTGACACATCCGTCGACTTTTTGGGTCTAAGACATGTCGGTTTCCTCACGATTTTTTCCTTCACCGTTCGACGAATGTATGCGCACATAGAAAGAAAGTCCATTGGTGCACAGCCGGGGATGGCACCTACGACCTCAGGGATGAGAGTCGAGAAAAAAAATTTGGTATAACGTTTTCAAATTGTTGCGTATCGCTTTTATGTTCTCGCGTTGTGTCGATTCATATAATTGTCTTTAACGACTATGATCGTTGTCGACTTTCGATTTCAGTCGACGACAGACGATTCAACTCTCACCGCAGTCATTATTGTGGTTAAGCGTACACTTGCGTAAACAAGTGCATTTATTTTGTCCTAGACAGCCTGTCTGCAAGTAAAGCCTATTATGCAAACGTGTAGTGTCGTGTCGAAATGAAATTGTTTTTCAATTTTTTACGTACGTATGTATGATTAAAAATTTCCTGTTTTTTTATTAGCTTACTTATTAATTTGTTTTTAATATTCAGACAAATAGCTGACATGAGCTATTTTATATAATAAAAGACCCTAACAAAAGGCTACAATATTTTTTTCAAATAAAACGCTTACCAAGCTTTTTAACAAGTCAAGCGCTATACAAAAAAAAATTGTTTGCCCTTTACGAACAGTGAAAATGGTTCCATAGGCTCAGAAAATTACTGGTAATGGACAGCCATTCCGCATAATAGCCAGGTCCACAAACTATAATCAGTAGAGACATTTGCTAAAACGCTTCATAAACGTACTTAATTACCAACGTTTTAATTGATTAATGTGAATCTTTAATAGAACATTTCAATTTATTAGTTGTCCCTTTGAATTAATGAGCAGTGTTCGGCTAGTGGCTTCAGCGTGCGACACTCATCTGAGGTCGTAGGTTCGATCCCCGGCTTTGCACCAATGGACTTTCTTTCCATGTGGGCATTTCACGTTCGCTCGAACGGTGAAGGAAAACATCGTGAAAAACCGGCTTGCGTTAGACCCAAAAAGTTGACAGTGTGTGTCAGGCACAGGAAGCTGAAAGGAGGCCTCAATTTTTTTCCAAATTAAATGATCAGTCGCGTTTTCCAATCAATAATTTATTGTGAAACCTAGTAGATTATTTAAGTGTTTAACAAACATATAAAAATGTATCCAAAGAAAAGTTGTTTACTAGTCGGAATTTAAAACATTTTTTTTACCGAAGTGTATTGTGGAGGCCCCACAACTAAATTCGGCCATGCATAGACGAAACACTATGGGTTTCCATACAACATGACTTAACCGTTACGAATAGAAGCAACGGGCGTTATTATAAGATCCAACTGTAATTTGTAATCTGTGTAATGGCAATTTAGGATCGTTTTGACGTGAAACTAAATAATCACTGTGTGGCCTCTAATGAGCCGAGGTTATTAAAGTTGTGGTTATTTTGTTCGTAATGGACCCCGCTAAACGCGTATAACTAGAGAGTAGCGGAATTTGCTGTATGTATACATAAGCTATTTATATTTTGATAATCATTTACAAGAGTCGCGTTATACATAATTTGTTACAAAACGGTTGAATTTTTTGAACGCCGGCTGCATGCACGAAAAAGCATGACTCATTGTCCCGCTTCGCTCATTGTCCTGTTACGCTCAATGTATGCTTGCGCCGCATCTATCACTCTTCCACTCGATTGGCCTATGCGTCCAAGGAGAAGAATACAAATAAAAGTAAATTTATCAATTAAATTGTAGATTTCATTTCAGTCCTTTGTATCCATACAAAATAGTCCGTAAACCGAATTTACAGAGAACAATTTTTTATTTATTAAATTTCACTATAACAACAACCTATATTATTTCTAAAACATGATTATCAAACAGCGGTATCTCGTAGGCACTTAACAGTGTTTTTTTCCCTTGTTTAAAAAATATATAGAAAAGTAAAAAAGTCTTTATATTTAGTTCTAATGTAAGACATTCGATAAAGTACAGTATCTTATGTAAAATAAATAAACACATATTTAACAGTTATTTAAAAAATCAGCCTTCTGTGCCTGACACGCCGTCGTTTTTTTGGGTCTAAGGCATGGTTTCCTCACGATGTTTACCTTCTACATTCGAGCGAATGTTAAATGCGCACATAGAAAGAAAGTCAATTGCACAGCCGGGGATCGAACCTACGACCTCAGAGATGGGAGTCGTTCGCCAGCACTGCTGTTTTATTACTTATTAAAAATACAAATCTGTTAAATTCAGATTTATGTTAAATTAGACAATTATTCATGAATTGCAACTCGGCCTAAATAAACATTACACAACTGTAGATTAAAAGCCTACGGAAAAATTAAATCTAGACTTTATCGTGTAATCTAGACTTGAATAACGAACAAACACAGTGGTTATCGGTGTCTCCCACTAATCAATTAGACCGAGGCATAACCAGACCAATGCGATTGATATAATAGCGGGAAATGGACAAGATTTCAACTTCTTGGTCCAGGAAGTTGGAATAGCTGTCGGCACGCAATTGTTTCAAAGCACTTTTTGTGAGAGTGGTTCTAAGGACACGCAACTGATTATTTTGAAATGATATTATTATAAATTAGTGCTTGTATGTATGTAAATATGATTACTGGTATATAAAAATTGCAGAAAGTTAACCCTTGGCTTGCTAAATACGTCGGAAGACCAGCTCTTAAGCATGCCCGATGTGGCACTTGTAGGTGATAGAGCTTGTGAACCAAGCGGTTGTGCCAGACCTTGTCGAACGCCTTCGCTATGTCATGTGTTTGAATGGCGCTCTGGATGGTTTAGATATACAAATCAGCCCGGCAGATGGCGCTGCAGTCGGTATCAAATAAACTGCTGGTATAAATATATAAATCTTCTGTTTATGTGTTAGCAATTAAACTCCTAAGTACAGATTTTGATGACATTTTTTGTGTGTTCAAGTGGAGTCGAGAATGATTTATATTATTAGATTTTTTTGTTTAAAGACGTCTGTACAGGATAACGTCTGTCGGATCCGAATAGTTTCGTATTTGCAACATTGATTAATGAAATATACGCCATAACACAATATATTGTGTGAAACAAGTCGGAAACCCTACATGACATCAGTTCAAGTAACAACGTAATACAAGTTTAATGTCATCAATAGCTTTAAAGGAATCTGTATCTTATGTCCTGTAAAATAGGGATGCTTATTCTTTGAATCGTTATACATATAATGCGATTGTGGAGTCGCTACTTAGTACGTGTATATTATGAGCTTAACTTTAAAATATCACGTTTCCCGATAAAGTTCGCGTTAAACGTGACACATCAGAAGTCTTGTAATTTTGCAAGTAAAATTATATTTATGTCGTTGATCCCTTGGAAGATGGGACGGGCTTTGGTATGGGATGCTACCTGTGTAGACATGTTTGCCCCGTCAGACCTCCCTTGGACAAGCAAAGGGGCGGCCGCAGAGCAGACAGATAATAATAATCGGCTCAAATATAAGAGCCTCCAACTTCTATTTTTTCCCCTTTGGAGTAGAAACTCTTGGGCCGTAGGGTTCAAGTGCACAGGCGCTTATTAAAGATTTAAGTTGGCGTCTGGTAGATAGTACTGGTGCTTTCCATGTTCAACGAATTAGACCGCAATACAGCGAGGTAATGCTACCAGCTTTAAAACTACAGTGCCACAGGGACCAAACTTTTTAAATTTGTTTTGATTTTCTTTTTTTAATTACTATTATTACTATGTAGCTTAAGAAAATTGTAAATACTGTTTTTTTGATTGCAAGTAAATAGTTTTGAGGCGTATTTTTCATACAACGGGAAACTAATCTGATGTAAAGTGATACAGCCGTCCTCGCAAGTGCGGTGCCGGCCTTTTAATAGTATATGTTATGCATCGCCATTTTTATATTATATAGTCCTTGTTATAAAGTTTAAGGTAATTTTTATCTACTAAAATGGAAATTACGTATGACTTATAAAATTGTTTACATAGGATTGAAAGATACACGAAACTGCTATCAAATGTACTTTACGTACATTAAACGGGAGTAGAACAAGAAATTCCCTTCTTTGTAAATGTAAAACCTATAACAAAATCACTGTCTTACGATACAAAAATTATTCTGTACACCAATATCCTGAAGTTCCTGAGTTAAATTGAGACTCTACACTCGATCGACAATTTAAACTTGGTTATGATTAGTGAAGGTGTGCTATTGCGCTGTTTTATTTGTATATTTATTGTGCCTGGTAGCTGCACCCATAGCAGCCGCATAACATAATAACTAAGATTTTTTTGAAATCTTGCGAAACCATTTCGCGCCGCGGTATCCTCTTAAAGTAACGCGGGGAGTGTGATCAGTCTGTGAGGTGAAATGGGTGGGACAGACTAAAAGCCAACAGCGCCATCTCCTCGCTATGGACGAAAGTCAGGGTAACAGTTTCCCTTAATTCGTGCCCCTGTCAAGAGCGCCTGCTGCGCTACTGCGCTCCAAGAATAGCTTTAGTTATTGTATTTTATAAAGAAACAACTCCTGGTATGATACGTTTGACCTTATACACAATAAGGAATAAGTAAAGTATAAATTATGTTATAAAACAATAAATCAATTTAAAAAGTGCATGAAATGACTTTTATGGAAATTCCTTAATATCATGTTAATTAAATAATTAACTCAGTTGTGATAATATACTTTACGATCGGAGTCAATAAGATTTGCAATAACCATAAATATTAATGAAACGCAGTAATTGGGGGTATAAATTACTATAAATTGCATAATCGGATTTCCGTTGTACTTGTTGAAGGAAATTAAAGAAATTTTGTAAAAGTCAAAGTTTACTTATTACTTTATTAGCACATACTACCTTATTAAATTATGCGGTGTATAAACAAACAAGGATAGGATAGGAGCAATTAATGTAAAATTCCAGATTGACAAATATAAACAATTTCTAGGCAATTGAAAGTAGAGTAAAAAGGATTCTCACTCTAGATGTGGAGAGTGTTCAGAGGTACGGACCTGCAGCTGAGTTTCATCATCGGACGTCGAGGTTTAATACGAAATTCCACCTGTATCACCTCGACGTCCGTCCACAACTGAGCGCTTTTAAGGCAGCTTTTGCCGCGCACCACCACTATGTAGTTCCGAAGCAATTTTTTCGATAAAAGCACTTAATTATTTATTGGTGAGCCGACAGTGGTTACTTAAAACATAGGTATAAAGTCTGCTTACAATCGTAAAAGTAATAAAATACACCTTAAAAACTAACACAGCATAAAATATGAAATAGAGATCAAGCTTAGTTAATAAATAAACATTTATTAAGGTTTTCAATATTATTACTGTTAAAACTTTTAACCACGATATCTTAACCAGTTTACCTGATTATGTTTAAAAATAGACACTGTTATTACATTTGTAATAGTCTGTTATTTTACTCTGTCTAACGTTGGCATACATAAATTAAGAAAACAACTAAAGGAATAGGAAAAACAAAGTCGCTTTTCAATGTCTGGTTCTTCTTTAAAAGAAAAGCTGTGTTGGCCTAGTGGCTACAGAGTGTGACTCTCATCACTGAGGTCGTAGGCTCGAAACATTCGCTAGTACAGTGAAAGAAAAGAACGTGAGGAAACCGGCTTTCCAAAAGCGGCCCCATGTGATAGATACAGTAGGCTGATCACCTACTTAGCTATTAGAAAAAACTAATAATCACGAAACATTCTGTATCAGAGGTTCAGATCTAATAGGTCGCTTTTTTTAAAATGTAAAATATAGACTGTATAAAACAAAGATTCGTTCCGTCTTCTGCGGTGTTTTAAAGTACTAACTGGTAAAAAATGCTTTATTTCTTCGAATATAATTATATATTTGGTTAGTAGTTTGCGATAGTAATGATATACATTATTAACTCGACGTGTTGTAAACAGGGAATTATGTATATATTTTTGTTAAGAAAGTTATTTCTAGGTAATATTTGAGAGAAGGGAACTTAGCTGTATTTCATATTTTCGACGGGTACACAAAACTTTCATAGTAAACAAACGATTTCTCCTGCCTTTTGTTTCTCTATTTATTTTTGCATCTGGAGGTAAAGTGTTATAGTATCTTTTCGAGCATCTCGTGCGCTTGTATATTGACATACAACATGATATAGTATTGATGTTAGGTTTGTTAACAGCCTCACAGGGATAATTTTTAAATGATGTGTTTAAATATTAATCCTAGCATTTTTAGGTTTACAACGCAAACAGCTGAGAGACGAAAGGTGTATAAACAGGTCCCAAATACAAAAATGTATTAAAATTGTTTATAATTCTTGTGTGTTATATAATTAATTAAAATGTACAACATTCACTGCCTAGGGAGTTAAATACGAGTAGATTATTTAAACAAATCTATATAAATAAAAATGCAGAATGGCTGGACCGATTTGGCTAATCATAATCTTGATATATTTTTGGAAGTTCGAGAAGGTTTTAACAATTAGATTTTCCAATAAAAACTAGGAACTGTGGGAAATATTTGATGTATTTTGAACAAAAAAATCATACGAAGGTCACCGAAACATCTAGTTATAAATATAAATTAAATAGGCAATATTTCGCTACCATTTTATACGAAGGTGGTTTTAAAAGTTTAAATAAGAACTTTTACAATTACGTCATCTGAGTAAAATTTAATGGGCTTAGTTCCCGATAATCTTATGGAAGTTGGATCATCGAAATCTCGTTTCCTTAATGACTTCTATCGTTAGAGAAGATAATGGTCATGACCAAGAGAAAAAACGTTTGAAATCTATTTATATTGTGCAATAAAATATTTTATTAATTGTTGCCCAAGAGATTAAATTATGTATTAATGTAAAAGATAAACAAAAAATCTTGTTTAAATTAAGATAATATGAGTTCTATTGATATATAAAAGCTATGATTCTACGATATTATTCTATAAAACGTAGTCACATATAACCCATCTGATATAGACATTTATTATTAACGAAACACATACACAGAAACAGACACAATATAAAATAATAATAATCTAAAAAGAAAAATAATTAAAAAAATATGGAAAGAAAAAAGGTGTGTGTCTGTTGTGGTTGTAACTGGCCCTGGCTCAGCATTGTGGAGCAGACGTCCGAAGCGTTGGTCATTCTGCCAGGTACCACAACATTTAGTTTGCACCACAGACGCAAAAAAAGAACGTAATAATAATAATAGAAGACAAAATAATAATAGTAAAAATGAACAGTGTAAGTAAGTAATTAAAACTACTATAAGAAATAGAAAAATAAATATTTTTACTTTGCTTGTTCATGTTACTGGATATAAAAAATTCAAAATATGCAATAAACAAATAAATCCCCAATATAATTGCAATATAATCTGTAAAAGAAAACCTATTTGGTTATAGTAATAGACTATAGAATTGGCTAATTACAATTTACTTTCTAAATACGTTTATTATCTATCGATAAAGGGTCAATGAAGGTACTTAAACATCTCGCGTATACTGTTATGCCAATATATCTGCTAATAATAATAATTCTAGTTAATATACCTATGTTTTCTCATCGCCATTAACTGTTCGTTTTATACCCATATATATATCAATACATCGATGAAGCTGTTAGCAAATTACCTACCTGCCTGCTTTCAGAGGCTTTTATCAAATTGTATGGAATTCTAGCCCTTATCGACTATCATACCTTGCTAAGTACTGCCTTTTTTGCGTGGTGGAAGGCTAGATGACTTCAGGCTAATGGCTTGACCCAACGCGTAAATATCGGCTCCCGTCGGTACAAATGATTAATGTGAACAAGAATGGACCGAGTAATTGGTACTAAAAGCAAAGTGGAACTTATAATCTATAGAATTGATTATTAGCAGCCTATGTAGCTCGAGGAATTTCAATTTGTTTTGATTATTCAATGCACTGATTGGATTTTCTTATATTAAAACTAGCTGCCCCAGCGAACTTCGTTTCTCCTTAATGCCTTTTTAATACATACCAACATGGAACATTTTGCTATGCTACCCCAGAGACTGTTCGGTTTTCCGGAATGAAAACTTTTTTAGGTTTTTCTGTCATTTTTCTCTACACCTCAGAGTTCAAGTTATAAGTTCTTAACTAACACATAAAAACTAGGGGTTGATCATAGAGGGTAGATGAAATTAAGGGTTGTATGTATTTTTGTATGGTGTATCATAAAAAAAAAAAAAATTGTCTAAAAATTAAATAAATGTGTTGGGTTGGACACCTCTTATCACTTAGGGGTTTGAAATATAGATAGTAGCCGATTCTCAGACTTACTGAATATGCATAAAAAATTTCATAAAATCGGTCGAGCCGTTTCGGAGGAGTATGAGAACGAACATTGTGACACGAGATTTTTATATATTCGATATTTCAAAATTCCATTACTCTTAATTACTACTGGTAACACTAGTCATGTAAAATAAAAATATATCAGTACAACCGTCTGGGCCACAGATTTCTGTAGCATGATCATTTGTCAATCTACTAGTATGTGATCAGCTTCCTGTGCCTGACATACCCCACTTTTTGGGTCTGAGGCAAGTCGGTTTCCCCACGGTGTTTTCCTTCACCGTTCGAGTGAATGTTAAATGCAGATAGAAAGAAACTCCATTGGTCTCAGCCGAGGATAGAACCTAAGAGATGAGGGTAGCACGCTGAAGCCACTTGGCCAACACCGCTCTTTATATTTAGAATGTATCCAAGTAAAACAGAAAGCTGTAACCGATCCTTAGAAGCAGACGGAAAGGGTGTCCAAAGCCTTATAAGAGCGGAAGGGAACATGACGAAATCTCATCAAGCGATCGCATTATCTTAGTAATGTGATACATTTGTGTAGGGCTTCTTTAATACTAAAATCTCTTGATCTGTTTAAAATGTGAGCTTTTAAGTTGCTACCCACATTCTTCGATAGTAAAATACGGTACGTCCCATAACACAATGGTGCATTTTACTACATAGATAACAGCACATCTGAATATTTAGTCGAAGAAGATAAGTTAGTTTTTGCCGCTCCACCTCTTTGTGAAACCAGCTGCCCACTGAAGTATTTTTGAAGTAATTAAAAGGCCGGCAACGCTCTTGCGAGACTTCTAGCAACGTAAGTGTCCATGGGTGGCAGTACCACTTCAGGTGAGCCTCTTTCCCGTTGGCTCCTGTTTCATTAAAAAAAGTCAATACCACAGCATACATACGCGTATCACAAATGTCTATGGTCAAACGCGTGCAATTAGAGGGTAGCTGTTAATCTAATATATAAAATTCTTGTTTCACAATGTTCGATCCCATACTCCTCCGAAACCGCTCGACCGATTGTTATGATTTTTTAATGCATATTCAGTAAGTCTGAGAATCGGCTACTATCTATCTTTCAAACCCCTTAGTGATAACGGGTCCCCCCAAAAATACTTTTATTTTTTAGAATTTTTTTTGGTTTTATTTTTTTATGATACAGCATACAAATATACATATCACCCCTAACTTTCACCCCTCTACGATCAACCCATTTTTTTATTGAACTAAAAAAATGTTTCCTAGAAATAATATACATGGCAAAACAGCTAGTATACATATAAACTTATAGTAACAGTTAAACAAATTATATCTATATTAATATAACGGCCCGTATAAAGTAATATTCTAGTCATAATGATATGTAACTTTGTAAGTTCAAATGGGTTTTGAGCAAGGAATTATTTTTGCTGACCAGTTCCAAGTCGCGATTATCTTAGAGTTATGTTTCCGTTGTGGTTGGCGACGAGTTGAATTTGTAATAATTTTCTTCTATCCATTAGCACGTCGTCTCAGGTTATCGCTATAATATTTATTGAATATTAAATGTTAACACACTCCTTAGTTACAAAATTTACTGCGAACTTAGAATTGAGAAAGGTCGTTAATTTCTAAAAGGCCAAGTTTTATGTTGTGACCTATGAAACAGGCTATTAATAAGTTTACGTTCCATTGTATATCGAAAAAAAGTACCTATAACCGACGAGCATGTCGGACCGAAGCAAGTGATAATAATATTTAAATATAATAAAATTCTTGTGTCACAATGTTCGTTCTCATACTCCGAAACGGCTCGGCCGATTCTTATGATTTTTTTTTGCATATTCAGTAAGTCTGAGAATCGACTACTATATGTTTCAAACCCTTAAAGTTATAATAGGTGTCCATCCCAAAAAACTAATTTTAGACAAAAAAAAATATTATTTTTTTATGATACAACATACAATAATACATACAACCCTTTTTGTTATCTACCCTCTACTATCAAGCCCTATTTTTGTTATTGTAGATAGTTATTTTTATTGAACTGAAAAATGTTTCTTAGAAATAATATACATGGCAAAACGACGTTTGCCGGGTCAGCTAGTTTAAATATAATAATAATAGCCTTTGTTACTGTAAAATACTTATTATAGTACATAAAAATGTGAAGTAGGTACTATAGTATTATTTATAAACACTAATAGTTAATCGGCAAGCCGGTTAATTTCTAAGTATTTTACAGCTTGTCCGTAGACATAGGCCTCCTCTAAGAGCTTCCACTCTTCTCGGTGTCTAGCTTTACGTAGCCACAGGGCCAGCTGCTTACTTATATCATCTTCTTAGAAGAATATTTCAATAAAATAAATATAAATATCTTATTATCCCTTACTGTAGTGTTAATGATTATTATAACTTTGAGTGTCTAAACTTTCGTATCAATGAAGATATTCCTGTAGTATATACAAAATACAAATAGGTATGCAGTTATTGCAGTGTAAATTATGAAGTCATTAGCGATTATAACCATCATAACTATTAATATAATAATATATTATGCTATATAAAATAATTTTAGTGTCTAGTTTTACCAGGTGCAATAGAGTTAATTAGAAATTGGTTTGATCAATTTTTATTGCTCGATTACATATGCATCTGCTTATTATCACCTGTCTTGACGTTTGATTGATGGGTGTTGATTGAATCAAATTAATAAATTTGCTCATTAAATTCTAGTAAATTTATTTAGTTATAACGAGTGCACAGTTCATTACTGGGCTAATAGTGAGATACGCTTTTGCTGTGAGATTTTGTACTCATTATTGAACTTAATTTAGATAATAATTACTTGTCTATATTATTAAAGGTGAACAGTTATACTTTAGATTTTATAGGCTTTATTTGAGAGGCGCTTCGTTTAGTCAATCTATGCTTGTAATTGTTTATAAATTTTTGAATTAAATTACTTTTAAATTTGATACAAATATAACCATTTTGTTTATTGTACCAGTAAACTACGACAAGTAAACTTTAGCTTTATTTTGTTGTATATTTAAATAAATTATTATCATTTCAGCCTCCACCACTACAAGCTCCGCCCGTGGCACTGCCGCCACCGACTTCTACTGCTGGACCCCTCTCGCCCCATTCCTCCGCGCCCCGCACTATTGTCATTCAGCGACCGGACGCTAGGCACGGTTTTGGTTTCACGTTAAGGCATCTGGTTGTTTACCCACCGGACTCTTTACAGGTATTTATTGTTTTCTTTCTAGTTAGGCTTGAAATGTTATCACATATACGCAGACATGTAATAGGGCGTGACATGATGATGTAAAAAGGTCTTGAGATATGCATTGTCTTACAGACCCTTTTTACACGCTTTATATTAGCTTCACCTGTATGTATGTATGTATGTAACCGACTTCTTCGGACTCGATTTTGACCCACTTTAAACGGACAGATTTTATTTAAATTTTACGCACCTGTCAAAGATCGATGACAATGCGATAATCCGAAAAAAATAAATTTACTAAAAAATAACTAATAGTTTAAAAAACTAAAAAACACTTTTTAGTTTGATGTGCTTTAGAAGCGTGTTTTTTAGTTTTTTTTAACTATTTTAGCTTCCTTCTTTAATCTCGTGTGAATTCCGGGTTTTATTTAATTGACCTAAATAAAACCCGGAATTCAATATAATCATTTATCCAGGAGTTATACGAGGATGCCCGTCACCTGGCCGTGGGCGCAGTGGGCGCGCCCATGGACACGATCTTCGTGAGGTCGGTGCGGGCGGGTGGACCAGCAGCGGTAGCGGGCCTCCGAGCGGGCGACCGGGTGCTGGCGGTCAACGGCGAACCCGTGGCCTGTGGGCGCTCGCGGGCGCCCTACGCGAGAGTCGTGCAACTGGCGCAGAGGGAACCAAGAGTGCTACGATTAACTGTCGTGCCGAGAGATCACGATCTATTACAGAGGGTAAGGGGTTTTTGTAAATATTTATACAGTGTTTGATTACGTATAGATGAAAGTAGATGAAAGAAAAACAAAATAGGTTTCAGCCTTGTTTGATATGAACCAAGTTTCCATATAAAGTCAAAGTCAAACCATTTATTTCAATTAGACCACCTAATATGGCACTTTTGAACGTCAAAAAAAATACAAAGAATATTCTAGTTGCCCCTTCGAAAAGGTAGTTTCGTGTGGAGAAGAATGGGCAAGAAACTCCACACTTACTCTTTTGAAATAGGTTTACAATATTTTGTTACATTTGTTAAATAATTACATTTGAAGACAATGTACTCTTAGAATAAACTACTATACTAAAAAAGTTAGTATATATATATAAGATAGTGATACACAGCAGAGCTATCTGCTGAAAAGTAAACATTTTTGAGAATCAAGTCTGTGCAAGTAATATTTGTCACCATCTATGTATGTGTTCTGTCCATACAATTAATTTATTGAAAGCATATTAATTATGAACTTGGATACAGTATTTCAGCGAAGCAGCCTACAACCCTGAAACGAATCAGCGGCCCATAGAGATGCCGGCTCCAATCACAGAGCACGAATCGCGGCTATTCGACGCATACAGGCGTCCAAGAGCCAGTCTTCCTGCCTTGCCTGGTCCACAAGCCCCCGCAAGGATGAGAGAGGATCCAGAATACGCGACAGTTGCACCCCAACCACAGAGGTTTGATGCCAGATTAACCAACGCGCCGCATTATATCATACACGATGGGTAAGTGTCATCTACATTCTAGCGACTTTTTAAACAGTTTTCTTTCTTTTATTTTGGCCTATTAACTTAGAACAGTCTCAAAACCTTATGTTACAATTGTATTACTCTTTATATTACAAATAAATTAATACATGAAAAACAATAACTAAAATATATAATTAAAGAAGTTCCTTTAAGCAAGGTTCCGAAGATACTGGCAGCGTTTCCCCCTTTGAATAGCTAGACTAAACCTATGTCCGAAGTAGCTGCCAGCTCTTCGGTCTCCTGTGATGTTGACTAACCTTTTTGCTATCCCCTTAGAAAGCCTTATAGCGCTAGGACCCCATAGACCAATGGTACTAATGTATTGTACTAATTATGTTATAAATGTTTTCCAGAAGACGGGAGTCTGACATATCCCTGCCATCATCAGCCACAGAAAGCAAAGACAGTCTCGGCTCCTTTGACTCGAACTCAACACTGACGGGCCGAGAACTGGACGATTCGATAATCCTCTCCCGAATACGAAAGAGCCTCGAGCAGAAAGAGGCTTTTCTCAGACGTCCCAGTCAACCCACAGGATGGGTCACCCCGGACGTGCCACCTCCGATCAAACAGAAGGAGTTCTACGCTCGACCACAAAAGCTACAGAAGCCAGCTTGGCCTCCACCCCCTTCTTCTCCACCGCTTGCATCTTCTCCTCCTCCCCACCAACCGGCTACCGAGCAGAGAAGAGAAGATTGCGCCACAAGCGTGGACAGTGGCACCTACAGCGCCTATGGAGAAGTCAACGGCATGGATAAAAAGCTCAAACAAGATAGAAGCCAGTTTGTGGCGACGTTGTCCAACATACAAGAGACAGCGCCGTTTCAAAGCAATAATGTTGGAACTATGAATGGAACTAATAACGATAGCAGAGAAGAAAGAAATGACCAGGATAATAGGTAAATAGTAGTTTAAAATAACATAAAAAAAATGAATTATCAGAAATAACTTTGAGCGTTGGACGCTATTTCTTAATATTACTTATATTGACACATTTTAAAATCTGTCCATAGATACCCAGTACCTGAACTACAACTTGTAACAGCCAGAACGCGGCAGCTAGAAGAAGCCCGTGGTGTAGGAGAAAAAAGAACAGAAGTGGCTCGAAGTGAGTTAGCCCGGCTTTCCACAACTCGGCTGGAACCTAGTGTGGCACTCAGAAGAAAAGAGTTTGAGACCAGAGCCAATAGAAGAGAAGCTAGATCGTTAGATGTGCAACCGCAACAAGGTATAATTATAAAAAAAACATAGTATGTTATGGGCAAGGCCTAATAAATGATAGGAAGATCAAGTTCAAGAAGTGAGCTTAAAAATAAGTTTAAAAACTCATTTTGTATAGTTTCGTTTTTTTTTTAAATTTAAATATAGATTTTAGTAGTAGACGATTTTTGTATCTGAGGCTTCTTTAGGTACTTTGATACTTTCCTTCAACAAAGAAAACTTCATTGGCAGAGCCGCTGTTGACATTACATATTAAACCATTACTATAGATATTTTCCGGCCGTCCGTTTCCGGCTGTCATACTGTAAGCATCGTAATTGTGTAGCTCCGTAATATTGAGTGCTAAAAAATAATTTCGTACACTGTTCTTGAGACTGCGACGTCACAAAACACAAATCGAAGTGTCGTCCGTGTAGTGGAACTACCGATTTCACACAATATCACGTAAGTTCTTGAATTTCAACAAAAGTATCTCCAAAAAGTGATAATTAGAGGTTAGAAATTCACCAATCATATTGAGCATAGACAAAAGATCAATGACATTGACACTTGTCACAGTAACAGCTAACTAGTGTTGCCAGAGCAAGTAAATAAAAACTACCACTAATTACGTTCCATAACACGCAGATTTAGTTTACAAGAATGGAGGATCAGTTTCAACTATTGTTTGATAAAATGAAGAATGAAATCTTGAACCAAACAATAGAATTGAAAGATTCGATAACAAATAATATAATGGAGAGATTAGACGAAAAACTTCAACCTATTATAACAGAAAATAGAAACTTAAAAATAAAAGTAGAAAATCTCGAAAAGGAAGTAGAAAGTTTAAAAAGAGGAAAGAAGCAAAACAATTTGATAATGTTTGGAGTAAATGAAGGCGAAAGGTCTACACAAGAATTAATACAAAATACAATACATATTTTCAAAACTGACCTTGACATACAATTACAAGAACATGAGATAAACAAAATATATCGTCTAGGAAAGGGAAAGTCTTCTGGAAAACCAAGACCAATTCTGATTTCCTTTACGAGCGAATGGAAGAAGAATGAAGTTATGGGAAAGAAGAAAAACTTCAAAAATGTATATGTTACAGAAGACTACACAAAGGAAGTAATAGAGAAAAGGAAAACGTTGCAGGCGCAGCTAAAAGAGGAGAGAGAAAAGGGAAATATCGCGTACCTGAAATTTGACAAACTAGTAGTAAAAGAAAAAAATACTAACATAAATAAGGAAAAGCGCAAAAGAGAAACATCATCATCCCCACAAAACAATGCTCAACCAAGGAAACAACAAACTCTAATGCCGCCGATTAACAATAGACCAAATGCTTTCGACGTAATGAGGATTAGAGCTAATTCTCTTTCGTCTTTTCCCGCTAAGACAACAACTAACAAAGAATAACAATTAACTGTCGGTAAACGGAAAAATAAACAGCTCAACATGAACCAACATAAAATAACAAAACAAAATACTTCCCCAAGCCGACTGGTCACCGTGGGGAAAAATGACCACGACCCTCTAAAGGAAAAAAATAACACTAACATGAAAAATAACACTAACATGAAAAACAAAGTAAGTGACATCCACATAGCAACTATTAACTGTCGATCTCTTAGAACACCTGAAAAACTCCAAGAACTAGAGCTGGCAATAGAAGAGTTAAAGTGGGATATTATAGGTATTAGCGAAATGCGCAGATTTGGAGAAGGTATAGAAAACCATGGCAAATACGTACTACATTATAAAGGGGAGACGCCCGGGCTGTATGGAGTTGGATTCATGGTGAAAGCAAATCTAGTCAACAACATAGAAGAACTTAGTGGATTCTCGGAACGTATTGCAATCCTTAATATAAAACTGCCCGTGAACGGAGATAAAGAAGAGAGATGGTCTATTATACAGGCATATTCACCAACTGAATCTGATAAAAAAGAGGACGTAAAAACAATTGAGGAATTCTATGAAAATCTCCAAAACGCTATTGATAACGCACACAAAAACGTCATCGTGATGGGAGACTTTAATGGACAAATTGGGATTCAAAATAGTGGGGAAGAAAATACCATAGGAAACTATGGGTATGGAAATAGAAGCAAAAACGGAACAAGACTAGTAAACTTTGCACTGGAAAACAGATTAAGTATTCTAAACAGTTTTTATAAAAGGAAACCATCAAAAAAATGGACATGGATCTCACCCAATGGACAATATAGGAATGAAATCGATTTTATTATGTCTAATAATAGAAAAGCCTTCAAGAACATTTCGATCATAAACAATTTAAACTTCCACACAGACCATAGGATGGTTCGAGTTGCGATGTCAGGAATGTTCAAGAAAACAAGACGATTTCAAAATAAACAATTAGCGGTACAATACTCAGGTGACCCTAAACTATTACTTAATAATCTTCAAACATCTCTAGATGCCGCGGAATTAGAGAAGAAAGAATATCCATCGATACAAGAAAAATACAACCTATTACTAAATCAACTAAAAACAGTAACCAGAAAAACAAACAAAAGTATCAAGAAAGAAGTCTCACTTACAATCAAACAATTATTACAAGAACGAAAAGAACTTTTACGACAAAAGGAAATTAAAGGAAACCGCCAAAGAGTAACAGAAGTAAGCAAAAAGATCAGTGAACAACTTAGGAAAGAAAGAAAAACTAAAAGATCTAATACAATGAAAAGTTACATAGAAAAGACAGGAGGAATAAAAAAGGCATTGAAGGAGTTAAACTACAAAAAGGACTGGATACCAAGTATGAGAAAGAAAGATGGCAATAATACAGGTAAAAGACTCGAAATATTAAAAATCGCTACAGAATTCTACCGAAACTTATACCGAAGTCAAAAAGAGAAAGACACTATAAAAGAAAACGACGAAATAACTAATGAAGAATATATACCGGAAATAATGAAGGAAGAAACCATAAAAGCAATAAATACACAAAAACTCGATAAAGCCCCTGGATCTGATCTTGTTACAAACGAACTTCTAAAAGCAACGTTACCAGTAATCGCTCCAAGACTTACAGATATATTTAATGAAATTATCAAAACGGAAAACATTCCAGAGGATTGGACAAAATCTACAATTATACTACTACATAAAAAAGGTGACAAAGGAGATATAGCAAATTACAGACCAATCAGTTTAATGTCCAATATTTACAAAGTGTTTTCAAAAATAATATTATCTAGAATCACAAACACACTTGAAGAAAATCAACCCAAAGAACAAGCTGGATTCCGTAGACATTTTTCAACAATAGACCACATACACGCCCTTAGACAAATACTCCAGAAATTTAAAGAATATAACAAAATTTACTACATAGGGTTCGTGGATTTCAACAAAGCATTCGACACACTTGAACATAGATTTATCTGGGACGCACTAAAAGATCAAGGCGTACATGCAAAATACATACGGATACTGAAAAACGTATACACAAAAAGCACCGCACAAGTAAAACTAGAATCTATAGGCGAAGAATTTCCGGTTGAGAGAGGTGTACGCCAGGGAGACCCAATTTCACCAAAAATATTTGCAGCAGTTCTGGAAATGATATTCAGAAATCTGGATTGGACGAATAAAGGACTAAATATAAATGGCGAAAATCTGAGTCACCTACGCTTTGCAGACGACCTAATCTTATTTTCGGAAAACCCGAAAACCCTAAAGGAAATGTTGCAACAGTTAGCGGAAGAAAGTAAGAAGGCAGGCCTGTCAATGAACTTAACGAAAACAAAAGTAATGTCTAACTCCTCACAAACAGAGTCCATAACAGTAAATGATGAAGAAATAGAGTATGTAAAGGAGTATGTGTATTTGGGACAGTTAATATCTACTGAGGAATGTATGCAAAAAGAAATAGAAAGAAGAATAACTAATACTTGGAAGAGATATTGGTCACTCAGTGAAGTCATGAAGAACCAGGATATGTCTATGAGGAACAAGAGGAGAATATACAATATGTGTATCTTACCATGCTTACTATATGGGTGCCAAACATGGGCATTGACAGAAGAACAAGCAAGGAAAATAAAAGTTTGTCAGAATGGAATGGAGAGAAGCACAATAGGAATTAAAAGAAAAGACCGAGTTAAACTAAAATGTATCAAAAACAAAACAAAATTTAAGAATGCATACACAACATACAGGTGCTTAAAGTGGAGGTGGGCTGGACATATGATAAGAGAGAAGAAGGAGAAATGGACGAGAATAATAACAGAATGGCAACCACGAGATAGTAAAAGAAACAGAGGCAGACAGACTAGAAGATGGGAGGACGACATCAAAAAAGTGGCGGGCCCAATATGGACGCGCATAGCGAAAAATAGAACAGAGTGGAAATCTTTAGAGGAGGCCTATGTCGAAAGACAAGCTGAAATGTAGAAACGACCGTTTACCGATACCGGATTTATGAAAAGAAAAGAAACTGTTAAAAGTTATAAACGTATTTGTAAGAAAAATTACTGTAAAAATAAGTTCAGCAATAAAGGCTATTTTATTTTATTTATTTTATTTATTTTATTTTTATAGATATTTTTATTTGTGAGATTATATTTTCAACGAATTTACAAATCAACAATAACGTCTCTATACATTTTAAATATGAGAAATTCTAAGAATTTTTACTAAATAGTTGCTTACGCTTTTCAGAGTTAGAACATGAGTCAGCCCCCCTGGGCGGAAGCTTGTCCGGCAACCAGTTGATGATCACTGGCAGCAAACACCTGCATTGTCCACCTCCAGACGGATATGTGCCCGGTAAGTACTAATTTAGGTAGTACCCATAACTGATGCATGGTGTATGCCATGAAAGTGGATGAAGCGAGAGAGCTTTGTCAGGACCGGAGCAAGTGGAGATCCGTGGCAGCGTTGACCTAGTGGTTTCAGCGTGCGATCATCCCTGAGGTCGTAGGTTCAACCCTTGCCTTAGACCCAAATAGTTGACCTGTGTATCAGACAGGACGCTGATCACCTACTTGCTTATTAGATTGACAAATACTCATGAAACAGATACATAAATCTAAGGCCCACACCTTAATAGGCTGTAGCGCCACTGATGTATTTTAATATAAATTAAGTGTTTCTCAACGGCCGTGCCCAAGTTGATTGTTAAGGATGGCAATACGAAAATGGGCTCGAAGTTTTACAGAATGTTTTGAACATTTACTTACTGAGTTTTGTTAACAATTTTATAGTGATTTCTCCCTCAAACTTATGATTTAAGTTTCTTTAGTGTATTAAAAATTATGTATGTAGCTATAGGGAGGGAGCATAAGAATTTTAGAAAGGCTATCACTGGTCTATGGAAAAGGCATTTATTAAGAGGTTTAAGGAAAAAACCTTTAATGTTTGAACTCATATTGTTTGTACCACTCAAACGTTTTAGTTGTGCAAAAAATTTACCAGCAGCTGCTAATTGAAGATAAACAAATTCTGAAAGGCTTACAATTTGTATAATAATATTAAATTTATTTTTCCAGAAACGGAAAAGGTTCAAATGCGAACGAGGTCAAACAGTACCGGAAGTGAAGGATTACCTATTAGAAGACATCATGCCACAGGTAATGCTTGTGCTTGAAAATTTATTAAAAATAGCAAATAAGGGAATTGTGGATGCGGCATACGGAATGTTTCGATTCGGAAGATTCAGGACATGCTTATAAGGTTTAGGGAATAACGCCATCTTTTGGTGCACTGCCGCTATTGCCCATAGCTTAGCAAATAATGATGCAAGGTGGTATTTCTGATTATGATATATTGTATGTCCATCGACCGTTAGTCATTGTCTAAATGTTTATCGTAATCGTGTAGAGTTTAGTGATTCATATATCGGATCATTTCATCATGTTTGTATCGACACAATATACATTTTGAAACTATTTACACTGCAAACACAATTTAGACCTTATTTCAAAATTACCCGGCCTTAAGAGCCCACCTAATACTATATTCCGCCCCAAGATGGCAGTCACGCGAAGAGACGTATGGGGCTGAACAGAGAACAAATGGAGGCGATGAATCAGGTTTCGCTGGGGCACGAGGGCCACCAGGGGCATTCGGGGGTCGAGGGGCACCACACGAGGCACTGGCCGCAAAGACCCACGCAGCTGAGCCTGGCGCCTTCACCCCCCGCCTCGGCTGCCACTTCGCCATCACCCACGCCAAGCACTCCCGCCGATTCAGGTCCCCAGCAGACTTCTGTTAACCCCCTCTATGCGTACTGGACAGCTTGCCTCATCTCATCTAAAACTGAATTAAACACCACCACAGACAGTTTTAAACACTCTTGTTGTGCAAAAATCATTATTTGCATGTTTTTCCAGCGATTAAATGCATATAGTCGCAAGAAAGCCGCGAAACGGCCGCTTTAAATGTTCCTAACTTCACGTGATTCCGTGTAACTCTGAAATAATTTAAAACTAAATTCAAACCTTTAAATGTTGCTAACTTCACGTGATTCCGTGTAACTCTGAAATAATTTAAAACTAAATTCAAACCTTTAAATGTTGCTAACTTCACGTGATTCAGAGTAAAACTCTGAATTTTATAACTAGATTCAAACCTTTAAATGTTGCTAACTTCACGTGATTCCGTGTAACTCTGAAATAATTTAAAACTAAATTCAAACCTTTAAATGTTCCTAACTTCACGTGATTCCGTGTAACTCTGAAATAATTTAAAACTAAATTCAAACCTTTAAATGTTGCTAACTTCACGTGATTCAGAGTAAAACTCTGAATTTTATAACTAGATTCAAACCTTTAAATGTTGCTAACTTCACGTGATTCCGTGTAACTCTGAAATAATTTAAAACTAAATTCAAACCTTTAAATGTTCCTAACTTCACGTGATTCCGTGTAACTCTGAAATAATTTAAAACTAAATTCAAACCTTTAAATGTTGCTAACTTCACGTGATTCAGAGTAAAACTCTGAATTTTATAACTAGATTCAAACCTTTAAATGTTGCTAACTTCACGTGATTCCGTGTAACTCTGAAATAATTTAAAACTAAATTCAAACCTTTAAATGTTCCTAACTTCACGTGATTCCGTGTAACTCTGAAATAATTTAAAACTAAATTCAAACCTTTAAATGTTGCTAACTTCACGTGATTCAGAGTAAAACTCTGAATTTTATAACTAGATTCAAATCTTTAAATGTTGCTAACTTCAAGTGATTCCGTGTAAAACTCTGAAATTATTTAAAACTAGATTCATAACTTTAAATGTTCCTAACTTCACGTGATTCAATTTAAAACTCTGAATTTTATAACTAGATTTAAATCGTCCAAAGCTTGTATGCATGAACAGATTCATTTCAAGTGCATAAGAGGGGGTCATCTAACCTTCTCTGCCGGCAACTAACAGAATGCGATGTGCTTTTCGGTGTGCTACTAACGCAAACTAAACGTTGTATTTTATAACTATGCTTTCATCTGCTAAACATATTTATTGTTTTAACAGGTTTTGCTGACGATCTTGTTACGAGACGACAGAAGAAGGATGCACAAATGGGGGGTGAGTGGAAAATTTCAATTTTATTATGCAGACATAGATTTAAAATATCTATGATTTGCCTTCTGCGACTGCTCAAAAAGATTGATGATTGATGATTAATGGAAGAATCGCTGATATTTGCTTTTCCTGAGATAAGGGGTTCATAATACATATAAATAAATAAAAAAGTGCGTGCGTACAAAGTACTCATGTCAGAAGTGATAATTCTTTGAGAAACTAATTTTTAAGTCTTGTTCATATTTATACAAATCTAAAACTTTAGATTTCCGAGACTTAGAGGGAGGGAAAAAGGAATTTATGTTAGGAATTTAATGAATTTAATTGTTATTAAAATATTAAAAGTGTCGAAAGTTTCGAGTGCTTTAACAGAAATAGTCAACGAGTTGTCAGATTTGATACTATGACTGAAATGATAACTCTCTTTCCACTTACAGAAGAAGAACGTGCAATGAGAAGAGTCTCTTACTTAAAAGCAACTTGGGGTGATCGGTTGCACCTAGACGGTGACGTGGAACCAGAAGTCGATCTTCACGCGTTGAGAAGGTATTTTTTAAAACATCATACTATTGTAAAGAATATAAAATTTTGTACTCTTGTTCAGAAATCCTTTCCATATTCTGTGGTAGTTAATTTTCAGTAATTTCTTTAACATGTAGATTTTTGCACCCATAGTAGTAGTTATGGTAATTAACTTTGGGGTTTTAATATTGTGGAATTTGTATCGTACCAACAATACAGTGCTTACCGCAAGTGGCGACCCCCTCGATTCGCCGACGACATTACCCCGTTGCTGAGAATTTTCGACCCCCAAGCGACAGTTTCCATTCGGTACGTCGCATGATGTCGCGATGTTCCGATAGATGGCGCTTATCATGTGTGCTTGAGAGAATATAGACGGCGAAATTCAACAAAATGCTTCGTTTTCGCTAACTCCATCGAACAGATGATGTCTTAGTTGTGTTGTTATCTAGGGAACTGCTTAGTATGCATGTATTATTATGACCCGTTTATAATGAATTTACAGGGCCACGCATTTTGGGAAATTGTATTATACTTGCCTTAATTGCATGATATGTGTCTTGTGTGTGTGTTTTAAAAAATATGTTTTTTTTATCTCAGTAAATTGTAAAAATAAACTTTTAAATTTTATAACTTAAATTTTGTGGAATTCTAGATTTGATAATTGTATTGTAAATTAAACTAAACATGCTATTTATTAACAGTTCTGAAAAGAAGAGTGAAGAAACAGAGGAGAATGAGCAAGCTTCTGAAGGAGATGTACAAGGGAATGTCCAAGTCAAAATGGTAGTCAGTAATGGAAAGGTGAGAATTGTATATAAACGTATAACGTAAAACTACAAATTAAATATTTAAAAAAAACTTAAACGGATAGTTGTTGGCCAAGCTTATTAAAAGTTGATATAATTTCATTTTCTTAAAACCAAATGTGTTGTTAGTATAACTAGAAACAAAAAAAAATACACCATGTGGCACTATATTATGTTATAAGGGATTTTTGTAATTTTCTATCTAGGAGGATATTAATAAAAAATATTAGTCCAATTGTTGTACCGTTTTCACAAAATTACCCAACTGTCACTTTTCCTCAAAGCGTAAACATAATTTAATAATAAGCTACGAAAGAGTACTTTAAAAGCAATTAAACTAATTTTATTTTTATGAATATGTATAAATTACAGTCTACCATTTTGATTAACTAGTCTCTGTAGCCTGCTTTCTATGTTATACTATATACTATTGTTTTCTTTATCAGCGCGCCAGTGATAGATCGTGGAAGCAAGTGTGGGCGGTACTCCATGGCACCAAGCTGTATCTGTATAGACATCATCCTAGTCAGGTAAGTCGTAAAACTAGAAAACCTACACTCTTATTGATATGCATTAAATTTCGCTATTTTAACTAAAATCTATCGTTTCTTTTTACACAATTGTGTTTACGCTATGATCGAAAGAGACAGCGCTAGCACTTCTTCCTACTAATTCGTATTATGAAATAAGGTAAATTCATAAATTTTCTAAAAAAAATAATAGTAAATAGATTTCCTAATAATTAAAATTTCATTTATAAATCGAATATAAACCGGCAACATGCAATAGACATGGCTATTGAGGCATCGCAATACTACAGGCAAAACGCGTGGTTTATCAACGATGTTTTTGATAGCAAAGCAATGATAATAATCGATCTAGAACAAAATAAAAATCTCTCTTCCATTTATCTCCTCTGTGTTCTTTCAAATATTAGAAAGGATGTAAAAAAATGGGTAAATTAAAAAAAATCGTACTTGCTCATGTTAAGAAATAATTTAAAAATTGTTCAATACTGCGAGCGGAAGCTTCGTTTGTCAATATCGTTGCCGAAATTGATCGGAAATATTCTATATACGGAGAGAACAAACTTCCTTTCTATGTACACACCTTATGTACACTATGCGGTAAATATTTTTCGCACGCGCTCTAATGGAAGATTTTGACACACGTGAACTTAGGTGGTTTTTTGTTCTAATTCTGTGTTAAAAAAAACATCTACTTCTAATTTATTAATTAAATTACTAAGTACGAAAATCTTCTACTTTGACTTACTATGACCGTGGTTGTTTTGTATTGAAAACTAGCTGGCCTGGCGAACATCGTACCGCCTAACAGTCGATTCTTTATTTTTTTTTAATACTTATTCTGCTATTCGGGACACCGGTCTAGCTAGTAAGATAAAACAAAGAAAGTTGATAATACAACAAATACATTATGTCAAAAAATAAAAATTTACCTTCCCGGAACCCCTCCACTAAAACTTGAACTTTATGATATGGTATTAAAGTTCAAATTGCCTTAAAATATTTTGTATGGGAATATAGAAAAGTGTTGTTTTTAGACTTTTTCACTCAATTTTTTTTATTTTTTCTCTCCGTAAGAACCATCCTCACCTACTTCAAGGAATATTATAAAAAAGAATCAGACATTAGCATAGTTCTTAGTATTAATTATATTAAATTATTAATAGGCTTATATGTAAATTTGTTAGCCAAAATATTATTATAGAAATATTTTTATATTTTTATAAATACAAATTTAAAGGATAAGTAAGAATATTTTGATTCGCAAAACTTTACCACATGTGCCAATTATCGTAAATTTTTGTGTTGCTTGTGAAAAACATTCCTAAATAAATTCTTCATGTTAAATTGAGGGTTAAAATTGGATTAAATTTAATTCAAGTCCGCGTTCTGAATTGATTTTCCTCAAACCATCACATTACTTAACATTTCGTTGTTTTATTTTGTTATATTTTGTGAATATGATTGCAATCTGAATAGGAAGAATGCTAGACTCACGTTATAAACTATTTTTTATTTACAATATTTTTCGTTCAGTTATTTTTAAAATTATAATTTAAGTGCCAATATTGTGTGTCGTTATTGTTCAACTTTCAATTTAAATCTAAAATTCTTGTAATTCTTATTATTATTTTAATAGCCAACCATATTTTAAGTACTAGGTTTTTCTTAATTAATAGTAGTTTTATTAATTAATCTTTACATCGCTTCCTTTAGGCAATTGATCCTATGTCTTATCGTAATCGAAGTATCAAAAAATATCAATCATTCATTGTTTGTTAGTCGATTTATTTTGGTGCGTTGTTGAATACAAACTCCGTTTGGCCTTAGTCCTTATCGTGCCAACAACTGGACATTTCCTGTCTGCCATATAGGACAACCCACCTGGCTTCTTTCATGCTCGACAGACCACCACAGTACATATGACATTCAGTAACGGAGATTCGTAATCTTTTAAAATATGGTTTCGTTACTGACACGGAATCCCTTTGATTTGGTTTGGGTGGCTTTCGAAATAATATTGATATTAATAATCGCGTTATATATCCTGCATTTTGAGCCATTATATTTAAATTTATTTTTAGTACGGCTATGCGCGAGCCAAGGAACTAAAAATGAATTGAGTGTAATTTAGACTTGAGAAATGTTGAGTCCAGGCATTTCTTCATTGTTTATTATAAAATTCAACAGTTTCAATTTGGTTACCAAGCTGGTCTCGTACCGAAATTAAAAAGATCTTTGGTGCAATACCTCGGTGATCACTCAAATATTTCAATTTTATATTTCTTCGTTGATTGCTATCGTTATAATTTGAATATCTTAAAATTGATAAGGCAACATATGCTTTGTACGTTACTTGTTATTTCTGTCACGCTCATTGCGTATCTTGTTAATTAACATAATTATATTGTCTGATTATAAACTCAAAGAATGTCTTTAAATTAATTAAATAATATTTTTTTTACGCAATTATCTCGAATTTATAACATGACATCTTTAGGACGAGTACTTGTCTTTCGGTGACCATTATCGTTTAAAATTATTTAAAGCATAGAGTAAAGTTCGTTTAAAAACATTATTTATATGTGTGGTACTCGCATACTCGTTGCAAAATAATACACAACGATCTCGTCAAAAAACAAAATTCCTCTAATCAGAGAACAAATTGACAACTTGTGCCGACTAAAAAATTACCAGCGTTCAAATGTGAGATCCTGGATAGTCAGCGTAACTACAATTGTATGGGGTTGGTTAGCCCAAACTTACTTTTAAAATTAAATTAAACAAGCCATAATCTTTGCAGTCTTATTGAATAGCGCTGTGTATACTATAATTAACTACATTCAACACGAATTTAGCGCCTTTGAAGTAATTCCGCTTAACTATTACTTACGAATATAATACGGTCATAGTAATTTGTGACTTATTGATGTCTAATAAAGTTGATATTTAAGATCAAAGTGAGTCGGAAGACATTTCAATATGAAATTGGGACTTCCCAGAAAGTAAAATGGTTTAATGGCGAAATATATGCTTGGAATATATTAAGGAATGTATGATTTATCTCTTAACTGGCTTGCCTATACCTAAAAAGCGGAAGTAGAGCGACGCGCGTTTATAGCACGGATTAAAATTCTCCCCACGACTTATGAGATTTAGGTTCTAAGCAGAGCTGAACACGCGAATGTGAACGACATGTTCAAACCCCAGCAATGGTATTGAAATTATCTGGTGGAGGGAATGTAAACGTCGTGAGGATATCGATGTGTCCTACACTCAAAAATCGACGACGTGTCTGGCACACCTACTTGAAAAATCGGTACCACTGTGAGTATTTAGAGGAGTTGTTCGGAGTTTCATCATCGGACGTCGAGGCAGAATACGAAATTCGTTTTTTGTGGCAGTTTCTGCCGCGCACCTCATCTCATTGAGTATCCATGGGCAGTGTCGCTAACATCGGGTGAGCCTCCCGCCCGTAACCCCCTGTTCTATAGAAATAAATAAAGCAATAATAATTAAAACACATGAAGCATGCATCTTAGATCATAGACTTCGATAATTTTCATTTGATAAGAACTTATAAAAACGTTTTAAACATGTGTCGTGTTCATAAGGCAATGAAGATTTGACAGTAGGTAGCAAAGTAAATATTATATCACTAATCATTATACAAAATGATAATCAGTTTGATAGTGTCTATTATTTAATTTAACACCCACATTACGCCTTGGCTCGCCCTAATTTTAATTATTTAAATAATTCAAACATTCTAAACCCACAGATTGATTTATTGTTAATAGTTTTAAGAAACTCTAATGAAGTGAGTGCTAAAGGAAGTTCAAACTCATTATTTTTATTTTTATTTCCCTACACAACTATATTGCAAATCCTAGAAGCCCTTAGCCCTTTACTCAGTGACTCTGTTTGTCTGTTGTTCTCTATTCTATAAAATTAAGAATTTAAGCACATATCAAATTGTTCTCTATAAGGAAAGAGTTCCATTGATAACATTTGTCCCTCTCATCGTTCTTATATCGGAAAGGGATAAACGTCTAGACGCTATAACAATGTCCGGTGTCTTGTGACCTTGTGTTTAAAGTTTGATATACGAACTCGACCAAAATACGACAATCACGTTAATATGACGCCTGGAGACTGAAATAGATGGAAACAATAGCAATATATTTGGATAAAGGTAAGCCCTGGGGAGTTATAGCTATCGTAAACAATGACTTTGACTAACTTTCAACCCGTAATTCATATTCCAAAGCAAGTGTTAACGAATTCGAAATTTGAATTTTTAAAACATACGACGGGGTAAACTTAATGGAATTTTCTGTTTCATCTCTAAATCACACTTTTTTACACGCTTTATATTAGCTTCACCTGTATGTATGTATGTATGTATGTAACCGACTCCTTCGGACTCGATTTTGACCCACTTTTAACGGACAGATTTAATTCAAACTTTGCGCACCTGTCAAAGATCGATGACAATGCAATAATCCGAAAAAAAAATGAAAAAATAAAAAAATATTTGATTAAAAATTAATAATAATAACCATTTTCAGCCTAAATTAGGAATTATTTTTCACTTTTTAGTTTGATGTGCTTTAAAAGCGTGGTTTTTAGTTTTTTTTAACTATTATTTTTTTAAACGTTTTTATGTAATTAACAACACGTTACTCCAATTTTATTTTGCTTTATTGCATAAATACCACTAAAAATTCACTGTTCAACAAGGCGTCTTCTCTTTCATCGACCCCTATAAAAGAAAATAATGAAAAAAGGCTAATTTTCCTTTTCGAAACTTATTTAAAAATAAATGTTATAATACATATAACTTTAACATTATTAATTATTTAAATATAAAAGTTGGTGACAAGTTTTATGTGCATCACGTGTTACTAGAGTAAATAAAAAGGAATATTACAACACCTTATTGTAAATACATATTTCCTTCTTTAAGTTTCACGACCGCTTCCTTACATACGTTTAAGGGCAGGATGTTCAAATATACTTTCGACATAAGCTTATACAATCAATAACTCTTTTAGAAATAAAGTCGTAGATAATCTGTTCGGTCCCTGGTTCATCGGGATGCTTTAAATAATAGTGGATTTTAGTTTTACCTATATTAACCACTAGAATATAAGCGAAATAATGAAATGTTAATTGCTATGTAATGAATGAATGCAATGTAACAGTTGAAGAGAGTGCCTACGTCTGGCTATACTCTCGGGGCGTAACTCCGACGATTTAGGAAATCGCCACGCTTATAAAACTAAGAAAGCCTGAGAGCAAAATGTACAGCCTTGGCTCGTACAATATCCTCATATATATTATAGTCAAAGCTAATATTTTTTTTTATCAACTAACAAGTTTTAAAAAGTTCGTAGTAGTAATTAGAACAGTTCCTCCTAAATAAGTTTTAGAAAACGTATATTTTTATAAATAATAGAATATAAATGAGCAGTGTTGGCCTAGTGGCTTCAGCGTGCGACTCTCATCCCTGAGGTCGTAGGATTGATCCCCGGCTGTGCACCAATGGACTTTCTTTCTATGTGCGCATTTAACACTTGCTCGTACGGTGAAGGAAAACATAGTGAGGAAACTGACATGTCTTAGACCCAAAATGTCGACGGCATGTTTCAGGTACAGGAGGCTGATCACCTACTTGCCTATTAGATTTAGAAATGATCATGACACAAATTCAGAAATCTGAGGCCCAGAACTAAAAGAGGTTGTAGCGCCACTTATATTTTTATAAATATCTCTTACTTAATGGGCCTGATATCTACAAGGTATTGCTCGAATATCCTGGTCTTAAGCATACTGCTTAATGTTTGCCATAAAAGGCTACGCGCATCGTTGTAACTTACATGAGAAAAACGTATTTCACTGACGTAAATTACTTGGACGAGCGAAGTTACTTAATTATAAGTTGCCTGATATATTACTTTATTTATTTTTACGTGTTTAAAGTTGCCGCGTTTCCTGTCGGTAATTATTAAAATAAACAATAATCACTTCCTACGCAAAGCGCTGACGGCTTAAGGCTTCGTCAGATATAGCCTCTAAATAGATTGCGATTTTTATAAACAGGTTAACAGATTTTGGTAACAATATGGATGGACGATCTGTATGCTATCTTCCGGCGGTTCGTCCGCCTGGATTTCGTGTATTATTTTTTATTACTTAAGATGTAATGTGGAACATGGTGTAATGGTTGCAGCTCCTTACAAACATTGTGTGAAACATAAAACCTGGCGATTAGAAAGAGTGGATTTCATATATACTTTTTTTTTGACGTTCATAAATGTACATTTTGTTACCTATATGAATAAATGATTTTGACTTTTGGCTTGATTTTTTACGGCCATAAAAAACACTACAATTAAACCTTCCTTTAGAAATCACACTATCTAATGCCAATACAAACCGTTTTATATGTAAAGACTAAGTTAATATAATTTTGTTTAAGAATATTCACCAAAGTTTATCTTAAGGCGATAATCAAACAATTGATCGTAATTTTAAAATAATTAAATTTAACATTTATAATTCAATATCGACACTTCGTGTGCTTGACAGTAACAGTATGACCATTATTACCATATAATATTTAAATTCGATTCACTCTGTATTTTAAGACGAATAAATATATAATGAATGGTTGTTGATTAATATTCAATGTTAAACGTAAATAAATTCAGCATTTAATAATTCTATATCCCAAGTGAAATGAGAAATCAGATATGAAAGCTTTAGACATTTCCCTCGGTATCCTTGGACCTGTTGGAAACTGGGTCAAAGCCGTAACTCAGGGATAAATTGCGTTTGCCTTCCATCTGTAAATAGCAAATCCTAGATTTATGACCACTGTGATGGATTAAATAAACTCGGGGTACGTTTAATACCGTTTACTGTATGAAAATAAATTTATTTTCTTTTTAAAGGAAAATACAACAATTCTTTCGAATAATAAATGCTTTATAGACATCACATGTTAACGATAAGGCAGCCCGATGCCTAATAATTAATTAACCAGTTTAAATGTATGTTAAAGGTGTGTCCTCGACTTACGTCGACGCGTATTTCAAAAACCTAACAGGCCGTAAGTACGAGTAGGTACTGCCTGTACTTACTTAATATTTTTTACGAAACTAATAAAACTTTATTAACCTAAAAGAAATATATAACCAAGGATAATAATTAATTATATCTAGAACAGTGTCTATAAATTTATTGAACCATATAATGTCTATGAGTTTGTACTGATGTACTCATAATCAGACTGGCTCGAAATATAACTGGCAGAAGGTTCGCCTGTATTTTTGATTAAACTAACAATAGCAATTCTTATTATATATATAAAAACATCTAAGAATACCTAGTTATCAATATCGGTATTGATGAAAAACGCGGATGTTAAGTGAGAAGCCAGAAGACTTGCAAGCACGTTGCCAATTTTTTTTTAAACATTACTCTTCGTCAATTATAAGTAACATTCCTTGTAAATGTCTAAAGAACATGCTCTCATATGGGACACTGAATCATTGTCTGCGCTTTTTAGGACAATGCGACCTTATTTAATACTTTGAAGCCGTATAAAAACGTAATGTAATAAATTGTGTCACATTTTACAGTATAATAATAGTTAATATCATTTTAATGTTATGTATCATTATAATAAACAATAAAAGGTACAAATGAAAATGTAAAAATATAAAGAAAATTGTAAATAAATAAATAAATAATAGTTTAAAAAACTAGAACACACGCTTTTAATGCACATCAAACTAAAAAGTGAAAAATAATTCCTAATTTAGGCTGAAAATGGTAATGAACAAAAAATACTGGTATTATTGTGAAAAAGCGTGGGGCGCTCTGTGCCATATTTTTCGTCTATCGAGATTGAGATCTATTTTTTCGGATTATTTCATTGTCATCGATCTTTGACAGGTGCGCAAAGTTTGAATTAAATCTGTCCGTTAAAAGTGGGTCAAAATCGAGTCCGAAGGAGTCGGTTACATACATACATACATACAGGTGAAGCTAATATAAAGCGTGTAAAAATTGTTTGTAATTTTTGGGCAATCAATTAGTGTGTTTTTCATTTGTTTAACTACTAAATTGTCAGTCTCGATTTTAAAATCCTTCAAGTTGACGTACTTGTCATATTTCTATACCAAAATTCACTCGAATCATCGCGTACTAAATGTCAATAGTTTATCTATGCCGCGGCCGGTAGAAGGATCCTACGATATTTGCCAAAACAAAATGTGTCACCTCTCTCGGTCTGTGTGTCAGACACAGAAGTGTGTCACCATTCAAACACTGTCGAGCATCGAACTGCAACTGGAGCAAATTCCACAAAAACTTCCTCTTTTTAATTTCTTCGGGAACAAAACACTTGCGTCATGACCCATATACAGATTTCTCGTAATTTTGTAACTGATTATTTAATTAACCAAAGACTAGAGCGGCCTCGGTCTTTCTTCTTAGCTTCTTTTGTTATCCTGTACTAGCTGACCTGGCTAACTTCGTTCCGCCCTACAACCTTATAATATCGTTGTTACTTTAATTTAACTTATTTTAGGATTTCATTAATGTTAAGTATTACATTAATACAACTTTTTTGCAAATACAGAAATGTTTTATTGCTTGCCATTGCGAAAGAAGAATGTCAGTTTTACACATTACGCATCTTCTCTCTAGCGTCAATATGGCGATACTGCATGTTAAGCACTTTCTGATATCCAACCTCTTTTGACCAGGATCAAAGCATGGTTATGCATCTCCTCATTCACCTCAAGATCGGAATTTCTTGAACTGACACGAATTCGACGTAAAATGATGCGTAGTTTTGTCAACAGATGGCACCATATGGTTTTTGCATTCGTAAAATTAATTAATTAATTTATTGTTATTCGATAACTTATCCGATATTTTATTGCTTATTCTGCTATTCGGGACGGAAACAAATCCAACAAATCAAAAACCATGGCAATCGGTCCAGCCGTTCTCGAGTTATAAGTGTTGTAACAAACACGACTTTCTTTTATATATATAGATACTACTGTACTATTCTACTGTAAAAGGCTGTGTATAAAGTTGAAACTATAAACTGGCTACTATGAGTAGAACACGGTTCCTAATATACGGAATAGTTTTGTCTAAAGCATTTTAGAAAGTGCGTTGTTGGCCGAGTGGTACTCTCATACTCTGAGGTCGTTGTTTCGATACCCGGCTGTGCACCAATGCACTTCTGTAGATGTGCGCATTTAACATTCGCTCGAACGGTGAAGGAAAACATCGTGAGGAAACCGGCTTGCCTTAGACCCGAAAAGTCGACGGCGTGTGTCAGGCACAGGAGGTTGATCAACTACTTGCCTATGTTCATGAAATATTTTTATAAATCTGAGGCCCAGGCCTAAAAGGGTAGTAACGCCACTGATTTTTATTTTTGAATATATGAAAGTACTTGTTTAAACAAATTAAGAATGGTTTTATAGTCAGGTGTAGGCAAGTACAATTTTATTTATATTATATATTTTGCTTAAATGTATGTCAATAAGATGTGGATGAATAAGGGCTTATTATTAGATATTATTATCATGAATAATATAAATCTCATTATAAAATATATCTACATCATAGTTCAATTTTAAGAAACAAAGCACGCTTTTTTATGTTTTATGTTTTAAATATACAGACTTTTAATACTTTTTTATTATGTAATTAATCATAGTGACCGCTGAAATGATAATTTATTACAACCCAGTAAATCGGTGGTCTAGCGACGCAAGACAACTATGTCAAACCAATTTATCAACGAATATTTTAAAGAATTACTAAGAAAAATAGATTACGTGTAGAAACGTAAAAATTGTCTCAATTTAAAATGATTGATAATTCGCACATTTCGAAATGAAATTTAAATTAATCTTTTTAGATGAAGATTCAGATACGAGACTAAACGCTAAGTATGAATCCTGTATAGCAAATCAAATACGTTTTTTGCGTTAGTAAGCGGGCCTCTTCACGGAAATCTTATACCAATTCGTTTCAAATATTTTATTTATTAGCAAAAATACATACATTATTCTTACAGTACTGAATACGATAATGTCAAAAAAAAATATATAAAATACATAATATACACAATATCGCTAATGTGAACTCACTCACGGACATATAAAGATGTCGCTAGAATCGGAGACGGTCTTTGTCAACGGGGATCCGTATTTTTTTTGACATTATCGTTTTGGCTTAGTACTGTAAGGATAATTTGTATTTTTGTAAATAAATATGTATACATTCTAAAACAGAAAAGACATATTGTAAAAGTTTTCCAACTCAACCGGAAACTTGAAAAGCTTTCAATTGCCAACCGCTAGCACGCGGAAAACGTGAGAACAGAGGATATTTTTAAAGGCTTTAACGGGTCTCGTGTGCACGCTTAAAGCTCACGTGCAGTTGTATGCGAGGTTTCCACGTGGAAAGCCTGAAAATTCTGTTTTCCGATAACTAAAATTAGACCCTATTGATGAATATCTGAATTAGTTAATTTGGTACGCTTATGGTACGATATATTTGTAGTAGGTACTTGTTTGTGCTTCAGGTTTGTTCCTTTTTTTCATACAAATAGCTAATTTAGTATTGGGTTATTCATTTTATAAGAACGTCCGTCCGTCCGGTTCGATCGAATTTCGGTTATCACAACCTCACCCTTGCCCTTTTTAAATGAAGGTTAACAAAGTCTAAGCCCTTTTTAATATAAATGTCAGCTTATCCGATGTAAAAGGCTTTTGCCTTTAAGTTTATAATAATTCTGCCCAGTTTGGAGATGAGACTTGTGGGTGTATATTGCGTTACTTTACCGAAATTGCCATCCATAGAATTCTGTGATTTGTATCTATGGTATTTCAGAGGATCGAAATAGTGTTTCTATAGATTAAAAAAAACAGTGGCGCTACATTTAAGGTCTGATCCTCAGATTTGTATATCTGTTTCGAGATCATTTGTTTTCTCTAATAGGCGATCAGCCTTCTGTGACTGACACACGCTGTCGACTTAGAGTCAAAAGCTTGGTTTACTCACGATCATTTACGTCGGCGTACGAGCGAGTGTAAATTGCGCCCATAGACAGAAAGTCCATAGGTGCATAGCTGAACAGGCTCGAACCTACGAGCTCAGGGATGAGAGTCGCACGCTGAAACTACTAGGCCAACACTGCAAATTGTAGTTTTATAAGTAAAAGTCAATTATCCTATAATTAAACTTCAATTTACAATACATACATAAATTCTACGACTTAGTTATTGCCACCGTAGAATGCGGAATTTTCTAGATGATTTTGATACCGGAAAAATAAATTTATTTAAATTTTTTTTACAAATAAAAGTGTGTATTGTCAAACTTAAAGTATACGCCCAAAATAAACAACATTGTTTCAATCCCCTTTGTGTATTTTTCGTATTGTTTTATTCGCGCAACGCTTGACCTGATTTCAAAATCAGTCTTTCTAGTATTTTCTAGCGACACCGATGTGCCAATTAAAATATTTAGTTTCGATTGCAATTTAATTTTAAATAAACCGTCAATAGTTCAGAATAATAAATAGTGGAATGCCTCGGAGGAGGCTTTTACCCGTCCATATATAAATATAAATAATAAATATATAAATACAACATTTTATTTTTATTACTTACTTATAATTTCGTGTGTCGTATACTATGTGTTTGTATTTTTATGGAATAAAATAAAGCTATATTATTACAAAGTATAAACACTGTTAGTTTATTAATAACTTTAGGGTCTGTTTCAAAATGTACGGATAAGTTCTACATAAGTTCCAAATTAGGTATTTATTACTTATTGGTAGGATAAACACTATTGTTGCGTTTCACGACTGTCAGATAGCGCTATTCGTCACATAAAGTCCATCAAAAGTTATGAGTCCGATGAATGTCAAATAGCACAATTTATCTTCCAAATAATTTATGTGTTGCATAGCTATTTGGTACTTTATCCATACATTGTGAAACAGACCCTTAGAGTCCTAAAATTCTTCATATGTCACTGTAATCTTCAACAGTAATTCGGAAATTCATACATTTTGTGAACTATATTAGAGGAATGATGATGATGTACGAACTTTTTAATTTTTACAATATGTATACATTTTCTTACAAAGTGCGCGGTTAATGTTTTTCAAATGTAAAAAATAAAGGCATACATTAGTTTGTTATTTAGAAAAGTGTAAGATTAATTGTTCATTTATTTACCGAACAGCATGAATTCAATTGGTTTGGAAGCTGTTTGTTTACTGTGACCCATTTCGATATATGTTTATACAACAATCGTATTTATATCAAAATAGCTATTACATTAAAAAATCTCCTGCGAAAATTCCTTTGCTGTCATGAAAGCTGGTTGACTAGAGAAATCTTTAAATAGAAGGTAATTCTTATTCGAACTTATTTTAATTGTTATTTTGTGGTACAACCAAAACACTGTTACGCTAATTTTTTTTTTATATGTGCGTTACGGACCTTAAAACAGCGTTTCCCTACCTTTTTTGTGCCATACGTTAGCCAGTCTAAAATTCTTATACCCTAAAAATTTAATTGTTCACTTAGAAATTTAAATTATAGGGTTTATGAAGAAATCGTAAGTAAATTTTCAAAACAAAGAAAAAACTGAAATTCAAATTCCAAATAATTTTAATAGTTTTGTCTTGTCTATTAACATATTATTAAAAAATAAATAACCCAACGGATTTCTACGGACGAAAATATATTTTTGTTCTCTTGCAACAACCGTAATAATTTAGTATTCCTATTATCACGTTGACTTTGTACAGCTCCGAAGTGACGTTTCAATGCCACAACATAATTAGCAAAGTGATCATAAAACCGTTCTAAATATAGCTTCCGAGTTCCGACACTTTCTTGATTAGATGAACCCTACGTGATATTAAAATGGCGTCAGTTATGACGTATACTCCCCACTGGGGCATCATTATGTTTTGAAAATTTACTTACTGTGTTCGTTAACATTTTTTTGTGATTTCTTTCTAAAACCTATCATTTAACTTTCTTAAGCGAACTATTCATTTTTAATATTAAAAATTATGTATGTATTTATCTATGGGGGCTGTTCATGTTCAATTTAATTGATACACATCACGTTAATGTTTAAGAAAACAATTTTTTGTTTATTTAAAAAAAATTGTATAAAGCAGATATATTTAAATGTGTTTGTATTGTAAAATATGTCTAACAGTAATGCCCTTAAAACGGTTTTAACAATGAATTTAAAATTACGATTAATCATTATCAGTCTGTCAAATGCGATTTTGAAGAAATATCGTTTATCGCTATCTATTTTGATGAAAAAGAACGCGCCAACAATCTTATAGACGTACTACGAGGGATCTATTAATTTATACTTAATAAAAGAAAATTTTAAAACTCATTTAAGGATAGGCAGCAAAAGCCTTTTAACTTGAGATTTTATTTTTAATTAAGACACTTCACAATCAGGTTGATTGTGAAGAACCTTAACCTTTTAACAAAACTTAAATTCGTGTACCCTCTAGATTATGTGATGGTATGGCATGGGGTAGGCATCCCATAATACCATTTGTTCCTCCTTTCCGGAGTTTCCGTTTTGGCCAAAACCCACCTCGCTCCGAGATATCCTACTAATTACTCCATACAAATTTATATTTATAATCTCTTGTATGCTATGTTTGCCTGGTCACATTTTTTTTTGTATCAATGTATCAGTGTGCCCAGCGTTGGCAAGCTTTTATAAATAAATTTACTGAATCTCTGCTGTAATACTTAAATAATAAAGAATAAACGTTAGATCATAATGGACAACTGAGTATGGCAACGTGCTTGCTACTAGTATAAACCTTGACCTTTTGGTTATTTTGGGTAGTAAAAATCAGAAGCAATCGCGGTGAAGCTAATAGGGACGGGTGTGGGTCGTATAACCGCTGAAGGCTATGCGTGTTGACGTACTGTTACTAACCTAGGTATAATATGGATTGAACAGCCAAAGATTTGCTTGAAATTTACTAAGACACTAGCTGAGCTGGCAAACGTTTGCTTTGCCATGTATATTATTTCTAGGAAACATTTTTTAGTTCAATAAAAATAACTATCAACAATGAAAAATAGCGGTTGATCGTAGAGGGTTGGAAATTAAGGGTTGTATGTATTTTTGTATGATGTATCATAAAAAAAAGAAAGGGTGCGTGTACTTATGTACGCGCGTAAGAAGTTATACTTCTTTGGCATTATTAAAAATAGTTTTTGATTGAATGCAAATAATTAATTACAATTAAATCATCAAAGACTGGAAAAGGAGTCATTATAGTCAATAAAGTTCATTATTATTCTCTTATATTAAGTGTAACATAAATTCTATTATTATTCGAATGTTGTTTTTAAATTATGTCCAATGTCATAGCATCTTCCGTGGGCAACTTCATACTGATAATTTTGTGTCACGGTGCGCGCGCTTCGTAAAATTTCACTCTCATCAATTTTTCATAACGCGCCTAAAGAAGTATAACTTCAAAAATAAAACCAAAAATAATTGTCGAAAAAATAAAAAATTTGGGTTGGACACCCCTTATTACCCCCTTAGCACTTAGGGGTTAATGAACACTTATTTTTTTCTGATTATGTTTACAGTAAATAAATAATCTAACGACTATATTTTAAGTTTCACTATTATTCAGATATCTATATATATAAAAATGAAACCCGTTTTCCGTTGTCACGACATAACATGAAAACGGATTGACCGATTTGGAAAATTCTTTTTTTATAATATTCTTTGAAGTTCGAGGATGGTTCTTACGGAGAGAAAAATTTAAAAAAATTGAGTGAAAAAGTCTAAAAACAACACTTTTCTATATTCCCATACATAATATTCGTAATAATACTTAAAAGTCAATTTGAACTTTAATACCATACCATAAAGTTCAAGTGTTAGTGGAGGGGTTCCGGGAAGGTAAATTTTTATTTTTTGACATAATGTATATTGTTGTCTTATCAACTTTCTTTTTTTTATCTTAGCTAGACCGGTGTCCCGAATATCAGAATAAGTATTTAAAAAAAATAAAGAATCGACTGTTAGGCGGTACGATGTTCGCCAGGCCAGCTAGTAGTTAATAAAATTAAAAAGTAGACAAAGATGATTTCATAGACGCCTCTGTACAGATGTAAAACAGTTTTTTTTATATCCAATACACAAACTATTTGTTCAGTTTTATGTAAATCGCATTTGACAGCTATTTTTATACTCATTTTAAGTACTCGTAACAATTACTATTGATATGTTAATTAAATATTTTAATAATAAAGAGCCCTGTTGGCCCAGTGGCTACTCTCATTTCGGAGGTCGTAGGTTAGATTCCCGGCTGTGCCCAAAAATCTCTCATTCTATGTGCGCAATTAACATTATCTCGAACGGTGAAGGAAAACATCGTGAGGAAACCGGCTTGCCTTATACCCAAAAAAACCTGCCTATTAGATTGACAAATGATCATAAAACAGATACAGAATTCAGAGGCCCAGACCTACTCACCTCGCTGACCTCACTGATTTCTTTTTTTACTTTAATTGTAGAATTATTCTAGGCGCTAACTATACAGGTGGTTGCGATAATACCAATCAAATACCAATCTGCAAATATACAATAAAATATCGAAGTCTATATTAAATGTCATAATGACCCAGTTTTCCTCGTCCGCACATAATTTACGAGTAAATAAAGAAATGTATTATGTTTATCTCCGTTTTACGAGTCTAAGTGGATCGTGTTTACGTTTTGCGTGATTTAACATCAATGAAGTTGTCACAGATATTGCATCAGAGATTAAAAAATGGGAAATAAAGTAATCATCGTGGTTATTCATCACGAATTGTAGCAATTCACGCTGGGTGACCTGATTGCGTCATGTTACGTAAACGATTCTTTAGATATAGGTGTTTGTAATATTACTTTAACAGTGGTAGGTTTAGCTCGCAGAGCGGTGGTACTGTGGCTGTAATTAAAGTTACACACTTAGCGTAAAGAAATATCACTTCATATCATATAATTATTCCTGACAAGTATCTTATAAAATAAAATAGGGATTAAATAGTGGCAGAGATTATTCTTTCAAACTTTATTTAATTATATCTAATACAAGTAGTTCCAAATCACGGGCGTGCAGCAAACGACAAGAACTGGCGACTCTTATCATGCCAGTTCTTTAGTAATAAGCTTTAGTTTGAGACTTTTTTTAATTACTATTCTTGTTATATGAATATGAAATATATTTTGGTTTAACTAACTCTAAACGTGTTTTTGTTTATCTTAATGAACGAAAATGAATACGATAATATAAATAATTATAAGGTTTATGAAATGATACAGAATATAAAACATGAAAAACAATCCCATTAATAAGACGTCAAAGCAATTCAGATTTGCAATTGCTTCCGAATCCAAAGTTTAACGAACTCTTACAGCAAGGTCCGTGCCGTAGAACAAAGATGGCGAAGTCTGAAATGCATTGTTATTTGTTTATTCCGCAAATTATGTGGCAACTCCATATAAACTGAAACATTTACGAATATTTATATGTACTGTCTTAAACTGTCACGAACAATTTGACAACGTGACAGCTATGATTCGTGATAAACGTTTTTACAGTGAGACCTTGTTTATATTGTCTTAAACCGCTGTACGGATTTTGATTAATTTTGGTCGCTTGATAATAAAACTCAATAGAAGCCTAAGGTAGTTGTTGGATATGCAATTTTAAAAGGCATATATTCATGTACACTGTGCACTTAGAAAGAAAAATACATTAGTGCACAGCCGTGATTCGAACACATAATCTTTGACATTGAGAGGCGCACCCTGAAGCCACTAGACCAGTGTTTTACGAAGTAGGCTCCAGGCCCCACAGGGGAGAAATTCTATTGTTAAGAGAGGCTATTCAAAAATTTAAATAAAAATAAAAATTATTTGTAATTTGAATTTCACTTTTTCATTATAATATGTTCCTAGTAATTTCTTCCTAAAACCTATTGTTTAAGTTTCTAAAGTCAAAAATTCAATAAATTCAATTATATATGATAGTGTCCAGCCCAAATATTTTTTTTGATAAATTTTTCTATTTTTTTTCTATTATGTGGCATTAAAAATACATAAAACCCTACTACATTTTCACCCCTCTACGATCAACCCCTATTTTTAAGTATAGTAGATTTCTTTTTTATTGAACTAAAAAAATGTTTCCTAGAAATAATATTCATGGCAAAACAACGTTTGTCGGGTCAGCTAGTTATATATATAAAATTATGTATGTTGAATATTGGGCTTCAGAATTTTAGAAAGGCTAAGCTAAGTGGCACAAAAAAGCTTGGGAATCACTGTCAGACCAACACTGTTCATCCATACCATCACGGGTATGAAAACATGGAGTAGAGCACTTGACTGCAAAATTGTTGACTGTATTTATAGTGCATTTCGTGATTACCAAACAAACAGTGATATATGCGTTCTCACTAAACCCAGCCGGACATAACATCTTTGTCGTCAAATAACACTCACGTCAACGAATATAAATTACTCGAGATATACGCTAATGCTTTGGAAAAGGTATTGTCATTTAAATTTAGCAAAACCGGTAATATAAATTCTCATTTATGACATTAGAGCTTTTGTGGTACTAGTAAATTCTTGAACAAAGCTCACGCGGTTTCAGGAGAAGGTTACACCGCGACGGGTTTTTTTAACATTATTGTACGTTTTCTATTTAGTTAGTGTAGCTAATTTGTAACATGTGTATAGTGTGATCATTTAAATTTATAATCTTGCTACTCGTAAGAATTCATATTAGTCACTGAACTTCATAACCAAGGGTAATGAAAATAAAATTTATCTAACATTTATAATAGAAACTCTATTTGAGTATATAAAACAATTGCATATACATTTTAATAGAAATAGATGACCATTTCAATTAGTTTTAAGTCCAGGTATAGTTTGAATTATTAATAAAAAAGCCCTATGTAAGGAATTAGTAGTCCATAGAGAGTAAATAAACATATTATAATGAACAGAACCTAATATACCTCGACGATTATCATTAGATCATGGAGAATTATGTATTACTATGAACACTGGTTTACTTAGTTTCATAAATATTAGATCAGATTCAATTGTAACAAATGTTATCCGTTTTAAGAGCTCTCTGAATTACGTCCGACGTTCGACAAATGTCCTCAAACGTAATAAAAGAATATTCGATTACAATCTCCGTTCGTAAGGCTCTTAACGCCTACGTAAACATTAGCACATTATACAGTGATAATTCAAAAATAGAACAAGATTGAAAATTAATTAGTAGAACTTTTAGATTTGGCAAAGAAGCTTGCATAATATTTATTAACTGGCGGACGATTAGAGTATTAGGAAGATTTTCAATAAAACCTATGGAACAGCAGTGCAGACACTAATCTCTGTCGTAGGTACGATATGCAGCGCACCAATCGACATACTGTCTTTGTGCCCAATTAACACTCGCTCGATGTGAAGGAAAACATCGTGAGAAAACCGACATGCCTTAGAACCAAAAAGCGTGTATCAAGGACAGAAGGACCTACTTGCCTATTAGAAAAAACAATCACAAAACTGATACAGAAATCTTAGGCCCAGATCTTAAAGGTTATCCCCCTCTGATTTGGTGTAAATCGTAAGCAAGTACGAAAGTTATAAGTATTTATTAAAGCCCATAACAAATAGTTATATATAATCCTAATGAGACAAGTACAGTGTACCCAATGAAAGATATGCTTTTTAGCAAAATCAGATATTCAATAAAATATAAAAGAAAGTACGATTTCCTATGTATTACACATCTTCAGTATTGTAAATAACATTGACATTTCAGATTGAAAGAATTATATATTATTGTATGATATAATGTATAATTACATATCTACATACTATAAACTAATATATCAAGTTAAGACCTATGTAAATATTCCATTTGAGGGTAATAAGGGTTGAATAAATTCGGAAATTGCTTGACTTGGAAATTTCCACTATCAAGGGTTACTCACCTCTAGATTAGAATTAATATTCTATTCCACCGCCTATGGATTAATATTTCCGAGATTTTGGTTTTATGATTCAGGGCTGTCACTGAGTTCTAAAATATTCTTTAGATTTTCTCGTTCGTATTTAATAAATAATAAAACGTTAAAATCTGTAATTTAACTGTCTGCTGATTGTGTATTTTTAACAATATTCCAATGATGCTACAACCCTTGGCCTTAGATTGCAGCTGTTTAATTGATCTATTTTCTAGGCAAGTAGGTGATAAACCTATATGTCTGAAAAATGCCCGTTTGCCATGATATTTTATTCATACAAGGATATAAGAAAACAATATTGGTCCCAGGAATTCAATTTAGGTTTACTCTAGGCCAAGGAAATTTGCAATATATGTATATATTAGTGACATAACCCTAACCGTTAGGTGTCCCAGGGCATTTTATTGTAAGTACGAGAAATGAGATTGATTAAGGGCGACGAACTCGTCACGTAACTCAAATATCGGAAAGGCTTATTATGTTTTGATCTTGGGTCGTTCACTTTGGGTAGCAATAAATATTTAACGATTAAACATATGTCGTAGCGGTTAGTGTGCTACGAAATCGTAGAGAGTTATTTACTTGTCATGTTTTTGGACATGGGACGGCTGTGAGCTTAATCTTACGTGCTAAAAAAAAGCGAAAAATAATTCGAAATGCTTTAACGAAGCACAAAGGTGGTGTAAACTGAGTCTAATATATTTTAAAGGTACGGATACGGAAAATCCTTTCTCGAATATCTAAATGGGTGCCGATACAAAGATTTTGGAGTTTATTGCCTATTATATCCGCTCTACGCAATTGATTTGAGAATTGGCAGAAAACACACAGAAATAAATATTAAGTTACCTACACTGACTACTACCCTACACAGACTACCTAGACTGTCAAATAGTCTTTGTAGCTATTACAATCAAGGTTTCTCCTCTCTTCATCTTTTAATAAAAAAAATTAATGATTTATGATAAAAATTATAGCTAGTTAAACCTCGCTTTACTAAACTTAAATCTACTACAATGAGTAATTTCGTATTTTTGGTTACAATATCATTTCCGTAGTGGGACCTAAAGTTAGAAGGAAGGAGAGGAAATCAAATTTATGAAATGCCTGAAATGTTAAAGAACATATATAATATTATTCGCGGTTATTACAATATGAGTAACTTTATAAGAGGGTTATTTATATTTTGTTGTGATTAGCATTGCGTCATTGCGTCTTACTAAAACCATATGCTCCAGGTAAACAAAAATATGGCGCAAAACGAGACTTCAATGAAAAAATGCAATAACAAGGAAGGCTTGTGTTACAGCCATTAGGGGCAATTAGGTCTTATAAAAATAACAGGAAGAGCTTGAAAACTTTTGACACGCGTTGACCAAGTTCCGATAATTTAGGAGAGTAATGAATCATATTTATGTTATTTGCATCCGTGAATGATTAATAACGTTTACAGAAAGCGAATATATTTAAAATCAATCGAAAATAATGTTTTTTTTTAATTTTACGTGCATCGCCATATAATATCCCTATACGATTTGTTTTGAAATATTTAGAAGCATATGCTCATCTGCTGCCTTTGTTATTCGTAGTTTACGTAGAACATCCCACTCTATACAAATCTATTTCGAATATACTTGACTAAAGCATGAATAATTTTGAATCAAAATATTCCCAAGAAAATGTTTCTCTAAATATAAGATGGGATTACCCCATAGTGACGAATACAAGTGGATCTCATACGTAATATGATATTAAGAATACTTATCAATTTTAATTTGCAGAACAGTCTCCATACCTCTTCTAGGTCTTAAAAAAATAGTTTGGTACGGTACCTTTACTTTGTAAGGTCTTTAAACAATTATTTTACATAGATATTGTTTAGTAGAATCAGTTGCGATAAAAGTTGCGGAATTTGATAAAAACAAATTTTAATCATCATAAAACCTTTTTCATGACAGAAATAATAAAATTGACCTAACGCTAGTTCCCACACTAGGAAGCCTCTGTGGGTTTATTAGTTATTCCCTGGTACATGGTGCATGTTTAAATCATTTTATTTTAAAAAAAAGTAGTCTTAGTATTACATCTAAACAAACAAAAGTCTATAAGATTGAGTGAGTATGATAATATGTGTGTGCGTATAATAAAGTCTATAATTGAAAGGTTTCTTTAAAATTATTAAATCAACGGTAATGTAACAAGAATTGTTGTGGAATTCATTATTCAACCATTATATAAATACATATAGAAACATATAATTAAAGAATTTGATCAAAACAAATATTTTCGCGATGTTTTGCAAACTTTTTCATGGAAATGGGTGTGGCACTCGAGGAACTGTTTTGTTGGAGAATTACGTCTTGTACGTAAACGTAACAACGTCCAACGCTTTTGGTGTCCGTGTACCATACTTAGAACTAAGTGTGGACTCTGGATCTTAGTTTGCCATCTTTTGTCCTTATCTCTTTCGTGTCTCTAATATGTGACGGAACATTATTTAAAGTAGCTTTCGGTTGTTTATTAACCGTTGATAAAAAAACATTTCATTTAAATATCTCTCTAGCTGTTTCCATAGTCGGCCTATCAGCAGTCAGGCACATCTGAGACCGCGAATCTAGATAGCAGGGGATTGTCAAATCTCATTGCTCCTCAAAAGGGAGAATGTTGGCTTTAACTTAAACTTGAACAAGTCGGATAGCCCATCCCGGGATACCCTCATGCCAGCCTCGGGCTTCAGATCGCACCTGGTCCTTTCAAAAGTCGGACAGTCAACCAGTAATTAAACCACTGTTTGGTCGGGTCGAACGCGGGGCTTGTCTTCAGTTTGAATCTGTGTAAATAGTGTACAAAAGCACTGCGGCATTAGTTACATTAGATTTATAGTTCAAACTGAACCTTACGGTAGGTATTCATCTATGAATCGACACCTGACAAGGAACAAAGTGTGCTCATTATGCAATATTTTTATTTCAGATCTTTTTACGGCTTATTATCACTGTCTGTAAAAATACGCATTTATAATAGAAGACCTACTTCTTATGTCGAGATTTGAGTCTTTATTCGTCGAAGCTTACCGCTCTTCAATATCTCGCGTAAAGCTCAACATGACATAACTCGGCCATGTATTTTGCAATTATCTATTAATATATACCCTCGGTATCTAAAATTATTCATTACAATAATAGATCGGTGTCTACAACCGTTAATTAGGTCCTAACTGACACACTTTGGCTAATAAGATTAACGTGTTATTTACGATGAAAAATCATAACCTCGTTTCGGTGATACCTTGTAAATGATCCAAGGACGTTGTAAAGGACAGGTAGGGTGCGAATGGCCTAAAACATGAATTGGGGACATGAATTTAGGATGACGTGACTAATAATGTTTAGAAGAATTTCTCGAAAAGATGTTCTATCAAATGGTCTATTTGTTTATGGGTGATTGATTGATTTTAAAGCAATGCTTTAAAAATACTATTATGTGAATTTACGCTTCAAAAGTTTGTCTTCTTCATTTAATATAAATTTCTAGCTAATGTCCTTATTGTTTAATCAATCTCAACCAGTTTATAAACTCGCTAACGTAATTTACACACTTTCGTATAGTGTATTTTTTTAAAAAGAAAATCAACTTAAGTTGTGTCTGACATAAATTAAAAACAAAATCGCGTGCTTTATGAAGGTTCGAGGGAACCTACCACATATTTGCTTTGTTTTCCCGTAAAATTTTCAAGGGAAAACTATACTTATATTAGCTACGTGAATAGAGGATCTATTTTGATACTAATTCTGAAAATCTATAAACCTACATACGTTTAGTACGACAACCATGAAGTCGGTTCTTATTTGCAATAATGTGGTTATTTTATGAAGTCTGTTACTAGTCAATAACTACTTAATGCCGAATAGTTATATATATAATAGCCTTTACTACGAAGAATTGAGACGTAGCATTATATTACTACGGAAATATTTATAAAAGTTCACACGCCCATGTGTAAACTGTAGGAGAAAATGGCGGTTTTAGATAAAATTGTGATTGAAATCATTTGCCCTCTATACATATATGATTCAAGATATATGCTCTATTATTTTTTAACACACACATGCACACATGCTATTGAAACCAGCGTCTTAAGCCCCAAATTCGACCTATGTGATGTAGAATTTAGAGCTGTCGCTGAAGACGTATTGAGATCGTACTCTAAAGAAAAAGCATTTTTAATCCTATGTTTAATGCCCTCGTTCGAACTCTTACGTCTCGATTCTTATACAATAAACTCTATAATACACAGTTTTATAACATTCTCCATATGTATTGTGTCGAGTGAAGAGATCGTAAACCTTTGTAGGTTTATTGTGATGCCGTGCCCCGGCGCATCTGTCTTTTGTTCTGAAATTCTGAAGTGTCATAATTTAATTTATCCAAATAATTGTAAGATACTTTTGTCCTTGGTTTCATTATAACATATTAAACGTCTCGTATTCGCACGGCTGGACATTGTATTTTGGAAATTAATATATCCTGTGTCAGGACTCAGAATGTTACAAAGAAATTTTAAATTTATTCAGTTGATTTTGAGTTTGTTTACAGCAAGTCGTTTACAAGCATATACATTTTTACTCTTTATAATATTAGTATAGATAGATGCACTTGGAGCCAAAAGGAAATGCGATTTCTTATTATTATTATTATTTTCCTATTCGCATCAATTGTAGGGATGAAATTGTGTGCCGGCTTTAGCTAGTCGAAAAAGCTCATGTTTAAGCGCCGTGTTGATTCATTGCATTTTTGTTTAATTGTATGTTTTTGATTAAATTTACGACGCGATTCGGGGAAATTGTGTTAATTGTATAATAATTTACGGGTTTTTCGGCTGAATTTGTTATTTCAGAACGAGGAAAATTAAATATTTGCGCTTAACCTAATTAAATAATGCATCATAAAAATATTGTGAACAAAGCCAAGTAACCAAAAGGATCTTGTGAAATTTTGTGGAGTTTTGTCCTTGTCACTCTTATGTCACTTGGCAAACTGAAAAGCGAGACAACACTCTGTAACTATTTGAGGCGTAATGTATCAATATATAGGAACAGTATTCAATATACACAAGACAGGGAAAAGGAGGATATAGTCCTCTTCGTTGTTCAGGAAATATTTTATTATAGCGAGTGATCTGTGGAATGGAACGATTCGACTTCGTATTACAAAAAACTCTTAATTAGCTCACAAATTAGTCTCGAATCTAGAATCAAAACATTTCTTCGAACAAAATTTGCTGAACAAGTGTTCCGGTAAAAATATTTGATCTTTTCGTCGAGACATTAAACATAAAATATTTTATGAAGACATAACGTACATAATAAACATACAATATATATTTATACAATAAAAATTATAAAACATTATTTACATGACAATTTTTTTTATATTTTTTAATTGCATGATTTTAAATACGAAATGTAGTCAAATGAAAAATGATTTGTTACATAATTATTTTCCTTTATTTCAAAGGTGTAAATCCTCATACTAGTTTAACTGTACACTACAACATATAACATATATTTTATAATAAAATAAAAACTGAAAATATTTGAATGAAACATTTATTATATTATTATTTTTTAATTGTAAGATTTTTAATACTATTTAGGATTTAACAATTGTTTATTACATATAATTACATAATTTATTTTAAAGTCAACCCTCATTCCTGATTATTCGTCAATTGCAATTATCCAAACTACTCAAGGTGACCTTGGATGTAAACAAACGCGATTTGACGGTTTTTATTGCAACTTGACCTAAATTTCCCGAGATAATATTACACATGTTACGATTAACCGGTTTTCCGTGGGCGGGCGGTTCGTCGCCCGTTATACCTAGATTATTTTCTTGTAACTCTAATTTCAGATACATTGAGAAATGTTACATCCTTTACGTAGGAATTGTTATTTTAGTTATCTAGCATGAATCGTGTCAAACAAATTAAATAGTCTTTGGTATACGTACTAATATAGTAGAATGAAAATCTTTAATGTTTAGGAGATTTCCAAGATTTAAAACGATTTGTGTGTGGTTTATGTTCCATTCATAGTCAAAGCAGTGTTGGCCTAGTGGCTTCAGCGTGCGACTCTCATCTCTGAGGTCATAGGTTCGATCCCCAGCTGTGAATGAACTTTCTATGTCCGCATATAACACTCGCTCGTGTGGTGAAGGAAAACATTGTGACGGCGCCTGTTGTGTTATTGAGGCTGATCACCTACTTGCCTATTATATTGACAAATGATCATGAAACAGATTCAGAAATCTGATTACGCCACTGATTTATTTTATTTTGTTCCACTCGCTTATTTATTGTTTGCAATATTTTAGTAAGATTAATTTAATCACTTCAAATTATAAAAAAATATGCGTTAAACACATTTTAAATAAGTTTAATATAGGCTTGAGTGGATATAAAATCAATTGGTTTCCACAATACTCTTACAAAAATAAAATATAGTTTTAAAATGCTCGATTGTAGGGCAAGCGTCGACATCCGTTGATGTAACAAATCCAATTATTACGTAAAAATAACATCAAACAACGGTAGTAAATTCTTTACTTTTATCACTGTCTTTGTCATAACTCGTTCAGATTTCTTTTAAAAAGGTAATTTACAGCGTGTTTATCTTTAAAAAAATATGTTAATACGGAAAAGAACGATTCTTGTCATTCCTTGGCATATTTGGACCGACGATATTACGCTTGAGAAGTGTGGAAATAAGTAGCTCTTGCGATTCTGTCGTAGAATTTGGATTTGAGATCATCCGAAACCATTGGCACCTTAAAAGTTGTTATAAATTTAAATTAAAATTCCTTAACGGACATAAATTTAAATTTAATACATATTATACAGATAGGGTGTTTCGCGTTTATATCAATATTTTATAAGTTTTTATTTAGTATTTCGTTTCGTATTATTATATTTCGCATTGAGATATCTTTATTGAGAATGATGATCTAATATTATTTTTATTCTTACAGGTATGTTGGTTTATCTTCTGGGTGTTTACCGGTAAGAGATTTATTTATATATAATATATAAATAAGTAGTAATATTAATTTGAACGCCTTTCGTAGTACATAGGTTGTTTTATGTTGTGTACATTCTTTTACCGAGTTTATTTATTCTAGAATAACAACTAGCATAAAAAACAAACCTCAAACAAACAAATTTACCGTGCACTTTTTAGTAACTAACATAGTATGTTTCGCCAGATTTTGAACGTACGAACTCAGAATTACACAAAAACTAAATTCCTTACAGATATTTGACGTAAAGCTTTGCTAGTTTAAAGTCGAGATTAATTAAAACCATCTTGTTTTCATTGCTGTAATAAATTCGTATCAGTAATATTGCGAATGTCCTTCCACGAAGCGTGATTCCGCAGTAGAAATGCTTTCGTAAACCAAGTTTTGATTGAAGATAATTTTAATTATCTTTGCCAATGATACTTGTTTAACATTTTTGAATATATTACACAAGTTAGTATTCTCGTAATTTTTTTTAACATTCTTTACGAGTGAGTTTTCTCATTGTATGTGAGCTTTAGAAACAATTGAGATAAATTTCTTTCAAATTAGATACAGATCAACATCTTGAACAAATGTCCTTTAATGTGCAGAAGCGATTTTTAGTTATCACTGGAGGGGGGAGAGTGACGTGTCGATCGCGTGATTGGTAAATCAGTTGACGTTTGTGTCCCACGATGCGCAAACTTTCCCTTGTTTTATGCTCAAGAAGTTTGCCGGTATCTGTAGTCTTTTTCGACTAATTTATATAGTTCGAACTAGAACCAGTATCACTTACACTCACTCAATTTCAAATATATGTACAAGCACTTAAAGACATACATACTTTTCATAAAGTAAAAAAACATAAATTTTAGTAAAATTATTCTATAGTGTGAGCTTAGTATTTTTGATAATTTATACATTCTTTGATTTTAGTAGTGAAAAAGTAAATTAATATAATACACTGACTTTTGACGTTTGAATAACAATGTTAATTAAAATTTCAATGTTTTTACATTCGTTTTAAAAAGAAATATAGGCGACTTGGAACACATATAAAACTTCACGGTCGGAAAGATTGATGTTGACGCGTGCGCAGAGGTCACAATGTTGACCTCCAATGATCTATTTGCTGTAGGAAGATTTACACTATCGGGGAAATAACAAAAATTGTTCTAAACATGAAGATATTTAAGAAATGTTTTTAATTTTTTTAAGTTAATACTTCAGTGAGACGATCTATTATTAGGATTTAATAATTGTAAGGACTTTAAAAAATATTTAAAGTAGGTACATAATCTGTTTTAGAATATTTTTTCTGAAAAATGCAGTTTTACATTTAATTTGTCTAGTGAACAGAAACAAAACAAATTTAAAATTGTAATTTACCCTCGAGAAATTTCGTGTGTTTCAATAATAAGATTTATTATCGAATAATAGTAGAAAATGAGTTCGGAACTCAATTTGCGATACTTTTGGTTCTAAAATATATTATCTACCTTTTTATTATTATTTTATTGATAATATGGTAAAAGAACCGCAATATAAAATTTTGAATGTTACAAGCACTTTTAGGCAAACATGACATATACGAAAAGATAATACAAATATTTAACAAAACAATTTAAATTACAAAAACTAAACTCGATTTTAAACTGTGAGGGGAGCAACTATGGATATCCAGACCTAGCTCGTTTATCAGAATCAGAATGATCAATCTGGACATCCGCGACAAATTTTATAGTGAACCATAATAAAACTGTCTATTATAAATTTCCTATTATCGAAACAGTAAATAAATCTCTTATACTTAATCATAGTACTAAACCAAATACTAAAAATAACTGAAATTCATATTTCCTGAGATGAAATAGTGAATAGAAGACATTGAGATATCACCGTGGCTATGTTTATTTACTTTAATTAGTATATAAACTGGAAAGCGTCATTGATCTCAAAAATTATTTACATTAAGGTCTCGCAAGGTGAGTTTTTAAAACTTTTCCTCTCTGGGTGATAAACAAGTTTCGGAATTGCGTTATATTTCTAATAAATCAGTTTAAATTTTGAGAAGTTACTTAAGCATTGATACGATGTTCGTGTATATTTTTTTGTAACCGAGGAGTGAATGTTACTAAGAGATTCAGAGATTCTTACAATCTTGCATCATTACTTCTTCAACCAAAGAAAAGTAACTGTAATGTAAGTAGTCTGACAATGAATACTCTGATTCTTCCCTCCTTCCTTCCTTTTCCTCGTTTGAGTCCTTTATTTCCCTTTAGTATTCCATGTGTCAAGTGAAGTTACTTTGCACATTCAAAACACACCAAAAAGTCAAATCAAACGTAAAGACGGACTTGATTGTAGATATTGAATCAAAATCAAACGAAAGACTTTTATTGTTTCGCCGACATACGAACCCAGGACCTTTCATCAGTCATTAAATACCACGGTGCCATCTCATTCGTCACGTCTATGTAAAATATGTCGTTATGTAGTGTATGTAAAATATTTGTTACCACTGACCATATATCAAACAGTGTGAAAATGTGAAGTTCGACAGGAATGTGATACTGCGTGTACCGTAATCTATTCTAGAAAATCGACGACTCATTGGTCTAGTGGTTAGTACCCCTGACTGCGAATCCATGGGTCCCGGGTTCGATCCCCGGCTGAGACGAACATCGATGTGATGAGCCTTTGGTGTTGGGTGTTTGAAAATATGTATTTATATGTCTATCTATCTATAATATGTATGTATATCCGTTGCCTAGTATCCATAACATAAGCTTCACCAGCTTAGCATGGGACTAGGTCAATTGGTGTGAATTATCTTTTAAAAAAAAATATAAAGTGTCCAGGATTAAGATCTGTTTGTGACTATGGAGACTTTATCATTAATTGTCGATTAAAAATATATATTTAAATTGGTATCACGATCATGCTATCCTATGCTTTGATATTTAAGTAATAACGGCACTTACTTACTCTTAAACAGTTATTTAAGAGTTTATAAGTAAGCGTAATAAACGAATTAAAACACCCGAAGAAAGTTTTAATAAATAAATTATAATTGCGTTAAATTATCAGTAATAAATTTGATTAAACGGTATTATATTATAAAGCTCAAGCGTTTTATTATCTCAAGAACTATATATGAAAAATATACGAGGAAGCTATATAACATGACGATACCGAATTACCGCGAAAAACCGCAACGATCAGTTAGAAGTATCGTAACATTTCCTTCAGTTCAGGAATTCGCGTATAAAATTATTATATCGTATTTAACCACTTGAAATAGTGGAGGCTTCTCTTAGTTTCATAACTTTAATCAGATCGTATTAATTAGTGCGAATCGTTGTTTAGTGTACACCGCAAACACAATACTTTTATATTACGCAGCAACAAAATACATTGTTTCAATGTAAATCTAAGACTGTTTCCATTATTTGTTTTTTGGATTGGATAAGTTAAATTTCTGCGTCTGTTTATTGGTTTCTTTATCGACAAATAGCCACTTGTTACCAGTAGATGCACAGTTGGCGTTAGAACGCACTTTACTTGAGAATTACACCCAAATTAGCTTGCTTGTTTGTTGCTTTTTGGGCTGTGTCGTTTAGCTATCATGAATTGTTTATCTGTTTAATTATTCAAAACACAACATAAAATCATTATTCCCTCTTCAATGTAATAAAATGCTTGTAATTTTATTATTCAACTGTCCCTGTGGAATATACCGTCTTAATCTGCTACTTTTTTTGGTCTAGTTAATAGGCTATCTCGCTCTTACAACTTAATTACTGACATTGATTAAAATATTGATATATTTTACAACTTCTAACTTTCCGTAACTTTGATTATAATGCTCTTATTGAGATTTAAGTTTTTATTTAGTTAATTACTTTTTTAGTTATTTTTTTTTTGTTGTTGCTTATATTCCAATAGAATTTAAATGTATGTGTGTAAAAATTTTAATGACAAATATATTTGTATAATTTTATGCATACACGTTGTTTTAGAACTTATAAATAAATGTTTTGGATAAAGTACTGCGTGTGCGGTGTACCGACATGAATGCAACGTGGATAATTAAAAGTTGAAAAACTGCGGGTTTGATTTGTAAGGCCGAGGTAGGGCAAGGTTTATAACCGGAAAAGTGGTACCGTATTAAAAACCTTCGTTGAGCGTTGCAACTTCAGCGTTAATGCGTTAGTTTTACTGCACACGGGTACATGAAAAGTTTTTAAATTTTGTTTTTATTCAGTATTAGTTGTTATTAATAAATTATATAAATGAAAACTTATTTATACGTTATAAAGATTTGTATATTTCTAACTAAAAAGTAATAAACCACTCAATTCCCCGGGTTATAGACATTTATTTATTACAAATGCCCAGCAATATGACACCTAGAGCGGTCGCTAATTTTTATTATAGCTGTTTTGTACCGAAGTAAATAAGTGTTACATAAACACATACAAACTATATAAAAAAATATATCGAATGGGATAATTGTCTCAGTTTGAAATCATATTTTTTTAATGTGAATATAGTAGTAATAATTTGTAGTTACTATAAACTTAATTCGTACAATTCGATTTCTTAATATATGTATTAAGATATCCATATAACAATTGACTGTTGTCTTAACGAAACTTTTAAAAGATTGTTTGATTTAATTGATGTTACCAAAAATCCTTGTACGTGATATTTTAATTACAACTTGTTAATATTAAGACTATTATTAAATTTTGTAACATAATAGCTTCATTACTGACCTCTTCTTCTTACAAAAGGTTCTATTAACCATGTAGACCAGTGCCGATAATTTTTGAAACCAAAAAAAATTACAGTAGGATGAAACCCATTAGAAAAGCAGGGGAATATGATCAAAATGAAAGGAAAAATAAATTACGGTCGATCTGAGGTCGGGAAGGGGTAGGGGGGTTAGTTATATTAGTTATATTTTTAATCAAATAAATTACAGTATATTTGGGACATAATAAGGTAAGTTTTCACCAAATTTCGTTAAAAAAAAATATTTTTATAAAAGATAAAAATAAAAAACCAAAAACTTGGTTTTTTGAATTTTTCACATAAATTTTGAGGTTATGTGAAAAATGTGTGAATACAAAAGTTTTAGATCTTTTTATTACCTCCAACTTTGCCATTTAACTTTCTTCGATAGGACTTGTAGTTTTGCCGGAAATCGAGATAAACCGTTTTTTACCCTTAAAACTCCCCCCCCACCTCTTCCCGACCTCAGATCGACCGTAATTTATTTTTCCTTTCATTTTGATCATATTCCCCTGCTTTTCTAATGGGTTTCATCCTACTGTAATTTTTTTCACTTTTTATTTATTTTAAAGGCTATCTGCACTGGTCTAATGACCTATACATCACTCAGGTAGAGGATTTTTTTTTAAAAGTATGTATTAAGTAAGATATGAGTGAGCAGTGTTGGCCTAGTGGCTTCAGCGTGCGACTCTCATCCTTGAGTTCGTAGGTTCGATCCCCGGCTGTGCGTGCGACCAGCTTGCCTTAGACCCAACAAGTCAGACACTGAAGGCTGATCACCTACTTGCCTATTAGATTAACAAATGATCATGAAACAGATACAAAAATCTGAGGCCCAGACCTAAAAACGTTGTAGCGCCATTGAATTATTTATTTATTAAGTAAGATATATTATTAAGATTTTAGTTTACTAATGTATTAGTTTTACTACCTTCTCGTTTGAACAGAAAAATATGAAGAAAGTTTTCTACTTTTTTTAATAAGCTATAATTTCAAATTAAGAAGAACAATCTAATTGCATAACTCTATAATATAACGTAATTATTATATTTCGTTACGTAAGTTTTTGTCCACCGAACCATAATGACAATTAGCCTAAACATATCTTTTGTTTTCTCTTAAAACAAAAGTCATACGGTAGTCTATACCTTATATGAAAGACAAAAATTCGCATGGCCTACGTCATACGCCCAAAGCACATTGGGCGGGCGAACTTTCCCGGCATTCGGAAAATCCACCAGACCTCATTCGCGCTCTTACCGGCGAGGAGAACGCACGCGTCTCGCGTTAGTTACCGCGTTTGAGTGATATGAACTAAGGTGGATAGTGGTGTCAGTGATAATGACATTGGATAGACTTGAGAGCTTTGGTAAAATCCAACCGGCTGCTTCTGTATCCTGTTTGTCGCAGTGCCAAAACATTTTCGGAAAGAGGCTTAAGCGCTGGGGCTCCACGGGTTCGTGGGTAAGGATTTCATAGTTCTAAAGATATATATATAACTTAATTAAAGTAACAGAGTGAATAAGATTAACAAAGTGTAGTGATATTCTTAGGAATTAAATTAATAAATTAATATTCAATATTTGACTGGTACAAATAACATTTAATACTCTTATGGTTTGCGGTCGTACCATTAGCAACTACTTACAAGATAACAAAATGAGCAATTACAATTTTATGGGCGCCATAAAATTTAAAAACCATTATAAATTACAATCATCAAGACTTCGCGCGATTATCGTTCATAGATTCATATTTCAGTCAAACAAAAACTATTTAATTTTAAATATCAATCAAGATACTAACTTTAACATATTTTATTTGTGATTACTATTGTTTTCTTGTGAATTAGATACACACAGAGTTGTAATTTAGATTATTTAAATGTTTAATCATTATTGTGTAATAAAATCTGTATAGAAACGGGTAAAACCAGTTAAATTTTATGTTTTTTTTTTCAAGTTTATAATATTAATATCCATATTGAATCCAATGCCTCTGAGTCCAAGTCGAATAAATTGCACTTACCTTGTGCAATTTATTCCCAAGTACATCCAATTAACAACCACATTAAAACATCTCAATTTAGTAAATCTTGAAGACACTAACAATTAATTCATTCGGTAAATGGCTCTATAAATTCAAACTAAGAAATTTTCTCGATCCTCGTCGTGGTTATAAAACTTGATATTTTGCATATTTGATTTCATTATTAGGAAATACGAATAAAAATATTAATAAGGATAATTTATTATTAAAAATTGTAATAAATACAAAATAAAGTTCTTTAAAAAATATTATATTTGCAAGACATAATAGTGTATCCAAAACATTTGGCAAGTAGGTGATGCGCCTTCTGTTCCTTTCGATAAAATAATATTTAAATAAATTAAAGAATACGTTCTATATATTACATAATACAACCGCATTAAATGCTCATTATAAGCCGTTTCAATTTTAATTTATTATATAAGATTATTTCTTAATATTGTGATTTCAACTGAATTATTTTACCTTTTTACGTCGTAGTAATCTTGGTATATCTCTGGGTGAAGCATAGCGTAACTGGTGCATTTTAAAATATACTATTTAATAAGCCTTGTATTATTATTAAACTGAAAGTGTGAATAATTATTGCAAATTGTTAAATATTAATGAATATCGTCTTCACACTCTACTAAGTTTTTAAGCTTCTAAATCTAAGCTTCTTGGGTCTGGACTAAAAAAGCTTTTGAATTTAGTGAACGTTAACGAAAAAAAACCTCAAAAAGTGTTAAGTAAAGATAAACAGCAAAGAACAAATTAGCAGTATATCGAGACAATTTTTATTCGACTTTCATAATACAGTTCAAAAATATATTTATGAGTATAGGTAAAACTAGATTTATGTTAAATTTTTTCGACATAGCTTTTATATCAATGTGATCAAAATAAACGCGGAGCTTCAACTATAAAAACAACACATAAATAACTATTTTTATTTTGATGATAAAATTAGAATGCTTATATCGTCTTTATGTAAATGGAAGTGGAATTTTATGGCCTAAGTCCTTTGAAAACTAAAAATGGAATAGTTGTTTTTGTTTGACGGAGATTTGTATCTAAACTTGATTCAAAATAGGTTTTTTAATCGGTAGTTATAACAATGATTAGTGTATGTTATCGCAACAAAGTCATATTGGCAATCACTCAATGGGAAATTTTCGATCAAAGTCTAATTACAAAACCAATACACAAATCCCGATAAAAAAGTATACTTTTACATAATGAAGTCACAAAAGTTCTAGGGGGAGATGGGGTGGCGCGTGATTCCCTCGTGCTTATCGCGTGACGTGACGTCAGTCTCCTACAAACCTATGAACGCCTGGTACTTTGTTTCCTTGAAGGCTGTCTTGAATGACATTTGAAACAACTATGTTACGCAATATTTTATGCCCGTGACTTCTGCATAACAAATAGGTTTCGTTCTCATCCAATACCTTTGAGAGAATATCCAAAATCGATATCAGTTTGGGTTAAATTAAATTAAAAAAACTTCAATAATATTCAAATAAAATGCATAGAATATAGAGTAGCAATCATTCTGAAAGCTTTAAATAAAACGATTACCATAAACAATTTATACCACAGACAAAACACGATCGCACTATTTATGGCAACATTTAGACTGGCCTGGGGTGTTAATGTAAAAATAATAAACAAGTTTGTCGGGGGTAACGTTCCTAGGTTCGACCGAGTCTGTGTCAGGACCTTGCTCGAAGGAACAGGTCTTTAGCAACTGGTTCTAGCGCATTCAAACGCCCGCCGGCTTCGTGTAATTTGACTAAACTATTCCGTTTATATAGACAACGAACCAGTGTTTAATTTACCCCAGTTCTAGGTAGACCTCCACATAGAATTTTGCTAAAATACCAATGATTACAAACTAGCAAATTTTTGTCTCTATGGTTCAGATAGGTTATATATTTTATTGTACGTCTATTAGGCTAATTCAAAGCATAATAACAAACGTGAAAGTGATATGCATGTTATAAACACGGCACTAATTTTAGCAATGTATAAATAGCTTTACACCCACAACATTTCAAAGAGTTATACATGATTTTATTTGTATAATTAGTCAAAGAATGTTATATTTTGTTACTAAATTTTATATTGTTTTTCACCTTACGAATATTTTATTTCGTTTAACATATACATATATAACAATCAAAACATATACGATAAATAAAAGGAAATACAATTACTATCTTTTTGTGTTTAAATTTTAACCAGTTAGAGAGCAGCGTTGGACCAGTGGTTAATTAAGGGAGTTTGCCCTAAAGTGCGTTCTAATATAACCCGATTTTTGCGTATATGTGAGCTCACACTTAGTGATACGTTGAAACATCCTGAAGAGACAGATATTTCTTAGACACATAAATCGTGGCTCCCGTACTTGCCCGTAAAAAATATGTTATATTTACTATATTAAATACATTTATTTTGTTATAACATTTTGTATATAAACGAATCTTCTTGCCCGCTCTACGCCCTTGACTTGCGAACTGGTAGTAAATGTAAATTTACAATTAGGTAATTTAACTTCTTTTTTGACGTTCATAGGTGTACTTGTTTACCAATATGAATAAAGATATTTTGAGTTTGAGTTTGAGTTAGAATACAGTCAAAACCGTCTACAACGACATCGTTCAGAACAACTTACCGGTTATATTGACCAAAATCAAAGGTCCCGGCGGGTAAAAGTATCGGTTACTTAATTAATGTCATCGGCTGTTACGACTATCGGTTTTTACGACCAAATATGAGTAGTCCCTTCAATGTCGCTGTAATAGATTTTGACTGTATATTATGTCCATGACATCCTATAATATTTATTTATATCATCATGCCTACACGGGGCATACAAGGGGTACACAGAGACCACGGACCACTAGGTACAGTCCTGGCGTACCTCTCTCGCTTCCTCATGACATTCAACATGCCTGGTCGTCTGTTATGGGTATTTTTAATTTGTTCCTTCTCTGGTAACTCCTGGATTCCGATCTACCCAACCGGACTTCACCATCCACGGTTGTCTTATATATACCGCTTCTTATTCATCCGTTCTAGATGGCCAAACCACCTAAGCATTCCTATAATATATGTATGTTAATGCTAATGTTCTATATACATGGGCACACGACTGTACATTGGTTATGTTGTGGGAAAAGAGGTTTTGTTTAAACAAAATGTATGACTAATAAATTTTTTCTTATTTGATACCGGATAGAGGTAATTTATTAAATATAAAAGTAATTACTTTGAAATCAAGTTGTTGTTTCGCCAACTAAAGTTAATTGCTTCAATTGTTGGAAATTCGTGATTTCTAAATTATTTCATAAATTTGTTATAAATTTCAAATTTAATTAGAAATTATATTTGAAAATTGTTTTTGTAAGTAAATATAAATGACTGTGACCTCTATAATGAGTCGAGCATTTTTCGCGCACCACCTGCACTATGTGGAACCATATACCCATGGAAGTATTTCCGAAATTTTTCAAGAAAAGAGCGTATCAATTCTACTTACCAAAGTATCCATGGACGGTATCACTTCAAAAAGCTTCCCGCCCGTTTGCTCTATAAAGAAACATAATTTTATGAAAAATTTGACATCTAAATAACAGAAAATAGATTGTGTTTTAAGATGTATTGTTTACTTCCTATGGGCTGGCTTTCTTCAAAAATACTGACTTAAAACTAATTGCCGTGAAGATATCGCTTAAAATGAGCCTCTTAATTTTATTTTCCATTTTGTAACTCCAAATAAGTGTCCAATATTAATATCAGCAGTCATGGTCATTTTATGATAAACATATTAAATACTAAATTGTTAAAATATTCACCCTTGGCTCGTAATAAGATATTGTAATTTCTGTGTGGATGTGATCTGAAATTCGCATGCAATCTGCCAATGGCTCGAATTTGCATAATCGTCGTGGCTATAAACGTTTTCTCAATTACAAGCAATTTTCAGACCTCGCCAATCTGGGCTTGGAAGACAAAATCAAGATTAAAAGGTTTTGATGTAGAAAATAGTTAAATCGTTTGTTTGTTAATGTACGTAGTATTATTTAGCTATTTTAATAACATGCTAATTTTATCATAGGAGTAAATAGATATATTGTTTCAATTATAAAAGTTATGTCAATATAAAGTTCGATAGGAATAGTAATAGTTTTAATTGTTGTTATATTTTTTTAAATTTTTGGGTCCAATCGGTTCACTGTCGAGCAAGTATAATCTCTATATTATATACTTGTATAAAATTCTCGTGTCACAATGTTCGTTCCCATACTCCTCCAAAATGGTTCTTATGAATTTTTTTATGCATATTCAGTAAGTCTGAGAATCAGCTACTATCTATATTTCAAACCGCTAAATGATAAGGGTGGTTTTTAAATTTTTATCTTTATTTTTGATCTTTATTTTTTGTTTTATGATACAGCATACAAAAATACATACAACCCTTAATTTTCATCTACCCTCTACGATCAACCCCTATTTTTATTATAGTAGATGAAAAAAATGTTTCCTAGAAAAAATATACATGGCAAAACGACGTTTGCGGGGTCAGCTAGTACCTATATAGAAACAAAAGTCCATTGGGGCTCTGCCGTGATTCGAACTCTCATCCTCAGGGTAAGATGTCGCTTAGTTACCAACACTTAGCGATTAACATTTTGTAACGTGTAAAACAATTCAGCCAGTATTCTTAACATAGAAACCCCATTTTTACGCGATACAAGAATGCGAAGATAAGAGCCCAAATACTAATGATATGTAATGGTATTCAAATCGTTCCGCCCGTTGGCTTTGAGATCTTTGATAAGGGACAAAGGGACACCTGTGAAAAATTATAAACTTAATTTAAATTGAGGAAGCTTATTTTAGATTCGTGTTTATAATTTTGATATAATTAAATTGAAGGTTCATATGTATTCTTTGTATAATTTTAACAATTTCGAACACGCAATCTCTAAAACATGACGAATGGAATTTTAAGATCACGAATTTTCAAGTGTATATGTTATCATGTTTGATTTTGGTAAACGGGAAAAATATATTTTCATTTCTTTGTAACGGAACTTCATTGCTTTGTATTTTCTTACGCTGTTTATTGTTACATACACGTTATATTGCAACAAAATCCAAAGACAGAACTTTGGTTTTTACTATTTGTGCACATAATAGAATGGGAAATTTTTATTAATGTATAAAAAAAAATACTTTATTTGCAAGAATATGCTACAAGAATATTATGGTGGTACAATCTAAACGCATATTCTGGCATAGATAATGACGTGCAAATTTGTCTTAAAAGGTAGAATTTTACATAGCAATTGCATATAACATTACTTTAGCAATCATATCATCATAGTCAATTCTTATATTAGATTTGTTATCACTACAACATCACATTATTAAAATATATTACATTATCAAATTTATTTTATACTTAATTTTTTTAAATCACAATATTATATATCAAACGATATGTGTAGCTGTAAAATCAATATATTCTTCGATATACAGTTTTTATCTTTTTATTACGTTATTAATATTTAGCTTCCTTTATTATTAGTGAGCAGTGTTGGCCTAGTGGCTGCAGGTTGCAGCGGCGTCCAAAAAAATGGCGGCGTGTGTGGAGGCTCATCACCTACTTGCCTATTAGATTGATAAATGATTATTAATCAGATACAGAAACTAAGGCCCAGACCTAAAAAGTTATTATTATAATCTTGTCTATCTAATGAATATTAGTTCAGTGGAATGTTGATGCGCAAGAATCATCCGATATCGAGTTGATTTCCATGTTTTGCGGTTTCCTCGGTCGGGCGGCGCGGGCGCAGGAATACTCGCGCGGTTACACAACGGCACTTAGTGCGATTATCACGGCCCAATAGTCGCACGTGTGTCGCAAATGTATTCGCGTGCCGAATAATTCGCTGTCAAGATGAAGCATGATCGCTACTGTAGAGCTGTATTGTTGGATGGAAAATATGTTATTGTGTGTGTCTTTTTAACATATGTTTCTATACTATAATTAATAAGGCGAACGAGCTCACTGGACAAGCATAACATTATCATAATGTTCGGTAGTGGGCTGATCAATTTAAGAAAAAGCATTGTTAAGTTTATACAAGCTTATCTGATAAACTGCTGTTTTTCTTAACAATAAGTAAAAAATACCATCCGTATCACCTCGACGTCCGTCGTTCCACAACTGAACGTTTCTTAAGACAATTTCCGCATCACCATGTGGACCAGCTGCCTGCTTAGGGTCCTTCAAGAAAACCGTACCATTTCTTAAATGTCCGGCAACGCACTTGCGGGTTTCCTGGCAATGTGAGCCTGCCCGTTTGCTTCTTGTTATATAAAAACAAAGTAAAATTAAAAGCTGGAAGAGTTTATTTATTGTATTTTGTTTACCTGGTCATATATTTTAGAAAAGATACTATGGGACATTATTCTGTAGAAATAGCATTATAACTTTAATAAATAAATAAATGTATATTTATAAGATATCGCTCCTATATAAATTTAGTATCCTCATTTGGGTGAAAACAATTTAATTTGCAATAGATACTTCCTTCGATAATAGTTTTGTTATAAGACATTGCAATGTTAATATCCTTTTTAGCTTAAATATTAATTCAGATTTATTATTCTGATCCTTTTCCCACCTTTCCTCATTAATTCTATTTAATATTCATAAAGGTCATTCACTCGTTGCAAAGTTTCTATAGAGCTTTGAATAATCACAACAATTTCAGCTTTACAGGGATTTTATAAAGATTTATCTCTTAGCTAATTTAGCGGTGAACGCTCCTAAAACATTTATATGAATACAATAACTCACATTAGAGGGCAAACGGTGGCCATTTATTATTATCTGAACTTGCCCTAAGCAGAACGTATATTTTAGCTAAAATAAATCAGAGGCGCTACAACCTTTTTAGGTCCGTGCCTCAGATTTCTCTATCTGTATATCTATACATCTAATAGGCAAGTAGTTGATGATCCTCCTGTGCCTGACACACGCCGTCGACTTTTTGGGTCTAAGACATGTCGGTTTCCTCACGCTGTTTTCCTTCACCGTTCGAGCGAATGTTAAATGCGCACATAGAAAGAAAATCCATTAGTGCACTGCCGGGGATCGAACCTACGACCTCAGGTATGAGAGTGGCACGCTGAAGCCACTAGGCCAACACTGCTCTTTTTATTAAAATATTTTATCTAAAGTCGATTTAAAACTTTTAGAGAAATCCGCAAATATATAATACAAGTTCTCTTCAGTAAATAAAGTTGTTAAAGATAAAGCTAAAGATATATATTTATTATAAAAATGCGTAAACAACTCAGCAGCTTGCTCATCATAACATACATATGTTTGTCATCTGCGTCTAAAAAGATCAAGTTTATCACTCGTTGAATATTAAATTTAAATATCGTGGTCAATAAACTGATTCATAACAAAAGATAATGTTAATGATAATGATAAATACGCAAAACAATACAATAACACTAATTTCTTCTATCATTACAGTAAATTTAAATTGAAAGTACATAGTGAAACGCTTATGACTTTAGGTAACATAGATCTTTAAAGTCTATTGAATAAAATGTATTACGTATATACATTTTATTCAATAGATAGGAACAAGGAAGGTATATAACAGTCTCTATATAGAATAAAAGTCGCACGTATATTATATAACATATAGTATTTAATAGCTATTGGCAAAACAATGATGGCACAAGGCATAGGTTGGAATGAAAGGTCGGGATTTCGGCCTTGCATACCCTACCGAGGTCACGTCTATTCGAGGTATACATGAGATGACAGCTGATAGGATCCTGTCATGTAGGCTTTTTTACGAGTCGGTCGTTCTTGGTTGATCGAGGATCATAAATTATAGAACTTTTTTACGCTTTTTTAACTGTATCATGACTATGCAGATTCTTGTTTTATATTCATGGTAGGATGATGGCCTAGCGGTTCAGTGCGCGACTTTCATCCCTAAGGTCGTCGGTACGAGTCCCGGCTGTGCACAACGTAACTTTCTATATGCGCCTCGACATAGCATTATAACAAAGGGAAACTCGCATTGATAGAATGCTTATAGTAGTACAAATCGTCATAGTCGTAGAATAGTGACGGATCTGACAAATAGTAAACTTTTCAGGGCAGCCATTTCAAAATAATATAATCATTAATCATGTTAGTTTTTGTCATAACTATTTTAATTCATTTTCTGTTATTACGAAAATTGGCATACAAGCAAACAAAAGGGTTTCTTTTGAAACAAAATAAAAATAATGACATTAAATTAAACAGTTTTCTAGAAAAATCACATGTTTCTATCAAATCCGTTACTTTACCGACATTAATTTGAAATTTAAAACAAATGGAATTTTATTGTAGCCGTAATATTTAGTCAATTTAGTATCCAAATACAATAAAAAGTGGATTTTGGTTTTTTTTCAAATCCGGCATTGTTCTACGATCGTAACGAAATGTGATAGTGAGTCTACAGACTCATAATGTCAAAACGGACTATTTCGAGATATCGATTGAGAATTGAAAATTAGCATTATCGAAAAGTTTGTGCAAGATAATGGACATTCCTAAGATAAAAACAAAACACTGTAAACAAAAGAGAGTTAAAATGGTTCCACAAAAATGATTCATCGCTGTTGTGCGACATGGATTTTTTTTGTCATCGAACCATTCGATTTCAAGAACGTCAACAATGTGATTACCGAACATAGTGTTGCCTTGTGCGGTCGCAATTCTTTTATTAATTATCGTGGCCAATTGAGTTGAGGATGTGACGCCATGCCGGTGCCTGCGCGTGCGCCGCCTTCCAATTGCACTCGCTATTCATCCTTGAAGAGGTGTGATTCGAATCGTTTTATTGGTTTACGCATTGATTGATTCCTTATGACTTTTGTGCATGATTTATTGTATGAAAACATAATTATTTCCTGGATTCAATTGAATCACAACTCCGATACAAAGCAATGCTTTGTGTATTTAAAAATGTTTTTCAAAAGCTGTAGTAAATAAAATCCTTAAAGAAATATTTAATTTGATTGAAAAAAAAAACCATAGCCGCTACAACCTTGTTAGAAATCTGAGGAAGATTTCTGTATCTGTTTCATGATCATTTGTCAATCTAATAGTAGATCAGCCTCCTGTGCCTGACACGCCGTCGACTTTTTGGGTCCAAGGCAAGTCAATTTCTTAACGATGTTTTCCTTCACCGTTCGAGCGAATGTTAAATGCACATAGACAGAAAGTCCATTGGTGCACAGCCGGGGATCGAACCTACGACCTCAGGGATGAGAGTCGCACGCTAAAGCCACTAGACCAACACTGCTCTGATTGAAAGCCATACTAAATATAGTATGGCCTGATATTAAAACATATATTTCATAACTTGAAAATAATCCAATTTGTATTCTCGGTGTAATAGTGCCACGCAACAGGACAAGTGATGAATTGCAAATCACAACACAGCTGTCTCTTTTGTCAGTATCAGACTCTTATGCGGCCTATGATTTATTACATTCTGAATATATATTAATAATAAAATAATCCTAAAAACAAAAACAAACTTTATTAGACTTTTTTTTAACATTGACGTAACGGTTTAAATCTTAGAAGAGTTGTTTGGTTGACACATTTCGATAGTAACTGGCGGTGGTCAAGAAAAGATTATTTTTGTCTTTATTAAATTCGTTTGGAACAAAATAAGGCATTGCGAGGAGGCTTTTACTCAATATGGTGTCCGAATAAGAACTTAAATGAAAAAAATATTTTTTTTATAAATTGTCTCTGCCAAAGACATTTAACAGTACGATCCACCCTAATTTAAGACTGATAGGTAATTTAAGTCTAACCTAATTTACTTAAAAGAATATTTAACTTAAGAAAGTGTCCAATAACACTACATACAGTCTCTATTAAGGTGAATACAGTCGTGTGTTCTATTTTTTTATGTAAAATTTGGAATGGGAATTTGGATACTAAATACTTTAATTATAAGTTAGTAAAATCTTTAAAAAAGTTAATAAATTAAGGTAAAACACTCCTTTTACTAAGCCTAAAAACTAACCTTTTCCTCTTTAGCCTTATATAAAATATTACTATATGTAATATGTATTTTTACACTTCTTGCCTACCTTATCTAATTTAATACATTTTATTTTCTTTTCTCACAGTGGTTGCCTGGAAGAGATCGCTCGAAAGCGATAAGGCCGCCAGTTGCCCTCCTTTACATTTAATTATGTTAAATTTTTATATTGTAATGCAACGAAGTGTAAATAAATAAAATACCTTCTTTCATAATATCGTTGATCGACATTTTAAATTGTAAATAGTTGATTTACGAGACGTACACATAAATCACTTGTTTCTGTCCGTTTGCGACGCTAATATATTCTGTGCAGAGGCGTGCGAGTTATGTAGATTGTGGATCAGCATCTTTGAAAAGGCTTTAAAGCTAAATTATGGTTAGGCCCTCGAGTCTTTAATAATTGAATGTGTAAATCTTACGAGTTCTATGTTAATGTGCGATTGTTAAATGCATTGTGACACGATATTTTTGTATTACCAAATCATTGGGTTGATATTTTGTTACGAATGGAGATTCCGTACTTTATTCAAAAGATATTATTAAAAAAAATAACGCTTTAGTTCAATATTTCTAACTACTTAATTTGAAATTGTCCCCTTCCACTTACTTACTGATTGCAAATATGTATATTTTTTTCGAAATTTAGCACATTTATATTCGTTGTTTTTTAAATAGCATGTTTATAGTTAGAATTCTGTATTAAATGTGCTGTTTTTACCTATTAAACCTTTTTTAAAATCTAAAATAAAAACTACAACTTTTTGACGGACATAAACGCGAAGTAATTGAATGTGTGTACATAACATATTATAAAAATAATTGAATTATTATGTTAAAGAGTATACGCTTCTCCCAAACGCCGACAACGCATCCAATAAAATAGATACGTACTTTGTGACTGCTCTTTTTAATAGTTAGTAGTTTCCCATTTAGTATCAAAATTGGAAATACTTGTTATACTATAGTATTATTGTTGTAATTCGACCTTATGAATCCTTAAATTTTAAATTGAATTAAAGTAATAAATTCGCTTTTAAATGCGTTTAGTTTTATTTATATTTATGTAAATTTTCAACTATATTTATGCCTATATATATTAGCATTGTTTAGAATCTAACCAAATTAATGAATTTTATAACCTTGTGTAAATATAATATAAATAGCAGCTATGTTGTGATGAAATATGATTACACCGCTAGATATACAACCTCAAAAGTAGGTGAAGCGAAAAATGATGGTAATTCATGCGTGATTTTTATATTTTATGCAATGATTCTAGAATTGCAATTATCGCAATTAAAACATTACATTTTCTAACTGCTATTGCTTTCTATAGACTTTTTATTCTTCTAATTTCCGAAATGAACTTGAACTGTAGGAAAACTTTAATAAATAAAGTATTGATTACCGAAGACTAACTAACAAGCATGAAACATAATAATTAGTACAGTGTACTGTACACTGCCCAAATTAGCACCAACAGCGTGCTATTCTAAACTCTGAGTACGTTCGACTCCACTGTAATTACACTAATTGATCTTTTATTACGTAAACTAATAAAAATGGAGTCAGTACTTCTTCCTACGGTGAAGAAAAACAATTGAAGGGACACAATAGAACATCACCAAATATTATTAAGGAAACAAATGTAGAAACGTGGCTGCCCCATGCCTCATTGAGTCAATATACATATTCCCAAACATTTTAAATGTTCAACCAATTTGGCTAAAGTAAAATACAATAAACGGCAAGGTGAAAGATATCCCACAGAATTTATTTTCTTAAGACTAAAATAAAAGTTTACCTACTGTTCAAATCTAGATTAGTTCTGCGTTGCATCGTCTTACGTCAAACATTATTTCTTAGATTTAAAATTAAACACTATGGATTGCATCTGTCGATAAATCATTAATTATAGTTTTCATCTAATATATAAAATTCTCGTGTCGCGGTGTTTGTGGTTAAACTTCTCCGAAACGGCTCGACCGATTCTCATGAAATTTTGTGTGCATATTGGGTATGTCTGAGAATCGGACATCTATTTTTCATCCCCCTTAATTTTTTTTTTTAATTTTTAGATATTATTTTCTGTTAATGATACAGCATTAAAAAATACATACAACCCCTAACTTTCACCCCTCTACGATCAACCCCTATTTTTATATTATAAATGATATACATGGCAAAACGACGTTTGCCCGGTCAGCTAGTATAATATAATTCCGTAAATTTTATGAAATTATGGTAACACAGGCGATAGTACTGTAACTGCTGGAGTATTTACTAAACCCCTGAACGCCTGTGTAGACGAGGTCACAATTTCTAACGCCAATTTTCTGTCTGTGTCTAACGCCATGTGCCTTCCCAATCAAATGAGGCGAAATGTAACATTTCGCATTCGCATTGATTTCATTTCATATATATTTGAATTACCTGTTTATAAATAACCCCCAAGATTAATAAAGCATGTAAAAACTTCACATCACGTAATTATTTTTAGATATTTATTGTAGAATTGAAATGAAGAAAACACTTTATGTTTTCCACTTAAGATGTTTCTTTTGATCTTTAAAATAGATATATCCTGGATTTTATTAGACAATATGCTCGCTACTATATTTCAACTATGTTTCAACTTCTTAGTCCAATGTTTGACATAGTATTTATATAATTTACTGTATTTTTCACTACAGTTGTGGTTTACTTGACTTATAAATAATTTATAATTACACTAGCAGACCGGCGGCGCGGCCAAGCGTTGCTGTGGCTAAGGTTTTAGTTATATTACATAGTAGTAACCTATTCAAGGGAAACGGTAGGAGAACACCAGTCATGGGGACCACCATGCTTTTTTGGTGGTTATGCCATTAAATTGTAGCTTATGTGAAAAGTTGGTACTTTCAACACAGCGCCATCTATTAGAATTGTGACTATCAAATCATAAACAAATATTTTGCAATAAAATAATATTGCGCGTATAAATTAATATGTAAGCTATCCTATCTTTTAAGTTGGATCTAGTTTGATCCACACGGTGTGCAAATTTGATTGATATCGGTTCGGTAGTTTAGGAGTCCATAGCGGACAAACAACGTGACATGTAATTTATATATATTAAGATTAAACGCGTTCATCTGGATGTTTCGAAATATAGACATTAGACAGTCTAGTTATCTATATTCAAATGAGTTAGTGAGTTACAATATAGCCTCACGGGAATAAGTACGTGGAGGTACTCACTGCTGTTTTCCCAACCCAAGCACGTAGCCAATGCTTCCGACATCTGACCAACTGGATATAGGTTTTAAGATATAGATATAAACTACATATCTGAAGAAAATTTAGATATGATCTTGTTCAAAGAAGTCAGTATGGTGTCTTTATAAGATGAGCGTCTAACTTAGCTGGATAATTTTTAAGTAACTTACACTTTGACTATCGGAATTATTAAAAACATTACAGCTCTTGGTACCTTTTCTTAATTAAATAAGGGGTGAGAATGTAATGGCTCAACAACGCTCCAGATAAGGTCACTTCACGGCAATTTAAGCCAAGCATCATGAGAAACCTTTAGGCATTCTATAGAAAATGTTTTTCTTGGTTGTGCTCACCAAAGCCCTCACCAAGGGCTATTAGCCCGCCCCCATACCGCCCTGTATCAGCGCAGGGTGCGAACAAAAACACCAGCCAAAGGGGGCATATGCCCCGAACGGGCCCAAACATCCCCCCTCACGAGGGCGGGTGTAGTAAAAGCTACACGAGTGTTTGCTTATCAAAATGGCCATACATACAACAGAATCATTTCAATCTCTACTTTTTATTCCGCTCATCATAACAATTGTCAACAATTTTCTCATCAGAATGATATATTCATGACAAGGTGAGGAGTGCATTATAAGTCGTACATACGTATACACAACACAATCCACCAAGTGTCGAGATGGGCACATAAATAATGCATCTGATCGCACCCAATCATTGTTTTATGAAATGTATACTTGACACTTAATTAAATTGAAACGACATGAACCATTTACAACATCGTATAGTTGTTTGATAAGGCATCTAAAGCTAAGAACACGATGGAACTTAAGATTAATTGTTAAATATATATAGCTGTCATTCCTTATTGGTTTCAAATAATTAATATTTCAATAAAAATATATATTTTTTAATCTCTTCGTGTATGTTATGTTTGCCTAGAAGTGCTTGTCTTATTTATTATTGAAGTTATACTTCTTTTGGCGCGTTAGGGAAAAATTATGAGAGTAAATTTTTACGATGCGCGCGCACACCGTCACAAAAAACCGACACCGTTAAGTTAGCTATAGTCAACATTTTAGTTCTTATATTGTTAGTGTCGTTTTTTCTACAACCGTAGAAATAAATTTTTGAAAAGATTTTTTTCTTGTTATGCCAAAGAAGTATAACTTCTAACGCGAGTACATAAGTAAGTCTTGTACCAATGTAACAGTGTGCCAAGCATTCTTAAGTTTATTATTTTTTTTTTAGTGAATTATGCACAAAAACGAAAATAATATACCTTTTTTGTCATAGTAATACTTCTTATTTTGGACTATATTTGGGGTTTATTGAGAGAAGGTACTTATTAAAGAAAAAGTAAAAAGGTGCACTTTTAAAATATTTTGATAACTTAAGAAAAACAATAAACATATTTATATAAAGGTAATACATATGTCAATTGCTTTACTACGCAACATATTTTAATACTTAATAGATTAATAAGATATATATAATATATATTTTCAAAATTTCAAACGAAACGAGAAAATATATAGCCGTTAGTTAATAGTAGAACTCAATGGACTAGCCCTAATGATACAAAACACTGAGCTAAGTGTACGCAATGAGATGGGGAACACATGGCCGCACTTGTGCGCCTGCGCACCCAGACTGAGTGGCTGCATTTTGCGAACTCTTTGTATATTATGCGTATTGTAAATGGCTCAGTGTTTATTCAGGAAGTTTACACAATTTATTTGTGCTATTAATTTGACTTGCTCTTTGTGTCTTTAAATTGAGTTTTATATCCGAAAACTACTTTTAGACATAATATGTTTTAGTAATGCTACGTAAAGTTTAACTATTTGTTCGTTTTGTAATATAATTTGTATTATTATTAATTAATATGTCAACACTAAACCGCTTTTGATGTAATTACTGTACTTTACCTATTAAACGATCATCTTTTTTCACAACTGAGCGTTTTTTTAAAGCAGTTTTCGCCGCGCACCACCATCATGTGGAACCAGTTTCCCAGTGAATTATTTCGACTTAGGGTCCTTCACGAAAGCAGCGTACCAATTTTTAAAAGGTTGGCAACGCACTCGCGAACCCTCTGAGAATGTCTATGGGTATGGGTAACACTCAGATGAGCCTCGTTGATGCCCGTTTGCAGGAGGGACAGGGGGTTCTATATAAAAAATACAAACATACCGCTCTTTGTAAGTCGGTTAAAAATATAATTATTTGTTTTGTACGTGCGTATACGTTAAATATAATTTACAAATAGCCTGTATCAGAGTCGTATCCCGTTATATCAATACTTCCTCAACATTATCCCTAAATAGGGTATAAGTAGGCAGGTATACAATCGAGATAACTGCAGTTGCCTGTCGGTCAGTTATCCTAGAATCAGCTGTCTGCGCCCGCGCACGCTGCCGGGGTCAATGCCCCCACGCTACGTAGAAATAGACGCGAGATTACACCATGTGCGAAATTATACGTCATTAGCTGACAACTGATGTAATATTTTGTTCATAAACAATAATTGCAACGCGATTGATGTTTGACCGATTGTTCTTGGAATGGCTGTTATGAGAAATTGTTTTATTTTTGTTTTACATTAATCTTAATACTATATATATAGGAATCTTAATACTATGTAGTATTAAGATTCCCAAATGTTAAAATTATAATCAAACTTACTGAAATTGTCCAAAATTAATTTTGCTTAGACATTTGGCTTCTCAAAAGTATTGATCTAATTAAAATGATAGTTTGATTTACTAAAAAATATTTACGAAGTACCTACATATAAAGTGCTTTAAATAATTGACCTATTACGGGTTTTTTTTGGCTCATCTGATGTTAAGTGATACCGCCTCCATTCACATTGAATACTCGTTAATGCGTTGCCGGCCTTTTGGGAATTGGTACGCTCTCTTCTTGAAGGACCCTAAGTCAATTTGGTTCGGTAATAATTCAGTGGGCAGCTAGTTTAGTCAAAAACTGCCTTTAAAAACGCTCAGTTGTGGAACGACGGACGTCGAGGTGAAACGGGTGGTATTTCGTATTCTGCCTTAACGTCCGATGATTAAACTCAGCTGCAAGTAGTCCAGCTCTGGTATTACAATAACATATTGGTATGACGATGTTATTTCCATATAATTTCTTTCAACTATGGTAACAATTACCGGACAATTTATATCATCATAATGAAAACTTAAACTTGACTCTCACAGATCACAAATTAAATAACTTTGAAATTGGTGTTAAGCAAATTCGAAAATCGTAGTAATAAATATAATCGTTTATTTGCAAAGAAGTACATTCAGATTGATTAATTATAAAAAAACACACAATCAGCCAGGAAAATAGGTATGCAAATGTCATTTTTAATGATCATATTGTCATAATAATAATGATTAATTATTTGTTTTCAAAACAAACTTATGGTTTAAATACTCTCCCTACTTAGTATTGTATTCACAGATTTTTGTTTGGTCAAAAGCTAGTGGCGCTACAACCCTTTAACCTCATCCAGAATAATTCTCCTGGTCTCGATCTTTGTTGACTCTCTTACAGTTTGTATGCTCATACTTCCACATATTTATTAACAATAAACTATGAACTTGTGTACAACTACTAATGACGTTGTGGTTTATGACATTTTCCTTTGAATAATTGTAATGTAAAGGGAGGGCAAAACTTGCTGAGTTTCTTGCCCGTTCTTCTCAGAACAAGGCCTCCTGGTAGTTTTGCGAACGGATGGCGTAGTCCTGCTCTTTCGTGAATTTTGTAAACGTTGCTGACATTCATAAGCATGCTCTAAGAAGCATCTAAATTGAATAAACGTATTTTGATTTTGACTAACTGTTGTGTCTGCTCCACAGCGTAATGCTGAGCCAGTGCCTGTTACAACCACAACACACAGACATTACACACTTAAACGTACCTTATTCCTTTTTTCTTCTGTCCATATTTTTTTTATTATTATTATTTTGTGTGTTTCTGTGTGTGTGGTTCGTTTGTAATAAATGTTATATCTATGTCTATTTTTGCTTAAAAGTTTTTTACATGTCAGGGCTTTTAAATAGGCTAAAGGTTTAAAAGCTGGGTCAAGAGCTTTGTTGAGAGTCTGTAACAATAGACGCTTCGTTCGGGTAAAACAGGTTAAAATATATGAAGTCACTATTCATGTATAACTTAAAAAAAACATTACTATTCATTTAGGCATACGAAATTTAATATATTGTGTATTCCTTCAAGTAAAGAAATAGTCTTCCGTAATTCCTTGCTTGAATAGTGTAAAATAGGTTAATAGTATTATTGTTATCACATTACTGAGGGATGAAAAGTAAGGTATCTTGTTAAAGCTTCTGTCTGTGTAATACTATTGCAAAGGTAATTGTTTATAGAAACTGAGTTGTATTGTCGCATAATATCGCGATTTTGTTAAGTATGTAATATAGAGCAGCGTTGGCCTAGTGGCTGCAGCGGCTCTCATCCCTGAGGTCGTAGGTTCATTCACTAATGCATCAATGGAATTTCTTACTATGTGCGCATTTAACATTCGCTCGAACGGTGAAGGAAAACATCGTGAGGAAACCGGCTTGCATTGCCGAAATGACGACGGCGTTGTGTCAGGCACAGAAGGCTGATCACCTTCCTGTCTATTAGATTGACAGATGATCATGAAACAGATATAGAAATCTGAGGCCCAGACCTAAAAAGGTTGTAGCGCCACTGATTTGTTTGTAAATACATAGCACTGTTAATAACATCTCTTTAAATCGATTTCAAACCGGAGCGGAAAGTTTCATGCGTTATTAATATATTTTTAGTTCGATTTGATAGTTATAAAGTCATCAAAGTCTATACTAGTTAATTATTTCGTTTACAATATCAACACGATTAAAACGGGAATAGGTTGTAAACACGACTCTAATAAAACCTGACCCAAATGTAGTCGTGACGTCATCATGACGTAACATATCTGGGATGAGTGGAACATGTTACGAAATGAACATCATTTTACTATACTATGATAATGATGATATTCACAAAAATAACATTTACAATAGCTTGCGATCTATTAAGATCTTCTCCGTTTCTTAATCAGTGATTATAGTTAATAGGAGATTTAAATGCAGTCAAAATCTGTTATAACAACATCGAAGGGACTACTCATATTAATTGGTGGTAAAAACCGATAGTCATAACAGCCGATGACGTTGTTATTAAGTACCTAATACAATATTCCGCCGGGACCTTTGATTTTGGTCAATATAACCGGTATGTTGTTCTAAAATCTAAACGATGTCGTCGTAAACGGTTTTGACTGTACAACATCGTTACCGTCTTTTTTGTCATTATTCTCCAGTTAAATGCAAGTATACAAAATGTTCAAGACGAAAAAAAATTTCGTTCGACTATGCTGACCCGGTTTAAATTCGAATCAACTGAATGTATCGGTTTAATAAAGAAATCTAGTTCGATTTAATTTCACAGTCAATTACCGAATTCACAAAGGATATTTTTAACTTATTAATTGTTCTTAGTTTTGATTGAAGTGCTATTTCATATGACGTCAATACGCTATGCATATTAAAAGCAAAAGCTTTAATTATAATATAAATATATTTTATATATACTATAATAATAAGATGAACATTATTAAAATATATCATTACGTTATCAAAATAAAATAATGTTTCACGAAAATAATAATTAATGAATAATATTTTTTTATTCAAATTCCAAAATATATAATATTTGTAAACTGTTAAAGGAAAGCAATAATTTAAAGAATATTGTCTGTTAAAATACCGCATGCGTCAACGCAAATTATCGATTGTAATATAATAGTTTGGCTTTGGTGAAAACATTTTAATCTTTACGGATATATTATATATTTTTTTATAGTATCATATACATATACCGGGTTCGTGGTCAGCGATATGAAGTTGACAGAAAACTATTTCTATTTGTATATCAACGCCATCTATTGTCTGAAGTTGGTACCTATTTGTAAATAAAATATTCAATTTTATATACGGTAATTAAATTGAAATTTTGAATTGAATATTTAAAATAAAAGCACTGGCTCAGTCGCTAGCTAAGCCTTACAGCTTACCAAAGGCTTATATAAGTGTGACTCAATGTTGCCAAATAAGCTTATACCACCCACACTTAATTTAATAATACGTATAAAAAGTATTCTGTAATGACTAAGACAATGCCTACTTGATACCAAACCGCAGCTTTCGAAACCACAGTCAATTCTTATTATAATAGCCGTTAGATAATAGAAACGCGATCAATGCGTGCATACTAATTCTTCTCTTGCTTGGTTGGTTAAACACAGCCGTACTACGGTTGTTTAAATTAGTTCATAATCAAGCTACAAGGGTCTATTAGTTCCCTATGCTTTTTTTTATAAATGAAAAATGGACTGTACTCTGACAGAAGACTCGCGAGTGCGTTGCCGGTACACTCCTTTATTTAAGGACCCTTAGATGACACTTTACCTTTTTTTTAAGGGTCCTTAATTCAGTAGTTAACTAATCTTAAGGCCCTATCCGAGCATGAATTGCTGTGTCAGTGTCTCGGGGTGGACTGCGGGGCGCAGTGGAGATCTGGAGCACTGAGGCGCGCCGGCCCGTAATAACAATTAGTTATGTAAAACATTAAATTAATGTAATTTTATCAATTTTTTTTTCTGAAATAGATTTGCCTTGCGATAAAATATATCGAGTAAATTTCAAAATCATGTTCTATAAACATTTTCGTCACAAAATTCAAAGTGTCAAAATTGGCTATGTTTGGATTTTTTTTCTATCGAGCGAAGTTATTTAAATCGTGTATTGATCTTTCAAAATGGATACATAAACTACTCAACTCCACCATATATTTTTCCCATTCGCCCACTTCAAGAAACGATGACGAAAAATGGGAAGAAACAATGTATTTTTTTGGAGTTTGGCGACCAAATCTACCATTAGAAATTTCAATATATAGTTATACTTACTTTCAATATAGAGGAATACTTAGTACACTTTGCATAAACAGTTTAAAACCGTGAATCATCTTAACTATTGTTTATTCGACACTTAGTCACAGAAGTCGTAAAAAATAGGAATACCTGTTACATTACGTAAATGTATGTAAATATGACGGAAATAAATTTTATTTATAGAGTGCGTACAGAATAGCGTCAGAATAATTCGCTGATTTCGTCATAAATCACGCGAGACGTCACAAAATAAGATAGTGATCAATCAATTGTGATGTCAATGGAAGCTCACTTTCACTTAAAACGCTTAATGCACTTCGATTTAATCATTATTCAATCTTCATTGATTGTGTAATAGGAATTATATTCGGCTCCTAAAATTATCAGCAACTGAAAGATCTATGGCTGTTTCCAAGAAAAATCTTTTTATTTTATTTTTTATTTAATTATGGCGTATAATATTTTACGAACGATATTTATATATAACGAATTAAAAACAAGGAATGACATGTCATTTATATACGTAATTTTTGGGATATTCTGTAATAATATATGGTTTGATAACCACATTACCTACCGATTAGGACTACTAAATATTTATGCACCATAATAATGTCGTAATTATATGGAGACAATTCCGTATGGACAGTCTAAGAAGTGCTGCGTGGAAGTTAACCTAAGCACAAACGCGTTTTTTGGTTAGAATTCGTGTATAGAATATATATGTGTATGTATATGTGTTCGTTCTGTCTTGTACTGACATCGTATTGATGCTTGACAAAAATTTCGTAAAGTTCCTGAACGTTTCTTCTTACAATTAAATAGCATATCGGGCCTAGATAAGTGTTGATGATAGGAACAAATAGGAGCGGTCGGTTAACGCCCCAATGTTTAACGGGTGAACAGTTCTATACGGTCTATTTCCCGAAGCGGAAAGTGCGAAAACCTCCCAATTAACTTCTGTCAAACAAAATACTAGTACGGAAGCAATCACTCGACAAATTTAATCTTATACCGACTAACGTGTTCATTGAACTTACTAAAATTACGCACCAATAAATCTTATTTAAAAATTTGACCCGTAAATCTCCAATTACGCGTCCCCGTAATAAAGTGTGTTATAAGATATTAAAACAGTAGATTTATAATTATTTCTCAGAACTTGTTGGCAGTACCATTCATCTTTTTTGGAACGAATGCTTGTCACATTTTCTCTTTGGCATAGATTTTGAAGGAAATTTTTATTCCTTATTGTTGTCAAATAAGTGAAAGCTCCGTTAATACAGGCTGTAGATTACAAATAGAAAAACACTAATTTAAAACTGTGAAGTAGGTGGAAAGCATATCGAATCGAGTTCCGCTGAGATGCGTTTATCGCACGGATTATCATTTCGATCATCGATTATAACTAAGGACAATTAAGAAATCAATTTTCGAAACGCTTCTAAATTTTACGAGCAATAGTAATGAGCCGTTGATGACAAACGCGAATCGTAAAAAGTGTGTTACGTGTTTATGGTCGCGCTGATGTAAGAATCGCGCATGCTGTAACCGAGTTCGATCTGTTTATTGCTCACACAATTACCACTTCCGTGTAAAAAACACAGCCGTAGCTCAGAAAGCGGCACAGACTTGTGACAAGCGACAATGGCGCCGCGATTATGTCCCCATTGTAGCAAACCATTTATCTGGAAAAAACAATCAGTTTTCGAACCGTGAAAACGCCGATTTGGCAGACGCCGCGGAGTCTGCGCCGGATCACTTTCTCTGCTGACGATCGACAGAGCGCACAGTCCTGCAGACGTGCGTGCGCGCCGCCCGCCCGTTCATCGCTCCTTTCCTCTCCAACCTAAAAAAAATAGTGCGATTACCGGTTTTTGTCATTTGGTTCGATAAATCGAGTGAAAAATTGAACTGTGTAAAACAATTGTTTTGTGTTGCGGATGCCAACCGTTGACAATGACCACGAGCTGTCGCGACTCGCTCTGACGCGGATGGATACCGGCCAAGCCATGACACTCTGGTACACCGATATATTGGTGAGTTATTCCAATCGGCTTTACAGTTGAGTAAACATCTTTTTATTTGTGCACGCATCGGTATATTTCTGATTCTCAGAAAATCGTATTACCTTGAAATCTTTAACTTCGATGAGTGAATATTATGTGTGGATTGTAAAAATGGTGCAGGTATGTACTCTAGTACTGATATAATATGTTATTTATTTAAACACGTCTTTAATTAGGAATATTTTTTTGTACTGAAAAGTTTAGGAGCGTTTAATACGCAAGATATATAAACAATTCTGCAATTCGTCATTGCATGCATATAACTCACCGATAATGCATAAACAATTTAATAAAAACATTTCATAAAGATTTAAGTTATGCACGCATTTATTTTTTAATTAAATAATTACTTTTTATTTGCCATCAAAGCCTGAAATCATTGTGAACGTATTGAAATCCTGATTAAATTTTATGTCATTTAGTTAATTGTGTATAATGATAGCGTTGGTATGATAACATGAAGATTGATGTTGCGCTTGCGTCGCTCCATTTCTGATAATTATAAGCTTCTATTAGAGAATTGACCCAAAAAGTGTTATTTGTTGATGTTAGCCGACAACTATGAGGTCAATTTCGCCATATCTGTTTTTCGTTTTTTATCTACTTTCTATGTAATTGCGTGTACATAGTCTTGTAACTAATCAATGTGGATAGGTAATAACAAAATTGATTTTGCTTTCCCCTCCGGCATAAATATTATATTTACGGTATTACTTTGTCGTCAGAATCCGTTCAGATGATAGACAAACATACAAGACTTTCACGTTTTTTATATTGAGAGATTATTTCGGAGAAATAGTCACGAATGAGATGAACTTTAGAAATTAGCACGCTTTAAGTAATGATATTCTTAGTCACGATCAAGACGGAACGAATAAATTATTTTACTAAATGCCAGTGTTCATTTAAGGAATACATATACCTTGTGTCGATAGAGAATCTCTCTACCAGTTCAATTAAAAATAAAATAAAAATTAATCAGTGGCGCTACAACCTTTTTAGGACCTCTGGTTTCTGTATCCGTTCCATGGTCATTTGTCAATCTAATAGGCAAGTTGGTGATTAGACGCCGTCGACTTTTAGGGTCTAAGGGAAGCGGGTTTCCTAGCAAAGTTTACCTTCACCGTTCCAGCCAATGTTAAATGCGCACATAGAAAGATAGTCCATTGATGCAAAGCCGGGATCGAACCTTAGGGATTAGAGTCGCACACTAAAGCCCGCTAAAATATAGGATTAGTCAAAAAAATCCAAGAACTGAATTTAAATACATTATTATCATTAGCTTCTTGTATATATGTCTCTCTGCATCTCTACCTCATTTACCATGGAGAGTGATCAGAGGAGTTTTTCGGACAAATATCTGCAGCTGAGTTTTATTGTCGGACGTCAAGGCAGAATTTAAAATACCATTCATTTCACCTCGACGTACGTCGTTCCACATATGAGCGTTTCTTAAGGCAGTTTAAGCCGCGCACCACCATGTGGAACCAGCTGCCTAGTGAAGTATTTCCGAACCAATTCGACTTAGGGTCCTTCTAGAGCGTACCAAGTTTTAAAAAGCCGGCAACGCAATGGGCGGCGGTATCACTAACATCAGATGAGCCTCCTATTACATAAAAAAATATATATCTGAATATTCGCGTAATACATATGATGTTAACTACAGATGTTATTGTACGAATACAATATTAAATAACTTATGTCAATAAATGTTACGTATGCCTATTAATGAGGAACTGATTGTGAATAGAAACGAGTGGTCTATTGGGTCTTTGCTAATAGTCTCACACCTTTCTTGTACAAATTACATCACTTTTTCGATAGCGGGTCAGTCTGGCTGACCTGCTAATTGCGCCAATGGGTCAAGAGCGATTCATTTTCTTTTTTAATGGAAAGTGTCTTCGCAATATAGTCGACAACACTTCTACGGTTATCACTGATAATTGATAGCAAAATATCTGTTTGTATGGAACTACTATTGTTATTTTAAGTTCAACGGAAACTTATACTCGCGAAGGTCCATTAGTAAGATATCGCGACTCAAACTACGTAACTTTTGATACACCAGCGTATTTTTATAGCGTTCGTGATCAATGGTCGATGGAGGCGGTTGCCGAATGCCGAGAAGTATCTCACATAATCAAAATACTTAGATTGTATCGTATCAAATTGAATTATGACTTGCGCGATGGAGATCATTTTTTAGATCGGAAGTGATGTGTCGAAATCTGTGGAAATGTAAGATGGAGGACGCAAGAATTTATCGTTCTTTTTATTATTTCTAAGACTTACGATCTGTGATTGAAATTATATGATGTATAGTGCTTGGGTAAATTTAGAACGTTTTAAATATGTCAGCAGTGAGTGAGCAGTGTTGGTTTAGTGGCTTGAGCGTGCGACTCTCATCCCTGAGGTCGTAGGTTCGATCCCCGGCTGTGCACCAATGGACTTTCTATGTACGCATTTAACATTCGCTCGAACGGTGAAGGAAAACATCGTGAGGCCGGCTTGCCTTAGACCCAAAAAGTCGACGGCGTGTGTCAGGCACAGGAGACTGATCGTCTTGCCTATTATATTGACAAATGGTTATAAACAAATACAGAAATCTGAGGCCGACACCTAAAAAGGTTGTAGCGCAACTGATTTATTTATTTTATTCAAATGTGTCAGAATATTATTCTTATAAGTCGACTGTAAATAAAGTGATAAAAAAATTATTTCTTCTCTCTTTATAAAAAAAAATCGATAGTATCATTTCGTACCAATTATCAACAATAAGCTGTATCTTCGTTACTGTCTTTCTAAACCATTCAAATTCTGCTGTTCCTTTAATAGCACCATCCCGTCTTAACCGTCTCTCTTGACATTTAGCATTAGTTACGTTTCATTGAAAATATGCATCAGTCAGCATTTTACGCACTCTTTGTCTTATGAATTTTGATTTAAGGTTGGTTTTTATCTTCATTATTTTGGTGTCATGGGTTTTGTCTTGCTTACCATTTTCACGTCTATTACAATGTCCTTAAGAGATATTATTGCGTGTACTAATTGTTATTTTCACGGTGTGTAAAAACGTGTTGATTGACTCGTTTCAAACTAGTTTATTGTGTTAAGGCTTTTACAATAAAAAGCTTTGAATTCATTTAGAAATACACGCATGTCGCGGCTGGTTTTATTAGTGATTATGACATTATTTGGATCCAAAATAAAATTGTGTGAATTGACTATATATTTAAATTACGCGTCACGTTGTTTGTCCGCTATGGACTCTTTGATCTAACTTAAAAGATAGAATACTGTACGTGTGTATGTCACTGAACTCCTCTTAAACGGCTGTACCGATTTGAATTTGAATGAATTTTTTTTTGTAAGTTTGGGTGCCGCCCTGGATGGTTTAGACTTTAGATACATAATCAGCCCGGCGATGGCGCTGCAGTCGGTTCTTTCATACTTTGCTTAATATCCTAATCGCTTGTAATATCATGCAGGACAACGTCTGTCGGGTCCGCTAGTTGACATATAAAATTGAAAAAATATTTATTGAAAATCTTAATGGAAAGTTTTGCAAACAATACGTCTTACGAGATAAGTCCTCATTGCAATATTGGATTATGTGCGTAGGCGGCGTTTTGCTGTCATTGTTTCCGCTTAATTTATAAACGTTTTCATGGTTAGCGATTTAAAATATTTTATTCCGCAATAATGAAATGTAAACCTCTCTAAATTATACCAACAAATGGCAGGAATATACTTAATACAAACTATAATGTGTTTATAATATTCCCAAACGACATAGTAATAATAATTAAAAATGGATAAATTAAAAAGTTAAACAAATTTAGGTCCCTGTATCCTTAATCCTGGCGGCAACTAACTATATCTGTATATTATATTTTTATATATTATATTATTGTATATTTTTACGTAAGTCAAAGTTGTTCATAATCTTTATTCTCAATTGATTAATTTTGACTTCATTTCAGTATTAAAACGATTTCCCTTCTTCGTATTAACAGTAGATGAATTTTTGTGAAGTGAAGTGAATAAGTTTGATAAAAACATGAGTTTCATATAGTGAATAAGCATTTCGCATTCGTTATCATACATATTCGGACCACACGGTTCATAACTCAGAGTGATATTTAGGCTCTTATAATCCGGTCAAATTAGATTAAAAAATAGGGGTAAGGTTACAATAATTCGCACTTGGCTGAATATTGGTAGGATTGCTCAATACACTATTATAAAGGAAATGTGAAAAGTCCTCATCGATCCGGCACGTGCAAAAAAATTTACTCCGGTTCAAAGATCACAAAAATGGGTGTTTCGCGATTTTCAGCAAAATGGTAAGTTTTATCATAAAATTAGTTTAGACAAAAATTGTAGATCAGATAATTATCTAATAATCTAATACTTTTTTCCTAAGAGCCACCGTTTTTGAGATATAACGATTCAAATAGTTGAAAGAGTTGTAATCGTCATAATATGCACACGTTTCCACGCCACCTTTGAGCTAGTGTACTTAGCGCTTTTTTTTTAATGTGGTTTCCGCGGTAGGCCTATTCCACTGATCTGTTCCACTGATCTGATTCTGTTTAATTTGAAACTATTGAATAACTGTAGATATTGACAAGGGTTGAAAATGATGAAAGGGGTGTAAGTTACAAAAAATAAGAAAATTTATCTGTCTGAATCTAAATCATCATTAACTTCTACTTTCTCTTGAATTAAAAAATAGGTTACAATAAACACGTGTTTTCACTCCAGAGCGATATTGCTGAAGGTTACACTGGCGTAGTAAATAAAGGACTGGGTTTTTTTTTACCCGAAATTTATATTTTAAACAACATACACAATAAGAACATATTTTATATGTGTAAGTCACACTGACCGATAGAACGATATTATTGCTTGTATTACGGCTTCAGTGATGTATATACGTGGTGTACTTATACAATATACATATTATGACGATTACAACTCTTTCAACTTTTTGAATCGTGATATCTCAAAAACGGTTGCTCTTGGGAAAAAAAGTATTTAGACATTTTTCATAGATAATTATCTGATCTACAATTTTTGTATAAACTAATTTTATGATAAAACTTACCATTTTGCTGAAAATCGCGAAAAACCCATTTTTGTGATCTTTGACCCGGAGTAAATTTTTTTGCACGTGCCGGATCGATGAGGACTTTTCACATTTCCCTTATAATAGTGTATAGAGCAATCCTACCAATATTCAGCCAAGTGCGAATTATTGTAACCTTGGATGTCTAAATTGACCGGACTATTATTTAAGTCACTCGAGCTATCATAAGGACGTAAGTGATTTCGCTGAATATTGTTGCACCAAAAATCTTTGGCGTCTATTGCCTTCGTTGCCTATGAATTAAAATGATTTTAGGGAACACACCAGATTCCAGAATTTCGTATATAAAGAGTTACTCACGTTCCCTTGTTTATGCTTATTTTCGTTCGCAATACGTTATGTATGTAACCCAAATACGCGCTAACCCGGAAGACATTAATACTAGGAACAGTGAATTACGTAGTTAATTGTTTAAAATTTCGCAATATTCGCCAACACTAATGTCAGACATCTTGAGGACTTTATTTTTGACAGTCACGTGATTGCGACTAACGATTTTGTTTCGTGTTTTTGTGCTAGATTTGTGGTTGTACTGGTATGTGTTTGGACGTAGTTTATTGCGTTGCAACGCTTGAAACATTTTATATGGATAGATAATAGTAGTACATAGACCCTGTTAATAAATATATTTTAAGAGTTCAAATCAAAATGCATTTATTCATATTGATATACTTTAGATAGATAAAGTCAGTTATTAAAAATTAAAAGAAGGTCTTATGCGTTCATGTCTAAAATTATTTTGTCTTAAACTAAAAAAAGAAGATCTAAGTCTTTTACCTGTAGTATGTAAACCTGTAAAATGCAATATTGTGAAGAGACAAACTTTATTATTAGTATTATATAAGTCCTATTTACTTTAAAAAAAAACCATAGATAATATACACGATAACTTGTGAAATTAAATTTGTCTAGTCAAACGTCAATTCCAAATTTGACACAATTTATGAAATTCAATATTCAATTGTTTTGCAATGGCGTGCTAACAGATACTATCCTGAAAAATAGTATCGCATTTCATGCAACTTTCTCAACTCTTTCTCTAAGCTTTCGACACGATAAATAACCGTCATGCTTGTTTGATGCTCGTTTCTGACAATGTGTAGACATTTATTACTATAATTAGAAGGTGAAAGCTCCAGACAATATGCCGATTACAAATTACACGTATAATTGTGTTTGAAAGCTTACAATAACAAATATATGCATACTTTTGAATCTATAGATAATTAAAAGAATTTTTTAATGGTCTGAAAAAATAAGCAAAAGCTTCTGTGTTTCTCTGACTTCTTCTTCTTCTTCTTACAACAACAAAACTTAAAAATACAAGTTGCTGTGTGGCTGACGTGTATTTTAGATAGATTGTTTGCAACCTCTTCAACTATAATCCTTATACTACAGGAAATGTTCATAAAATCTTTCTTAGAAATCTATTGATTCCTCTTTCGTATATAATATGATAACGTATTAATATATTTAAATAACGTGATAAAATAATATAAGATATGACTACTCATAATGTAATGTAATATGTAAAATTCTACCTTTTAATTATGTTAGACAAATTTACACGCCATTATATGTAAAGTTAGCTTGTATTATATTTTATAACATATTCTTGCAAAAAGATTATTATTATTAACCTTAATAACGATGTTTTTTGATGCTGTTTGCACATTTGTACGAAATATCATTTGCGTTGTTATAATATATTTTTTAATTCCTTATCATCTTATCTTTTCCTGCAATATAACTCTAGGAGAGCAGCAAATACATCCCACTTGAAGCAAATCCATTCGATAGTTTTGAGTTATGCTTACTGTCACAACATAAAAATAGAACTTTTCAAATAAATGCAATGCCAATAACATTCCTTCTGATTTAAAAATAACATTCATACAATTGTCAAAGCGATTCCTTAGTTAAGGTGAAGTGTACACTAATTTGCAAAATTATAGGGCAAGGACCGGTGTCTAGATTTTAAACAGAATGATCTCGATTGAAATTGAAATTTATTGCGCGTGCGTCCGCCGGGCGACAACCGACTGACACACTGAGACGTTTGTTATTTAGCCGAATTGCGTTTAAAATTATCCTAACGGTTATATTTTTGTTCATAATTAAGATTATAAAAGATTTCCTAACTATACTGAAATTTAATGCTGTACTAAAAGACATATCAGAATAAATTTTTAATGATTTTATTTGACACTTCGTTGCGTCTACAGAAATATAATACAATTGACATAATTACGTGAGGGCGGGTAACCGGCGGCCTTATCGGTTTCAAGCGATATCTTCCAGGCAAACAATGTGAGAAAAAAAAATTAGGTAACTTTGAGAAGTGCATACATAAGACATTTTAGAGTTATTTAAACAAAACTAATGGAAATAAACAAAGCAATTAAAACAAATGAAAGACACAATATTAAAAAAAGGACACATGAAAAAGAAAAAGTGCACATGAATTACGATAATTTTAGATCAGTTTCACATCAGTTAATATGCTATTTTATAAGTTTATCTATGAGTTTTATTATATTTAAAATAAACTACTTTGTTGTGCAAAGCACTCGAAATATATATTGTCTATTACAGAATACCTACTGGTGCACCAGAAAGGGTCTTCCATTAAAAAATATATATATTCAAACTTCATACTGTTGTTCAAACACACGTACTAATATAACAAAGTTAAAATTCGACACAGTTCATTTTCGAAAGTTGCAACCCACAAAAGTTATAATGGGCGCCTTTGTTAAAGAATTTTAGATGAATATTGAGTCAGTGAAAAGTAGTACGAAAAATGTACTAGCTATTTTGTAATTGCATTCCTGACTTGTTTACCTAAAACGTTTCAGTAAAGGCACATCAAACGCGCCTGTCTACATGATTCATTGAAGATTTAATAGAGAATATAAATAATATAACATTTCAACAGTAGCATAGTTTAGATTAGACTTTATATGTGCGCTGTTAAGATTCGCTCGAACGGTGAAGGAGAACATTGACGGCGTGTGTCAGGCACAGGAGGCTGATCATCTACTTGCCTATTAGATTGATAAAACATGAAACAGATACATAAATCTGAGGCCCAGACGTAAAAATATTGTAGCGCCATTGATTTATTAATATTTTACGTAGTGTAACACGCAAGAAATGTAAAATATTTTCGTAATTTCTTTTTAAATTTAATTATTTGAATTTTTAAATATTAACTGCAATAATCAAGTCTTGTTTTCCTTCCATTATTGCTTTAACATTGTAAATAATATATAATTAAAGAATTTGTCGTTAACATCTCTTTTCCTTCGTTTTAGAGCCCCGGTGCAGTGAGCGGCGCAGGTGCAAACGCAGAAAGCTCCCGCGACGCTCTCGATGTCCGCTATTCGCTAGCCGCACTCGCAGACGACTATACAAAGCGAAAACACGTGGTTCGGGTCACAACAGCGGCTGGTGCAGAATTATTGCTTCAAGTTAGTATCTCATTAATAAATACAATGTATGATTAATTTTTTACACCAATACTGTTGCGATCGATAATTCAATTTCAATTGAATATAGCGTACATTCAGTTAGTGATAAATTAAAGTAATTAAAAGATATTGTTTTTATTATATCCTGTTAGTAAATACTAAGTCATTTAATCTCAATCCTACGCCGTAATTACGCTTGGTTTTAGAAGGGTCTTAAGTGCGTATCAATTCTTAAAAGGCCGGCAACGCACTCGCGATTGGGATTGAGAGGTCGGTATCACTTAAGATTAGATGAGACACCTGACCGTTTGCCCCCTGTTCTATAAAAAAAGACATAACTAAATTCTTGCTTTTTGAATTAAAGGTGTATGTAATATAGATGTACATAAGGTATTCAAATTTAGCAGTTTTCAATAACTTTATTTTTTATTTCAGGCTGAAGGTGCTGCAGATGCGCAAAGATGGCTGGCGGCGCTACGCAGACACTCGGCCGAGCCACCTCCCGCGGAGCCCGCTCCCCTTCCCGCCCCAACGACTACCCCTCCCGCAGACAGCTCATCTCCCCTCCCGCCACAGAGGAACAAGAAGATCGGAAGGAATAGATCACCTACAGGTAATAAATAAATCTGTAAAGTAAAAAATCTGTCACTTACTCGCAGAGTTTCTGTACCAACAGAACCAAGAAAGCCGTAGTGTAAATATATAACCTGTTTTCAGTATCAATGGTAGGCCCACCAACGCCCACACTACCCTCGTCTCCCAAAAACAAAACGTGGAAGGGTCGCATGGCTAAACAACTCCGGCGAATGCATCCCGGAACCGCTGGGCCCCCAGCTCCCCCTGCTGTCACAGGTTGGCTCGGTGCCCCCCTCGAACGGTGCCCCTCAGACCCCAGTCATCCAACGGTACCCCGCGCTGTTACACTACCTGCTGAAGCTGTTGAGGTAAGCAGTTGAAGAGAATATTTTTTTATTTGCTGATATCTACCTAAGTGTTCGTGAATTTATATTGTTATTTTTGAAGTGAAACTTCTTGCTGTGAAAGGGCGCTTGAGGGTAAATTTTTTACGGATGAAACGCAATAATAATAAAATTAGCGTCACGAAGATGTGCAGCGTTTTTTTCGAAGAGAAGGGAGAGAGCGATTGAGACAGAGTGAGAAGGGCGAATTACCTTATAGAAATTCTATTTTTTTTAATTAAAATATCGTAAAGTGAATTTATGAAATATTAATATTTTATGCAAAATTTATTGAAATCTCAAATGACATTGACAGATATTTTTTTAAATTTATAATTTGTATTAATTTTCGACACTTAATATTTTATTGACAATTAAATTCCTTACATATCTTCCTTTTTCCTTCCCTCTAAGTCTCAAAATCTAAAGTTTTAGATTTGTATAAATATGAACAAGACTTAAAAATTAGTTTGCCAAAGAAGTTTCACTTCTGACATGTGTACTTTGTACATACGCCCTTTTTTAACAATATACTGTTTACCACACGTAATAGTAGTTAGCAGCTAAGAGTTAGGCAGTGCTTGCATTACGGGCATAAGTAATTCACCATGTATTTAACAATTGCAGGCTTATGGTCTTCGAACAGTAGGCGTATACAGAGTGCCTGGTAATGCAGCAGGTGTCGCAGCCCTTGCAGCTGCTTTGGACAGGGGGGAACCTCCACCAGAAGGAGACCCTCGATGGGCAGATGTGCACGTCGCTTCAAGTCTCTTGAAGGCATACCTTCGAAGACTACCTGACCCATTACTTACCGCTGAGATGTATCCTGCGTTTATAGGTAGGTTTTTTACAAAATTATTTGTTCCATTACACCAGTATTTGCAGTAACGCCCAGACCTATCATCCCCTTCCTTACTTCTCTATGAAATACGAAAATTTTAGCCCATCTAAAGGTTAAACTTTTTTTTTTAGGTCACTCAGGTATATATAAGTTATCTTAAAATAGTAATAAATAGGCATTTGATTATAATTTAAAGAAGATTCATAGAGAAGTAGGGAAGGGTATGACGGGTCTAGGCGTTACTGAATACGATGTTTTGCATTTTCTGAGAAGATTTTCTATGGTAATATATATATATTTTTTTACCATAGGAAAGTAGAGATTTCAACGAACTGAAAGCACACCAACCCTTTGAAAAAAGCTGAAATTTTGACGTCAGAATTTTCGATTGAAAATTAGGGTGTTTTTTCGATATTAATTCAAAATAAGGCGAACAAATAAATATTTTTAATCAAATAAATTACAGTATATTTGAGACATAATAAGGTAAGTTTTCACCAAATTTCGTTTAAAAAAATAAAAGTTTTGTAAAAGATAAAAATAAAAAACCAAAAACTTGGTTTTTTGAATTTTTCACACCAATTTTGAGGTTATGTGAAAAATGTGTAAATACAAAAGTTTTAGATCTTTTTATTACCTACAACTTTGCGATTTAAATTTCTTCAATAGGTCTTTTAGTTTTGCCGGAAATCGAGGTAAACCGTTTTTTACCCTTATAACTCCCCCCCCCTACCCCTTCCCGACCTCAGATCGACCGTAATTTATTTTTCCTTTCATTTTGATCATATTCCCCTGCCTTCCTAATGGGTTTCATCCTACTGTAATTTTTTTTGGTTTCAAAAATTATCGGCACTGGTCTATATGTATTACGGTGCACTTTATATATGAAAGTTGAAATTAATGCTGTATAAATCGTGCTTTGGGCTAATGGGCGTGGCACCGCTCGCATGACAGATGAACAAACAGAGTAACAAGGTGGAAAACCACCAGGAAAAGGGACCACTCTTGCTCGGTGAGCATCACCTCAGCTCATCTTAAAGAAGTTGATGGGAAAGATTGGGAGATAAATGCTCACGATAGAGAGAGATAGAGCCAGTTGGAGAAGGCCTATACTCTATAGGAGATCCTTGGAACAAAAATATTTATGTATATGTTAACGTAAAATTGTAAACACCGTTAGATTGTAATCTATCTCGCGAGATTATAAACTGTCGAAAGATTGTGAACCTCAGCGTACTGCTTACAATTTAACGTATTATTATTCAATTCAATGTAACAATTTTACGGTGACATATATATAAATCACACAAATAAAAGCCGTGTATTAACAAAATCTTATCTTACAGCTGCGGATAGATCCCCCGAGCGCGCTCGCGAGCTAAGACGCCTCGTACAAGCGCTACCAGAGGCTCATTACGAAACACTAAAGTACCTTATTCAACATTTGAGACGAGTGGCGTCGCAGGCGCATCACAACAAAATGGAGGCGCGTAACCTCGCTATTGTATTTGGCCCGACGCTCGTGCGAGCAGCCAGTGATGATATGCTGGCAATGGTGAATGACATGTCCAGTCAGTGCCGGATTATCGAGTCTTTTCTTACGCATGTGAGTGGTTTATTTAATTTGGAATTTAGTATTTTCATAAAGATTTAGGCTAATTTAGTGTGTGGAACAGGAACACTTTCTATCCACTCTTAGTTTCAGAAAAAACTTATAACAATAATTTGTTTAACACAAAACTGCCTTTTTAAGTCATAATAACTCTATTTTAAAGTATAAACAGTTTTTTTTTGCAAAATACAATTTATTGCTTTCAGAATAATATGTTTAAAGTTTCCTTATATAACACATGGATGATATATTATATTTCCCCTCAGTACACGTGGTACTTCGAGGAGGAAGAGGGCAGTCCCCCCACGGAGCCTCCCCCCTCCACCGACCCCCTCTCACCTGCGCCTGCGCCTTCCAGGGACCTGCTCATACACAACGTCAAGAAGATTGAAGGTACTTGCAATTATTCTAATTACTAAGATTTCTTTAAATTCTAAATTTAAATAATTCTAAAATTTTTTTTTACTTTTTATCATTTTTTATTTGTAAATAAAATATGAAATTCTGTAATCTTCTAGGCAAAGACGTGTCCACCAGGGACATAGTCTCGTCGATAATATCAGCGGCGAACCGCAAGATCCAGCGCAAGCCGCGCAAGAGCGAGAAGAAATGGGAGAGCGAGAAGCGCTCCCCCTCCCCGCCTCGCTCGCCCCCCGCGCACCTCACCACGCCCCTCGCGCGCTACGACGGCCTCACACACTACACGAGTGACGCTAATAACAAGTCAGTATTACTGAATTGAGAATTGAAACTTTTCTTTTCTTGAAATATTTCTTTAGAAATAAAAAAAAAACATTTCTGTTGTTGGAAGATTATTTTTTTTTATTTAAGGGTGTATAACATACCTTTATCAAATAGAAATATTCTTGAAACGTCCAACAACTCTTGGCAATTAAATTGGTTAGCTTAAATTACCAGAAGTCGTTTTACGATTCTTTGTTACGAAAATACATTTACAAGTTTCCACACAACTATGTTGCCACTAATACATACATATACATATAATATACCTTTTACTAAATACACTTGTCTTTAAACGGTTACAAGATGTCCTGTTTAATTTGTACAATAGTAATTGTAGCAATTTCCTTTAATTGACGTTTACGTGCGGATTCCAATTAATGAACACTAAGTGTGGAATTAGATCAAGGCGATTCATTTAGACTAAATTGCGTGTCACCTTTCCCTACATTGAGCGTGCCCAACGCGCCTTAAGATATCCTATTTGAAAACTTCGCTATCCAACATCAATAATGAATGACAATATGCTAATTTTTTAAACAAACATCGACCATATATACACAACGCAAACCTAAAGCTACCCAAACGCACTTTCTTCGCCCAACGCTTTTTCTCTTTAGAGGCCCTCTCGTCTTTAACCACTTTCTTAAAAACAATTTTCACTATCGATTTAAATTACTATTTATGTCATACATTCACTAACAGTCCTTAACAACATCTACTCAACCTGTCCTATGCTTAAACCGAAAGTATTCCTCTTGTACAACAGTAATTTAATTATAAAATTGTAAGTGGTTTGTAGAATTTATTAAATCCAGTAGCTAAAATCATTAATATGTCAAATGGAAGAGAATAGCTGCCCACGATACAGGGTATCCTGGTGTGGGGTTCTTTTCTTTGCTAAATCTAACTAATAATCAATACCAGAAAGATTTTTATGTGATTATTATACGAATACATATCTTCTTGTTGCGATATATTAATTTTCCTTTACAGAATCGAGATGGAAACTATTACCAATGTAAGTCGAGGTCGGCAGGAGATTTCACGGCACACACTGAACAACTTCTCTATTGACGGTAAGTTTTGCCTATATAATAATAGTTACAAATATATTTAATACGAATAAAGGCGCATGGGCGGGCAATAATGGCGCAGCTACAAGATAAATCCAATAAAATGTGTTTTAGATATATGCATTTCTTTTTAATTATTATAATGTAAGGTCTACTATTTGCCCATTAGGTGTCCAGTTCTGACGTCAGAGAGTAGACACAGCAATCCCTTTCTTTTGTCCACATTCAAAGGTATAGGAATGTGAGCGTGCGTTTGCAAGTGTGTGCGTGTACGCGGACGATGTCAATGCTGACCTGTTGTTTATACTCACTCATACGGTTCAATAAAATAATTAATTTAACACTATTTGAGAAGTTATTGTAACCAATTTTAAAAATGCTTGGCACCGAAACAACAATCGATATGCAAACAATGTTGTTTTACTGTTGAAAACATTTCATCGCACTAATGTAATGTCTATTTTCGTTGCGGTAATTACCTCTCTGTCTCAGCGTTCAAATAGTTCTCGAGTGAGTGTGAACAATAGCGTTGACCCGAGACCACAAATAACTAACTAACGCTTAACAGCAGCTGCTGACAGCACGGCTTGCGACGCTCGTGCATCCGGAGTCATCATCATGTACATAACTCTTCATTCATCCCTCATTCATCCCTCATTCGTACTCTGTTCGAGGAATTAATGCTTTTGTATTCGTGATTAACGTGAACTTTAACCTTTTCCCACGCTTATTTTTAACGTTTGTTCTAGGAACAGGAGATCTAGTGTCTTCTCTCACCAGTACCTTCGATCAGAAACTGCGGACGCTCAACAACTCGTCGCCGCTCGACGACGGCAGCATTCCTTACGCGGACGAATGTCAAGACGACAACGAGGAAGCGAAGTCCACCGAGAGCACGCCCTCCGAGACGAGTCTGCAGAGCGAACGCGAGGAACGGGTGTCTCCGGCGATCCGCGCTCACGAGTTAAAGGCGGCTTGGCTCGCGAGAGACCACCGTCATTCCTCTTCCTCCAGCGCCGACGAACCCGACGCGCGTTGGCCCCGGGCTCGCCTCGCGAGAGACGACGGCGACGACTCGGAGAAAGAAAACTGTATCATTCCCAAGAAAACTAGTCACGAGGAACGCAACGACGAGAAGGACGTCGACACGAGATCCCAGAACTCCAGCGGAGGAGGCACTCTTCCCGACAACGACAAACGACCGTATCCCACTTACAAGCTACGGCTCTCCAACCCGGAGTGCGTCAAACGGAACAGCGCAGCGCTCGAAGAGGCCAACGCGGAAAATGAAAAGGAAGACGACTGTGCCAAACTTAAGCGGTCGGAATCTCTCAACAGAGAAGACAGAAGCGAAACTCGCGTCCTCAGATCTGAGAGCCTCAATTGCCGAGTGGAGCGATTGCAACGCTCCGAGTCGTTGAACAAAGGGGAGCGTTTGAGTAAAATAGAGAAGGGCGAGTGGAACATCGTCCGGCGGAGGGAAGCCGGCGCTTGGCGGTCGACAAAGTTGAAGCGAAAGAACGGGATGCCCGAGAGAGGCATAAAACGCAGGCACACGGTGGGCGGCACCAAGGATTTCGATAAAGATGGCTGGTCTGCGCGACACACCCGTACGTCTTCGCCGGACTTGACGGGCGGTGTTTGGCCGGTCTCCCTGGTGCCGCCACCTCGACCGCCTCTCGAGTCGCACGTCTGACGGTCGCTCTCCGAATATTCTCTCAGCTTCATGTAACGTCTGATTGTTTCATACAGACGAGTGGCTACAGATTTTGGTGACTTTATTTCATATTGTCGACCGATGCCGTTTTTCACAAACACGTCGTACAAACGCCCAATTGCTTAATAATTTTAGACGACTTGTCATGTTTGAAACGACATCGTGCTTTTATTAGGAAACGGGGAATCGAAGGCTGTGATCGCCTTTTCCAGTGCTATCGCGGAATGTGACAGGTGCTTGTTTAATAGTGAATCAATAGGTGCCCATTGTATTGTGCTGAATGTGTGCTGAACGAACCGCTTTGCGCGAGTGGCAGACCGAATAAGTCGAATGTTCAGAGAGAGGCTAATATTTTGATTTTTTTCAATTGACTGAATAGTATAGATCGCGAATATATTTATATTGAATATAATACTCATACTCCATACACCGACACTTTCTAATTATAATCGAAATTTTAGATTAATATTTTTGAATTGACATGAAATTTTATCACATAGTGCAATATTATCAAATAGATTAATGAAATTGAGCTCACTAAATAATGCCAAAGAACGATTGACCACGGCGAGTGGTCCGGTAAAGTCGATCGGAGTGAACGTTTGGAAGGCAACTATTGAGAAGTTAAGTTAATAATGCACATTCCGTCGAATCCCTCTTTAGGTGAAAACCTATTTTCACGGAGTCGAGCGGACAGTGCAAGCTTATGTTTAGTGCTAATATTAAGCGGCCAACGGCTTAGTTAAGTAAATTGTACCAAGAGGTATTCAAAATATGACCACAAATGTAACACCACTATAAATATTCTAGGAATTAAGACAGCGTACATCACCTACTTGCCTTCGCGATAGATATAGCGATATTACGATTGTATTGCACAATTATCTTATAATAGTTTGTGGTAAAGAATATCCGTAAGGAACGAGAATATTTTTTATTTGAGTTGAAGTTACCTTTTAGTGTTTCGTTCAGCGTGAGGTTTTAGTTCAATGGCGGTTCGCCGAATAATTTTAGGTCAATGTACATAATACGTATGTAAATAATGGACGCAATATTTTATTCTCTTAATTATGAATTATCTGCAATAGCGTCTAGTGATGAATTGAAGTGATGCGTCACGTTTTTAACTTTGTATAAAATGTACATTTCTTTTAATATTAATTTATATTAAATTTGTTATTGTAGCTTTGTTGAATGCAATTATTTTTTTATTGTTTTGTTTATCGAAGAAAAGTATTTTAGGCTAAATTCAATTGTTATTTATTTGCGAAAGATGTGAAACGTGATTTGGCACAATTTCCTTTTAAAAAACTAGAAATATGTAAATATTACGGTATTGTGTAATTTGATTAACTATAAAAATTCTTTTACCATCTTTACGTTAAGACGATCTCAAGTTTGTTGAATGTTTTCAAAGCGTTCCTTCAAAGTTTTATTTTGTAAATATATTTTACTTAGCGACAGGGATTTTACTAATTTTACTGCATCTTACGTAGAGTAGTCGCGTGCGCAGCTGCTCGCAGCATATAAAAGACACGCCCATACATTATATACAAATTATCTGTTATGGTCTTCGTATATTCTGCTATGAAGTTCGATGTTAAGTCGCGAGTTTGGTTTAAACCAGCAGTCATTTTCATTGTGTATATTTTGGAAAAATGAAAATAAATAACTGAATCGAGAATTATTGTATTATTTGCTGTTACATGCAGCAACACCCACTTTTTACCCTCCAAGATTATCATATAGTTCAGTCAAAACGAAGTAAAAAAGCCACTCTTTCTAACCCATGTAATAATAATACAAATATTAACAATATAGGTACAGTTAAAATTTGGTATATGTTTTTTTTCTTATTACTCATAATCCTAACTTATTTCAGAACTTATATATTTATCATGGGTTCTATCTCGACGGGTACATATTATGCTATGCTATAATAATAATAATAATAATATAGCCTTTAAATTCCGAAACTCTGTCACTTTATATATATGAACTTTAATATATTTTCACTCCAGTATACCTCGGAGTTCGGTATGCTATGCTATTAGCAGGCATAAAATGCTGATCACTTTTAGATGCACTAATGGACTGCGATAAAATTTGAATTCATATATGTTAACGTAAAATTGTAAAAACCGTTAGTTTGTAATCTATCTCGCGAGATTGTAAACTGTCGAAAGATTGTGAACCTCAACGAACTGCTTACAAATCAACGTATTATTATTCGGTAGTTATATGAAATTGTTGGGAAGTAAAATTAATCTGTAATTGACCAAAGAAGTTTGAATGATAACTAAGTTAGTGTAGTACAATCTACCGAATAATAATACGTTAAATTGTAAGCAGTACGCTGAGGTTCACAATCTTTCGACAGTTTATAATCTCGCGAGATAGATTACAATCTAACGGTTTTTACAATTTTACGGTGACATATATATCGCTAGTCACACGGTAACCTCTATAACTATAAAGGTTTTCTTCACCTATAAGCTTACCTCGCATCATAAAATATATTAAACACGATGTCAGTAAAAAAGTATCGACTATTTCAATAATATTATCACAAACACAATTTTCCCCCGTTTTTACAACTACTTTTTCCTGATTTGGAGCAAAATTTAGTCTATAAGAATCTTTTATTATCAATATTATAATATCCGATACCAGCTTAGAGTTTAAAGAAACAACATCAAATGGTTCGTCTTTACCCCACTACTAGATATATTATTCACAAAATGACATCGAATCGCGTTGCCTGATATAAACTAAAATCAAACGTTTTTTATGCGTTATGTGTAAATCTGTGGGGCGTAAATAAAAAACAATATTCATCAATAAATTTATTTAAAAGACTGGCTATAAGCAAAGGAATTTCCTTACGAAATTAAAATAATAATAACACTGACTGAAGAAACTGGAAAAAGTGGTTACACAAGATCAATTTGTTTCAATATATTAACTCTAATGTTCTAGACATTGCACGTAAGCCTCTCACTACGGTTGACCTGTCACTCGATAAAACGATTGTCAATTGCAATTGACAATACATTTTGATGTCTCGGTATTTGACACATTAAACTGAAGATTGTCAAGCTACAAATGAGTAATTTGATTGGTCAATCTATCCATATACATGACACGTTTCGTTTTTAAGTTAGATCAATTCAAATAAAACATCTCCAGTTTCAGATTACCCCAAAAGTTATTGACCATCGCAAATCGAAAGACAAAATCAGTCACTTTCTAGTTTAACCCTTCACTTTGTATTTTGTTATATTCAAAACAATAGGAATGTTCACGCAAAGTTGAATATATGAATAAACTAAAACCTTTCGGACCATGTCAATATTCAACATGAATCAAAAATCTCAACATTCCAATGTTTCTTTCAAAATTTAACCTAATGTTAAAAACACGCAATTTTTTTAAAACTTCCAAAACTAAATTTAAGAGATTTCTTTAATCACAGCATTTATAATCCAGTTAAATAAATTTAAATAATATCAATTGATAAAATTATCGTAGATAATACGATAAACAAATGACTATTTCGATTATGATTTTTGGAATCCGAGAGACGAGATTTTTTTTTAAGAATTACACCGAATCATAATAAAATAACCATATAAATTCATGAACATTTTGACATGACCCGATAGAACTAAACACTTAATCTAACTATACAGGACGACTTTTGGCTACGTTTGTACTGACTAGCAAAGCGTTTTCTGAATAGGCATCTTAGTTTAGGAGCAATGCTATTTAGAGAGACTAAATAGTGGCCGAATAGCCACGTCAATGTGTTTCTTAGCTGTCAGTAAGAAGGTAGCCGAAGTCAAGGCAAGTCTTTCTCTCTAGCGAGTATTTAATTCTTCAATAAGCAGATAATTGCAAAAAGCACACTCGCGAACTATTTCTAATATCAATTATAATTTGTACTACACAATCGAACATTTAAATCACTTTCATTTGAAAATACTGTTTCTATCTTTTACTATTTTTATATCCTTATAACGCTACAAGGATCTAAGACTGTTGCTTCGTGCGCTAGAGTCGAACATTTTGACGTAATTACATTCCCCCAAATAACAAACTGTTTTGATTAAAATCATTTTTCTCTTTTTTTAAAATTGTGTTTTTGCTGTTGTAATGAGAGCTAAAATTAGAATCGTGTTAAAAAACGAAGACAAAAGATGACCGTGTTTTGTTTAGTTTCGTTTTTTTTTATCTAAAAAAATGGTAGCCATGGTAACCAACGCATCTGTAGTCTACGATTTATAATGCCGATTTAGGTTTTTAAGGGGGAAACAATATACACAAACATGAACCAGATTTGGCAGTGGCGTCACGGCTGACTGCAAATAAATATAATTTAATTTATTATGGAGTTGCAAAATGCATGTAAAACCGGTCAATATAGTACCGACATTAGTGCCGGTACTCGCGGGTGCGTCAATCGTGATTAGGAGGGTCTCTGGCGGGGCTCCAGGGCTGAACGGGAGGAGCTTCTTCGCCGGGAGTCCCATCTAGGGACAGGCTGTTGAGGAGCATATCGAATAGGCTATCCTGTAAACGTACGCGCATATTAGACTTAAGCTTAGGTTTAATAGAAAAACGGTGCGTTATCCAACGGCCGTAATGTAACGTTGGGTGACGTCACCCATACGTTGTCTATAAATAACATCGGAGTAGGTTTTCTAGAGAACGTTGAGTGTCACCGTAACGTCAAATAGCGGTGTTGTCATTTGCATGACGGCCGTCATAGCGGCGATAAACATTAGTTCAACGTTTTTCTCGTGTAGCGGTGCCCATATTTAATTAATGAATTAATTAATGAAATAACATGAGTGGAAACTTGACTTGGACGAGCGAAAATGGTGTTTTTTTGGCATTATGTTAAAAAGTAAAGACGGCCGTTATTAACAACCGTAAAATGACGTCCGTTAGTTAACGGAACCGCTTTTCTAGGAAACCTAAGCTTTATCGCCAAGCAACAAAAGAAATCAAACAACTACAGGACTGCAATAAAGTTTTCCAAAATACAATTAGATTATATTTTAATAAGTACTGAAAATACATAAGAAATTTTTCGGTACATTTCATATTTCAGGATTTTAGTTTTTGCTTTCATCTACCATTGAATAGGTACTTTAAATATTTAATAAATGTAAGTAAATACTCTAAGACATTAAAAAAATCTAAATTTAAAGCAACCATCAGTGACTTGATTACCTATATAAATAAATTACAATTTAGTTAAGGTAGCACAACTTGTGTAATATTAAAATTTTACGTTTAATTCTTATTAAGAGTCAGGACCTGGCGGGGAAAACTGGCAATAATCTCTGCAACTCGTTATAACCGACTTTAAAAAAGGATGTTATTAATTGCATTGTATTCAATATAATCCATTTAGACTTCAAGCACGAAGCTTAAAATGTATGTTCTACAAACTTTATTTAAATTTAAACGTTTCAACTTTCAACAATTCAAGTCATATTAAATCGGTTCAGACCAAATTCTGGAACAAATCTGTAAATTATATCAGTTTTTTTTAATATTTTTATTATTAAATAATTGGACTCACATTATAATCAAGTATGGCCTCGACGTCATCATTATCGCTTAGTTCAGCGTTGGGCCAATTGCAGTGAGTGGGCGATCGGCCGGGACTACTGGGCGGACTGCTCACGCGGCTACTTGAAGAACCACGGCTCGATCTTACTGTTAGAGAACTCAATTTTGATGAATGGCTTCAAAGATATACAATAAATAGTAATTTAAAAAAAAATCAAGGAATACGTCAGGAGAAGATCGCATATTAAGGTCTAATCTAATAAGGGAAAAATATCATATACTCTAAAACGAATAAATAAAAATGTGTTTATAGATACAGATACCGGCAAACTTTTTCAACATTAAACAAGGGAGTGGGGGAAAGTTTGCGCATCGCGGGAGACAAACGTCAACTGATTTACCAATCATGCGATCGACACGTCACTCTCCCGCCGTCGCGCACAATTGATACCTAAAAATCGCTTCTGTGCAGGCAAGGACATTTGTTCAAGATGTTTGCCGGTATCTGTACATCTTCTGTGCGTGTGTTTGTGATTCTTAAACGACTGGAGTGATTTTGATGAATATTTTTGTGTGTTTAAGTGGATTTTGAGAATGTTTAAGATTTACAGAAGTTATTGTTGGATTTACAATTTAGTTTTTGTAATTAATTTTTTTTAGTAGAAATTATTTTTCTCGCCGCGTTTGTTATGTTAGCCTTGTGTGCCATAATAAAATTTGTATTTTATTTTTCTCATATCATCATCATCTCATATTTTCACACTTCTACATTGGTACTTAAGAAAAAAAAAGGGTGCGTGTACTTTATGTACGCGCGTAAGAAGTTATACTTCTATGGCATTATTAAAAATAGTTTTTGATTTGCATGCAAATAATTAATTACAATTAAATAATCAAAGACTGGAAAAGGAGTCATTATAGTCAATAAAGTTCAGTTTACATTTGAAAAATTAAATAAATAAATATTTATTTTTATTATTATTCTCTTACATTAAGTGTAACATAATTTCGAATGTTGTTTTTAAATTATGTCCAATGCCGTAGCATCTTCCGTGGGCAACTTAATTCTGTTATTTTTGTGTCACGATGCGCGCGGATCGTAAAATTAAACTCTCATCAATTTTTCATAACGCGCCTAAAGAAGTATAATTTCAATAAATCTTATAACCGAGCGTTGGCAAGGTTTTGTAAATAAACAAATAAATGGCCTGAACCTCCAAAATACATACTATTATCGGGCAATATCTGTCCAGACGACATCTTTAAGGAGATAGCAGCGAGCGTGGAGGGGTGTGGCCGTCGCAAAGAGCGCGTGCGACCCGTGCTACGAGCGCCTCCCCTTGCCCCGCGGTTACACACTTCTTCCGCCGATTGGGTACGTGACGACCAGTTGCGTTTGGCTGCTGAAAGAGCATAAACACAGATATTTTTTTTAATATTTTTTGTATATATGTGTAAAATGTATTTATCCCCCCCCCCCTCCTCTTGTCAGCTAAAGGAAGCAAAGCTGCCGAAAATAATAGTACATAAACGTATTAATTTTTTGTAGCAATCCTCTAAAATGCATTTCGTTTTCAAGCAAAGACAATGTGTGGGTAATATGTGTAAAAAAGTAAATAATTAGTGTTGACGTAATCACCAAATAAGAAAATCAAAGTGCTTACGTAATACTTGAATGGCCCCTAATAAATAAATTGCAAAACTATTAAAGATACAAATTATACATTAGTTTGAGAGTTCTTCGCGTATGAACCAAAAGATAAGTGCTGCTTTTAAATACATTTAAGTAAGTTGAGAGTTTTTAAATGTTTCGGAAATATTCATTAGTAAACAATTAATCTCAATTCCAGTATAATTTTTATTTATAACATAATTTATGTATGCAAATAGTAGTAAGGAATTCTACGTGATAATAATAAAAAATACCATTTTGTGGTTTCGTGGTCTTAGGCGTCAGTCCATTAATCTTCATGAGATTCAGAAGCAGCATATCAGTATGAGCAGCTGTTGACAGTTGAGGGTCATCACTTCGGTTAGAGGATGGGACTGCAACGGTTGTACCATCACTACCTGCCAATCGAAAACTTCATTAAATTTTGTTTATTTATCCATTAATGATTATTCAGGGATTCACTTTTACTAAGAATTTGTGATGTCTCAAGTAATATGTGGCCAAACAGGCAACCACAAAACGTTAAAACACAATTTAATTAAAAAAGCAAAAAAAAAAAGGATTCTAACCTCTCATCTTCTCTTCAATGATCCACGAATTCAATTCAAAGGGTAGTAGAAATAAACCCAAGGGGTTATAAATAGAGACATATAAAACCCTAAATAATGCGGCATAAATTAATTATCTCTTCCATGTATTTATATTTTAGAAATATCCTTATTCGTGCACAGAAACATACTTTTTTAAGTCGAATGTAGAAGTTGAAGTAAGAAGTAGACATGGAAAGAAATTGGCTGTGCCAAAAATCAATCTGGAACTGTTTCGGAAAAACAGCTTTTGTATGGCAATTAAAGTTTACAATAAATTACCAAAAGAATTAAAAGATCTTCCGTCTAGAGTCTTTAAAAAGCGACTTAGTGTATTACTATAAGAAAAAATTTACTATTCAATAAATGATTATTTGCGTGAAACACCGTAATTGATATAAAATTAATGATGTAATGTATATAGCATAATAGACTAGATGATATAAAAATTGACTTTTACTAATGTAAAATTCCTAAGACAAATTTGCGCGCCATCGTGTGTGGCAGAATATGCGAACGATTTACGATTGTATCCCCTTAACATTTTGTACCATATTCTTGCAATAAATAAAATATTATTATTAAATTACCTGCTGGTGTCACCCCGCGGCCCCTTACTGCGTAGAGTAAACGATTCAAAATGTCCGCCTCAGTACTGTAACAGCTACCGCCGACAGCACCCTCAATGTCGTTCTCGCCTTAATACACAATTTACTTAGTATTGTCATTTATTAACATAACTTTTACACATTTAAAGAAAACACTTTTTTACCAAAAAAATAATTATAAGTTTATAATAATACATATCTTCAATTCGGTAAAAAAGTGTTTTCTCACCATTTACTTTTTAAAATACAGTGAAAAATCTTTATAACGTCATGTGTTATCACTAAAAGCTCTCTATAATGTAAAAATTAGTTAAATTTGTTTGCTTTAACACGAAACCATACATTCATTCACTCTTTATAACGCAACAGGCATTCTCTATTACGAAGAAATATTTTCATATTTAGACATCAACAACATACTTTAGTGAAATTGTTTTTTTTTCAATTGGTTCTTGGCTTCTAATGTCCCTCTTTTTTTGCATTATGTTAAAAAGCAATGACGGCCGTTAACAACCGCAAAATGACGGCCGTTAGATAACGGCACCGCTTTTCTAGGAAACCTAAGCTTTACAAGTCACTATCTCGTCTTGACAAATGTCAAACATCACACAGAAAAAATTGTTTGACCGCTCCTAAAAGTAGATTTTACTTTAATCGACGTTTTATCTAGCCTAAGTGAAGCAGATAGTCGAAACTTGAGTCTAAAACTGCCGTTTTCCTCACGATGCTTTCCAAGGCTTGAACGCACAATACTGCTATTCATTATTTTTAAGATATACTAATTAAAATTTTACTTAAACCATATATACGTATCTACTATAAGAACATCTAATTCCCATAATGGTAGGGGAGCCCAAGAGGGGATTTCGAGATTTACAAAAGCGCGGCAGATTAATATATAGGGTACCTTGTACCCGGTTAAGTACCTCCAAAAAAGTGTATATTCCACTAATCTGACAATTTGAGAGTGACGGAAAAAAAGGGGAGGGCAACAAAGTTGTAAAAAAAAACGTCATCTCGACATTCTCGAGCGTAGCTAATTTTTTTTTTTTATTTTGAAGGAAATAATTCAAGAATAATGAAAAATATATAATCTGACGATTTCCGCAAGCCGAAATAACAAAAATTCGTCGATAAAGTTAAATGCGTTCAGCTGCGTGATGCCTACATTTCCTTAAACCGATCGGAATCTACTACGTTATAAATATTTCCCTCAAAATTACATTTCCTGTGAATTTGAACCGATTCGGACCGATAGATTTTGAGAAATTTTGAAAAATCTTAAAAAAATAAGATTTTTTTTTTCAGTGGTTTCTTTATCGATCAACTTCAAAAACTAATCCGCCTTTGAGCTTGAAAAACCACGTCGATCGCCACCAAGCTGGTCAAAAGCGGTTGATTTGTTCGAGAGACATCGTGAACGAAAGAAACCCGAAAAAGTGTTTTTTCGGGATTACTCCGAAATTTGTGGTTCGATCAATTAAAATTAAATTACAATTAATTAACAAAATTACTTATAGGATGATACAACTGCGTCGAATGCCGCCAACCGCGTGAAAATTGCTTGATCCTTTCAAAAGTTATTGCGGTTTGAAAATTCCAAAAATAGTGTTCTATGAAACTTCTATCAGACTTTCGAGCTGGGAGAGCTCAAATGCATAGAAATGTTATTTCTTTGAACTCAGCGAGCTCAAAATATTAATTTCAAGCGCCCAGGAATGGAATTAGCGGGAAGTTGCAGGGATGGCCCTTTAGGTGAACCATTTTTCTAATTTTTTTTGTCAGATCAGCCGAATCCCTCTAGATAATCGTCAGATTATGAGACAGTACGTTTAGAACATAAAGATGAACCACATATATCTTAAACTGACGCGCTTGAGTATTTCAAAATTGCAATTTTTTTTTGCAAATTATGAAAATGGCCGTGGGTTTGCGTCCCATTGAAATCGTCAGATTAGTGAATGAGAGCTTTTTTTTTGGTGCACTTAACACTCCCTTAGAAAATCTGACGCGCTCGATAATTTTTATTTTTTTTTATTAATTATTAATATATGACGCGCTTGAGGATGTCCATGCAACAGTTTTTAGTTTTTTTTGTAAATGTAAAAATTATTTACCATTTATTAACCGATTCTACTATTTTAAGAATAAAACTAAAATTTTGTTTAAGGTTTATTTGAAAAAAACACAAAGCCATTCTTATAAATCACATATAAATAGGAGAAAATAGTTAGAAATTAATACTATTTGAATTAAATGTCATTAAAAAAAATTGTGAGTGAGAGAGATATAAAAAAATACTCTATAAATTTCCTGTCTCTTGTAAGATAAATAAGAAAATATGTCGAATAATACTGGTTTATTTATTTAAAATCTTTGGGATTTTGTAATCAACTTCTCGAATCGTGTACCAAAAACTTTTTAAGGTACTACGAGATACTTAAAAAATTTGCAAAAAATCATAAAAATCTCTAAATTCAAATCATTAATAAAATGGACTAAAATAAAATATAATTATGAGCACTGCCATCATAACACTTATAATTTCAGAACTGAAAAAATATTTATAATAAAAACTAAATTGAAGAGATCAAATTTTTTCAATATATTTTTTTTAATTTTTCCAAAATTCATCGCCTAAGGACGTGTATATGGTGTGTCGCGCGTTGCATGCGATCTGCAAAAGGATTTTCTTCGACGTCTAGGGGGTTCATCGGAGCAAAGGGAAGGGGGCGACTCAGCCAATTCAGGATAAGGGTAGGAGCGAGTAGATTGAGCAGAGTGCGCAGAGCGAGCAGAATGAGCGGAGCCAGGCGTCGGTGATTCAGCCAAGGCGCACCAGGAACAACTCGCTGATGAGCCGTCTGTGTGAGGAAAAGGATTGGATGTTGGAAGGATTCATTTAAGGAATGCGATAGAAAGGTACTGATACATTGTAATTCGAGAAAATAATTATATACAGACCGCGAACGCGACACAACCAAATATATATATAAAATCTATATGTAAGCCTATAAACACACGGCTCGTACAAGTTTAAAAATTTAAGTGATTTGCAGACATCTTGTTTGATTTAATCGCGATCTGCGTAAAGTTTTAAAATACTTTAATCTATGGGAATTAATTTTTGTGTAGCCCCAAAAAAATAGTCGCCACAGACTATCCTAAACTGTGGTATGGTCTATGGATAATTGGATAGTTGGTCAGTTGCCACATACTAAATGACGCCACGTTTCATACTGCCATTTGCATTTTGAAACCAACAATTCTAAGAATTAAATTTCACAAAGAAATAAACTTTTTTTTAATGGAATTTCGTTGGAAAAAGATTTTTTTATCAAGGTTCCTTCGACTCAAGCCTCATTTGTCTGTTCGCGTAACTCACTATAAGCGAAACAAATATTTTTGTCGGTTTTTATTGCTTTTAATCTACTGGATTTTTACAGTTGAATAAAATTAAATTATCATTGTATAATTATATTCCTATACAGTAAATGTAACTAGCAAGCCAAGGGCTCCTGAAATACTTCATCAAGAGCCTGGGACGTATACGTAATATTGTTTATGGCAATATATTATTATTATTTAATTAGATCACAGGAATCCCTAAGCTAATTTAAGACCATTTCTAACAAATGTCCCTCTATATCTGTATGAAAAATCATATGCGGCCCTGGTTTTTGGTATGATAATAAATGGGAATTTATTTAAAGGTTTATAGAGTTTCATAAATGTCGCGTCGCTTTCAGTGAAATACAATTTCTTACCAGACATAGTTTCTTCGTCGACGTCATTCTCTTCGTTGGAGTTTTCTTCGATGTGGTTTACGCTGTTTTCGTCTACAAATCCGTCCAATTCACTGAACATTATTTCCTGAAAGTTAAAACTAATTATTTTTTTTTAAAGTTTAAGTATATACAACAATTGATTGAAACTTTATGATGCTGGAAGTATTAATAGCTCATTCATATTTACCCCGGTATCACTGCTGGACTCAGAATTGCCAGGCGCAGTGGCCGGCGGAGCAGCGCTGTGCAACTCGGGAGAAGAAATTGACGTACACAGTGCGCCCGCGCATCCCCCTGAGGCTTCCGTTATTGGTGTGCTCGCTACACCTATTCAAACACAACTCATTTAACCATATTTAAACTAGTAATATTTCACAGTGTTCTAACAATTCACTAATGTCTCACAATCTAAAAAATCCTATATAAATAATTCTGTTCCGTTCTGAGCCTAAGTTTTATTAAAATCGGTTCAGCAGTTTCCGATATATAATCCCATATAAAGCCCTAGTAAATAATGAAAACATGTTTTCAAAGTTTTTTTTCTTAATAACGTTGTTACATGTGTCCTTCCGGGCAAGAGGAACAAAAAAGTGGAGCAACAAAGTAACAATTACTATTGTTAGTACTGGTGCCCAAGGTACAATTAACGCAAAAGAAGAAGACCATTTAGAAGGTGGATAGACCAGATTAAGGAAACAGCAGATAGTACATGGCAGAGAATGGCACACTGCAGACAGTAATGTCGGGATTTGGCCTATGCCAAGAAAGGGCATAGATATCTAGGAATTAATGAGATGATAGAAATAAAATGTAAAGTATCTGAAATAAAAGGCTTTTATTATTATAAACCTTACCCGTAAGATGGGTGTCTTTATCAGGCGGGGGCAATCGGTCAGGTCTGTCCATCCGATCGGAGCGATCAGCCCTTTCCGGCCTTTCCCTTCGGATCCGCGAATTCGATCCAGGAGATAAAGCTGAATGTATTCCTGCCACTGATGGACTTTGCGTGCACGAACGGACCGAACTTGTTGATCTAAACAAAAATTAAATTAAAAAAAAAATTGTAGTTTTATCTTTCGGAAGTGTAATATTTTTATTATTTTTCGTAAATTTTATGTTCACCGTAATTGTCATATATTTTACAATAGACAGATTGTAACCTATAGTGTAGAAAATGTATTATATATGCGAATTTTTAACATACAGTGTAAACTTTTTATAACGAACGTCATCGTGCATTGTTTCGTTATAGAGAGTTTTCGTTATAGGGCGTGATTGGAAGAAAAAAAAAACAAATTTAACCAATTACAATAATTTCCAGTTTTATTACTATCAATAGGTAAATTATTATGGGTTTTGTGTTAAACAAATGCAACTATTTTGCGTTATAGAGATTTTTTTTTTTAAGACAATTCACACCAATTGACCTAGTCCCATGCTAAACTGGTGAAGCTTGTGTTATGGGTACTAGGCAACGGATATACATACATATTATAGATAGATATAAATACATATTTAAACACCCAAGACCTAAGAACAACACCAAATGCTCATCACATCAATGTTCGCCTCAGCTGGGGATCGAACCCGGGACCCATAGATTCGCAGTCAGGGGTACTAACCACTAGACCAATGAGTCGTAGAATGACGTTATAAAGAGTTTACACTGTGTATATATATTTTGTAGATGTCGAAGATGACATAAAACCGTAACAACAAGTTGTTTAGCGTCTAAACAAAGCCAAATTACAATATACAACCAAAAAAGTGAACAATTTTTTAGAATAGCAATTTTATATTTTTCTTTATTTGAGAGACTAATAGAATACTTTTAAATAACTTAAGAGTTATTTAAAAGTATTTAGTATATATAGTTACATTATAGTGATGTAAAACAAGATGCCGCATTTGTCTTGTAATTCGCAAGGTTATTGAGACTTATCGAAGTCGAAAAACTATTACGCAAATCTTTTAATATATCAGAGATGGCAAACCTTTTTGAATTTCAATACGAGTCTGAACATCTGAGTCTATACATACATTTTATTTGTTAGTTAATGTACCCATTTTATTAAGTGCGGTGCTCCACATTAAAAGTGGTTTAACGGCGAGTTTTTTTATTGCCCCCAAATGGGTCAAATTTGTCCCTTTTTCGGTGGAGAACTTTTTTAGTAGCAACACTTATGAAATGTCAAAATTCTACAGAATGAAAAATCGGAGTATAGCAATATAATTTAGACGAATACAAGAACCATCGGCTACGTGGCTGGGGAGTTTGAGCGCATGGGCCATGACCGGGTGGTGAAGGAAGATTAAATGATCTAGTGGTTAGCGATGTAGGTACCGCAACAAAGTGTAAGAGGAGATGTAGCAGACATCTGAATGCCGGGGGTAGCATAGACAGGCAGAGCTAGAAATTTCTCATTTCGAAGGCCAAGATACTTTTTGGGTCGCAGAGCCAGCGGAGTGAGTGAGAGAGAGATACCTTTGATCCATATATTTTGTAAAATCTTAAAAAATACCTCGAAGTGGAGGGTAGATTATACGCGTCCAACGCGTGCTGATTGACCCGCCCGAGATGCGCGTAGTCGCCGAAACACGCGTCCGAGTTCATACTGTTACGACAGACGCCGCTTGCGCAGCTCTCTTCAAACAACGAGTTATTTAAAATACCTGAAAGAGATTTTTATTAAAAATAAATCAGTGGCGCTTTTGACATTCAACAATTATATTATTTATTTTCTTTGAGAAAATATATTACGCTAACTCTACTATAAAATATGTTCTATATTATTTATACTAAGCTAAGTATAAAAAAACAAACAAATCCGTGGCGCCACAACCGTCTGGGCCTCAGATTTTTGAATCTGTTTTATGATCATCTGTCAATCTATAGGCAAGTAGGTGATCAGCCTGTGCCTGACACACGCCGTCGACTTTTTGGGTCTAAGGCAAGAGAGTTCATCACGATGTTTTTCTTTACAAAAAAGTAATTAATAAAAAATCCTTTAGAAAAAAAGAATAAAATACTTTATTATACACACTTGCCAGAAGGCTCGCAAGCGCGCTGCCGACCTTTTCAGATTTGACAATAATTTCTATACAACACTCACAATCTTATAATTAACCTTGCACAAAAAGAATACTCTCCGTTTCAGCATAGGAAAGGTTGACATGATGTTTAGAATTGTTAGTGAATGCATAATGTTTGGAATCGATAGTGAACATTTTGTTTTTAAGAAGGCGTTAAAAAATCTCTGCAAGAGAAAAAGCAATAGTAAATTCAAAGCCCTCGTTAAACGAAAATTAATCAACAAAGCTTTTTATAAATTTGAGGACTACTTAAATGATCCTAATCCTTGGGATTGAATTGCTCCAGTTCAAACAATTTGTATGACAATACTTGGCGATTAAAAAGAGTGGCGGAAAGTTTCTTGCCAGTTCTTCTTACCCGCTCTACGCCCTTGACTTGCGAACTGGTAGTAAATGTAAATTTACGATTAATTTAACTTGACGATTCAAAAGTGTACTTGGTTACCCGCTTGAATAAAGATATTTTGAGTTTGAGTTTGAATAGGCGAAGAAAGGTTTTGGGTAGGTTTGCGTTGTGTATGTGACCTTATGTATAACCAACCTGGGCTCATCAATCGCGGGCCAGCGATGACAGTCTGCGGTGTGAACTTCCACTGTGTTAACACCGAGGGTTCTGTGGTAGTCAAATCCACTTGGTTGGCCTGCCCTTCAGTCTCATTGGGGTTTTGTGACGTCACCGAGCCATTCGAGGCTCTGGTTGCAGCCATTGAGTTGCGAGACATCTCTAAATTGAGACGCTGGAACATTGTTTATGAGAAATGTAGAAGAGAACATGTTTAGTAAACATATGATGGCAACATATATCTACCTGTTTAATGTAACTACACAAAAAATACCTCATACTTATCTCGAAAAGCGTCAACAAAATTCACATTTAGCGAATTACCTACCTCAAATTGAGAAATAATAAACTTTATATACATAATAATCTAAACTATATACTACTAGTAGACTCGGCTAAGCGTTGCTGTGGCTAAGGTTTTTGTTATATTACATAGTAGTAAACTATTCAAGGGAAATGGTAGGAGAACTTATGTGAAAGGTAGATAGCTTATGTGAAACGTTGATACTTTTAACACAGCGCCATCTGTTAGAATTGTATCAAATAATAAACAAATATTTGCAATAAAATAATATTGCGGGTATCAATTGAGATGTAAGCTATCCTATCATTTGATTGATATCGGTTCGGTAGTTTAGGAGTCTATAGCTGACAAACAACGTGACACGTAATTTATATATATTAAGATTAATAATTAGCTATATAATTATAATATACAAAATTGCAAGGGTACAGAAAAAAGGTATTTTTCGCCAACCTGGGATGTGCTTACTTGACTCCATAAATTTAAGATAGTAACATTTTTTTAATAAGTAATGTTTCCGTTACGTTTTTAACTCTTTAATTTGTAATTTGCACTGTGGCACTAAGGTTAATCCAAGAAGTTTAATATATATATTAATATCTGTAGTACCTCTTTGAGATCACTAATTTGCAGAATATGTTGATTCTGCAGAGTTATTAACTGGTTAATGTACCACTGTTGATCACGACAACGTTGATAGAACGTTGGCGGACGAACTTGAAACCTGAAAGTGATTTTCTTCATATATCCTTTAACGCGGTATATTTTTTTGAAGTTACACTTCTTTAGGCGCGTTATGAAAAATTTATGAGAGTGAAATTTTACGATGCGCGCGCACCGTGACACAAAATTAACAGAATTAAGTTGCCCACGGAAGATGCTACGGCATTGGACATAATTTAAAAACAACATTCGAATAATAATAGAATTTATTAATGCAAGAAAATAATAATAAATATTTATTTATTTAATTTTTCAAATGTAAACTGAACTTTATTGACTATAATGACTCCTTTTCCAGTCTTTGATTATTTAATTGTAATTAATTATTTGCATGCAAACAAAAACTATTTTTAATAATGCCAAAAAAGTATAACTTCTTACGCGCGTACATAAGTACACACACCCTTTTTTTTTATATCCGAGGTCGAAAAGAGCAGGCCTCACCTTATGTTAAGTGATACCGTCCATGGACACTTACATTGCCAGTGGCTTGTGCGTTGCCGGCCTTTTAAGAATTGGTACGCTTCCAAAGTCAAATTGGTTCGGAAATGTTTCAGTGGGCTTTGTTGGCCACATTTACTTATTTAAAATTAAACATTCTTAATCTAAATACACATAAATGTATAATAACATATAGTTATAGACTCTATATCTGTGTCCCGTATGTCAAATTCAGAATTTGACAAACGGAAGTCATGTTTCGCGCTAAATCTCGACCGGAATCTTACCCTGAGACTCACTGGATGGTAAAGACTTTAATCATGGGTTTCCGTGTCATTTACTTGAGTATAAGTGTAATATTTATTTCATCTTCTCGAGATGTTCAATGATAAATAAGAAGCCATTTTATAAACATAACCAGATTAAAGGCAAAATAATGCGATTAAAGACGTCATTGGTAAGATGTGGCGTGTTTCATTATGAAAATCTATAGTACTGAATAATTTAATTAAAGACACTTCTAAGGACAATAAAAACTGCTTCAAAACAAAAGATTATCACAGCAGGAAAATATTTTTACACTTATATTGTTATTACTTTATGAATTTTGGAGATCTCACCTTAAAATTAGAGTGTCAGTCTCATGGTTGAGATATCCCTCGCTAGCGAGCAAATCGAGTCGGAAGAATCTGTTGTATCCCCAACACTCGCCGACTTCAAAGTCAGACGCAAACTCGCGTACGATATTCTTTGATGGATCCCGGGATACTTGATGAAGCATCTCCACACGATACTCGTACCTAAGAGGATTTCTATTTTATTCCAGAAAATAACCATGATTTCAAAAGCATGAAATTTCTATATATTGTAATACAGTCGGCTCTCGTTAATTTGAATCTCTCGATAATTTCATTTTTTTTCCGGTACCTTGAAAAATACTCGATAATTTGAATAAAATCAATGTTAATGAAGAATAAGAATGTGCAAGTAATATAATTATGTGTGTTCTCATGTTGATATTTTTCACAATAGTAATTTATCCGCGGTGAAGACTTGTAACCTGAATAACTGAATTTTTTGTCGTTAAATTTAATATATATTTACTGTATGTAATAGTTAATTTATGGTATGTAATTGGATTTCAGGTTTACAAATGTTGTTTAGTGTGTAATACCTGTATGTATTTAACTAATCTGTTTTAATTTTTTGTACCAAAAATGTAAAAATAAAAATAAAATAATTGATCCCCTCGGTAATTTGAAGTTGTTATTTAAAACTTGTTATTTTGAAGCTTGTAATTTGAAATTATGGCTTGAGTTCCAAATTATCCAGAGTTAACTGTATAGCCCTAAACGGAATTATTAAATACTCTAATTCAGCGCACGTTTATACAATCAATGTAGTTCCAAAAGTTTCCCTGAATTTTAAATTTCCGTACTTTATAAAAATAGCTACTTCGCTTTCTGGATTATAATGATTATGAATTACAAGACCCGCCACACTTCTAGAAGTCAATAAGCAAAGCACGAAGATATGAGGCATGATCATTTTACAGCAGCCAATGCTCGACATTAAATAAGCTAAGTTGGGAAACTGAAATAACTATGATTTTATGAACCGATACAATTATAATACACAATTTTAACAATTTGCTGATGAAAAGGACGCTTTTACGATGAATTATTTTAATTCACGAGACAGTCATATTATAAGGCTCTAGGTTTGAAATTGAAAAAGCCACTTGAATTTTGTTATATAATAGATAACTTTGTAGAACGCATCTCGTGTACAGATACCGGCAAACATCTTGAAAAAATGTCCTTGCCTGCGCAGAAGCTATTTTTAGGTATCACTGGGAGGGCGGGCGGTGGAGCGCGGCTGCGGGAGAGTGACGTGTCGATCGCGTGATTGATAATTCAGTCGTGTTCGTTTCCCGCGATGCGCAAACTTTCCCCTACTCCCTTGTTTAATGCTCAAGAAGTTTGCCGGTATCTGTATACAGACTTTAAGAACTTTAAGTCTCCTAAAAGTTCTAATAGGAGAAGAGCTTTAAATCTCCTAAACGTTCTACCACATCAGTTATTTCAGTTTTAATCTTCCAACAGAATTTCCTAAGAGTCTCATGCCCACAAACTGCCACTAACGAATATATTCCACTCAACTCACCTCTTGCCTACACTGATATGAGAACGGCTTGCAATCAAATACTTGCATTACAGAATCGCACATAATATTGTCTTACCAATTTCCTTTACTTTAATACAAAATTTGCAGGACACAAATTAAATTAAATTTTATCGTTATTAAAAGATTCCAACACTTCAAACAAATAGTTTAAATCCAAATATTTAAAAAAAATATTATTATTTACTCTTGCGAACACTTTGTAAAAAAAATATTGTTACATTATTATATAGAACTGAACAGTAATTGTTGGTTGCTATATTTAAATAAATTTAAAAAAAACTCAACGACTTAAGATTTTCAGAAAATTTCAAAAAGAAACTTACTTTGAATTTTCCGGTAATCCTGCACTCAGCTCTAAAAACACCGAAAGGTAGCTTCCCCGAACCACGCCGTTGCCATCAGGGTAGACCTTTAGCCTCCAGCAGAGACCGTGCACATGGAGCGGGGCAGAATATACGGGTGCAGCCGCGTGCTGAAGTTGAGTGAATTTCGTCAGCGGGAACGTACTACTGTCGTAACTTGGCACGATTTCACTGTAAAAACAATCAATATTTATGTTTTAATTCTTGGCCCCAAAATAAATAATCAATCGGACTAAATTTGATATAGAATTCGGGAAAATAGATTAAGCTAGCAACACTAGCTGTCACAGCAATAACATAACACTTTAATCTGTAATAATTCTCGGTAAAGAACGAGACTATACATATAAAAAGAGAGGTACTATCATAATTTTGTTTCTTTGAGAAAAAGCAAATTTTCGTTTGGTTTAAAACATTTTTCACTCAATTACCTAATTAATTAGTTACCTGTGAAAATCGGCCGGTACCGGCGCAGTGACAAAGCTAGCCATAGGCTTTTTGCGGACTTGATGAATCATCTTTGACAAGTCGCCACTTTTAGCGATAAGCTCAGATCTGTAAAAATCATGTAAAATAAACCTTAATAATTTTAATCCGACCGACAAGGTGGACTGACAACATCGTCTAGGAGGCTCCCATTGGACGCAGACGCCCGTGCAGGGCATAGTGGAGAAAAATGGAGGAGGCCTACGTCCAGAAGTGGACCAAAAAAGAGGCTGATGATGATCAATTTTTATCTTATATCTCTAATGTAAATCATATTTAAGCAAAATTTAAATTGTATTATTTTTTAATTAATTTTTAAAATCAACTCATCTGACTGATTAAAAATTATACATCAAATTGATAAACTTCCTTTGATTTTTTAAAGTCAGTTCAGAAAAGTAGACTCGCGATATTTTCCAAAGATAATTGAAACAGATAAAAAAACATATTTTAATACAATATAGTAGACTATAATAAAATAAAATATATCAGTTCTGTTGGGTACACAAAGTTTAGAAGACCTACAAAAAAATGTTCGGTATATAAATTGGTATTTTTGTTACATAAGCCTAACCTAGTACTAGCGTGCAGCTGGTGTTCAACTTCTTGAAGGAGATGTTCCAACTGCTCAGTCTCTTGTGTTAGGCTGTTCTTCTGTCCCATGAGAGTGAGAAGCTTAGCCTTAAGTGCCGAGTCAAGGCGTGAGATCATTAATTCCACGGCATTACGAATTTCACGTACTCGTTCATCTTTCGCCGCGCGAACAGATTCGACATTTCGTTCCTAAAAGAAAAATAGTTTCAAGATATAAAACAAGAGACAAACTATTTTTATGTCTGTATTATTGACTATCTGTTCTGCATTCAAAATATTATGGAAATAAATATAGCCTATGTTACTTAGAGATAAAGGAGATTTCTAATGGTGAAAGAATTTTTTAAATCGGTCTAGTGGTTTTAGCGTTTCGTTAAAATATATAAATCTCCTCCTTATAAGCTTTTAAGTTTTTAGTTTGTTATTAATATATTTTTTTGTATTACTTTAGATTAAGGTTCCATATATTTTTTTTATATAACATTTAGTTATGCACTTCTGGCACACATCATGTTTATTTTTTTTAGTTTTTCTCTTTAACTAGGGTTGCCTGGAAGAGATCGCTTATTAGCGATAAGGCCGCCCGTTGCATCTCTTATAATTTTAATGTATTGTGTTATTTGTGTTTCTTTTATTTTTATTGCAACAAAGTGTAAATAAATAAATAAATATTAGTATAGATCACTTTTAAATTCTAGTATTAAGTTTTGTACCAGGATATTTTGTGAAATTAGGTCTACAGAAATTTAAAAGATATTAGGTTTAGCTGCTAGAATGCAATCTAGCTACCTAAAACCAGCCTCATCAAAACAATATTTCAGAAATCCATATATCCAATAAGTTAACATTAAAGAACTTTGTAACACAATATATTAACAGGCATTATTTCTCTTTGTTGTTAAATATCCTTATAAGAATTATTGTGGAATGAAAATGAGTGGCATCCATTTAGATATAGATTTATAGCATATAAGGAAACATGTGATTTACATAATATTAATATTTACAAGACGTGATGCATATAGTAAATATAAAGAGTTTTGTTTTGATACATATTTAATCAATGTTCGATATTGAAATACCTACAGACTTCCTTATTACAAAAATTATTCAAATAGACTTCATAGAGATTAAAAAAACAAAATGATCTTATAAGATATAAGCTACACTGTGAGTAATTAGAAACAGTTCTCTAGTTGAATGTATGTCTATACCTTTTCAAAATAAGTCTTATCTTACCACTTCTTGCACTAGACTTATAAGTTCCATAAGTCTTCGCCTCAATTGGGATACCTCATCTCTTATCTGGGTCACATGTTGCTCATACACCTCTTCCAGTGGTTTAAATGTGTGGCCAGAATGTGTACCACCCCATAGAGCACATTGATGGCAGATACACCGACGGCATGTCCAACAATATACTGTTAGGCGCTCTTGATGGGATGGACATCTATAATTAAGTCATTTCATTATAGTTATTAGAAAGAAAAAGATATTAAAGAATTATTTTTGATGTCAAGATTGCCTAATGTTAATAATATTAAATAAATATCTTAATTAATAAACTGACTTCAATATCATGATTTGCTACCATTAATTAATTAATATAATAATGATATTAAAAACATCAAAAATAAATTAATCATATTAACAAAATTCATTGTTTATTTTAAAAGTAAATGATTATTGATAAACTAAATAATAACAAAATGCAAATGGAGATAGCATAGAATGCCAGCAGTTAATGCAAGTTTTGACATGTATTCATGGATTTATTTGACCTTAAGGTAAGCTTTAAACCTTCAAGGTTTATAAGGGCCAAATAATGAGTTTCCTTTTTATTCAAATTTCTAAATAATTATAAAATAAATTCATAAATAAAGAAAATCAGAGTTGGTCTTCTTTTTTAACTCTGTTAAAGCCTAACTAGAATAAATTCTTAATCACCTATCTCTAAAGCTTTCTCTCTGAGTAGCTGAGTTTGTCTGTTGCATGGTTTCTATTTGCTGAGTGACCTCTTCCACCCAACGGCAATTTACCAACTCGTGTAGGTGTAGTGCAGCCCGACAGTGCGGACACTGGGACCTTTGTTCAGTCAGCCACCGTCGGACACAAGCGTAACAGCAGAGTTTGGAACAATGAGGGCATAGGTGGGCATCTACGAGTTTTTCCATACAAATGAAGCATCGAAAGACCTCCGCCAGCGTCTGCAAAGACGATTATCATTATTTCCATGAGATCGTGTCATGCTAAGAGATTGTCATTTCTAAGTGGGACAAATCGATTTACCTACCTCGACAATTTGTTCCTCGCCATTGCCTTTATCTCCTCTGGAAGCCATTTTTCGTGAAAATTAGCCGTACCACGGTGGAAATTTATTGCTTACCATAATTTAGACATTTTTTATAACTTTAAAAAACCGAGCAATACGTATAAAGACAAATAAAGCTACAGACAACGGTACCCACTTCCGCGTTTAAATCTCGAATCAAAATAAAAACAAAAAAATTATAGAAACTTCAAAGTTTAGAATCAGTGTTACCACTTCACTTGTCCTCTTTATAATTATATTTTTCTCGACTCCCTCTGCTGATGCACAACGACATGAAAAGAGAAAAATATAGTTATAACATAATATGTATTGTTATAATATAATTAATATTAACGTTTTTGGATTTCCCAAAGGTTTCTTATTCTGTATTCCGTAATATGGAATTAATATATTATTGTAACTCGCTAGCTGCGGGCTTAGCCAAATTTTCATACAAATGAAGACTTTATAAGCCCCTAAAAGAAAGAAAAATTTGCCAGCTGTTTACATATAAAAACTGAAACGACTTATTTATGTATTGTAATAATTTGTAACGTGGTGACTCTGTGTAACCATGTCCTTACTAAAACGCTTGTTCGTCGAGCGTTGATATTTCAATTTTCAAGCATGTTTACCGGAATTACCTCTCAATATGTTTATTTTATCCTATGTTATTGTATTCTGTGCTTGTTTTGTTGACGTAAAGATGTCTAGTCAATACTCAATATAGTTGAAAGCCTAACAGCTTGAACTTGAAGTTTGAAATTTGAAAGAATAAGTCAGTAGACAGACGGGCGAATACGATACAAGTAGGGTTGCCAACTTTTTTTGACAAATAAAACGTATAACAGTGGTTTGGATAGGAAAAAAATAAAGTATTAGGAAGAAAAAAAAGTATATTTCAAATTTTATGTTTTTTTTGCTTTAAAAACGTATTTTTGTGTGCTTTTAGCACATGATAACAATTTCTTGTTATCTTTAAATGTTACAAAGCTTGTTTGACAATCAATATTTAAATTTAAATAGATAAACAATTCGTTTTTAATTAAATTTATTGATGCTCTATTTCTCTCTTCTCGCCACTTCAGATTCATTACAGAAAAAACTCTTTCAGTAAAAGCTGAAGTTGCAGGAACGGAGAGTAGGTAAGAAATAATTTTTTTTATATTTGGTAAGCTATCAGATGCATTTTTAAGTATATATTGCCATTTTTCTACTGTACTTTTCACTAAAAATTCTTTATCATCATTAGTGACTTTTCTTTGGATTTCTCTAAGTCTTATAGATTCGGAATACATATCGTCCATCTTAATATTTAATCTGTCTTGTAATTTGGCCTTTGTAATAACCATTTCAAAATGTTCAAATTTTACCTCATTTTTCAAAGACATGTTAGGAAGTATTGAAAGCCAGTTATCTTCGCTAAACTCAAACCATTTTATCATATATTTTAAGCTCATATCAATAAAAAGCGAAAAGTTACTGACAACTGTATTGAATGTTTCGGGTGATGACTTTTGAATTTTTTGTAATCTCATTTTTGATTCATAACCAAAGTACTTATCAGTTTTTCTTTGTTCTAATTCGTTTCTTAAATTATCCATAATATTATAGACATCTAGTATAGTTACATCATTTCCTTCCAGACGTTTTATCGTTTTATTAAAAATATTAAGCATGTGGCTTGTAAAGTGTAGATAAATTTCCACAACCTCCCTATCCTGATGATCACTTAGTTTTAATAATTCTTGTATAATTATTGCACAATTATCACCTAAACTTATAAAATACAATACATATTGGTTCCCAATTAAGTAAAAGGGTGTCAACGGCTGGAAGTAGTGATAACCACCGTGTACCAATATGACGTTTGATTTCGTGAAATTCACCATCAACCATAGTAACAAATTTTTTTAAATCATCTCGTCTACAAGCAGATACCGAAAAATGACTGTATATTTTCAAAACAATATTTTCTATGTCACAAATCAAGTAGCCCATAGCATGTTTCACTGTATTATGGATAATGTGTGCATGACAGTTGCCTTTTATAAGGTTTGGTACTTCTTTTTTAATATTTGTGTACAATGAGTGATGAATGCCAAAATTAGCATTGCAATTGTCTGCACTGAGACCTGATACTTGATTGAATGACAGGTTGTGGGAATCCATAGACTTCTTTATAGCTTCTAACATGCCATCAGCAGATTCATTAGAATTTTCGTAAAAATCGATCAGTTTATTTTGGATCCCTTCATTTATTGAAAAATATTGCACTACAAGAGGAAATAACTTAATATTTTTTTTATTTGATGCATCAGTCTGGAGACAGAAAAATACATCATCATGTAAATCATTTATTACACTTTCCACAGAATATGGACCTAACACTTCTATCACTAAAGCTTCCATTTTAGTTCTTCCCAAGCGTATTTTACTAGCTATTTTAGAATCTACAAATACAATTTTGTTTAATTTACTTAGACAATCCATGCTATTATAAGATAAATTATGCTTCACAGTGTGAAAAGTCAATGCTAATTCCGCTGCTATAATATTCTCATCATCACTAGATCCTTGACATCTTGATTTAGTATCTGATGTAAGGAAATTTTGTAATGCACCAGATGTTTTCTTCATTTCAGTTTTTATCTTATGCTTCTGAGTATTTTGATGTTGCTTAATCTGTAGAAAGAAAAAAACAAAAACTGGAACCTCCACCATATTAATCCATCACCATTTTCAAAATAATACTGAATCATGAATTCTTCAAATATTCTTCAATTGAATGACAAATATTAAAATGTCTATTAATATAATTTTATCCAAAAACAATAGGGATGTCTCCTGGGTTAAAACAACAAGATTCTAATTAGTCCGTCAGTTAGATTATAGAAAAATACTCGATACGTATTTTTTTATTTGTCCATACGAATAATATTGACAAAGATACAGCACATTCAAATTCAGGAGTAGGGGCTCGTGACGTCACTCTTTCGTAAAATTTTTACGAAATAATGACGTAGCGCGAACTTTCGCCGCTCTGTAACTTTGTTATTTTAAGTTTTAGAAGCAAAAGAAAAAATACGTATCTACTATTTTCTGGCGTTCTAAAAGATGGACTAATTATTATTTTTTAGTCATCATCCCTATTATGTGAATGAGAATATAAACATTTCAGAATTCTGACAATTAGTATGAAAAATATATATATTTTTTATATTATTATAATAACAAGTAATAAGATTATTTTTAAAATAACTCATAGAATTTGAAACATTGAAACTAATTTCCCATGCTCATGCTTAAAAAATAATGTATAAATTGTCAATACAAACTAAATTTCAAAAATACATGCAACTATAACTGTTTTTAAAACTTTTCAGTACAAAGTCCTATCATATACAAACTGGTGACTTTTTTCTGTAAAGATGTAAGAAAACCTAATGAATTAGGTTAGGTAAGTAAGTTAAAAAATGTAAATAAAATAACTATACGAAAGGAGAGGCAACGTAGCTTTAACAATATTTGAACACATTTACAAATTTTCATACCTGTCCAATGCCAGCTGAACTGATTGTAAAATTCACGCCGCAGATAATACATTTTGCATTACTTTTATTTTGAAGATCACTTGTTAGCCAGTTGTATTGTTTTTCCCACTCAGGTTTATATTTTTGTAAAACTTTTGTTATTTTAGCTTTTTTAGGAGTCACTGGTGTGTCGCTATCAGAATTACTCGTCATTTTCAGCATTAATATTTACTCCTCATTTTCAGCATTAATATTTACTTTAAAATGCATTCTTCACTTATAAACAAAACTAACGGACCAGTTTTGTACAATTTCGTCGATAATGAAAGACATCTGTGACAAATGTCACAACTGACATCTAACATTTCGTTCAGTAATTACAAATTGTTTCCATTATCCGTTTTAAATATTTCGTTCAGCAATTATGAATCGTTAAGTACCCATAATGAGTATTTTGTTTTACGCACCACAGTAAAGGTTGACAATAAAGTATTTTTGCATACTTTATTTGTATGTAAAAGTATAAAGTATAATTACCAAAAATAAAGTAGGATACGTTATTATATAGTATGGTTGGCAACCCTACTAACGGACCAGTTTTGTACAATTTCGTCGATAATGAAAGACATCTGTGACAAATGTCACAACTGACATCTAACATTTCGTTCAGTAATTACAAATTGTTTCCATTATCCGTTTTAAATATTTCGTTCAGCAATTATGAATCGTTAAGTACCCATAATGAGTATTTTGTTTTACGCACCACAGTAAAGGTTGACAATAAAGTATTTTTGCATACTTTATTTGTATGTAAAAGTATAAAGTATAATTACCAAAAATAAAGTAGGATACGTTATTATATAGTATGGTTGGCAACCCTAGATACAAGGTTAAATGAAAATAACCTAAAAATACTGTTTTGTATTCTATTTGGAAAGGATTGTTTTTATTTGTCATACTTTTATTACAATTGAATTTAATTGCCATACCGAAATTTGCTTCTTAAATAATTCTCAAGTAAGTGATAAAGTAATACGAATTAATGGAAATATTATTTTTAAATGAGTAATGTAAAAATGTTTTATTTTAACTTAATGGCTGATTATTTATTACTTAAACACATTTATTTTTGTTATGTAAAATATAGCTATGTATTCCGATTTTGTAAAATATCTTTTGGGTATGTTATGTTTTTATATTCAAACATATTATGTAACCTCTGTTGTTATACGTAAATTGGTTAATTAGAATATCAAGATTATTCCCTATAGATACAAACTAAAATTCAATTTAGTAATAAGCCATTTAAATTTAATAAATTAATTTAACAATACATTTCAGGATGTTAACCTAAAACAGAAGCCAAAATTAATACAATGACATATTTTAAGCTTGTTTGCTACACTTGGAGTTTTAAAAATGGTCTCCATGGGTTATCAACACAATCTGTGCTGTTTAAAGTTTGTGTGAGTTATAATTATTTGGGTCTAAGAAAATCAATATTATTTTTTATTACTATTGGACATAGGCTTTTCCTCAGAAAACAAATGTGTTTAATATTTTATTTTTAATTTCAGAAACGACAATCAATACAGCATCTGGCCAGAATATCAACATCTAAACATGTATATAGTAACCCATTGATAAGTCAACCTCAATCTACGATAAAAAAGAAGAGTAAAAACGTTCCTCAAGACACAAGGGTGTGGAAGGAGACCCCCACTCATGATGTCAAAAATAACCTAGTCCATTACTGTATGATGCTCTCCAAGTTTCGACTAACTTGTAAGTGTATAAAAATATAACCTTTGAGGAAAAATAAATAGTAATAATTACTCATTTTGAAACCCCTGTATGTATTTTCCTCATATTAAGTAATTTATATTGCTGTTTGATGGTATGACATATACCCTAAAACCTTCATGTATAATTTAGTCAAATCTTTTGAATAGATCAGGTATATAAAGAGGAACCTAAAGTCCATAAATTAAAGTATATTTTTATTTTATTTCAGCCTTAGTTGTTATGACATCAATGGCTGGATATGCTCTTGCACCAGCTCCATTTGAATTTTCGACTTTTGCCCTTTGTGCTGTGGGCACAGGTCTCGTTAGTTCTGCGGCTAATTCTATCAACCAGTACCATGAAGTACCATTTGATGCTCAGATGTCTAGAACTAAAAATCGGGTGCTTGTTAAGGGTTTGCTAGAGTGAGTATTTTAATTGATTGAGGAATAAGTAAACCATAAGATAAAACTGTGGTGGCTGATATAGTGATCCCAAATCTCTTGCAGACCAGTGCACGCTATAGGTTTTGCGGCAGCTACAAGTGCTACCGGACTCAGTATATTATACTTAGGAGTTAACCCTCTGACTGCTGCCCTGGGAGCAACTAATTTAGTGCTCTATACATCCATATACACACCCATGAAGAGAATGTCCATTGTTAATACATGGTTGGGATCTATTGGTATGCTTTAATTTATTGTAATTTGACATTTTAAATATAAAAATAACTGTTCCAGTTATACAGTTTAATTCACATTACTTTATTTTGCATCATAAAAGGGAATATCCTAATAAATTAATGAAACAAAACATGATAGATTCCTAAACTGAAATATGCCATAAAGTATAGACTAGACATTGCGAGCCATCTGTTGTTATTTATCATTGTTTTCTTAAGGTGCACTTACACAAGGGCAATAATTGCTCGGCGACACGAATGGACCGATCTGAAGCAATTAATGGAGCAATTTCAATAAATTATTTCGGCGATATTGCTACTAATTGTTCCAGATATTTCATATCGCTCAATGTCGCAGATACGAATTGACGAATATCCAATGGACTTGGAAATTCCTAGCAATTTTTATATATATCTCATTCGCACTTGTTTGTTTTGCGGCTTGCCGTCTTGCTTCCGCGGGGAGAGCGAGAGGTTAATTAATGGGCTAACTTTATTCAAAAGTAATTCAAAGTCTGTTCGTGACATTCTAGTAAAGTTTTTGAATAATATATCATCTAATTCTTTACACAATGAAAATTGCGGCCTATTGCTTTTCTTTCTTTTTTGTTTTTGATTAATAATAAAAAAAGCGCTACAAGCCGCCGCAGCAAGAACAATGTCGTCCATAGCGAGTGAATACTGAAATGCTCGTGTAGGACAGTATTGCCTAGTTGATGAAGTTGCGCCATGTCGCTCAATATTGTATTGCGCAGTATTGATGCTTGTTGCCAATGCCGTAAATTGCTTGATGTAGTCGTGACGTCATAGTTGACGAGTATTGACTGGAATTGAGCAATTTTAGTTGCCCGTATAAGAAAGAGCCTTTAGACCAATTTTTTTAATTGACATTGACTCCATTTGTCAATAGTTATACAATATTACATTAGATAAAAGCTATTTATATTAAGGTAATATGACTATAATTCCTATATTTCCTTCATAAAGCTGTTTTAACTTTAAAATACTAAGTCATAATCTGTATTATTTTATTTGAGGTACCTGAAATTAGATCAAAGTTGTTTGTAAATCAAATAAAGGAAATATGAGATGTAACTCTTCTGAAAGTTACTTCTAGTTATAATTTTTTTCAGTGGGTGCAATTCCCCCATTAATGGGCTGGGCAGGTTGTACGGGTTCCTTAGACATGGGTGCGTTAGTGTTAGGCGTCATACTGTACTCATGGCAATTTCCACATTTCAACGCGCTGTCTTGGAACTTAAGACCCGACTATTCACGTGCGGGTTATAGAATGATGGCGGTCACTGACCCAGGTTAGTAGAAAAAAATATTAATTCTTCATGATGATAATTATATAAATTTATTGTTTGTATTAAAACAAATACGGTTTAGTTAGGGTAAGGCTTTAGAGACAATTTTATTTGCTTTTATGGACTTGATAAGTTGGATGCAAGTCGTCGATGTTTTCTATTTATTGATAAGACACAACCATTCTTCAGCATGTTTACCTTCTCTATATAAGTGTTAATTAGGCACGCAGAAAGAAACAATTATTGGTGGTCGAAATTTTAACATGACTTCTGCTTTATTAGTATTCAAGATTTAATCATTCTTATTTAAACAAATAGGGAATTCTTGGGCTAAAATTCACACAACATTAGCGATACAAATAATATATATAATATATTTTAATAATCGATTTCTTACAGCTCTATGTCGCAGAGTGGCGTTACGACACACAGGTTTAATAACCGCCATTTGTCTGGGCGCGCCCTACCTCGGTGTTACCAATGTTTGGTTTGCGGCCGAATCGTTACCACTTAATATTTATTTTTCGTACTTAGGTAAGTTTTGTAAATCATTTTCTCATTGAATATATCAGAACCAAAAGCATTAGGAACCTTTTTTGTTAATATTTTTATTGAATAAAGTCTAATTTTAATTTCAAATAAAATTTTTGAAAGGGAAATTTTGAAAGAATAATATTTTGCAAATTGTGAAATTTACCTTAACAACTTGTATTAAGACGTCTTTTTGCATTATGAAATAAAAAAAACGAATACTTAACTTGTAAACAGTGAAACTATGTTTATAATTGGACTTTTTTTTTTTTAATTTTCTCATTCCATATTTTTTATTACAGCTTGGCAATTTTACAAGAAATCAGATAGCGGTAGTTCAAGAAAATTATTTAGATTTTCACTGATACACCTTCCCGCGCTGATGTTACTAATGCTCGTCAACAAGAAATATTGGAGTTCAGCAGAAACTCAAGAGAAGGAATTCAAAACCCAAGATTTAAAACTGGATCCAAAGAGAATAACAGTTTTACCACGAGGGCCAGTTGTGGCCGCGCAAGAGGCGGATGACATACGATAATGTTGCTATAGCAAAAAATATTTATTTTTTAGTGAATGTTGCCAGTGTTTTTCGACGTAGGTAATCTACATGTTTGTTAATTTCTTTATAAGTATCATTCAATTTAGCTAGATTATGCCATTACATTTTGCAAAAATAATTTAAAACTTAACATCCTCTAAGACTTTATAATTAAAATGAGTGTTACCATATTCTAGCCATATCTTATATTAGGTATTTATTTTGTATAATTGTCATAAACACGCTACTACTTATAGAAAGGCACTGGCATGTAATTTTTTTTGTAAATAATGGACTATATATGATTTTATTTATAGAGCTTGTGTAAGATAAATCAATCCAAGAGATTACCCAAATAAGTTATATTTTTGATGTTATGTAGTTCCTTTAATTTAAACAGAACAGCAAATAAAATAACTAATTAAAAAACCTTATTTTTATTGTAATTTAAATTAAACATGGAATTATAATCTACATACATACAAAACATATACCACCTCATTCATTATAACCAATATGTTGTCTCTTTCTCACTAGCTTAGTATGAAAGGGACAAACATATCTACCAACAATGAATAAGTGGTTTGACAGATTTGAACAACTAAAAGACGGACTGGTGTGGGGTGTGACGCGAACGTCGCGAAGATCACCGGGTATCAATTAACAGATAACGCTTTAAAAATATCCTTATTTCCTGAAAAAAAAAAACAATTTTAAAATTATCCTTAAGATATTGGTCTCGGAATTAAATATTTATGGAGAAATAACGTTAAAACTTTTTTCGTTTTATAAGTCGGTTAAAAAAAGCAAAAACTCACTTAGATTTCTTAGGGCTACGGCCTTCTTCTCTGCTATCATCACGTGAACGTTTGTGAGATTTGTGGTCACGGGAGTTGGAGTGCTTCTTGTGGTCACCGTTGGACTTGCTGTGCCTGTCACGGTCACTGTGGGACGACTTGTGGCCACGGGAAACGGAGTGGGAGGACTTGTGGTGCTTATCGCGATTCTTCGATGGACTGGAATAGAAGTTTAAAATAAATTTTAAGTTAGTTAAATTTCAACCTGAAAGAAAAATTCTGTAATGCAAAAAAAAAACACATTTAATCTTGTTATTTACAACTTTTCATAAGGCTTCAAGCAAACTCTTCTTGTTAGCCTTTAGAAGAGAAAAAAGACTTGTCATGAAGTGCATATCATCTAACACTTGTAGCCAATAAGTTGTAATAATAACGTCGGTTTTGGTAGTACTAAATTAGTCCCTTAGTCATACATTCATAGTAATATAACATTCTCGTGTCCTAGAATGTCCAATAGGTCAATATCACTTAGTTTTAAGAACCCATAATGAGATACAGTTTTTTGTTAGGCTAGCGTCACAACCACACTACCCCTTATTTTATGTTATAAGCCCTTGTTAATTTATAATCGGTCATATAGGTAAGTAATTATTATGAACGTCCTCAGTTTTATCTATTAAAATAAAAGTGCAATAAATTTAATAGCTTTACAAAAACATTAAGCTTTATACATTGCACATATTAACGTATTACCTATGTATAACATATTAAATGTTTTCTTTTAAATTATTTTTGTGAGTAATGAAACCATTAACAAAAACCTGTCGAAATATGTAGTTTTATCTAGATTTTAGACTCTGCCCTAATATCCGAAATATATCCGAAACTTGTGAAACGGTTACGGATATCCGATAGTTTCGGTTACGGTTACGGAGCTCTAACATCCCTGCTTGTTATAAACGATTAAATACAGTTGACGCTTAGCTTCAAACACTGTGTTTATTTATTTGATCACCAAACAACCACCACCAAACTTAAGCAATATAATTTAATTTCTTTAAATTTAATTTTATAATCTGTTGGTAGTAAATTTAAATTTAGAATGAATTTAACAACTTTTCTGTTGACGTGTATAAGAGTACTTGGTTACCTACCTATACGAAAAAAGTTATTTTGAGTTTGTTTTATATCTGTATATGTGCAAACTAGTAATTGATGGTCATGTCAGTGTGGTTTATGAATAAATAAACTCCTTATACTTAGAGGTTCGTAAAGTAGTGAATCTCACCTGCTGCTGCTATGCTTCGAAGGGCTCTTATGACTGGAACTTGAGCTTTTGTGATTAGAGCTAGAACTCTTGTGTTTATCGTGTTTACTCTTTTTCTCGTCATATCGCGAAGGTTGTGCTTGTCCGCCTTTCCGTTTCCGTTCGAATTCGTCTCCGCGATCGAATGTACGTTCCTTCTTGTCCTCTTCTGCCGCTTCCCGCTCTAGATCCGACCAGTCCTTGCCGGATTCTTCGTCTTCTTCTGAAATAATAATACAAATATTCATATTATGCAGTGCGCATGACTGACTTAGTCAAAACCAACTAAAGCAGCGTTCAAGTATTACGACCTTCCAGTACTTTATAGCACATAATGGTAACTTTTAGCTATAAAGAGTCACTGGGTGGTCACGAAACGTTTTACTATTGGGTACAGAAAAACGTTACGGCGCGTTACACGGGGGGGGGGAGGGGGGGGAGGAGGTCGTCAATAATCTCCAAAAATTGCGTGACGTCATTCTTGAACGCTCCCTAATAGCCAAAAAAGACGTGTCAGACACAAAAGATTTTAAGTCTTTACTTTTAGGCTACTAACTTTCTTTTGAGATTTTACTTATAAATAAGCATTTTGAAGTATTCAAAATCCTACCTTCACTTTCCCCGGATTCATCAGAAGCATCCGAGGCTTCGGAGTCATACTCCGAGTCATCATCAGACTCCTCCTCAGTCTCTGCATCTGTCGGCTCGTACGCGTCGTCTTCCTCTTCAGACTCTTCTTCCTAAAATCGTTAAATATTTTCAAGTCTGAACATTCAAAATGATTAATAATTATCCATAGATCATTCAATTTTCCAACCTGGCGTTCATTCTCAGCATCCGACTCAGGGTCGAGGAAGGACCAGCCGCCATTATCGAAGAAGCCCTCGATGTCGTCTGTGATCGTTTTCATCACTTTAGTCCAGTTGAGAGACTGAATACCCTCCGAGTAACGGATATCACAGGAACTGGAAATCGATTAAAAGTTTTACGTTGTGATTATTTATTTATTTAGAGCTTATTGAAGTGAAACTTCTTTATCGGGGTTGGAAAAAAATTTAGTGTAACATTTTTTCGTTACGCGTCACATTTTTCGGTTACGCGCCATGTTGCTTTTTGAAGTCAAACTTCTTTATCGGCGTTGGAATGAAAGTTCTTTATCGACGTATGGGAGAAATTTTGTAGATTCGAAGCCATTAATAACAAAAATATATAATAACGATAACAATGATAGTAATAATTCTATTACAATTAATGAAATTCTGTAATAATCTTAGTAGTAATAAGGTAAAATGAAATAATTGTATTTGTATTCATGTCTATGATAATAAAAGCCTTTTGTTAAACTTTATTTAACCAATTTCGTTAAGTTGCATATAGTAGATCATTTTTCGAAAAATAAGGTCATAAAGAAGTTTCACTTTTTACGTGTGTACCTAGTACACGCACACATTTTTTTTTATGGGTGTTTTTTTCTTCATATACACTCAAAACCGGTTAAGACATCGTTAAGAACAACATACCGGTTATATTGACCAAAATAAAAGGTCCCGGCTAAATCCAATTGTATTAGGTACTTAATAATAACGACATCGGCTGTTACGACCAAACATGACTAGTCCCTTCGATGTCGTTATAATAGATTTTGACTGTAAATGGAATTTAGATTTCGACATGTCAAATAATATGTATATATTTGTTACAATTATTCATAAAAAGGTATTATAAAAATGGATTTTAACATTTTTCTAAAACTATGAAACAATTCAATAATGTGTGAATTGGTCTTACTTCAGAATGTATATTAAAAATATTAAAAGGGCTCACTTTAGCCACTCCTTTACATGATCCAGCATGTTCATAGGCACTGCGTTGACCATAGCCACTTTCTTAGCATAATCCTTAAACACGAAAACCATGTCAAAATTCTTCAAATGGAATTGGACTCGCTCAAAGTGAACTAATTCCACATCTTCTAAGGCGATGACGAATGGAGGCCACTCTGTTAGATTCACTAGGGCTCCGGATGTGGGCTGAAGAAGTACTGTACTGCGGAATGGGGCTCCGGGGAATCCAAGTTCTCTGTAAGTAGAAATATAAATTAAACACAAGTACAAGATAAAATAATGTTTTTAAGCTATTGCATAGATTTTATCGCGGCCTTTGAGGGCGGCGACCGAATCAAGAAATTGCGTAACGAAAATAAGAACCTAACACATGATGACGATAAGTGCGGCCAATACGCGTTAGAGCGGGACAGAACGCATACTGCGTCTCATATCGGTCTAACGTGATCGGTGACGTAGCTCAGGTGCGTCAGAGTGGGACAGAACGCATACTGCGTATTCACATCTCTGACAATATGACATAGCGTAAGCGCCGCCGGTGTAGCCAGTACGCGTTAGAGTGAGACAGACTATATAGGCGTGTTAGTCTGAGTCTGGTAGATTGAATTAATATCAAAGAAAAAACAACTGCATAAAAAAAAAAGAAATAATTATAATTGCTCAAGTTGATAAAAAATGCTATGCAATAGCTTTACCGCGGCGGTCCCCGAGTGCCACACGTATTTTTTTGTTTTATAACACAAGAATTGATCACGTGACTAGCATATCAGCAACCACGTGACCACCAAAATTGCGTGTACACTTAAATACATACATTAAAAAAAACGCATAACACATAACATCGAACGAAGATGGTCAATACAGACGATTTCATTTAAAAAAATTTTGAGTGTGGCTTATTTAAACATTTAGTTTCAAGATCTGTCCAAAAACTTATTTTATGTTTCACATATTTGTTAGTACTCAAAATCAGATTATACTTGGAACTCAAAAGCATTTACAAAGTTTACCCAATTGTCAATAAATATCATACACAATAATCTACCTGAAAGGCGTATCAAACTCCACTTCCTGCTTGGTCATATTTTCAACTCGTTCACAAAAACTCTTAAAAGCAACTTTCAGCTTATGCCGGAGTTCTCTTTCACTCTGCTCCGCTGCTAAATCATCTCTATCGTGCATGTGCTGGTGTTTACCAAGATCTGTGGTGATTTCTCCCACTTCCGTGTAAAACTGGACGTCTACATGTTTCTTTTTACCTGGAATCACAAAATATAATATGTAATATATTAAACTACTCTGAGCCATTACGAAAAACATATATTTTCGTATTTTATCGTTCGTTCACGTACATAGAGAATTTTCTCCCGAAGACATTGTTGAATTTAGTAAAAAAAAATATTTAAATACTTTTCATGATAAATTGTAAAACAAATTCACAGGAATACATCAATAAACAATCGCTTGTAGATGCCAAATGTCAGCTGTCAAATGTCTATTGTTAACAAACACCTGTCAAAATTGGATTTGAAGGCTGTGCTAGACACAATAATATTAAAATCAGTATTATTAATTACAAACAAACATCAAACATTATGAACAACCACAGTTTCAGAAACCCTACATACAAGCTACAACGGTTGCAGTTATAGATAGAAACGGTACGGCTATTGCCCCCCCAAGCACACTATAAAAGAAGAACATTTGGAAGAGCTTTTTATATCACTGGGGCAGCGATTCATAGCAGGAGGTGATTGGAATGCCAAGCATGTTCATTGGGCCTCTAGGCTAACGACAACAAGAGGCAGAGAGCTTAAGAAAAGTATAGATAACAACAATCTGACAGTGATTTCAACGACGGACCCGACCAACTGGCCGACTGACTCAAACAGGCTTCCGGACGTCATAGACTTTTTCGTCATGAAAGGCCTGTCTAGACTTTCTTACCAAATACAAACTTGTTTAGACTCGAGTACAAACCATGTTCCAGTTATATTGACTATTGGAATAACTGCCTTGAGCAAAGAACACAGCCTTAAATTGTACAATAAACGAACTGATTGGAACTTATATCGAGAACTGGTCCATGACAGACTAGACCTAAAAATTGCCTTAAAAAGTGAAGCAGTCATTGATCACGCAACTCGCTTACTAACCGAAGTGATCCAAGAAAGCTGCTGGATGTCCACGCCCGAAATCACTGCTCGTCTGCCACAGAGTAAGACCTACTCGGACACCATACGACAAAAAATATTAGAAAAACGAAGGCTACGTCGAATATGGCACACTAGTAGACTGACATATGACAAAACGGCGCTTAATAAAGCGATACGTGATTTAAAATCCCTAATATCCGAAGCTAACGAAGCAGCCTTGAGTAAACACCTGGAAGGATTGACATCAACAAAAGCAACCGATTACTCGCTCTGGAGAGCCTGCAAAAACCTAGCTCGACCACTACACCAAAAGCCACCACTACGAACGCAGAACGGGCAGTGGATTAGAACGGAACGAGAAAAAGCTGAAGTTTTTGCAAATCATCACAGTCATGTATTCAAACCGAATGACCCCAGGCCTAATGTAGATGAATCGGATATCGAACTAATCATTGACCAAGACCTGCAACTTGATCTACCATTAAAACTAGTGAGACCACGGGAAATTAATCGCAATATCAAATCTATGGATAATAATAAAGCGCCGGGCTATGACTTAATAGACAAAAAGGTCCTAGAAGAATCACCACGCAAAGTGATAGTGTACCTTACAATGCTGTTTAATGCAATCCTAAGAGCTGGGTACTACCCAGACTTATGGAAGGTATCACAAGTGACTATGATTCACAAACCTGGAAAACCGATTCACGAAATCACTTCATATAGACCCATTAGTCTGCTGCCTATAATGTCCAAATTATTTGAAAAATCGCTACTACACAGAATGCTGGACATAATAAAAGAAAAGCAGATCATCAGTTTGGCTTTAGGCAAGTACATGCCACAACAGAACAAGTCCACAGAGTATGTAGAAAAATAAGAAATTCCCTCGAGAGGAGAGAATACTGCTCATCTGCATTTCTAGACGTACAACAAGCCTTTGACAAAGTGTGGCATAAGGGTCTTTTGTTTAAAATAAAATCCTTATTGCCACACACATTCTATAGGATTCTACAATCATACCTGTATAACAGACTATTCCAAGTTAAAGAAGGTGCCAGCACATCCGGTTTTTACGAAATTTGCGCAGGTGTGCCACAGGGCTCAGTCCTCGGACCCGTCCTGTACACACTGTATACATACGACCTACCACAGAGCCCAGAGATTACTATCGCCACCTTCGCTGATGACACGGCTCTACTTACCTCCAACAGAAGTCCCATTCTAGCCTCTAAAATTCTACAAAATGGCTTAAATAAGGTAGAAGACTGGTTGGCCAAATGGAGAATTGCAGTTAGTGTGTCCAAATCGGTGCACGTCACTTTCACGCTCCGAAAGCCCCCCTGTCACTCTAAATGGCACCCAATTACCACATCAAAACACAGTCAAATATTTAGGAATGCATTTAGACCGCAGACTCACCTGGAAAAAACATATTCAAACAAAGCGAGACGAAATTAACCACAAATACAAGGGCTGGCTAATGGGACGAAATTCAAAACTATCCACTGACAATAAGTTGCTCTTGTACAAAACCATTCTCAAACCCATATGGACATATGGAATACAGCTTTGGGGATCTGCTAGTGCCTCAAATATAATAATAATACAAAGAGCTCAAAATTACATACTCAAGCAAATATCAAACACCCCATGGTTTCTCAAAACTACAGAAGTCCATGAATTTCTTAATATGCCCATGGTAAAAGAGGAAATTATCACACATGGGTATAACTACAAACTAAGACTTCAAAAGCACCCCAATCAGCTAGCAGGACAGCTAACTATACCAGAAACTACTCGACGACTAAAAAAGCGGCGAGACATTTTTGATCAGGACAACCCAACAGACTGAGTTTAAATAAGAATAGGCAGGCTCCGCTGGGAGTAGCGCCTAACACGTCAAAAAGCTCTCAACGTATCTACTTATAGTCGCAAAGACTGATTGTATGATTATTTTAAAAAAAAAAAGAGTATTATTAATTATTATAATTTCACTCACCAAACATAATAGCATGTTTCAAATGAAAATGTAGCAATATAATCATTTCGCCATCACACGGCTGGAAGAATGCATTCTTAATATTATTGTATAAAATATCTACTTTATCTCCTCTTACTGAAGTAAATCTAAAACCATTAGAATGAGCTTCGAGGGACCCGCTCATTCGTTTTGTGACAATGTTGGGTCGGATATACAAATCTTTTAACTTGGGATTTCCTTTACTCTGTGATAGAACCAATGTGTCTTGTTTAACTAAATCCTCTTTCTCTCTCTCTTCTGCTTCTCTCGTTTTGAACTTCTTCTGAACTTCTTTTATAAGTCTGAAGCCGGTGTTGAGGTTTGATGAGGGAGGGGATATTTCACCTGGCTCTTTTGTGTTTGTACTACGATATGTTCTGGAAAATAATGTGAGACATTAACTATTGGGAGTAAATTTAACAATTGACCACAGAAGACACACAAATATTATATAATTGGTTTAAATTAAAGATTAATGAAAATTCTAAGGAATCATTAAGTCATATTGAAGCATTTGTCGTAATAAATCTATATATATATATAATGAAAATGGTCTTCGTTTGAGGCTCAATCACGCCTAAACCACTGATCGTATCAACATGAAACTACCACCATTCGATGCGACATTTTTCCTAGATGGTTTATGGCTACTTATTTATTATTAAATTCCAACGTTCCTTCATTTTTTTATTGCTGTTTTACTTTTATGAAAATTTATCCATACGGACTTCACCGCGGAAACATTCGGGGAGGCTTCCTAGAACCTCTAAACGTCAACATCTGTTAAAAACTCGATTTTCGAAATATTTCAATTTTCTTAGCGGGAAGTTAAAAAGAAGAATAATAAAAATATGAAAAAAAATTAAATTATGAAACATAAAATTTATTTTAATTCGTCTAGCAAAGCGGGCGCGAAACGTCTAGTTTAATATAATTAGGAAAATAAGAGACTTTTAAAAGAATTTTGGGAATTATGCGAATGCAGAATCCTCATACTTACACTTCCTTAACAAATGTGGCGTCTGGTTGTGCATAATTTCCCCCCTCGTTTCTTCCCATTGTGGCTCCCGGGTGGAAAAAGTTAATTCTCAAGTATGTATAGTCACCTTCTACCGACTGCGATATATTCTTAATCGTTGATATATGGAATGGTACTGGGACACCGAATATCGGCAATATAACAGTTTCGTATTTACGATCTAGAAATTAAGGTTGAAATTATTCAAATGAAAAAAAATTATTAATAAAAAAGGTATATAATTAAAAGAGAAAGTGCACTTGTCCACACACTAGGATTTCTTGTGTCGTTGGCATCTATTTGACATACTTATTTTAGCTACTGCATGTAATAAATTCTACATACACTTAGAATTTTATAATTAAACTAGCTGATCCAGCAAACGTCGTTTTGCCATGTATATTATTTCTAGGAAACATTTTTTTAGTTCAATAAAAATAACTATCTACTATAAAAAAAATAGGGGTTGATCGTAGAGGGGTGAAAATTAAGGGTTGTATGTATTTTTGTATCCTGTATCATAAAAAAAATAAAAACAAAAAATATTTTGGGGTGGACACTGGACACCCCTTATCACTCAGGGGTTTGAAAGGTAGATAATAGCTGATTCTCGGACTTACTGAATATGCATAAAAAAATTCGTATGAATCGGTCGAGCCGTTTCGGAGGAGTATGGGAACGAACATTGAGACACGAGAATTTTATATATATGATTACTGTTGCACAATAATACTTTCGGTTTAAGCATAGGACAGGTTGAGTAGATGTTGTTAGGACTGTTAGTGAATGTATAAAGTTTTAAATCGATATTGAAAATTGTTTTTAAGAAAGTGGTTAAAGACGAGAGGGCCTCTAAAGAGAAAAGCGTTGGGCGAAGAAAGTGCGTTTACACGTTTGCGATGTTTATTATGTGTTGTGATCGGTGTTTGGAATGAATAGCGTTCATTGTGAATATCGAGTTATATAGAGTCCAAATAAAAATATAAGTACAATTTTAAAACAAATGCTTGAAAAAAAAAACATGAATGAAAAAATACTCTATGGACCGAGAAATCCAGATATATTATTTTTTTAACTTACCAACATATAATTTCAATTCCTTCACTTCATTTTCTCTTGGCATCTGACTGATGCTCTTATATGAGACTGTGCTCTTTCTAATTTTCTCTCCTTCCTTCCCACTCGACTGTTTCGCCAATCTCTCCTTGGCCTTCTCATTGAGAGCTATCGCGAGCTCTCGCTGATGTTCTTTTCTCTTCTCTTCTGAGGAATGTTCCGTTCGGAGTTTTGACTCGATAACAGCTGTTCTCTTGCCACGCCCTAAAATCATTCTTAATAAAATGTCCATTTGTGGGTCCATATATTAAGCAAAATAAAGCAAAATTGGTGATTTTATTTTGGTTAACTCAGTCTTTTGAAACTATAAAGTATGATATGTTGATTAAAAAAATATGTATCTATGAATTTAATTTTAAAAAAATGTTTCATGACACAGTCCAATGCAATAGCGTCTCGCATCTCCGTAACTAGCGCAGATATCTTGGATCTCTTTCACTATTGAAAGTTGCAGAGTTCTTACACTGGTAAAGGAGCGTCAAGTAATACGTCACGCAATTTTTGGAGATTATTGACCCCCCCATGTAACGCGCCGTAACGTTTTTCTGTACTCAAGTATAGTAAAACGTTTCGTGACCATCTAGTGACTTATACCTAAAAGTTACCATTATGTGGTGTAAAATACTGGAAAGTCGAAAATAATATTAACAATAACGCGTAATTCAATCCCCGCCCCGCATCTTAACGTTTTACAAAAGGACCCCCCCCGCAACAAAATTCGTTACGTAATACTTGAAGGCTCCCAAAGTTAATAAACTCGTTTAGGGTACAATCCTGATAAGTTATTACATATTAACCAATTTGCATTGAACTGTTTAATATTATGTCAAATTTTAATGTGATAATGAAACTTTAGAGAGAAAATGAATTACTAATAAAACATAGCATATACAAAATAACATGCATCGGTTATAACAATTAACTCACCTCCATTTTCTATCCGTCCACATTAGCATGTAACAAAATTGTAAAATTGTATCAATATAGCACATCCATTTTTACAGCATCAAATATAAAAAAAAACACAATATACAAACAATGTCCCTGAGTAAAAACAGTGGATTAATTTTGAGCCCCCTATTAAAGTCTAAATGTTATGGGTTTTAGATCGCCTCTAGATTATTTACATGGTTATTAAAATTGTGTGGGAAACATATTATACAGTCAAAAGCGTTTATGACGACATCGTTTTGAACAACACACCAGTTATATTGACCAAAATCAAAGGTCCCGGCTGAATTCTATTGTATTAGGTACTCAATAATAATGTCATCGGTTTTTAAAACCAAATATGAGTCCCTTCGATGTCTTTATAATAGATTTTGACTGTATATCACTAATAAGATTATATTTAACAGGCACATGGAACGCCAGTAATATTTTCCAGTTCTATATTTGATTAGTATTTTGCATTGAAACACCCATATCACATTAATGTTCTGAGATAACTTCAGAAGAATCATTGTATAAAACATCACAAAATTTAAGACATACAATTCTAGAGTATTTTGAAAATCAATCCTTAACCTCAATATTAATGAAGTCTATATAATCAAAATAGGTAATATGACTCACCAAGAATTTCAGTCTTATTCTCCTTCTCTTCTTCCTCTTCCTCATCATCATCTTTCAAAAAGATACCAATATTCTTGATTTTCTTTTTAGATTGTGTGAGAAGAGATGCAGGTTGCTCTTCATTCACTAATACCGTGTCTCCAATAAAAAGAGCATATGTCTGAAATTGTTTATGTTAAATATTAAATACCTGCTTGAGGAACTCGAACATAGCAGAATGTAATGACTGTGATTTAGTTTGAGACAAATTTCCTTTGAAAATAGCAATACTTGAAGTATTTTTATGTTATAATTTAAAAAACAACACTTATTGTAGAAGTAGAAATCTTACCTTTCCTTCTTTATCTGATGCCGCTTTATTGCTGAGATTTGCTAAGCCTATATTGATATTAAACACCATTCCCTTTTTTGCTACAATTGATGTTTTTGGACCAATCACAATTGAGCTCTCACGAAATTCTATACCCATTGCAAATCTGAAAATCACTCATATATAGAAAACTTTGCAATTTGATGCATTGATAATACTGAAATTTTTTAAATTTCTTTAGAATGAATGTAAAAATAACAGGACAGGAAAATCAGTACATCATTTATATTCTTGATACTCACCCAAAATTTTTGGTAAGGTTATCGACAAGATCTGGTTTTTCTTTCTTAGCTAACGCAAGTCCTGCTTCATAAACAGAAGATAACTTTGCACCAGCTACCAAATGTTTCATAACTTCCTCTTCCAAATTGACAAGGAAATTGTAATTGCTTTGAATATCATCTGTCGGATTGACCAGTAATGTGCGGACTATATTTGAGCAGTATGACTTATATCGGGCACCCAGTGAGCAGACAACTGCTCCGAAATGCAAATGATTTTTGTCAGATATTGCACTGAATTTTAAACTGTAGTTGCCACCAGATTGAATAATTGGAGGATAACACATATCGACTTGACTTGTATCAACTCCTGTTACATATTTCTTATCGGATATTGCTGCTTCTACACCTTCTGCTAATTTTGAATGTTTAACTTTCTGAAAGACAAAAGAATTATAAAATATGTGTGCTCTGCTGAACAGTATTATTTTGAGTTTATTGTTGGTTCTTCTAATCCATTTATAACACCTTTCATATGAGAACTGGCAGTATATATTAAGAAACATAACAAAATTTACATTAGTAATACACTTATTTTTGGTCTATTTATTATATGAATCAATGATATTCAGATTTGATTAATTCATACAATCACTAATTAGAGTTTAAGAGTGTAGAGACTCTCTTAAATGCATATTTATTTAGGCAAGAAGCTAAGAGAATTGCAGACAAAAGAGACATTGTATCACGTAAGTGGCAAATAAATTAGAAATAAAAATGTTACCTTATCAGAATCAATAATCTCCATTATTTGATCCTTTAAATATTTAGTAAATACATCAACAGTAACCAAACATGCTTTTTTAATTGTGATAATTTCAGGGTCTTCTTTTGTTGCCATTAATAAAGCAATTGAAGAACTTATGTCTACATTCTCAAACTTTTCTCCCTTAAGAACATTCTTCCAACTCTCACAAAATTCACCAGGATAATTATCTTTTGCAAATACACCAAGTGTTTTTCCAGATTTTGATTTTTTAATCTCTTGAATTAATTTACTAAAATTTTCCTTGTCTTTATCATTCTGAAATTAATAATATATTATATAGTTTATAATAACATTTCAAATGTTACGCTTAGTCAAAGCCAGGCCCAATACACTTTAGCAAAATAGTAACTGTTAAAATCTGTCTAGGAAGCTGATTATTGAAAAAAAGGAAGAATCAACCTTACCAAAACATTTTTCAAAACTGTGACTAAAAGTAAACTTACTCTGTCTCTAATTAATAATTTTACTGGAGGTAGCTCTGTTTCTTCTTTTCCGTTTTCTATTTGTCGTAAAAACTCTATTTTTTTTTTACTTGCAAGAAAACACATGCTCTGTTCAGTAAGTACAGTTATTGTGTCTGGAAGCTCATATCCAAACAGCCATGTCTATGGAAATAAAAAAATTAATAATTTATCAGAGAACGATATGATAATATTTGTACCGTTAAAAAATTTAATTTCCAATAAGTACCTGTAAAGCTGTCGACTTGCTGTAAAGTGTATCTTCATCAACTCCAACACATGATACCAAACAATCCACTTTGGCCAGTACATCTTCACTTTTTGTATCAGCTGCTGCAGCCTGAAATAAATAAGAATATAAGCCAATGCACACAACAGCGTTATTGTGGTTATTGATACACACCTTCCATGCTGCGTACAGCCTTTTCATACGCCGATAGAACGTTTCCTTATCAAGAGATATGTTTGACATGATGAAAAATAAAATAAAACATCAATAAATAATGAAGAACTCGATATATGCGATTTAAATTACGATCAACTACTAAATGATTCACGACATTGGGCAAAGCTTTTCAGTTTCTCGCGTTTGATTTTTGACAGCAAACAAGAATGGCGGCAGGCGAACCGCAACTGGCAAGTGTACAGATTATGCGAGCGTCGCTTTTCTATCCAATAATTATGAAAAAAAATATATCTCAATCACAAAATTTTAGTTTACAGTCCTTTTTTTCTAGTGTTTTACTAAATTCTCTAAAACAATAGAATCAAATCAAATTATAAATATAGTATTTCGCAAATAAAAAGGGTCTCCTAAGGAAATTTATGTTCTAAGGTCGATTTCAGTTAATTAAATAAAATTAATTTGTCTGACGTAATCTGTATACATATAATTTACGAACGAACTAATTTTTTTATTTTCTGTTATTAAGTAAAGTTACAAAATATGTAAAAACCTAATATAAAGTGGGACCTCCACTTGCTAAATTGAATGATCCTGATAAATCATTCTGGGCATGCTTTCCATGATGTTTTTAATAACGTTTTGAGGTATACGTTCGTACTCTTCTACAATGACTCTTTAGCTCACTGATGTTTGTTCAGGACTTCGAGACCCGAGCTGGCCAATCTAAACGATGGATCCCAACTTCTTGTACGTCACAAGAACGGTGAGGGCGAGCATTGTCTTCCATAAAAATGGAGCAGTTCATGTGGGTTGTATAGCATCAAAAAATAAATAACAGCCGTAAGGTCATATACGAAAGAGGTTTCAAGGTATTTTTACTGTAACAAGTAGAGCTATAGTTTTGCCGGTCCTTATCGCTTTATCAATCATATCAGAATGTGGTATTTAAAGTAAAAAGAAACATTAAAAATATTTAATTTGCAAAAACTGCCCAAAAAGTTTTTAAAGTCACTAGAATCAGTATAAATTTAGTGCCCGTTTTTTCTGCAAAAGAGTGTTTAAAGTTTAAATAACGATATATAGTTCACAGACAAGAGCATAGGTTTTGAGTTATCACACTCACCTCTACTTAATACTTATGCACTGTGGAGTTAAGCTTATGGTACGGTTTGAACTTTGAAGGTACTCAGTTAAGTCAGTAGTCGCCAGTAATTCTGGTATACCTGGACAATTGGGAAAATGGATTTATGATCTCCTTAATAATAGTATACTGTATGTCAGGCATAACAATATCTTGGGTAAAATTTTAGAAATACGTCGTCCGTATAGGTTGCGAGTGGGGGAGTAGGAGGGGTAGGGTTATCACCCCCAACCACTTCCACGCGCCAGAAACAGTATTAAAAAAAATATTACCTAACCTCACCTAACAATAGATAATAATAGGTATTTTGGACAGCTCCGGCGCTACGGGAAATGCATGTGGGGGCTGCTGTCCCTCCACGGATTTAAAATAACACTCTAGGGGTAAAACAGTCATAAATGCGGACCTAACTTAACCAAGTTCTAGTTTACGTGTAGATAAATATTAATTAATCTGATATATAAAATTCTCGTGTCACAATCTTCGTTCCCAATTCCCATACTCCTCCGAAACGGCTCGACTGATTCTTATGAAATTTTTATGCATATTCAGTAAGTCTGAGAATCGGACAACATCTATTTTTCATCCCCCTAAATGTTAAGGGTGGTCCCATTTCTAAATTGTTATTGTTATTTTTTAGGCAAAACTTTTTATTTTTATTTTTTTATGTAAAAATACATACAACCCTTAATTGTCGTCCCCTAAACGATCAACCACTATTTTTATTATAGTAAATAGTTATTTTTATTGAACTAATAAAATATTTCCTAGAAATAATATAGGCGTATGGCAAAACGACGTTTGCCGGTCAGCTAGTAGTGCTATAAAACAATTACCTCGATTGTATATAGTCGAGTTTTCAAAAAATCTAAATAAAATAAACGCAAAAGCACATTCACGTAAAAAGAATATCTCGGTGTAATTTCTGTCAAAATCTACATTCAAAATAGCGGTTTACGTTTCGTTTCACATGTTCTGAAATACACGCTGCTTTTTCTATTAATAATATATTATAATATAATATTTCTGTATAAAAAATTCAATACAAAATACAAAATTATATTTAAGTTTTTTTTACTTAGACGCAACTCCGACACTCAAAATTACTTGGATCAAGGTTCTCCAAGACACCTACATAATCAGTAGGTATCATAAAATTCAGGCGTCGTATTTCTAAATAAAAAACGAAAAAATACAGTGGGGATCATTTAAGAAAACAAGTGGAACGTTAGAATAACATGTGAAATTACATGCAAATAAAAGCTATAATTTTCCACTAAGTAGAAGTGACTAGTAGATACTGAAATTTTACTTGTAAATAGCCGTTATTAGTTAATTTTACTTGCAAAAATTCAGATTTTGCAATTATATTTTTAAATAGTTCTAAATTACCGAATTAAATGGAAAAATTAAATTCAACTATTCACTCAGCTTTATCTACTGGGCTGGTTAGAAAATTGTCAAAAAATTGTATAAACACAATCGCAGATTTTCTTCAAGAAGATGTTGAAAAGATATCAAAAATTACAAAATTGGATGTAGCTTGTATATTAGAGATACGAGATATTATTTTTAAAAAATATTCCGCCCCATCAATCGCTGGGACTACTTTACGTAACAAATATTTAACTGAAAAAAGATATCTGGAAACTGGTATTAAAAGGTAACTGTTATAAAAGTTTTCAAACTGTTTATATATTTATAAAATGTTATATAAGTTATTTTCAATTGTTTCTAAACATTATTTTTTTTAGATTGGATACAATTTTAAATGGGGGTATTCCAATTGGATTTATAACTGAAGTGTGTGGCTTAGCTGGTTCCGGGAAATCTCAGTTATGTATGCAACTAGCAATTAACAGTGCAAAGCCGTCTAATTCTGTAATTTACATTGATACGAAAGGAGATTTTTCAGCAGTTAGAATACAAAAAATCTTAGAAGCTCATGGGTTATCACCTAAGGTACCTATTGAAATTATGATACATGTAAATTAAAAAAGAGGTATCCTAATTATTAATAAAAAAATGAAATAAAATTACTCTAATAGTGTTAAAACAACATGTTAATTATTTTTCAATGGAGCTGTAATAATATTGAGAACTCTTTGTTTTAGGAAATGGCAATTATCATGCTGAACATCAATATAGTGCAAATTTTTTCAATGAATGATCTTATAAGTTTATTAGAATCAATAAAAAATAAAAAGATAGTTTTTGATTGTTTATCTCTTGTAATATTAGATTCACTACCATGTTTAATGTTCCAGCATTTTGGCGACAATAATAAAATTGGTAAGATGCTACATAATATCAAAATGTCTAATAGGACTTGAGATTTTAAATAAAATAAAATTACTTTTATTAGATAAGTTGTGCCTTATAATTTCACCTGTGTTAACTTGAATATCTACTATTTCTTTTTCAACACAAAAAACAATTTTGTAACTCAAACTAGTAAGTAATCCTTGAGATAAGCAAATTACGAACTCTTCAGATCTACTATCTGTACCAAATACTTTAGTTACAGATACTAAGTATTAAATATTCTCATTGTATGATAAATATTTTCTTTTAGGTTTGAAGTTTCTTAACATGTTTGTTAACCTTGCAAGATGTATTAGTAATGAATTTAGGACATGTTTTATATGTGTTAATATTGAAACCAGATGGGTTGATCAAGAACAAGTACCAGATTTAGATGGTAAGTAAAATAAAAGATATTTCACTTAAATTTCTTTATGGATGAACTCAATGTTCATTTCCAAGCTAAGTTTTTTTTATTTCAGATGAGGACGATAATTTTGGAGAACCTGCTTACTTCGAAATAAAAAATAGGTGTTTGGGAAAGTACTGGCGACATATTCCTGTGCAGGTGTTATCTCTTCAAAAAGCGTTTGAATCAGATACTAAAAATTGCATAAATATAAATGTAATAGCTGAAAATTATAATAATCCATGTTCTAAGCTTCAGTGCCCAATATCAATAAATGATTCGGGAGTATTTTAAATAATTGGTACAATACATAATCGTGTTTCAATTGCCCTGTCTGTAGAATTCCAAACCTATCTACATATTTTCATTTGTTGATATTTACGAAATGAATTGATTAAATTAAAGTTGGAATAAGAATTAGTGTAAATAAAACTAATTTTAAGTTGCGCTTATATTTCAAAATTCTAACTAGATGTACAGTCGACTGTCAAAATCTGTTATAACGACATCGAAGGAACTACTCATATTTGGTCGTAAAACCGATAGTCGTAACAGCCGATACTATAGAATTCAGCTGAGACTTTTGATTTTGGTCAATATAATCGGTAAAGTGTTCTAAACGATGTCGTTGTAAACAGTTTTGACCGTTTTTTTTATAACTTTACGCGAAAACTTCATTTTTATTAAGTAGAAAAATGATATTGTATTTAGTCTGTAATATTATGTCTGATTGACAAAAATTGACAGCTGTTGCCATTTGACACTTGCAGCGTGACATTGACATTAATAAACGATCACGTCGCGCTTTAAAATTTGTGCAATTTCAATTATTCATTCTTTTCACGGCACGCCTATCAGGCGATGCGTTTTATACTGTGATGGCTCTTTTGCACACTATAGTTTATTCATCAATTTTATGATAATTAATTTTCATCGTAATCGCATAGTGTAATTTATATTTAATTATTTATTTCTAAGCTTTTCTTGAAAATGGCGAATCAGTCCCAGAAAACTGTATACAAGCTAGTGCTGACCGGAGGTGAGTTTTTAGTCCATAATTATAATTATTTATGTCAAAATAAAAGGCTTATAAAAAGAGTTTCTGATTCAATAACTTGTTAAATAAAGTTGTACATATTTCGTTATTTATAAGATACATTGTACCACGTGGGACAACTAAATATTTTCATTGATTATACAAATGCTTTAACCTAAACAGGGCCTTGCGGCGGAAAAACCACCGGCCAGTCACGTCTTAGTACTTTCTTCGAAAACTTGGGATGGAAGGTAATTATGATTTCACAATTTAATATACAAAATGACCATTAATCACTTGCATGTTGTTTTCTGGTCGACATCCTAAATTTTCGTTCTGGTGAAAAATTGGTTTTTAATTAAATTAATATTGAGCTTTCTACTTTGCTACATATTGTGAAGTAGAATAATGTATGTCAACTATTAATATATAAATCAATTACAAAATTTAATTAGATTATACTGCCTGTTCTGCTTGATGAGTGTTAGATAATGTATGTGGGTTTTGGTTTCTCCAAATGGAGATCCGATAAGACATGGTTCCACATTGTATCTGTTTCCAGGTGTTCCGGGTGCCGGAAACGGCTACCGTCCTCTTAAGGTATGAAGTGCAACCATCATGAAGACAGTGCATAATGCATAGATATGACATTTATTTACTTATTAAATTAATGTTCACTTTTTGACCCTCTTAAATTGAAACTTCCAATATCTATTGTACCATTATGGTCTTACTATAATATTGTTCTTCTCTTTTACATTTCGTAATAATTATGTTTTATTGAACTAAAAATAAACAAAATAACAGAATTTAATTTAACATTATGGATACTTTCTGAATGAAGATTCCATCTTATAAATTATCCTAATTGGAAATTGCAACTGTATTTTTCTTTTTCAGTGGTGGTGTGAAGTTTGTAGATCTCAGCCCGGAGGAAGGTGAGTTTCAACTTTAACTTTTTAGTATAATTTAGATTTCATTTCAGTACATATAATGTAATATGTGTATACTAAAGTATGTCTAATTCAGTTATTATGCTTGCATTATTATTGTAACCTTGATTGTTAATCATTGTTATTTATGTTTATAATCTAATTAGATTAGATATTGCATTTTTTAGAAATTAAATTGAACATGATAACATAATAACAAGTCATTTATTTATATTGAACACAGTTACCTAAATATCGTACTTTTTTTATATCGAATAAAGCGTTAAAGTAATAATGCAACTTTAATAAATACAAAAATTAACTTTATACTCGTTTAATAAATAATACAAAAACGCTACGTGACCCAAATCGATGTAAATACATATTGATTTAGCATTCATCAATTATTAAAAGAAATTCTTTTGAATGGAATTCATATCTGACTAAACATTTGAAAATATTTCAGAATTAATATATAATAGAAGTAGTTGTATGAATCAGAGAATATGATTTATTTGCGATTATTACGTTCTTCCGACACAAAATACTTTGCTTTAATATTTTATTAGATCGCTAATTATCGAGATGTAGGTGTCAGATAAAACACGTGAGGTAGGTCAAATAAAGAAACGATTGCCAAATAATTATTTTAGATTATTATGCCCTTCTTAATTAAAATAACAATCATGATCTATTTTGGATTCAAGTTTGTCGTATTCAAAAAAAATAACCTACGAAAGTAAACTGAAATAGAAAAAAAAGCATTCCAAATAAAGACGATCATAGAATGTTGTCTTGCTATAAATCATCTACCGTCAATGTTTGTACAGCTGTTTGTCATCTTGAGTGATATCTCATTGCCAACATTATGTTCTGGATGCACTTTCAACGCAATTTCTGTAACGTCCTATGTTTATTGTTTATGTTAATGAGTAGTTTCTATATCTTGATGCCAATATGCTAAATCTTATAAGATCGGCGCTAGTTGTTTTCCTATTACCAAAAGTGTGACGAAAACAAAAAATTTGTAATCCTAGACGGTTAGGGCTCATTAACATTGTTTGATCTAAATAAGACACCGCTTGTCCTCGCCGATTCGCCCCGGACGGGAATCACGTGTAACATGACGTTTATTTTCGTTTTCAAAGCTTACAGAGCTTCTGAACTGATCAAGTTTATCACGTCACGTGTCTGACTATTTTTGATTCGCACTGCGAACACTGGGTTATGGCACAAAATTACATTTAAATTGGAAAGATTCGAATTCAGTCTTATCACGATATTGTTTCACGTTACACCTGTTTCGGTGTTTTAATTAAGTTTTTATTATAATTAATGTATTATAATGCATTTATAAACGGTAATATGCTTATGGGGCTTCGTGGGTGGTTACACGCGTTTGACGTATTCGTTTCAGGGTCATGTTCATGGCTTGCCTGGAATCTGGATATAAATATACCCGACATTGTGTTAGCTGTTTGTTCTCAGTCGTGTTGCAACATCACATTTTCAAGTTTATTCCTTTTTACGCGCTTTATATTAGCTTCACCTGTATGTAACCGACTCCTTCGGACTCGATTTTGACCTACTTTTAACGGACAGATTTAATTCAAACTTTGTACACTTATAAAGAATCAGCGACAATATAATAATTTCATAGGTTTGTTTATCTCGAAAAAACAATGAACTTTTTTTAAGTCCACAAAGCAATACGATTAAATTGAGACAACACGTATTGCTGCTAGGACTAAAATATAGTTTAAAAAAACTAAAACACACGCTTTTAAAGCACATCAAACTAAAAAGTGAAAAACAATTCCTAATTTAGGCTGAAAATGGTAATGAACAATAAATACTGGTATTATTGTGAAAAAGCGTGGGGCTCTGTGCCATATTTTTCGTTTATCGAGAGATTTTCCACTTTTTTTAATTAGCTTCTGATTTCAGACAGACAATTATGTTTGTAAAGTAAATTAATGCAATCATTATGAAACCTTACAGATAATTAATAGTACTTTAAAGCATTTATGAATATTAATGTATATTAAAACGTAAGTTTTACACGCTTGATTGCTTATTGAGGCGTTTCAATTACTAAACAGCAACAAACTTGATTGTGAACTGAAAATAACCTGATATGGTCGCCTTAACATAGGTTTTATCTTGTTCTCGTCAAGTGCTTTCAGTTTTCATCTGATGACGCAATGAATTTGTTTACATCCGCTCGCATGAATGTGTATACCACCCACGTACTATTGTGTTTATTCCAAAAACCTCAAGTGCTGCATGATGTTTAATAGCGCTACCCATTGTATTGTTAACAGACAAATACGTACTTTCCTCATAAAGTTTGATAATTGAAGTTCAGTTGTTTAAATACAATAATGTCTACGTTGGGAGCACGTAGTTGGTTTCGACACAAATCAACTTAGGACGGCCTCGCGCTCATTACAAAGAAACCTTTGAAGAGAATTGATCATTTAGATTTTTATTGCAAATTATTATAGTTGAACCACGACTTAGTATGTCGAGCGATAAATGCCGTAAGGATTGCAAAAGATGCGTCGCAGCGGCAGTAGCTCTGGCCAACCAAAACGATTGTGGTGAGTCGAAATCACCGTAGGTTCGCTAATACCTCTGGCTATCAATTTTAAATACTATGCAACAAAATAGTCATTTGTTTCGAACATCATTTAAGTTTTGTTTAATCGTTTTAAGCTATCGTTAATGATTTTCTGATGGCCTTGAACATATCATTATGTGGTATCAGCTAGTCGATGGCAATGTAGCGAGCATTTAGTTTCATGTAAAATTTAAATCTGTAGAATTTTCTACTTGAGTTTTCGCCTCACGTGAATCGTGATGACGTGTCAGTACAATGTCCATTTGAAGAGCCTGCCAAATTACTGGCCACTGAACTTATTTCCATAATAATATCCTAAAGACTATAGCATTTCGTTTTAGTTAAAGCTGTATAGATGTTGGAGAAAATGATAGAAATGTTTTGACAAAAGAAAACTTACAAGGCTGCATGTTTGTAAAGATAAAAAGAGAAATATTTTCTGAGTCGTTTCCGAAAGGCACGCGATATGCTAATTAATTCCTTCCGTCTTTTCAATTTATTGACGGTCGTAAAATAAGGCTTTGTACATTTACCAATTTGTCATAAATAGCAAATTATCGATTGAAATATTTTAAAACAGAATCGGTGACTAAGGTTTTAGTAAAAATTTAAAATACATAGTTTTATCATATAGTTAATTATAAATGTAAAATAACGATAATAATAAGATAACCTATTTATTATAAAGAATGTTTTTATTATTTTATATCACAAAGCGAAGTCGTACCAGACGAATGATAGCTTTAGTAGTCTTTGCAGATTAGCAGTCAACCTTTTTAGTATTTTATTAATAAGGAAATAGTATTGAATAATTGAATATATAGAAATGTTACTTCAGTATATTCCATCACCATTTTTTTATACTTTGAGTTCCCGAGATTGTAATGGCGTCTTTATTGCATTGTGCAGGCCATTGGTAGTCCCATGGTTTAGTGTTTTTATTGGTTTATGACATTTTCCTTTGAATAATTGTAATGTAGAGGGAGGGTAAAACTTGCTGAGTTTCTTGCCCGTTCTTCTCAGAACAAGGCCTCCTGGTAGTTTTGCGAACGGATGGCGTAGTCTTGCTCTTTCGAGAATTTTGTAAACGTTTTTGACATTCATAAGCATGCGCTGAGACGCATCTAAATTGAATAAACGTATTTTGATTTTATTTTCGGTCCCTGGGTTCGTATTGTAAATTTACTTATGCCTAAGCTATGTACGACAAAACATTGCAATCTGTCTATTTTCTATAGATAAACAATGTATTACCTTAACGGTCTGTAGATATACCAATGACGTTAACATAGTCATGCTATCTTGCTGTTTATTGTGCTCAGACGCTATCGTCAAAATAATCTTATCTGATAACAACAATAACAAGTGAGATGTGGAATTACCATGCGTTTTATTTATATCATAAAAGTTATTTATTATCTTTATTTTACATAAAACTTCCTTTGTCTATTTATTTCTACAAAGTCATGAGAACATTTACAATAAGTCACGCTTTGTAAGCCACATGATAACTAGAAGTTATTATTTAAAATATGACGTGTCTTTTTGTGTTGCACGCGCAAACTAATAAGTACTAAATCAAGTTCATGGTTGTTATCTTAATGTTGTCATTGTAGGCTCATTATTAAAGATAGGTTCTTTATTTGAATCACGTATTTACATTTTAAATATCATGCTTCGTTCACATTATTCCAGTCCAGTAATCCAGTGAGTCATTCCAGTCCAGTGCTGGACTGGAATGGAACGTCCACATTATTCCAGTCATTCAAAAGCTGTTAGATCGGTAACACTACAGTGACAATGCTTTCAAGAAAGAAGTTTAGAAATTGTTTTAAAACTGTTCAATTATTACTGTTAGAAGAAGTAGTTGATGAAATGGCATCAAATTCATCTTCTTCTCTTTCTGATTTAGAGAAGTCATTTTTTTATCTCCTTCATGTTTTTGACAATTGAAGATAACTCTGTTAATCTAGACTTCTTCTTTGGTGGTAGATCGCATACTTTGCTGGAATGAAAAATCTACCGTCATTCCAGTCAACTGAACTGGATTGATCACTGGAATGGTACATTCCAGTGCAGGTTCACTTTATTCCAGTAGCATTCCAGCGCTAGACTGGAATGCTAGACTGGAATAATGTGAACCGGGCATCATTATAGAGCAGTGTTGGCCTAGTGGTTTCAACGTGCTACCTTATCCCTGGGGTCGTAAGTTCGATCCCCAGCTATGCACCAATGGCTTATGTGCGCATTTAACACACGCACGTACGGTGAATCATGAGGAAACCGGCACGCATGCTTTAGGCCCAAAAGCCGACGTTGTGTGTCAGGCACAGGTTGATCACCTAATTGCATATTAGAAATAATCATGGAACAGATACAGAAATCTGAGATCCAGACCTAAAAGGTGGTAGCGCCATTGGTATTTACATATTAAATTGTTTCTGATTTGAATGTTAGCAAGGGTAGGTACTATAATGTCTATATATAAAAATATTTTTGCTTTTCTGTTAATCTAATATAATATAAAATTCTCGTGTCGCGGTGTTTGTGGTTAAACTCCTCCGAAACGGCTCGACCGATTCTCATGAAATTTTGTGTGCATATTGGGTATGTCTGAGAATCGGACAACATCTATTTTTCATCCCACTAAATGTTAAGGGTAGTCCACCCCTAAATATCTATTTTTTATTTTAAGATATTTTTTTCTGTTTTTATTTTTTTATGACACAGCATTAAAAATACATACAACCCCTAACTTTCACCCCTCTACGATCAACCCCTATTTATTTATTATAAATGATATACATGGCAAAACGACGTTTGCCCGGTCAGCTAGTAAGTATAATAAAAGCATTCGTATACATTCAGAGACAGATTTATAAGATGTAAGTATTCGTAATTATAGTTACGAAACGATTCACGTTTTGTGAGTTTTTCATCGCGTCGTAAATTGTCGCCTCGACGACCTCGGTTACGGGCCAGCGATTGTTTTTTTCGTATTTCGTACGTCAATAGTTTTCCGTGATCTAGTTTTTCCGCTTTGACTGTGTGGGTATGCTAAGTCTGCAAAGTTCGTTGGCAGGCGGCTAAAATTAAAAGACACGGCCGCGCCTACTACGCGTCTCCACGTACGTGTCTAATATAATAAAAATACTATGGCGTAAAATTTTATTAGTTTCTGAAAATTACTTAATAGTGGAGTAGTACTAAATCTAATATATAAAATTCTCGTGTCACAATGTTCGTTTCCATACTCCTCCGAAACGGCTGACTGATTCTTATGAAATTTTTTATGCATATTCAATAAGTCTGAGAATTGGCTACTATCTATCTTTCAAACTCGTAAGTGATAAGGGGTGCCCATCTCAACATTTTTTGTTTTATTTTTTTATGATACAGCATACAAAAATACATACCACCCCACTTTTCACCCCTCTACGATCAACCCCAATTTTTTATTATTGTATTTTTATTGAACTAAAAAAATGTTTCCTAGAAATAATATACATGGCAAAACAAACGTTTGCCGAATCAGCTAGTAGTTAATAAAATTTTTAATGTCTGGCTATCAAAGCTAATATTTTAAACAGATTATATACTTCATAATAATATATGTATTTTGATACGTAGATTGAGAACTGAGAGACTATTAGTTTGTGTTACGAAATCACGTATCCATTCTCCATTTCATAGCATCAAGTAGCAATACTTGGACATTTGCTAGTTGTGTCAACTGTAACACGAGCCATACTTTGTATGTGCACATTACTGTTTTAGTATGTTTTTACCGAGAATATTCCACCACTGTTCCTGGTGACTAGATACTATATAATTGTATTCATAAGAATCTGTGTTGTACAATCAAATACACATAATTTATATTAATTGCCTTATTAATTAGTCCATATCTTATGACGGTAATAATTACAATTGTTATTTAATTTATGCTGTTATTGTTTATATCTGTGGTATAAAAAGTTTCGAACATATGACTTTACGATGATTTTAATGTAATATGATTTGTTACAGCTAACAAATTCCAAGAGAATTTGTTGAAGACCATGATACAAATTGAGAACACCTTCTTTGAGTTGGGCAGGACGTGCCAGCGTAACTGTCTGATTATATGCGATCGAGGAGCCATGGACGCTAGTGCATGTAAGTACAATAGAAAATTTCCTTTAAACAATAGTTGATTGTGTACCAGTTTGTTTTCATTGTACCATCCGTATCACCTCGACGTCCGTCGTTCCACAACTGAGCGTTTTCTTAGGCAGTTTTTGCCGCGCACCACCACTATGTGGATCCAGCTGGCCACTGAAGTATTTCCGAACCAATTCGACTTAGGATCCTTCAAGAAAAGAGCGTACCAATTCTTGAAAGGCCGGCAACGCACTTGTGAGCCTTCTCGCATTGTGAGTGTCCATGGGCGGCGGTATCACTTAACATCAGGTGAGCCTCCTGCCCGTTTGCCTCTTATTACAAAAAAATTGTCACTTTTACCCGACCGATTTGAAAAATGCTTTTAATGAGAATCCAACATTATCCCCGATGAACTTATCAAAAAGTTTGGGATCACTAAGAAACTTTGGTAACGTAGGTTTAAACCACTACCTATATCGCGTACGCTGCGAAAACATTGACAATAGAGCAAAGTGATGTTCTAGAGTTTTATAGACATCAATATCTAACCAAAAAGATTGTATTCAAAAGTCCATTTACCGAGGAAGAGTTTAGGTATCAACATCATATTACGACGAAATTAACCGGAAAAGCCGGTGGGACAGCGTTAATTTATGTGTTGTATACTGTCTATTGTCTGTCTGTTTCTATACTGTCATGTACATATCACAAGAAGCGTTGTTTTCGTAACAAAAGCCTCATTTGTGACGTTCATCATATCAATCGAAAGATATTGATTTGCTGTAGGTATTTTGTTTAGAGGTTGTATTAAAACTTTATTTGTGTAATCGCTGGTAGCCGGATCGACGAACTAGCGACCTCTGTATACGGGTCGAGAGTTCGTCGATCCGGCTCGAAGGTCCAATAAGACTGACAGTTGATTCTCACTGATCCGACATGAAATACAATAAGGCAAAATTATAAACTTACACATACATTTTTCTATTACTAAATTTCAAAGTGAAATCCAGGCGAAAAATTTGCTAGTAAAAGTCTGGGAAACAATTGACGTAATATGAATTTTATCTTTACTAACAATTCTCTTTACGACTAAGATTGTTTATGAAGGTATAATAAAGATATCATATAACTACTTGTTAGTACGTATTACATAGATTGTATACAATATTTAATTACTCGCATCGGCATTAATTAATATAATACCTTTTAATATTACAACTGTAATCACAATTTTAACAAAGTTTGATGTTACTCAAAATCAACGTGTAAAGAGCGTTCAAGTATTACGTCACGCAATTTTTGGAGATTATTGACCCCACCCCCCCATATAACGCGCCGTAACGTTTTTCTGTACCCAAGTACAGTACTGTACCCAAGTATAGTAAAAGGTTTTGTGACCACCTAGTGACTCTTTATACCTAAAAGTTACCATTATGTGGTGTAAAGTACTGGAAAGTCGAAATAATATTAACAATATCGCGTAATTCAATCCCCGCCCCGCATCGTAACGTTTTACAAAAGGACTCCCTCCCCCCAAAATTCGTTACGTAATACTTGAACGCTCCCTTACGCGTTGTGAGATACAGAAACTAAAGCTATATCTTTTGTTTGTCAAAACCTAATACATTTCTGACGCACGGGAGGGCGTCCGACTTAGCCGCAAGGCGTGTCTGATTGTTACCCTTAAAGTTTATTAAAATTCACCCATTTATCTCTAAAATTCCTGCGTTCTTGCCATAGAATTACACAGTAATTCAGTGGGTGTGGTATAAATGGCGAATAGAAAAACTGTTTGTGTCCGGTCGAAGATAATGTACATTTCACGAAAATTGGCTAAGCTAAGTCTATTCGGTGCCAAATACAATAAACCTACATCGTTAGATATATTATTGAAAAGTAAAAGTATGTAATGGTGCTGACTAACCATGATTTTGTGTATTCTAAGGACATTTATTTCCTTATTTTCTATTTTTACAGTAACTTAATACTAATACAATAGAAAACTTATATAAAAATTGAATTAAAAACATAATATACAAGTGAACATAAAACCTTAACCTTTTTATAACTAATTATAAATGATGCAATTCTTGTGAATTCAACCAGTGTGCAACTAAAAATATGCGTCTCACAAACAATAATATTCAGTAAATTTGTACTTTGTACTAGAAGTAGTTTTGTGCAGTCGCCGCTTTTTGACGAATCCTTCAACACAATATTCAGGCATTTATACAAGCTTGCGTTGGCAATGAAAAACCAGTGGCGCTACAAGCTTTAAGGGCCTCTGTTTCGTAATCATTTGTTTCTCTTCTAATAAGCCAGTAGGTGATCAGTCTATGCCGCCATGGACTTTTGTGGTCGAAGGCCAGGTTCCCTCACGAGGCTTTCCTTCGAGTGTTAAATGTGCATTTAGAAAGTTCTCAGGGGTGAGAGTCGCACGTTGAAGACCGGGATTGCTCTTCGTTGCGTTGACATTACTCTACTTTTATCTATTGCTAATCATAGATATTGTTTAGGCAGTAGCGTAACTATACCATCTGGGGCCCGTGGCAAATTCTTTTGATGGCCCTATCAGTAAAAATCGTCACGTTGTACTAATTTTAATTTTAATAAACTTAGAGATATTCACAGTATCAATTACACATTGTATATGTTCCACTAATGGCTATAGGCCTCCTCTCTTAGGCGAAAGGGAATGGTCTAACGCACGCTAGCCCAATGCGTATTGGAGATTTCACATTCATCCAAAGAACATAATATCTCTTGGGTTCCTCTTGGTCGGGGGCCCGTGGCATTTTGCCAGCCCTGCCACCATATTGTTACGCCACTGCTTAAGGCTCGTTTTTGAATAATTTGTAAAACAATTCTACATTTAATTAATATTAGTCCATGAGTAATATTTATATATTTTTCGCAGTTATTTCCAAAGAAAAATGGGAGGCTATGTTAAGTGCGAATAACTGGAACTGTGTGGAACTACGTGACAACCGATATAACCATATTGTTCATATGGTATCGGCAGCAAACGGTGCGGAAGACTTCTATTCAACTGAGGTAAAGTTATAAAAAATACTTAAAACTCTTTAATCGGAATATTGAAAAAGTTGTATTGAAATTACCAACATTTAAATGTCAATGAAAGATTTATAATTAACAAATTTTCCCGTATTTTTAAAATTCTTATTCATTATTTTGTATTAACAATAACATAGGCAAAAAATATTTACACAAGTACAGCCCTGCGATTCTGTAACTCACTTTTCGAACTCACACAGCGGTTTTCGCATCGGCGGTCGCTCTCAAATCAGTCGTGAAGCAGTCATTTTATGATTTGGCATTCTGATAAACAATAAACTACAAGTTCCCACCTTTTCAGAATGCCAAATCATAAAATGACTGCTTCACGACTGATTTGAGAGCGACCGCCGATGCGAAAACCGCTGTGTGAGTTCGAAAAGTGAGTTACAGAATCGCAGGGCAGTGCAAAGATAGTTTCTATACATGTGACTTCATTTCAGTTTTTGTCTACAATTCATTGATAAAATATAAATATATTCGTTGATATGCTGTCACTAATGTTTAAAGAATTATAGTACATAATTTGATTGTTTGGTGAAAATAAAGATAAATGCACAGAATATTAAATCATATTACAATATAGGTACAAACAAACAAAATACAAGAGTTTTTTTTACAAAATATTTAAATTTAAATAAAAAATCTTTCTCCGCTACATATACATATTCAAAGGTATTTTTTTTATTTAAGAATTGGTTTAATAATGTAGAAATTACACGTAAATTTTTTAAATAAAAAATATGAACTTTGAAACAAAAAAAATCCATTCTTTTAAACAATAATATCCAACAATTCCGATAAATATAATACTTATAGTACATAAATGTAACAACATTGATGTACGTAAATGTTGTGTAATAAGTGTAGCCTTGGCATTCAGATAACATACATAATATATACGACAGATCGCCTATTAGCAAATGGGTTTCGTATCTAGATTCGACATTAAGCTATTACTGGAATTACAGACACGAAAATGGGAAATCACCATGGTTCATGCGCAATACCAATATTATAAATGTATAGTAGAATCCATACAATTTAAATAAAACGTCTATTTAGTAGTGAGGCACTTTGATGTGTACTTGTACGAGAACTCGCGTATATAAAAGAAACTTTTCGAGATATGAGTGGTTTTATGATTGATAAATAACTCTACACTTTGTATGTAACGTGTATTTTATATATTATTGGCTCGTACTGGATAAATCTAGTTTGCAACTATTGCGTCAATGTTAATCTCGTTACAAATTGGCGTTGCTCCGTATAACAGATCGATTTTTATAAACTTAGTAATGAGCAGTGTTGGCCTAGTGGCTTCAGCGTGTGACTGCGTGCGATCGTGCGACGTGCGATCTCTTATCCCTGAGGTCGTAGGTTCGAGCCCCGGCTGTGCACCAATGGACTTTCTTTCTATATGGCATTTAACATTCGCTCGAACGGTGAAGGAAAACATCGTGAGGAGACCGACATGTCTAAGACCCAGAAAAAGTCGACGACGTGTGTCAGGCACTGGAGGCTGATCACCTACTTGCGTATTAGATTTAGAAATGATCATGAAACAGATTTAGAAATCTGAGGCCCAGACCTAAAGAGGTTGTAGCCTCACTGATTATTATTAAGGGAACGTGGTAACCTACGCTACGGTACCAAAAAGATACATCAAAAAAGTATTTAATGATCTTCACAAAAAGGAGTCTTTATATATTTAGGCTACCCTAAATTTCGTGTATCTCCACAAACTTCATGGAAACTGAAAATCATATTATCATATCTGTCAGTAGTACTTAAATTACGGATTCGTATTCTAGATTTAATTTTTAGTTTAGTACAGGTACATAGAATAAATAAGGTATTTGAATTCGGTTTAATTTTTCTAAATTACTTTTATTTAACGTTATTTTTTTATTACTATTTAAATAATGAATTTAAAGACAAGGACGAGCTTGAGTGTCAATTTCCTGGCATAATGCCATATCAATCAAAATTCATGCCTTATCGAGGTGTCGATGATTGATAACCTAAATCATAATAAAGCTATGGACTTTGGCTTTTAAAAATATAGCAACAATCTGCGCACAACAGATTCTTTAATTCGATTCGTCAATTAACGGTATTAAAAATAAACTTTACGGTATCTTATTGATTTTTTATTTATAACTTTATAGCCGCATAAAAATTGCGATGATAACTCGTTATGATATAAAAATTCACGTGATCCGGTATTGGTAGTCATAAGATGTCACCAAGAAATATAGCGATAGTGTATCTCTATAGTCTATATTGAGATTCTGCTATACTAGAAACGATCAATCTTAATAGGCGTTTTGCCAGTTACTAAATTATGCATTTTACATGTGATTGATTAATCACAAATCATTGCCGATTTGTTGACATCCGAATGTATGATACGTTTTAAACGAAAGTTAATTTTATAATGGTCCTAAAAATCATCATCTTATTATTATAAATGTATATTTGTTGAGTTTATAGAAAAAGTAACGGTTGCTAAACTAAAACTAAAAATATACAGCATTATTAAAATTATTGGTTTGTTTTATTTTTATAGAAATAGTACAAGTATTTTCACTTATAATACCACAAGAGCTTGAAGCCCGATAATTTTGAAGCTCGTGTGGTATTCGGGGGATTATTTTTCCGACCCAAATGTCGGCCAATAGAATTGCACCATGAGACGAAATGTACAGTTAACAAATAAGAATTTCATAATGAATAAAACAACTACTTAATACTTTTCTTGAAGCAACGACCAGAGAAAATTTTCACAAAAAATTGTCAGTATAATACCATGTAGGTTGTACCACGTGACGTCGAATGGTGCAATTCTATTGGCCGATATTTGGGTCGGAAAAATAATCAATGAAAATTAAATTAGAATATGATAATAATAAGTTTGTGACATGAAGAACATATAATACTTTATGGCTGTTCAACTAATTCAGGCTCATTAAAGTTAGCATATTAATAAACTAAATAGTTAGTTATATGGATTACAATTTATCTTTTTTATTGCGTGAAACAACGTGTTACGATTTTTACGTTACATATATTCTGTGTGTGGTCTGCCTAAATTCCATAATTGCCAATAAAAGATAAGCTTTTATTTTCCAGGCCACTATTTATATCTAGTTTTTATAATACCCTAACGGTAATTTAAATAAAATAGACGTTAAATCAAAATCTTTATCTTTAGTGCATGCTGTTTTATTGACTATTTAGCTTGTATCATATTAGAAAAATATATTACCTTATTTGACATTATAATATTAATAATTACTGGTTGGTACCAATGCAACATGTTTAAGAATCTCATAATGATAAAAAACTAATATTTGTAATATTTATACATCTTCAGGAACACGCATGTCGGTCCGAAGGCGTAGAGTTGGCCAGAGAGCTGGATTACAACGCGGCAGCATCGTGGGTTGGACATCCCTATTTCGACGTTATCGATAACTCCACAGACTTCGACAAGAAGATGAATCGTCTGATCGCTTGCGTCTGCCAACGTATAGGCATAGACACCGGTGACAGACTCAACGTCAACGCCAAGAAACGGAAGTTCCTTGTCAAATGCCCACTTCCTGTGGATGCAGAGTTCCCGAAATTTCAGGACTTCGACGTGGAACACAACTACTTACAGAGCGACTTCCGTAAAGCTCAGGTGCGGTTAAGGAAGCGTGGGCAAAAGGGCCACTGGTCTTATATCCACACTATGAGGAAATTCCACCAGAATGGCCAGTCGGTGGAAGTGAGGACTCAGCTAACACACAGAGATTACCTGAATATGCTTCCGCAACGGGATGACGCGCACTTCACGATATTCAAGAAACGCCGCTGCTTTATCTACAACAACCAGTATTACCAACTGGATATGTACAGACAACCCACGCATCCAAGGTGATTTAACGCACTTTATATCTGTATTTATGTATGTATAAATAAATTGGGCGATATATATCTATTATTACTCTCCTTATATAAAAGCAGTTTATTCAGGTAATTAGGGTTTCGGGATTTTAAGTTATTTCAACAGGGTTGTAACTATAATGATTGAATTATTTCAGATGTCGCGGAATGGTTCTGCTAGAAACGTATAGCGCTGCGTACGATCAAGACGCACTTTTGGCAACTTTGCCTAAGTTTTTGACAATTGAGAAGGAGGTTACGGGTGACCCAGCATACTCTATGTATAATTTGTCATTAAAGGAAGATTGGAAAACATCAAAAAGGTACTACGCCGGGTCTGGCGCGAACGGTGAGTCCAGCCCAACAATTCTTTTAGTCAGCCTACATGGGTAATAAAAACTAGCAATAAATGGTTCATAAAGAGCCTCAAAGTTATTTTTTTTTTTAATATTACCCAAGTTGGTGCCAAATTTGATATAAATACATCATCATGTAAAGATATCTTTATTCTTGCATGCATTCAGAGTCAGCAAAAAAGGTTCTTTTATAAATGAGTAGTTTTTGATATGGTCAAAATTTTAAGTACATGTACAAGTTGCACGTTTCGATAAACTGGCGTAATTGCGTTACCTAGTCCCATTGCATTGTTGTCTATAGCTAGACTCGTTATTTAGGTTACTTAACACTGACAGGCAAACTCAACGCCTAAAGGCTATTTTTTTTATGGCAACGCCTAAAGACTCACTGTACCATAGACAATAGAAAGGCTTGAAAAATTATTGCAATTAATCAAGAAACATAAACTACTTATTTGAATTTAGAACAAGGTAAATTTTAGGCGTAATTTTACCTGTCAGTGTAAATGTGACCTTTGTGTGTCTATGTTGTGTTAGCCACTGCATTGCGCACAGTAGTGAGTGTTGAGCTAGACATGCTGTAGTAAGCCTAAATATAGCACTGATATTTCTTTTAAATATTGATACAAAATGTCTTGAATTTAATTTATGACAGAAATTTTTTCCACCTTCATAATTTTTACGCTCATAACTCGGTTACGCCAGTTTAAGATAATGGATGTCGATTTTATAAATGCATTTTTTATTAATAGGACAAGCTAGAAGAAAAGAGAAACTAAATGGACACGCTGATAAACTTCACGATGGCGACACTAAAATGAATAGCCATGGAAAAATAAATGGATGTGAAGAAAAAATAAATGGGCATTCTGATCATAAATTAAATGGTCACAGCAAAATGAATGGGCACGGACCTTTTAAAATAAGTGGACATGGACCGATCAATGGAATTTCAAGTCTCCATGATAGTGATATGGAACATCTCAAGACAAACACTATTCATGTATCGTCACCAAAGATGAAAAAAGTTGCTATTAAGACATAAAATTTAATTATTTATATATAGATGTAAGATCTTTTTGTAATATTCCACTTTGTATTGATAATATACACCAAATTCAACGCGTACTTAATGCATGGCAATGTGACTGTAAACGCCAAATAACATTCTATTTTTATAATACCGTAGAATATTTTTTCATATGAAATTATCAACTGTATTTGAAATATTTTGTTCTGTGCCTTCTATTTGTCGTGTAGATTACTCCACAGATAGTATATCTGTACACTTGCCTTTATAAAATACAGTATTTAATGTTTAAATATTTTATTAGTAATTACATTGCAATAATTCAAATTAAGCCATGCGGTAATTAAATGTTTAGTTTAGCAAAGTTTAAATTATGAATAGTTCGAATTTCGTCATATAAAGTTTTAAATGTCTTGATGTTGTGACGTCACCATAGTTTTCTCTGTAGTGGCAAAGACATTGCCACGATGAAAATTGTTTCTCATTAGTATTAGACACATTGTTACTACAACGGTAGGTTTTAGATTAGAATATCCACAAATATTTACAGCAATAAGGCTATGTAACTGGCATCATGCCGGGGAAACAATGTGTATGGCTGTGCAGATGTTTTATTGAAAGAGCTATCACTGCTTCATATTTACAAAACATGCAAGTTTGATTGCATAATATTTTATCTATTATTTTAGATATAATTTTGTTAAGAGCTAGTGTAAGATTTCGTAAGAATCTTGCATGTAAATCAAATGTTTTAAAAGCATTGTTTCGTAAATAAAAACAGTTTTAAATTTATGTTGTAATTATTTACAGTTGCCCCTAAAATAATAATAACATGGCTCAGTATTACTGGGGCTTATAAATTTTGGTTACTAATATCTATAATGTGCATCAAGTGGGCTGACTTGATATCACAATCAAACTATACGCCATATTTCTCCACCTCTTTGAGACTATTCGCTACCTTCAAAGACACATTTGCTACCTCTGCATTAAAGAACATAATAAAGAAATAAAGTGGCTGGCTATTCCGTCTGGTTGGCTGACCACTATCATTTAATTGGGTTCTAAGAATCTTTGAGTGATAGCATTTTTATACATATTTTCTACCTGATAGTATAAGATCCCGATATACAAAGACCTTCACCGAGATGCTTATTTAATTAAACGTATTTTATATTTAATTTAATATGTCAATAAATATTATCCATATGGGTTGCCTAGCAAATTTAAGTCCAGAGTATGTTTAATCACTATTTAAAAAAAAAAATTTTTTTATAATTTGCATGTAGTAAATTTTTTTAATTTTTTCCAATCAATATTTTTAATCAGGGTAGTATTATATATGTATCACTATAACTTTCTTTTTTACTAAAGATGTATATATACTTTAGTGTCACATAAAAATATACACATAAATAATTAATTGATTAAAAACAACCTAACGTTTGCATATTCTATGGGCTTCATACTTTCGATTGGTATAGAATTTATCTAATAATCATACCTGTGAAATGTTTAAAAAAGCAGGAGCTTAGTGTTTTTCCAAGGAGAAGATGCTATACTTTTTATTAGAGGGTAGTTTTTCACAACTGTGATTAAGTGTGCTTAAACAATATCTCACTCGATTCGATAACAGTTATTTATTATATATCTTATAAAAGTAGTGCGTTTTCAAAATGAATAGAGGCAGAAAGTGTTCAGTATCATTAGAAGACCAAAAAAGTGTAGTCTGTCAGTTTGCAAAGTACTTTTTAGATCACCATATGATGGAAGATCATACCTATCTAAAAATTAATCACAGTTGTGAAGAACTACCCTCTTATAATTATTTCTTTTAATACCTTTGTAAGGAAATGCATGCTTAAGACACAAATATAAACAGATGCATCACTGGTTAAGAAAATATAAGTAACTAAGTTTTGATTATAAAATGGGGTACTAGTAAAAGAATAATTTATTTTAATTATTTACTTATATGAATTCTTTATCTTTTGCTCTTTATACATTTTAATAACCTTTTGACTTGGCACAAGACCTGCACTTAAGCCTGGCCGTTTTTTCTTTTTTCTAACCCCTCCTTCCCATATGCTGTCATCAGTTGTGTTGACAGCCTCTGTCTCAATTTCTGGTGGAACTGTGCATGTCATTGTACCACTTCCTTCACATACAACAGTTTTTAATTTCTGAAAAATTTTTCTTTAAATAACTTTAATGAAACTTATAGCACTGTCAAATATGTTAAAGTTCAGTTAGAAAAATTTACTTGACAGCTCTTGAAACACTGGATTTAAGTTTGAGTGATGTTATAGAATATGGGTCAAAGACTTAGTGATAATTTTGATAATTCAATATACTTAAGGAGGATTTTTGATCCCAGCAAATAATTATGGCTTTACTGTGGAGGTGTGAAATTTTACTACCTGTTGATAGTTTTATAAAAACACTGAAGTAAAAGACAAAACCATAGTGATCTATAAATTAGAGTAATGAGATCTAAGTACAATATTAATAAACCAAAGACACAGTTTTTAAAAAAGTAACTAGTCTTTCGTTAAATACCTGTTTTTCAGCTTCTAACTCTTCCGTAGTCTTTTGTAGGTCAGAGTCATGAGCATATTTGCAATTGTGGCCGAATCTACATCTACCCTTGCGAAAATTCCAGCAGATTTTCTTTCCATTGATCATCTGCATATTATCTCTACCTGGAACCTTAACAGTTATGGCCTATGTACTTGACGATTGTATATAAAATTGGACATACTTTTGGGCCAACAAAAATTAAAACCTTAAGTTTTTTGTTTTGGTAATAAATATTGAAATTAGCTTCGCAGATTCACAATAAACTAGAATTGTATTTAACAAGGTGCATATTAAAGATAATTTACAAATTTGATTAAATATTAACTCTATTGATCTTTATTGAAAGTTAAAAATAAAAAATATGGACAGTCAACATATACCATTTTTACATGCTTCTCCAAGATAGCAGCTTTGGCCATTTCTGCTTGTGCAAACGGGTTTGCAAATACTGATGTTTGAAGACTGTTCTCACCCAATGTTGGTTTTGGCAGTTTTGGTTTCTCAACATCTTTAGTTTCTTCATTTAGTGTTCTGAAAATGTTGCATAATGATAACTAAAACAATGCTCTGGGGATTTAATATTTTCTAACATTGTTTTTTAAATTAATAGAATCTTTATTAAACAATGCAAATATTACTATAATTATGTGAACCTAAGGAGTACACAACAAGTAAACTATATCCTAAAATTTCCGTAAATCATTATTATCCTTTGTTGTTAGCCTGATCTTTAAAATCTCTAAAAGTACGATACCATAGAACACAGTAGTATTATAAGTTTTTACATACTTTTCGTCGTCACTGCTGTCAGAAGTATTGGAATCATTTGATGATGAACCGTAGTCCAAAAGAGCATTCATGCTTATAAACGAGGAAGGGCACGGACCACAGTAATTCAATTAATGTTCAACACAATTAAACGTCTTTTATATTATATACAATCTAGCGAAGACAATTATTATAAATTAAAAATAATACTTATTTTCAAGATATATTAACAAAATTTACATTTTGTTTTGGTACACTAATTAAATAATAATGTTTCCGCTCCGAACTCCGAAGCATGAAGCATCCCAAACAATATAATATAATGCACTCTATGGTCTATGGTTTTCACGTTTCGGTTAACGACTTGTCCATAGTCATATACTCCACAGATTACTTTTATTATTTATAAAAATATTGGGATTGACGAAGGTTTAATATAAGATAGGCCAAGTTATACGTATATGACAATGTTATCAAGTGCACGAAAATTGAAGTGGTTCAATACCTCGGCCATGGCCTGATACGCAGTACCCTGAAAACATTAAAAAAGCGCTAGAGTTGACTGGTTCAGCTATAATAATTTATAGATTTATATAAAAGAGAGAAGAAACCTAGCATAGAACCTCGCTAAAATAGAAAACAAAGGGATAATATTTTGGTCCTTTATATCCTAATGCGTATAAATAGAATTCAATAATCTTGATCGTGCTTTATTTTACATAAATTAAAATATCTCTGCGCTCCATAACCGGCTAGGCTGGTTACCCATTCGTCATGATGCTCACGTTCTCCATATCTTGTATTCCATCCTGTTTAACCCTAAAACTCCGTCCAACCTCAAAATGATTTTAAATTTTTGGGAGCCCATAACTATAGCTTACACTCTTCCGAAAACTATATTCTTGAAATCCTATCTCATAACTCCTCCTTTCTTGGCGAATCCTTTGAGGTCTCTGCAGTTAGGCTCTAGATTTCATTTCCCGTCCCTATTGGCTTAGCTTCTCTATCTTCCTTTAAATTTCTTCTGTACAAACATTACCTGTCCAGTGTCCACGTCGTATCCCTATCTTTCGTACTAACTACTAACTGACGTGAGACTGATCTTAAATTATCGTGATTCATGTGCAATTTTTACTTTTATTTTTCACTAGCGGACCCGACACGTCCTGCATAATCCTTGTTGTTGTCCTGCATGATATTTCAAGCGATTAGTATATTAAACAAAGTATGATAGTACCGAATGCAAAGCCCTGTAAAACTGGGTTGATTTATGAATCTAAATCATCCAGGGAGTCACCCAAACGCATACCAAAAGAATCATTCAAATCGGTCCAGCCGTTTAAGTGGAGTTCAGTGACATAAACACGTTCAGCAGAATTATATATATATAAAGTTATTATATACCTACATATTAGCTCATACTGTTTCTTCTTGTCTCCCTTTCTAAACGTTTTTTTAAGTAGTGTGCTGATATAGTTATAAGTATAGTCTATTACATATTTTACCTTTTTTAAATAAATTTATTGATTATTATTTTATATGTATTTTATCAATATAATATTGCCTACCTTATCTAATTTAATAGGTACATTTTTTTTTTCTCACAGTGCCTGGAAGAGATCGCTCAAAATCGATAAGGCCGCCAGTTGCCCTCCTTTTCATATAATTGTGTTCAATTTTGAATTATGAATTATTAAATCATACAAATGTAATTTATTTTGAGTTTACAATTTACTACAAAAATATGTGAAATTAAATCATTATATGTATTTTTGATTAATATATAAAAGTAAAAACAATGTCACTTACATCTGGCAACAAACAAAAAAAATCTTAAAAACGCCATCTTTTATCTTAGTATTGATAAAAATAAAAAGTCAATGTGCCATAGAGCGCTCGTTTGAATGAGCGAGAAAAGTTATCTTTTATCTCATTCTTAGCTACGCTAGTTCATCGTAGTGACGGCGGCATCAATTTCTGTATTAATTAAACCATTTGTCGCAAAAACTGCGCGTCCTTTGCCTTTCTACGGTTAAAATTTTGATTAAAGTTTTAAATTGTGTTAAATCGTGATTTAAATGGCATCAGACGAAGAAGTAGATGGTTCTTTTGCAGGTAAACGATGAATTTCTAGCATGTCATAGCTAAAATGTGAATAGCGGTATCATCTGTTTACCTGCGGTATGCAATTAAAATTTGAAAATTTTTCGACTGGATCTTAACTCTTCTAAATAACTCTCGTGGTCCATGATGGGTAATATTTTCGCGTTTTCAAGTCTTAATATGGTATAATCATTCTGGGTCATTTGTAAATATTTGTATGTGGCACTTGTGACAGAAAAGAACATGCATTATCCCCTCATTACTACTTAACAAAATGGACGCCGCCAAACAAAGGGATTAGTGACCTTACCGGTGGCAGTATGATATTTGCGAAATTAAAAAAAAAGCTTTAATGGTGTTATAGAAGATAAGTGAAATATTGGTTATATTATGAGTGGTAAAGAAGAATTAACTTTTCAGGGGACGAAGATGTAGAAGAAGGTGAAGGCCAGAATGAGAACTCTGCAGAAAGTGATGAAGCTCCACCAAAGGTAAAATTTTAAACCATTGCACTATAGTTCTAAATGATAAATCAATTTATGGAATAATTTGTAGATCCAGAAGAGATACCCTCAAGAAGGTATAATAATATTTAATATTATTGATAAGGAACACCTGAACTTAAATTATACATTTTAAATAACTCTTGTGTTTATATTATTGGCTACTTGGGAACTTTTCTTATATTAGAAGAGAACAATCAAATCTTAATTTGTTTTATAAGTAGTAAGCCCAATTATGATGAATCAATTTATTATTTATAAACAACCAATAACATTGTGTGAAGACTTTGTACAATTATCAAAACAAAGGTCAGGCAGACAACACAGTTCTTTGACATCACAGTACTACTGTTATAAAAAAAGTGAAAACATTGATCAGATAAAATTTTATTATATTCCCAAAAAATTCAAAACCATGTTTTTGTAGTGTTGTATTTTAGTCACAAGTGTTAACTGAATTTTTTTGTGTAAGGAGGATGATGACTATTCTCCAGAAGATGGGAGAAAGAAGAAAAAGGGAAAGAAAAGAAAAGCCAGAGGCGAAGAAAAGAAAGGAAGAAAGAAGAAAAAGAAGCGAAAGAATGAGAGTGAAGAAGTAAGTTTTCTGGTTTTGTACACACTTATAAGACTTCTATTTGAATATGGGTAGTAAGGGGCATGTTTTGGCTAGTAAATATGATGACAGTGGTGCTGTGTTCCATATTCAAATGTTCCTTTTTTAAGCTGGGACCTTTTTTAAATGTGCATATGTAATTGAAAACAAATAATACATTATCTGCAAATTTTAGAAGTATTTTTTATTTATTTTTCTTCTTAAACAGAATTTGTGCATGTATTACATTAAAGATTATAGTGCTTTGCCAATCAATTTGATTGCTGAAAAGCACTGAGAGACTGTTAATAATAAATTTATTTTTGTATCTGATAAAGAATTTTATAATTATAAATATTTACCACCCCTAAGGATGAAGATTTTGGTATGGAAATGGAGGCTGAAGGTGATAGTGACTATGCATTGAGTGCAGTTTCATCCGGCAAGAAGTCACGCAAGGGTCGTGGAAGCAAGCACAACACATCAACTCCAGCCGCTTCTGATTCAGGATCTGGTATGAATATATAAGTACTATTCTAATTAATTTATTATATGTATATAAAAATTAAAAACCCGTTTTCCGTTGTCACGACATAACATGAAAACGGTTTGACCGATTTGTCTGATTTTTTTTATAATATACCTTGAAGTACGAAGATGGTTCTTACGGAGAAAAATTAAAATAAAATTGAGTGAATCAGTCTAAAAAGAACACTTTTCTATATTCCCATACAAAATATTCGTAATAATACTTAAAAGTGAATTTGAACTTTAATACCATAGCATAAAGTTCAGGTGTTAGTGGAGGGGTTCCGGGAAGGTAAATTTTTATTTTTTGACATAATGTATTTGTTGTCTTATCAATTTTCTTTTTTTATCTTACTAGCTAGACCGGTGTCCCGAATAGCAGAATAAGTATTTTAAACAAATAAAGAATCAACTGTTAGGCGGTACGATGTTCGCCAGGCGAGCTAGTTTATTATATTTTTAAAGAGACTCATCACATATATATAAAAGTAGAAAAATTACCTTCTTTTTATTGTCTAGTTTGGAATTTGTATTCTTAAGTATTCCTGATGTTTGTTGTTTGATTGATGTTAAGTTTTCAAATCACTTAAATTTGCATTTATGAGGAAGAAGAATTGTTGCTCTTTCTTATTTATGATATTTTTGTATTTGTGAACTATTTATTAAAATAGTTACTTTTTTTTACCAACTTCAAAATTCTGCAGGGGGAGGTTAATGGTTTAATGCATATGTTTAATATTACCTACAGTGTAGAAGAAATATCATAATATAACTTAACACACAGTCAAAAAAACCTGGGTTTGATTCCCGACAAAGCAATAATTGTTTCTAGCTTAAAGTCAACAGAGGCGTTGCCCTTGATCAAGAGACGGGTAACAATAAATCGATACTGAGACTAAGATGTCATATCTAATGTTTTTTTGACATAATATGGGAGTTACACTTGCTAAGTATCGATTCTATATCTTAGAGAAATACCTCAGTCAGTTGTTTCTGCTTGTTTTCTTCAGAGGTATTTGTACAAATCCGTACCGAAAAATTTTCATTTGTGTTATTTACTAAAATTATTGGATGCCCTTTGCCAGGTATGCCCACCGTGGAAGAAGTGTGTTCATCATTTGGTCTCACAGATGTAGATATTCAGTATTCAGATGCAGATCTCGAAAACTTAACCAGTTATAAGCTATTCCAGCAACATGTGCGACCATTTATTGTTAAGGAAAATCCAAAGGTAAGATTAAGCTAAACATTGTATTAACAACAAAAATTTATAAAATATTAAGAAAATACAAACACTGCAAAGTGTCTCTTCAGATATATAGTATATCCAATAACTTGGTATTCATCGGGATTAGTATTCGGGTTTAACGGAAATGAAAAGAAAATAACATATATTTTTTTAAATGTTGCCTGTTTCTTGGTTCTTTGTGCATCGATTATTTAAATGATTGGACTCACTACTGAGAATAAAAGACCGCCGACTCTTAGCATTGAATCTTTGGTACACAATTTGTTAATTTATAGTGACTTGATATAGATTCTGTAATACACCAACACTTCTATAAACTGCTCTCTCCCTCTTTATTGTATGCCATACAATTAGAGTTCATATATTAATAGAAAGTTACAAAAAGTGTTTACACTAACGCGATTTAAAGTCGAGACTAAGATTCGCCTATAGATTCATCCTTTAACTTTTTTCATAAATTATTTCAAATTTACTCATTTGTATTCATGGGATCTGTTTAGACTACAGAACTAGGATTATGAAACCTTGACGTACCGTGTATTTTGACCGGACGGAAAGTTATACAACTAATATGATTACGATTTAAATCGTCATTATCAAATCTTTATTCAACTGTATTTTAGTAACTCTCGACGTGTTAGTTATTACGTCACATATATTCCTACAGCCTATACAAAAATCAACGCTATAAACGGATTGGTAAAGTTTTTTGGTTACGCCGTACTGTGTATACTTCCTTATTTATGAATTTAAAAAGATTATTCGCAGTGACGACTTGCAACCGGAATAACTTAATTTTTTTGTCATTAAATTTATATATTTATTGTATGTAATAGTTAATTTTTAGTAAATCACCACTGAAGATGCTACTGAAGTAGTACATACTAAAGTACAGATGTAATTGGACTTCAGGTTTACAAATGTCGCTTAGTGTGTAATAACTGTATAATATATTTAATTAATCTGTTTTCTGTTTTTGTACCAAAAATGTAAAAATATAATAAAAATAAGCCTCATGTCTAATAAATTGGTGCCACATTAACTTTTTTAGGTACCAGTGTCGAAACTGATGATGTTGGTCGCAGCTAAGTGGCGACTATTTTGTGAGACAAACCCTCACTTGGACGGAGGTAATAATCAGAATATTGGTGGTTCTGAAGAAAATACAAACACTTCGACGGTCTCAGATTATCCGCCTAAGAGGAGTGGACGTCCGTCTAAAGAAAAGGTAACATATTTAAAAAAGTATAGAAAGAATTAATTATAACTTAATTGGTCAACTAATTTCTATTAACAAAGTTCTTGAACAGCATTCAAAATCTATATATATAAAAAGAAAATGGTGTTCGTTTGAGGCTCTTTCACGCTTAAACCACTGATCGTATCGACATGAAACTACCACCATTCGATGCGAAATTTTTCCTAGATGGTTTATGGCTATTTATTTTTTTAATTCCAACGTTCCTTCATTTTTTTATTTCTGTTTTACTTTTATGAAAATTTTTCCCCCTAATAAAAACAAAAGAGGCTTCCTAGAACCGCAAAACGTCAACATCTGTTAAAAACTCGATTTTCGAAATATTTCAATTTTCTTAGCGGGAAGTTAAAAAGAAGAATAATAAAAATATGAAACATAAAATTTATTTTAATTCGTCCAGCAAAGCGGGCGCGAAACGGCTAGTAACTGTATAAATATATATGTGATATTTGCAGCTGATAGATGAGTATATAGACGAGCCAGAAGAGGAAGAGGACGACATGATCAGTGATGAGAGCACACCAGCGCCACGTAAACGCGGCAGGAAGCCGAAACATGGCAATACGTCCACGCCTAGAGGAAAGCCGGGTCGCAAGCCCAAAGTACCCACGCTCAAAATTAAGTTCAGCAAGCGCAAACGGACTAGTAGTGTAAGTTGTTTTAATTAAAAATATGTAATTCAATGTCCTACGCGAAATCAAGTCAAATAGACAATAATTACATATATCGTCCCCATAGAGCGAAAACTAATTAAGTCAAAAAATTGCCAAAACGAGTTATCTATGCCATTGAAACTATATTTTTTTTCTTTATTTAATTGTCTAACCGTAAATTTTGTATGTATCCTAGTTTCCGATTTACAAAAAGTGAAAATTTAATAAATCTATTCTTTGGTCCTAATAGGAAATAAGAGAAATAACTTGTTAACTATTTTTTGTTTATCAAAACTTACATAGCTTATAAATTAAAAGATTTAGTTACTTTTATAGTAATATTTTTAATCCATAGGAAGTGTAGAAGATTTTTTTTATATAAAAGTACATAGTTAGATTTTATACTATTATAAAACAAAATGTCTATTAACTCAAGTTTTTTTCATGATGTATATTTTGTATATCTACCAGTTAGTCGTAAATTACCCAACTCAAGTTATTTATCATAAAAATAAACTCGATCTGAGTGAAAAATCACTAACTAGGGATGAATCTTAACTAATTCATAGCTACATCGGATATTCTACAGAGAACAAATAACTAATTGTTTTTTTTAGGCTTTCTCAGTAATAACTTAATCATCAGTTTGGGTAGCTGGCATCGTTTTAACTTAATTTGATTTCCTTCAGTATTATTTTTTAGGATAATAGCAATTAAATAAGAATCATATTATTAAGAATTAAGAGAAATAATTATAGTGTTAAATTTGACAAACATATCTTATAAGTGATGTAAAATTATTATCGCACTCAAAATTGAATGTTTAATAATTACAGGAAGAAGACCAGGAGAACAGCGCAGGGGCGAATTCTGACTCGGACGCGGAGTTCGAACAGATGTTGGCCGAAGCCGATGAACCCAAAACTGCTCCCAGTGTGGCCGAAGAGACCACTCCACCGAAAGAGGAGGATCCCAATTTACCTGTGAGTATGTTTTACTGTATAGATTTTCATTCTTTAATGTAAATGCGTGTCTTTAAATGTACTACTAATTTGTTTGTTTTTAACATTGTTAAAAATCCAATGTAGAGAGACATTTCTTGTAAATATTCTACGGTTTCGATATTTGTAAATATGTGAGGAACATGTATACTAACTTTTTTAGTATATTAGTTTATTCTAAGAGTACATTTTCTTCATATATAATTATTTAACTTAAATTTAAATGAAAACAAAATATTGTAAACCTATTTAAAAGAGTAAGTGTGGAGTTTCTTGCCCATTCTTCTCCACACGAAACTACCTTTTGGAAGGGGCAACTAGAATCTTCTTTGTATTTTGTTAGACGTTCAAAAGTGCCATTTTAGGTGGTCTAATTGAAATAAATGATTTGACTCTGAATATACCCTCACAACAAAAAAATAATAATTTTCAACTTGATAATTTTTATAGCCCCAGCCCAAGAAGAAAGCGAAGACGAAAATTGGTAACAAAACAAAGAAGAAGAGGAACAAATTGAAGACAACAAACAAGTTCCCAGATGGTACCGAAGGAGAACATGAACATCAAGATTATTGTGAGGTAATAGGACTTGAAGTTATGGAGTCGCAAAGAGTAATATTGGTTGATAATATATACATAGTGTCCGTGGGGTTTTTGCTTAAATTTAACCTATAAGAATATAAAAAATATGATTGAAATCTCAGGTTGAATTCATCAAAAAAAAATATTCTGATCAAAATGAAGTTAAAGCTGTTATTTATACTATTTTTCGTATTTATATTTGTTTTTTGATATACTTGAGTTTAATTTTTTATGATTTCAATTGTTTTAATTATTTATTTTGTAATTTACGATCTAATATTTTTAGAACTTATAATTGCAAATGCATTTTGATTTGAGAACTTATATATAAATAGTGTTCTTAATCAATGAAACAAATTTGTATATTAATCTGTGAAGGCACAATTTTGATAGACTAAGATTCTAAGATTCTAATTATTTTATTTATATTAAAACATAAATAATAAATCAATAATATTTATTTGTAACTACAGACAAACTTACAGTCATTATATTATTTTTACTATCATATAATAAAATACTCCTTCAGGTGTGTCAACAAGGTGGTGAAATTATCCTCTGCGACACTTGCCCTCGTGCATACCACTTGGTGTGTCTGGAACCAGAACTGGAGGAGACTCCCGAGGGCCGCTGGTCCTGTCCTCATTGCGAGGCTGAAGGGACCCAGGACCAGGATGATGATGATGAGCATCAGGAGTTCTGTAGGTTAGTAATAATATCAAATGTATAGCATTCAAATTAATATGAAATATGTTCTTACAAATAACAACACTACACTATACAAGCAGTCAGATATTTATCTAACTTAAATGTCAGGCAAAATAGAGAATGTCGATATTTTTTTACTTTTTATATATCTCTATATATATAAAATTCTCGTGTCACAATGTTCGTTCCCATAATCCTCCGAAACGGCTCGACCGATTTTTATCAAATTTTATATGCATATTCAGTAGGTCTGAGAATCGGCTACTATCTTTCAACCTCCTAAGTAATAAGAGGTGTCCACCATAAATTTGTTTTATTTTTTTATGATACAGCATACAAAAATAGATACAACCCCTAATTTTCACCCCTCTACGATCAACCCCTATTTTTATTATAGTAGATACATAGTTGTTTTTATTGAACTAAATAAAATTTTCCTAGAAATAATATACATGGCAAAACAACGTTTGCCGGGTCAGCTAGTGTATATTATATATTTAACTCATTAAATACAGAAAACGAGTATTTTCTTTGACTATATGACATTAGAATAAACAAGACCAAAATTAGGAATATATTAAACATTGACTAGTTTTTAAAGTCTTGAATAATTATTACTCTTCTAAGAGACCATTACGCCTTACCATTATACCTTTGTAATATTAACAAAGACTCAGAACGAAGATTTCAATTCACATTTTTAAATATTAATAAATAAATATAATTTCAGGATTTGTAAAGATGGCGGTGAACTGCTCTGTTGTGACTCTTGTCCTTCGGCATATCATAGATTCTGTTTAAACCCGCCCTTGGATGAAGTACCAGATGGAGATTGGAAATGTCCGCGCTGCAGTGTGAGTACATTTTCCTATTATACAGGGTAGGGATATTTATTTTAATTCAATACATAGTTTCTATTAAGAAAAAAGTGTCATTATTTTAACAGTAAAACATATTTATTTAAATTGTTTTAATGGTTGTTATGACGCTTCACTAACCCACTAAAAAGGTTTTTGTTTATATTTAAATTTATTAATTTTATAGAATTTGCATTATAAATCCTGTAGGACTCCTTATAGATTCTGTATATTTACGTTATTAATATAATAAAAAGATCCAATTATTAATCTATTATGTGAAAACATATATAAATATGTAAACCAGAAGCAATATGCAGGCAGACTACATCTATAATAAATAAAATAAAGATTTTTAAAATAAAGAGATAAAGTATGATTAAAGTACTGGCTTATGGACATACCTTATGCAGACTTGGAGATGCTCCTGAGACCTTTTACGTAGTTAAACATTACGCTTACTAACATATACCCACACACACACTCATGCACAAACGCGTGTAAAGAGAGTTAAAAAAATTGTCGTGGAATTTACTATTAAGTTTGTTATGGAGCTGGGAACCATAACACAGATATTTTTAACATTAAAAGGTTCTTCCAAATCTTAAACATTATAATAAATTTGTAATGAATTTATTTTTGAATAATTTTTATTTATTTTATAAACGTATTTTTTTCTTGCAACTGTATAATTTTTCTTAAAGGTCCAAGGACCTAACTATCGCACTCCAAGCTAACCATATAAAATAATACATATAAACCTTACATGTTCTTACAGTGTCCGCCGATGGATGGTAAAGTGGCAAAGATTTTAACATGGCGTTGGAAGGAGCACACCGGCAAGACTAAAGCGCCTCGCTCTCGGGAGTTCTTCGTGAAGTGGCACGAAAAATCTTATTGGCATTGTAGCTGGATTTCAGAGATACAGGTTCGTTTAAGAATAGAAAGAGAACAAATGCTAATTAAAAGTCTTCGAGTGCAGGCTGTGAGCTATACTCCTGATTAATTAGTAGTTTCCGAGTTATGCCACATTTCTAGAGGAGAACGAATAATTTTGGTAGCTGGTTAAATGTTGACCAGTTTTCGAAGTTGGTTTATTTTTTGAAGAGATAACTTCTTAAGCGGCGTTGTACACTTTTTTGGAATGGGTAAAAAATGTTAAAGTCGCGTCAGGACACGTGATCTGATCGAAAATTCGTAAGACGGATGGAGAGTAGACAGCTGGCGTGGCGTATTTAATGTAATATAAATTGTCATGTTTGTACGATAGCGCAATAAATAGATATTGTATTCTACCACATAAATGATAGTACTTTTATACTGATAATTAAAGCAATTCGTGCAAAATTATTCCCTAACTATTCCAAAATATCAAAAATGCACAACGTTAATATTCAAGTTTCCACTTCTGCCGGCACTCCCGGAGTGCAACCCGTCGTTTTTTTTTATTAATTGATTATTGTATTTGATATAGTTGGACGTGTTCCACCCGCTAATGTACCGCTACTACATGCGTAAATCGGACCCTGAAGAACCACCGAAGCTCGATGAAGGCATGGAGGAGCGAGAAGGACGAAGACGCAATAGTAGACATGTGCAACAATCTGATTTGAATGAGAAAATGTTGGATGAGCAGTATTACAGGTAAAAATATTTTTAATACAGTTGCTCAAAAAGTGGCGTATTGCAGGGACGTATAGCGTTCGGGATGTGGGCTATTACACACTCGTGCTTTTTTTTTACCTTTTCCGAACTAGTGCGTTTTCTTTCCCAACTGTCAAAATAATGTCTATTAAAAAGAAAAAACCAACCACGAAGTTTTTACTAAAAAAAAAATCATAGAAATTTTTATGATTCATGCAAATATTTCTAAAAAGAAGCTATTGCTTTGTTTCAATATAAGATTTAATGATTTGATTCAATGAGTTAGGTTAGATTTCATTTCATTTCATATCAATAAAAAATTGTACTGAAGACTTGGCTGTATGGGCATAGTTCCCTTTGCCTACCCAGAATGGGTGAAGAAAAAAAAAATATCTGCTTATATTCTTTTACGGTTGGCGCCATTTTCCAAAAATGTTCTTTGCGCGTTTAGTTGTTTGTTATATTATATATTAAATATACATGAAAAATCATACGAAATAAATAATAGTTTGTCTCAAACAGTAAATAAATATGCAACCTAAAACTTCTCCAGTTAGTATAAAAAACTGTATAAGAAATAAATGATTAGTGAGTTGAGTTTATTGTTTTTTTATTATTTTATTAAATTGCATAATTTTTTCGCAGCTGTATTAAAAATAGTTGTTCAGTACACGTGCGGAACCGTCATTGCAACTTGTTCCGATTGTCAACCAAATTTGTCGAAACTCTTTGCAATGACAGGCTTTCCGCACTTGTAATGAAATATACTATTTTGAGTATTTTTATTTAATATTTATGCAAATCTAATATATAAAAATGACGTGTCAAAATGTTCGTTCCAATACTCCTCCGAAACGGTTCGACCGATTCTTATAAAATGCATTCTCAATCGGCTACTATCTATCTTTTAAACCCCGAAGTGATCAAAGTGATCAACCCCAAAAAAATATTTTTAATTTTTTAGACGATTTTTTTGTTTTTATCTTTTTATGATACATACATACATACAACCCCAAATTTTCACTTCTCTACAATTATCCCCTATTTTTTATTATAGTAGATAGTTATTTTTATTGAACTAAAATAATGTTTTCTAAAAATAATATACATTGGCAAAAACAATGTTTGCCGGGTCAGCTAGTAATACAGTAAAAATGACACTGATGAAACGCTTTACAGATATGGTGTCAAACCTGAATGGCTGATAGTCCACCGAGTGATAAACCACCGGACATCCCGAGATGGCACAACTTACTACTTGGTGAAATGGCGAGATCTTTCTTACGACCAGGGTACTTGGGAATCTGAACATGCTGATATTGCCGGTTTGAAAAACGCTGTCGATTACTATCAGGTAAGACGCCATGAAATGAAAATCTAAAGTGAGCTATATATGCGGCTTGATCCCTTGGCGTTGCATAGAGATGTGGGAGCTCTCTGCATCTTCTACGGCATCTACCATGGAGAGTGTTCAGAGGAGTTGTTCGGTCTAATACCTGCAGCTGAGTTTCATCATCGGACGTCAAGGTAAAATACAAAATACCATCCGTATCACCTCGACGTCCGTCGTTCCACAACTGAGCGTTTTCTAAGACAGTTTTTGCCGCGCACCACCACTGTGGATCCAGCTGCCCACTGAAGTATTTCCGATCCAATTCGACTCAGGGTCCTTCAAGAAATGAGCGTACCAATTCTTGAAAGGCCGGCAACGCACTTGCGAGGCTTCTGGTATTGTGAGTGTTCACGGTATCACTTAACATCAGATGTTGTGCCTGTCTGTTTGCCTCCTATTACATAAAAAAAAATGTTAAAATGTAATTGTTTTTAATAAACAACTTTTATTTTCCAGGACATGCGGGCCTACTTTACGTCCGAAGGAAAATCTAAGGGCAGCAAGGGCAAGAAAGCCGGCAGAAAGAGCAAAAATAGAGAAAACACTGACGATGATGAAAATAGCAGTGGTGTTCAGGGCAAGGGAAGTAGGAAATATAACCCGCCTCCAGATCGGCCAACAACTAATTTGAATAAGAAATATGAAGATCAACCGCCATACGTCTATGAAACGGGAATGCAGCTGCACCCTTACCAGTTAGAGGGTCTCAACTGGTTGAGATACTCTTGGGGTCAAGGCATCGATACCATCTTAGCCGATGAGATGGGTCTCGGAAAAACTATTCAAACGGTCACATTCTTGAACTCCCTGTTTAAAGAAGGACACTGTAAAGGACCCTTCTTGGTATCTGTCCCGCTATCTACCATTATTAATTGGGAGAGAGAATTTGAACTTTGGGCTCCGGATTTGTATTGTATTACGTACGTCGGTGATAAGGATTCTCGAGCGGTTATACGCGAAAACGAGTTGACGTTCGACGACGGCGCCAACAGAGGCGGGAGACCCTCGAAGATCAAGTCCCAAGTTAAATTCAACGTCCTGCTGACGTCATACGAGCTGATCTCCATTGATTCCACGTGTTTGGGTTCCATAGAGTGGGCCGTCCTCGTCGTCGACGAAGCTCACAGGCTCAAGAGTAACCAGTCGAAATTCTTCAGGCTCTTGGCCGGATATCAAATTAACTACAAACTTCTCCTGACCGGTACTCCCCTGCAAAACAACCTCGAGGAACTGTTCCATCTCCTCAACTTCTTAAATAAAGATAAATTTAACGACTTAGCCGCCTTCCAAAACGAATTCGCGGATGTATCAAAGGAGGAGCAGGTAAAGAGGCTCCACGAGATGCTCGGGCCGCACATGCTGCGTCGTCTCAAGGCCGATGTGCTCAAGAACATGCCCACGAAGTCAGAATTTATCGTGCGTGTCGAGTTATCCCCGATGCAAAAGAAGTACTACAAGTACATCTTGACGAGAAACTACGAGGCGCTAAATCCAAAGGGCGGCGGTCAGACAGTTTCGCTACTCAACGTCATGATGGATTTAAAGAAGTGTTGCAACCATCCTTACCTGTTTCCCGTCGCGGCTGAAGAGGCTCCTTTAGGCCCTCACGGTAATTACGACACTCAGGCCTTGGTGAAAGCGTCGGGAAAACTAGTTCTTATGTCGAAAATGTTGAGGCAGCTTAAAGAACAAGGACACCGAGTGCTAATCTTCTCACAGATGACAAAGATGTTGGACATTTTGGAAGACTTCTTAGAAGGAGAGGGATACAAGTACGAAAGAATCGACGGTGGTATCACGGGAACGATACGTCAGGAGGCCATCGATAGGTTCAATGCACCCGGTGCTCAGCAATTTGTGTTCCTGTTGTCGACCCGAGCCGGTGGTTTGGGTATCAACTTGGCAACCGCTGACACTGTCATTATTTATGACTCTGACTGGAACCCTCACAACGACATCCAAGCGTTCTCCCGAGCTCACCGTATCGGTCAGGCCAACAAAGTTATGATTTATCGATTCGTAACGCGTAACAGCGTAGAAGAAAGAGTGACCCAGGTGGCCAAGAGAAAGATGATGTTGACTCACTTGGTCGTGCGTCCCGGAATGGGTGGAAAAGGAGCGAATTTTACGAAACAGGAATTAGATGACATTTTACGATTCGGTACTGAAGAATTGTTTAAGGAAGAGGAAGGCAAAGAAGAGGCTATTCATTATGACGATAGAGCTGTAGGAGAGTTGCTCGATCGTTCCAAAGAAGGTATCGAACAGAAGGAATCGTGGGCTAACGAATATCTTAGTTCTTTCAAAGTTGCCAGTTATTCTACAAAAGAAGGCGATAACGAGGAAGAAGTGGATACCGAAATTATTAAACAAGAAGCCGAGAACACCGACCCAGCCTACTGGATTAAACTGCTTAGACATCACTATGAACAACACCAGGAAGATCAAGCCAGAACACTCGGAAAAGGCAAAAGAGTTCGTAAACAAGTTAACTATAACGATGGAAGTGTCGCTCAAACAGAAAACAGGGAAGATTCAACATGGCAAGAAAATGGTTCAGATTACAATTCCGACTTTTCGCAAGGTAGCGAAGATGACAAAGAAGATGACGACTTCGATGAAAAGAATGACAACGGTGATCTCAGCCGTCGAAGCAAGAGACGTCTTGAAAGACGAGAAGAAAGAGACAGACCTCTTCCGCCTTTACTTGCGAGAGTCGGTGGGAACATGGAAGTACTTGGCTTCAACGCCAGGCAGAGAAAATCGTTCCTCAACGCGATCATGCGCTACGGAATGCCGCCGCAAGATGCATTTAATTCGCAGTGGTTAGTTCGAGACTTGAGAGGTAAATCGGAGAGGAACTTCAAAGCCTACGTATCGCTATTTATGCGGCATTTATGTGAACCGGGTGCAGATAATGCAGAAACATTCGCAGACGGCGTGCCCCGAGAGAGTCTTTCACGGCAACACGTTTTGACACGAATTGGTGTTATGAGTCTCATCAGAAAGAAAGTACAAGAATTTGAGCACATAAATGGGTATTACAGTATGCCGGAATTGATAAGGAAGCCGGTCGAACCCGTTAAGATCGCAGGCGCAGAAAGTTCAGCTCCTAGTCCGGCACCGTCTTCTGCCACTCCCAGCGCATCAGCCGCACCTTCGCCCGCCCCGACGCAGGCCGCCCAGGCTTCGGGACAAGCTCCTACACCTGGAAGCTCAGATAAGGACGACAAAGAAGAAATAAAAGAAGAAAAGCCTGACGTTAAGGACGCTAAAGAGAAGGAAGAACCCATGGACACGAGCGACATAAAGGAGGAAGTTAAAACCGAAGAAAAAGAGACAAAGATCAAAGAAGAAGTTAAAGAGGAAAGACGAATGTCCGTCGACGAGGAACCGCCTAAAGACGAGGAGAAATCCGATGACAAAAAAGAAGATAAAGACGAGAAAGAGAAGGATGATGATAAGAAAGACGACGCAAAGAGTGAGAAAGCAGAGTCTGAAGCTTCTGAGAAACCTAAAGAAGAGAAAAAAGACGAGGACGACGATGACGTGGTTCTCGTGAAAGAGGAGGAGGATCTGAAGGTAGAGCGTCGCAAGTTTATGTTCAACATTGCCGACGGAGGTTTCACAGAGCTTCACACGTTGTGGTTGAACGAGGAGAGAGCGGCGGCACCGGGTCGAGAATATGAAATATGGCACAGACGACACGACTACTGGCTTCTGGCTGGTATTGTCACGCACGGTTACGGAAGGTGGCAGGACATTCAAAATGACCTACGGTTTGCCATCATTAACGAGCCGTTTAAGATGGACGTCGGTAAAGGCAACTTCCTTGAGATCAAGAATAAGTTTTTGGCGAGACGATTCAAAGTAAGTTGTTTCCAATTTATAATAATTGTAATGTTAATATTTTAACTGTAATATTAACAGTTTAAATTATTTAGATAAACGTATTTTCTAGAATTTGAAAAAATAATTCTTGTTTTATTTTAATAATGTTTATTTACTAAAATTACTTAATTTATTTTAATCTACAAAACTTTGGCGTCCTCTAATATATTGGGTAGGGCTATCATCCAAATATGTTTCTCTATCTATTTGTTTTGATAGACATGAAGCTTGTCTACCTATCTGAAGTATTGTTTCGAATAAAAATATCTCAGATTATTATTACTTACAAATCAAAATATTTAATTCCAGCTGCTAGAGCAAGCGTTGGTAATCGAGGAGCAACTCCGTCGGGCGGCCTATCTCAACCTGACCCAGGACCCGAACCACCCGGCCATGTCGCTGAACGCCCGCTTCGCCGAAGTGGAATGCCTCGCCGAGTCCCACCAACACCTGAGCAAGGAATCTCTTGCTGGGAACAAGCCTGCTAATGCCGTGTTGCATAAGGTATTTTTTAAAATATGCACAATCTGGATTTTCAAACCACTTTCTTAAAACCTACATTATTTTATAATTGGATACAAATTTTTCTTTTAAACTTCCTATTAATATATAATCATATCAGTAAAATCCTATAAATGACCCGTTGCTTATGTACAAAAACATTAGTTTGCAAGAGCTACATACAACTATTGCGATACTTCTATATTTTAGAATTTGTCTTAAACATAGTAAAGCATTTTTTTATTTATGTTGTTTACTTACACTATAAGTTCATAATATTCTGCATTAATAATTCCAGGTATTGAACCAGCTGGAGGAACTCCTATCAGACATGAAGTCAGACGTGTCTCGTCTGCCAGCCACATTGGCTCGCATCCCCCCCGTGGCCCAGCGTCTCCAGATGTCCGAGAGGTCTATCCTTTCGAGACTCGCCGCTACTGCTGGGAACCCAGTACCCGCCGGTCAGTATATTGAATGATTATTTTTCAAAGTGAATATATATCTGACGTAAATAAAGATATTTTAGTCAATAATACGTTCCTATTAATAACATTATTAGCTTACATTGCAATATTTATAAATTTATTTATATGTTCCAGGCCAAATGCCACAGTTCCCCGCGGGCTTTCAGACCGGCACTCTGCCAGGTTTCTCGGCGGCTGCGACGGCGGCCAACTTCACCAACTTCCGGCCTCAGTACTCTGTGCCCGGACAACCTGCCACGCCCTCCTCCAACGTGAGTACCGATATGCCTGGCTCCAACGTAATATAAATAAATATATAATGTATATTATACATAGATTAATAATATAATATATAGAACTAAAATTTGTTACCATTTTTTATGAAAATATTTTATGTAGTGTTAGATTCGGAAACGCGACTGTCTACTCCTGTACGTCAAAAATGTGTAGATTTTGACATACGAGAGTGCATTTCACTGGTTGTATAATTTGTGTTTTCTTTTTGCAGAAATCATAAGCACGCGTAGTGTACTTGCCGGATATTGAACACTGTTTTTGACAGGTTTGTCTTTTATATATAAATGTTCATGCGGTATTCTAGTACCTGGACTAGTTAATATGTAACTTAATAGTGTAAACTCTTTATAGCGAATTTCAAGGGACTTAGCATTTTTTTATGTTATACAGAGATTTCGTTATACAAAGGGAACAAAGACGTCAGGTGTCTTTCTTAGAAATTTCGGCACCTCAATCGCTTAGTTTTGTAAGCTGATTATAAAAATAATTACACTTCAGTATGTTGTTGTCTAAATATGAAAATATTTCTCCGTAATAGAGAATAGCGTTATAAAAAGTGAATTGATGTATGGGTTTTGTGTTATTCCAAACAAATTTAACTAATTTGTGCGTTATAGGGAGGTTTAATGATATCGAATGACGTTATAAAGAGTTTACACTATATATTTAAAATGTTTTATGACTGAGATTTGATAGATCTGCTGTATACTACAATCTCTTTCACTGTTGTTTTCTTTTATGTAAATTGTCAATAGTGGATATTTATGTTTTCGTGATTTCCTTCAATGACAAGCATAGACTAACACACTGCTCTGTACCTTCCAAACGGAATAAAGTTGACGCCGGGCATCGATGGATGCATTATTAATAAAAACAATTTTTGTTCCAGCCTTTGGTGTAACGCGTTTAGACGAATATTTTAGTTATAAGCTTTCCAAGATTCCTGTTCCACCTTGGGTTCGAAAGTGATAATTAGTATTTAGTACTGTTATGTTAAGTAACATTTTGATAAGGTCATTTTGAAGTGGAATCCCGAATCCATGAATTTATTTATTTCCTCTTATGTGTATGTATCTTGTTTATGCATAAGTTATATGTGGACTTATGAAAATTTTATTTTTGATTTACCAAAAATGAAAAAAAATTAATAAACAATTATAATAGTATACTGACGTTTTATTTTACCTGTTGTGTTTCTTATGTGATACATTAAGTAATTGATGGGTTAGTAAATATTGGATTAAAGACAAAGGAACTCATTTATGTAAAGATTTTAATTCACAAAATAAATAATAGCTTAGTAATAAATTGATTTAATATCAAGGACACTTTATCTTATCAATATATGTATTTACAATGTGTCTAAAATGCAAAGAACTGTTTGACAGTTTTAATGAACAAAATGATGGCAGTCGTAAAATAATTATATCAAAATATTAACAGATTGTTCCATGTTAAATGGATAAGTATGAGATAATAGAAGTTACTGACATCTTTATTAAATTGAAGAAAGGTTACAATTCGACATATTTGTTTTCTGGTTTAATTATTATAATTAAACTAATACGATTAGAAACAAAAAACACATATACAGGACTTAAACAGGCGTTGCAACTCTTGAAATATGTGAGTTTTGTACACATACATCAAACAAATTTTATTAAAAAGAAATCACACAACAATTTTAAACCAATAATTTTTAAGTTTACTTTTCGTGGCACAAATCAATTGTCACCTAGAAAATTTATCTAAGTACAGAATTTAGTCTCCGAAACGTAATTTTTAAGTAAATCAAGACATAATCACTAAATATATAACAATTAATCATGTTTATACCCACGAAAATATTTGACAGATATGAGTGTCTAATTACGGCAATCTATTTCGGCTGAAAATGGTCAAAAAACCTCATTTAATTCAACGTCATAGTAGTACATAGTTTTATTTTATTTGGTCTCTGCGGTCAAACATCAATTAAGTGTCAATTCTCAAACATCTTTCAAATTTTCAGTCACCGCAATATGCTCAAGGTAAACCTCTAGTGTTGCCAGCTCATAATATCACCACGTAAACGTATCATCTTCCGAATTATATTTAACACTATCCAAAGAAAGGATGCTATTCGTTTCGGAGGAACAAAAATGTGTTAATAGATCTTCACTTATACCACAGTCTGAGAGGTTTTCCTTGTTAAATGCTTTGGCGAAGTGGTTGGGCTCGTTTTCTTTCGTTGATTCATCTAAAAAAATATAACAGCCATTGATAGTGATAGTTTTAGATTAATTATATAGTGTTGCCAACCTTTCTGTTTTTAATATAAAAATCAATATCATTGAAGGTATTTAAATTTCGAATTTCGATTTACTACATAAAATTCTACTTAATTATTTGTATTACGTATGGTAAGGCGTTATCGATAAAAGCTGTATTATTAGAAAAAGTATGTTCTAATAAAAAAAAATAGTAAAAAAATTGTATGTGATTTTATGGATTTCCATATGGTTAGGCTATACGACTTTAAAGTCAAAATGCTCATCAAAAAGGCTTATGAGGTATTTTTTGGTTGAATTTTGGGATTATATTAAATGTTTTATTAATGTTTCTATTTGTAAATTATATTTAATAGAAGGATTTAGTTGATCAAAACCTTTCAATGAAATTAGCTTTACTTATAATGCAAGCTCGATGAAGCTGTTCAAAATGTAAAATATAAAAAAATTCAGCTCTTACCCTCAGAAATGACCTTTGCCGCCCAAGAGAAGGCCAGCGTTGGCTGATGATGTGCGAAAGTGGCGCTGTATTGGGCATTGGATGTGGTATTTAACACTCTGAATATTGAATGAAGGGCAGTCGGCAGAAGTGGACCTCTTAACTCTATTGAGTAATATTTTTTACTGTCTGATAGGATTACGTTTTCGCGGACCTGAAAAATATAAACCATAATCTATTGAGGTAGGAGAATTCTTTACGCGCCTTTAATATAATCCGCATGTATAATATAAGGGTTAGTGCTATTTTAATTTATTAAATAATTAACAGTAAACATAAAAACATTCTGAATAATCAAATTAACTTTTGCATGAAGTATATGGTTCAGCTACTTAGCGCGAACTACATCTGGCTATAAGGTTAGGTACTTAGATAAATATCTGCGCACCGAATATCTTTTGTCAAGTTATTTGAAAGTGAAAGAGAAAGAGAGAGAGTGAAAAGACCCCGTAAGACATATTTTAGGATCGTTTTAATTAGGTTTTATTTTGAGGATTATCTCTAGGTTTTTACCTATATTTTGTTAAAACTATAATTTAGACTATGGGACTAAAGGCTGTCTCTGAATGGCTCTCAAAATAATTTTTACTTTGAAGGTTTTAAGTTCGAAATAATATTTAGGCCGAGTAAATACATTTACACTTTATAGAATAAAACGTTCTCAGAAATGTGTATATCCTATGCTGTCCAGGATTGTTACTTTATGTATTTCGACTGGTTACTTCTATTGATTGAGAGGTTTTTAATAAAATTTATCATATTTGGATACTACATTGCTACATTTTCAAATTAATTTAAAATGTAGCAATATATAATATTAGGTCCTTACATATGAAATTGGCGTTTTACGTTTTGGCTACTTTGACCTCAAATATCTCCTCTTTGGTTAAGAATTCCAAATTAAAATTTGTACAGCTATTTACTCATGTATTTGTGCTTGACCGTCATTCATTTGTTTTTTTCTTCTGCTTTTTTCTGTTTGCATCACTCATTTTACAAAATGGAAAACTTAAAGTATCGCATTGTTTACGAGTACGAGTTCCGCCGTGGCACTAGTGCTGCGGAAACGACTCGAAGGGTGAATGATGTGTATGGCGGTCATGTTGCAAAAGAAAACACAGTTCGTTTTTGGTTCCAACGTTTTCGTTCTGGAAATTTCGACCTGCAGAACAAGCCCCGTGGACGGCCTGAGACCCAAGTTGATAATGAAGTATTGAAGGCTATTGTGGAAGCGGATCCATCGCAAACCACGTCCGAGTTAGCTGCAGGCTGCGGTGTTAGTGATAAAACTGTTTTAATTCACATGAAGCAAATTGGGAAGATTAAAAAGCTTGAAAGATTACCTTACGAATTGACTGAAGCAAACCGGCAAACGCGCGTCGACTGCTGCGTTACATTACTGAACCGGCACAATAATGAAGGTATTTTAAACCGAATCATTACCTGTGATGAAAAATGGATTCTTTACGATAATCGGAAGCGCTCAGCGCAATGGTTGGATCCTGGCCAGCCAGCCAAATCCTGCCCCAAGCGAAAATTAACCCCAAAAAAGTTACTTGTAAGCGTTTGGTGGACTAGTGCCGGTATTGTTCATTGCAGTTTTCTCAAATCTGGCCAGACTACCTGATGATGTCTATTGTCAGCAATTGCAAACCATGATGCAACAGCTAGCGGCTAGACAACCTAGGCTGGTCAATCGCTCCGCGCCACTGCTACTTAACGACAACGCTAGACCACACACTGCACAACAGACGGCTACCAAATTAGAAGAGCTTCAATTGGAATGTCTAAGACATCCTCCGTACTCCCCGGACCTTGTTCCAACAGATTACCAGTTTTTTCGAAATTTGGACAACCTCTTGCAAGGGAAAAAATTTTACTCTGATGGGGCAGTCCAAATCGCCTTCACAGATTTTATTGATTCCCGTCCGACTGGTTTTTTTAGTAAAGGGATCAATGAACTACCTATGAGATGGCAAAAGTGCATAGAAAACAATGGTTCATACTTTGATTAATTAAATATATTATATTTAAAAATATTCGACTTTTTGTTCCTCCCATACAAAACGCCAATTCCATATGTAAAGACCTAATATTAATTTTCGGCTACATTTTCAAATTAATCATAAGGTAAAGTAACGGATTTGATAGATACGCTCATAGAAGCATGCGATTTTTCTAGAAAACTGTGTAATTTAATTTTATTAATTATTATTCTTATTTTGTTTCAAAACAAACCCTTTTGTTTGCTTGTATGCCAATTTTCATAATAACAAATATGAATTAAAATAGTTATGTATAACAAAAACTAACATGATTATATTATTTTGAAATGGCTTCCCTGTAAAGTTTACTATTTGTCAGATCCGTCACTATCCGTCACCGTATATATGAAAAAATAAAAATAAAATAAATATTACCTTTAAAGACTGCAGCGTTCCTCCATGAAAGGCTGTAGGAGATAACAAAGTGGGTGGGACCCCCGCGAAGGGTCCATTGGGGCTGACTAAAGACTTGCAGTTGAGAAGGAAATTAAAAAGGGCCTGCGCATCCGCGCCTCGTACGGCCACTAAAGACTCGGCTGCATTGTCGACTGTGCTTTCTGCTGTATGGGCTAGTCGGGCCTATAAATATAAAAATTCGATTAGAAATAATTATTTACTTGTTGCAAGTCGCGGTCATTTATTACTAATATCATGAAGAGTTAAAGTTTGTGAGGTTTTAGGGGGTAATAATAAGATTTTTTTTGGTAGACTTATTTGTTTGTACACTGGCTGAGTTCACAAGAGTTGCTTCCTATATTATATGATTTAGGTATATAAATATATATTTTTTTAATGTTTTTTATCTAGGTTAATTGGTGTGGGGTATAGATATTGTGTCGTTCTATCGAATTAGTAATTACTGTAAAGATAGAATAATGATATAGAATAAATAAATAAATAAAAATTATTTGCCAGAATATTAACAAGTTTTACAACAATTTTATAGGGATATAAGAGTGACGAAGGTAAAACATTAATTAGCTAATTGCGGCGTTCGTTTATTAATAAGAACTGTCGTAATATATATTTAATTTTTATACAATATTTAGAGATGATTTTATATTATATTATTTTTAAAATTTTAATATATATTCGAAACATATTGTCCCAACTCAATTCGTAAGAGCACATACATTAATCTGTCTCTTCACGAAACAATTATTTCTTCGGAAAACAAAGAGCCTGTTCTTAAAATTTCAAATTAGTATCTTGATGATGTAAAGAAGTTTTAAAAAAATATTTTTCGTAAAATACTCTTTGACTTGTATTTTACGAAAAATATTTTTTATACACAATTTCTAAAGCATTTTTTTTTAAAGAAATGCAATACTGACCTGCGCATTATTTATCTTATTAATTTCATCAGTTTCCAATCCCATTTGAGAAAGGAACTCATGAGGATCCTCTTCATCCCCCGAAGCATGTTCCCCTGTGTCCATTGTGTCATAACAACTATCGTGGGAGGTATTCTTTCGATCTTCCTCCGAGGTATTCATCTTCTTCTTTTGATCAGGCCTGAGTGGCATCGTGTATTCCACATCTAGAAATTGGGGATAGAAAATATTAAACCTGAAACTAGGGTAGATCTTTCTTCAAATACTCTACCCGCTTGTTCCGACACGGCAGCACAATTAATTTTTTTATTTGGAAATATATATATTAGAATGCTACAATATCCCCAGTTATTCGTGGAGGAATTTTTCAGTTCAGTGTTTATTTTGAAAAGATTTGTTACACACATACAAAACTGCCTTTCTGGAAATATATATAATGCGGACGAACATCCTCTAGCTTCTACAAGGTACTTGGTAAAAAATATTTAAATAATTTTAATGATATAAACTTAAAGATTTTTATATTACTAGTAGACTCGGCCAAGCGTTGCTGTGGCTAAGATTTTTGTTATATTACATAGTAGTAAACTATTCAAGAGAAACGGCAGGAGAACACTTATCCACCATACTTTTTTGGTGATTATGCCATTCAATTGTAGCTTATGTGAAACGTTGGTACTTTCAACACAGCGCCATCTGTTAGAATTGTGACTATCAAATAATAAACAAATATTTTGCAATAAAATAATATTGAGGGTATAAATTGAGATGTAAGCTATCCTATATTTTAAGTTGGATCAAACTACACACGGTGTGCAAATTGATTGATATCGGTTCGGTAGTTTAGGAGTCTATAGCTGACAAACAACGTGACACGTAATTTATATATATATATTAAGATTAAATTTTGTAGCCAAAAAAAATTTTTTCTCACATTACAATTAAAAATCCAGCTCAAATATGATTCAAGGTTTTTAATTTATCACTCACCCTCTTGTCTTAAGGTCTGTCTGAAGCCCCTAGTTGTGGGTGCTATTAGTGCTGTGGGTTCAGTCATTCCGCAGATTCCAGCTGCTAGGAACAGACATGTAAATGTGTTTCCACAGACATAGAAATATGGACAGTGTAGTGCACGTAATAGCTGTAATATAAAATAGTTAGTTCAGGAAAGTGTTTAGTTTTATACAAAATAACATGACAAAATTTTTGTTCAATGTAAAATACAACTAAACATTAAGACGTGATTACAATTCATTAGTACTTTAATTTATATTTAAACAGTCTTAGTATATTTATATAAAATACTCAAAAAATAACAGATGACAATTAAATTTGTAAACCTTACTTTACACGAGTTTTAAATACAAATAGGTTAAAACCAAAGCCATACAAAGAGCTAATTTACGAAGTTTAGACTGATACACTGGATTGATAATGTTTATCCACCCAAAAATACAAATATATAACCTCATTCAGGCTTTTTAAGGCTTTCTTTCTAATTGCTGTTGTTGTTAAAAAAAAATAGAATATAAAAAAAACAATTTTATTTTCCTGAAAGAATCTGTGTGTAACATAAAATAACAAAGATAATAATAATGCAGAGGTTTAATAGAAGTTCTCAAACAGTTACCTGAAACAAAGACCTAAAACTCTCTGTCCATTCTGTAAGCAGGGCTTTTTTGACCTCTTCATTGGTAGCCAGGAAGCTGGTGGCCGCAACTCTGCCAGACCGCGGAAAGAGATTTAACCAAGGCAAGTGTGGATGTTGCCAATATAAACATGTCTGATGAAAACGCGCTCTCGGTGACGTGTCTAATGTAGATGAAGATGTTGTGTCTAAGCATCGGACGAATCTGCATTAAAATATTTTAAATTAGTTTTTAATGTAAAGAAACTGAAATAGAGTAACTTCTAAATTAAATAAATAAAATCTTTAGTGTTTTAAAATTCTTTTTACCTGAAAATCAATCTTTTTTCAATTAACAACACTCAGGGTCTGTTTCACAATGTATGGATAAAGTACCAAATAGCTATGCAACACAAGTTATTTGGAAGATAAATTGTGCTATTTGACACTTCATCTACTCATAACTTATGATGGACTTTATGTGACAAATAGCGCTATCTGACAGTCGTGAAACGCAACAATAGTGTTTATCCTACCAATAAGTAATAAATAGCTAATTTGGAACTTATGTAGAACTTATCCGTACATTGTGAAACAGATCCTTAATATTGTAAAGTAAATTACATACCCAGTTATTCCTGAAGCTTCCTCACTAGCTTTTAATTTATTTGTCCATGGGAATGGTTTAGCTGACATAAGTCTTAATTTTGTTTTCAGAGCCCAGTCTATTGGCAGTTTCTTGTACTTCTTCTCTATTACTTTCTGCAAGTATAAATGGTATAGTTAAAAATATTAAACATGAATTAATTAATGTGATATGACAATGAATTTAGTAGGAAAAACTTCTGGTGGCCAAAAGCTTCTATGAAGTTTTATAAGTGTCTGATTATTTATTTGATCAAATAAAAATACACAATCTATTATATTATTATACTTACATTTTCTACTGTATGCACAGCAGTGAATTTTTGTAGAAGATTGGAAAATGTTGATAATTTTTCTGTGTCAACTTCATGTGCTGGTTTCTCAATTACTTTAGGTAAATTTAATAATGCAAAAAGAGTTTTATCATTTGATTCATCTAGTTGTATAGTATCATCTAATTTTACTTTTTTATTCTGTTGTGCAGCTGTCCTATAAAAACATAGTTTTAGAGATTCCTGTATTGCAAAATTACATATATCAGAGCAGTATAAATAAATGAAAGCCTTTCTCTGTACCAAACACATGTTCAGATTGTTCACTATGATTTTAAATTGAGACACCATAATACATGGAAGGACATGGCTCCTGTGCATTTATTAAAATGGATGTTAGCACTTAAGCTAAGCTTATTATGTAAGCCAGCTTAAAATGGGTAAGTAATTCTAGTGAGCCAGTTTCATTTTAATAAGGTACTGTGTGCTCTGCATGTAAGGTTAATTAAGGTTATATTTTGTTAGAACTTACTTGGAAAATGGATTTTTTCTTTTATCACCGTTAAGAATTCTAGAGAAATCTAAGTTAACAGACGTTTTGCTTGATGAACTTGTTTCTGTAGGAATCGAGTTTGAGGACTGTTTCATACGTTCCTGTAATATTGTTAATGCTTTTATTTAATGGGAAACTTAACTCAAATTAGTTTATAGTCACACTACAACGATATATAAATAACGCATATTATCGATAAACATACCTGTAAAGCTTTTTTACGCTTTTTTAGTTTATGTATCTGCATAACTTGATTTGGTGTTTTCCATGGCGATGGCGGGTCCATATTAATCAATTTTTCAAGTATGTATAATTCTAATGTAAGTTTGAGCACAGCCTTTGAGTTCTATAAGTTTCTGTTGAAAAATAAATAAATTTTAAGTTAAACTGTAAAGTGTAAACACATTTTTAAAAGTAGTAATAACAATGATGACAATTGACTATTATTGATGAATGAACTAAAAGTTAACTTTGACAAATAACAAATACAAAATATGGGAAAACTGACATTGCCATTAAATAATAAATAGTAATTTCTTGTCATATCTGTGTATTTTTAACCGACTCCAAAAATCGAGGAGGGATAAAATTTGACGCTTTTATGTGTGTGTACGTCCATTTAGTTCTCTGGAGTCTGGACAATATAAGATGTCTTAAATAATAGTAAAAGTATATAAATACCACATGTAACGTGTGTTTTTCAAGTACCGTTAAAATGCTTGTTTATTTTTTCTACTGGATAGTTTTATAAACAATCTAACTATGTGGTTTAAAACATCTTTCACTTCGACGGAGTCTTTACCAATATATTTATCTTACCTATGCTAAATTAGACAAGTATGAAATTTTTTATCAAACAAATTTAAATCTGTATCAAATTAAATGCATTAGTTACGTTCTATGATAGGCTGCATATTATATAATAGGCTGTGAAATAGTTACTTCTCTTAACCTGAAATTTACGATAGTTATCCATTTTATAAACTATATAATAAATATAATTGATATTACGACAACGACAGTTTTTGACGTCTCAAGTTTTCATTAAAAAATCTCGTAACTATTTCTATTACTTACTTGATTTTACAAAGTATATCAGTAGATAGATTTTATTAAGATATCTTTAAACTTTAAAATGAAGCATATTAATTAATTGCTGACAGTGAAATTGTAAGTGAATAAATTTTAAATTCGACTTAATAATTTTTATTATATATACAGGTGTGAGGTGTGGCATAATAAATATATAATATAGTAGCTGCGATTAGAAAACCTTGTGGGGGTTCAAAACAATGTTTTATGTTTAAACAGATTGAAAAATATTGGTTGTTTGTAAAGTAGGTTTACGATCGAGATGTTTACGTGATAACGTCTTATTGGTGATATAAGTTTTTGGGAAGTAAGGAATTAATGAAGATAACAATTTTTTCAAATTATAAATTACATCCATCGTTTTATTCACACTTTTGATGTTACTTTTCGGGTGTAAAATGACAAGTTTACTTATTCGACTATGATATACATTTTTCTTCATACATTCACGGAATGACTGGCAGCGCTCGAGATGAGACGGGAGATCGGTCCGTCTCTCTCTCGTTATACCTGCGATCGCGCTCGTGAGGTTTTGTGTGACACAAGTTTCTGAACATGTCACCCGACTAAAACGATTTTAAAGACGTTATCACGTCAAAAAATTCCTCCTGCAAATGGTGTAATTTTCGATATTTCGATATCACAAAAACCGAGAGACTTTTAATATACATAAAATAATATAATATATTATGAAATGTTTTCGTGATCCTGTAGCCGTTCAGATAGTCCGCAGGCATTCTTCTGTGTCTATTTCTAACCGACTTATGATTACGAAGTATTTCACCGGGATCGTTTGAACTCACGGTTGAAAACTCACCGTAAAATGCATGTGTATTTTCAAGATTCAAGTAGGTTAATTATAGTAAGGCGATTTTCATATAAAATTTGTCATTCGTTAGCCACAGAGCTATTTATATTCAGTTACTGTTCTCGCCCACACAATTTTCGGTTTTGTCCAATAAATGATCATGATTCATTATCTGTTCTAAATAGTTTTGGTATGATTGTTGTGTTCCATCGATACATAGTAAAACCGTTGGTAATTGTGTATTATATGTGTATTAAGTACTTTAACATGTCAGCGTGGGACTAAGACCGAACTAGGCGGATTTCGTACTGGTTGTATAGGCCGGCAACTCATTTGCAAGCCTCGTAGCGTTGGGCGGCCGAAAGCACGATTTCACACGTTTGGCCCATAAAAATATAAATTGTACATTTTCCTGAATTATTTTTAAAATATATTTATAAAAAATGTAGAAAACCTGAATACAAGTCTATTGGGTGAATTCTTTATCATAAAAATAGCTTATAGGTTCTAAATTATTTACTTCTAAATTACAGATCCTATATATGAAATACGTAATCACTAATCAGTCAGAAATATGTCCTCACAAGAACACGAACGAATACAATATTTTATTTAAATTTTTAATGACGTAATTCATGACATAAAAAATTAAAATTAATCAAATTTTCATAAAAACTTTCTTGTTCAACGTTAATGCGCTTTAGTCTTCAGGCAATTTACACAACAGCTGGGCTAAAGGGAGGCTGCGATGACCTATCTCCGAGCGTGAACTCGCAATTCTAGTAGTGGCAGTCTCACGCCGGCCTCCATAGCAACACCGCGACTGTGTTCGCGCCAAAACATGTGCGACATATAAAATAGGCGCGAATTTTATCAAATTAAATGACACATTAACATTCAAATCGTGCTTTTAAATTTATGTGAAATGGCACGTTTTATCATTATCGGTTGTGTTTATTTAAAACAGCGGTTCTTTTTGGTAAGTAATAATATTTCAGTAATTAGATGTTAAAAAAGGATTATTTTACGTGACTTAAACTCCTCTTTCCTGTTACGTTATCACTGTAGAAATGAATTCAAGTTCGCTGAGATTTCCAAGAAGTCCAGATGATGTCAACACGTTTCACGACAAGCAAAGGACTATTTTTATACATTACTGCTAAAGTGATAAAGACATGCAAATGATGCATTGTTTCAAGGCAGTGAACAGCGTGCTTTTGCAATATGTAACGTATGGTTTTAGTTAAATGAGTTATGGACGAGTTTATATTCGTTTTGTTGCATTTTGAAGGATTTCGCGATAGCCTTAAATTCCTTCCCAATAATTGCGAAAACATATTTAAAATTAATACAATCAGTCGCTTCAGAGATTAAATAGATATATCAAATATTTTGTTTTAAAAATACAAAATATTTGATATATCGGTTAAATTTTATTGTAATAAAAAAATCGAGAATTTTCGATTGTTTTTTATTGTCATACAATAAATAAAAAGTTTTGTTCTAGGTAAATAATATAGTATAGAAACGTGGATTTTTTTTTCATTTGTTATCTAATAGGGTTTTTGTACTGATACGTAACCAGAATTACGAACGATTTAAATATTCGTTATATATATAAAAACCTGAAACAAAAGGCCTAAACATAGTTTGAATCCCACAGCTAAATTTGTTATAAAATTATTGTGGTTAATTAAATAATGTACGTTTATTAATTTCATTGGGGTTGGTTATAAAATTAATTAAAAACGGCTTAATAAACAGTATTCTATACTGATTTATGTACTATTATTACATTACTATTGTAGTACAGTAACGAATTGTTACATGCGTTGGTTAGCCAGAAATGCCACAAATACCTATGAACCCGCAACATACTTCCAGTTACGTAGTCGGATTCCTATATAGCAAAGTTTTGAGTTAACCTCAACTTTAGGGATATTTGGTACAGGTATTTCTTTTTGTTAAAATATATATAAGCCATCTTTAAACCGTCTTTAAGCCATCTTTTGATGCTTACTACATATTTTTTTTACTTTCTGTTTTTATTTTTGCCTTAGCATATTAACACAGCAGTGGCCTAGTGGATACAGTGCGACTCTCATTTCTGAGGTCGTAGGTTCTTTCCATGTATGCAATTAGCACTCGCTTGTACCATACAAGAAAAACATCGTTCGGAAATAAAAGGCTTTAGACCCAAAAAGTCGACAGCGTGTGTCAGGCACAGAAGGCTCACCTATTAGAAAAAATAATAATCACAAAACAGTTACAGAAGATATAGCTTTTTCTCTACGCTTGCCTTGTCTTTGATATATAATTTGTTTATTTCACTCAGATATATTTTATTATTAATAATAATAATTAAAAAAGGATAAATAAAATATATAAATCTAAAAAGTGGTCCTTGAGCGCTACCTTTAATGCTGGCATTTCCTCGCTTTATTGCGATACTTATTCGTTGAGCAAGGAAAGCACCAGCTCTGGGGTTACCTGTAGTATCTACCAGGCGCTAACTTAGATCTTTAATTAGCGCCTGTGCACTATATATTATGATTATATATTCATAAATCCACAAAATATAGTTACACAGTTGATATTAGGTTCTTATTCGAAATACCACCAGGCATGTTCATAAAACTATATTTTTCAGCTCTCTTTGACAAATGTTTTTAACAAACATTATTGAAAATTTTCGTACATTTTTTTACCATCGTACGCCCGTCAACTTTTTTATCACTTCATAGTAGACATTGACTTTGTTTACATTTTTACGAAGGCAGGTGTCTCCAATGTGATTCTATGTAATTAATTAACACTGCCGCGTTGATAATGTATACAAATAACTATAGAAGGACATTCACCTGAGCCCTACATATCTGAAGATTAGGGATATTACGTGCTAATTGAATTGTTTCCTTGCAAGGGTCTAATTATAATTGATTTATACATAATGATGACATAAAAGAATGAATGGAAAATATATACCTACACAGGTACAGGCTTAGACCAGGTACCTGCTTCGACCTTTTTTTTAACAAATGTTGAATTGGGCGGTAGCTCCCCAGCACCAGCTCCTTCCACTTGACTGTATTGAACCGTCGACGACCAATCCCTCTCCGAGCGGCTTGATCCCTTGGCGCAGCGTAGAGATGTGGGGTAACTCTGCATCTTCTACCGCATTTACCATGGAGAGTGTTAAGAGTTGTTCGGATTAATACTTGCAGCTGAATTTCATCATCAGGAGATCACTTCGTCGTCTGTCGTTCCACAGCTGAGCGTTTCTTATGGCAGTTTTTGCTGCGCTCCACCATTATGTGGAACCAGCTGCCCACTGAAGAATACTGGAATACCTGAACAAATTCGACCTAGGGTCCATTAAAAAAAGTGTGGGTCAATTCCTCAAAAGGCCGACGCACTCGCGAGCCATAAATATATGTTACTCAGTAGTTTGTGAGTTTATTCGTTGCAATCAAAAAAATTATCCCTCTTTATGATGTAACTATAGATAAAAATATCTAGGAGAGCTAAATAGTAACAAAAATATTAATACTTATTAGAGTCTTACGTCAGTTAGAAAGTAAACTCTTGAAACTAACGAAATTTTGGATTCTGAATCATAGAACGTATCTAGAATGTTCTCCTAATATATATGTAGGTATATGGAACACTGTCTGCGTATTAATAAACAGTTTGCGCTAAAAAGAATACAGTTATCTTAAAATTATCACGTAAACTATTTTTATAAATATTCAACTCGCGAAGTATCGAATCGGCCGCGCTCTTCAGCTTTGTTTATAATCATGTTCTCTTTTAATAATAATATTTATAACAGAACTAACAAGTTTAAATATAATGTGTTTATTCTAGCTCATTCTCACTAGTTATATCGTTCTCTAGTTTCGGAGGCCAAGGTTTACTTTGGGGTACGCTGCGACAGCTGTACGGTCTTCGATTGCACGTTTTCCAACATTTAATTCAAATAATCCAACGGTTCTACAACAAAGTGCTCAGGGGAATCAATGCCTGGTACATTCACAGTGAAGACCTTCATCGAGACCTTAATGTAGAGGACGTCTACAGAATATTTAAAAATATTGCTGGATCCAAAAAGGCTCCACCGGACTCCACTTTTAAAAGCCGCCAACGCACTTGCGAGCCTTCTGGCAATGTGAGTGTCCATGGGCGGCGGTATCACTTAACATCCGGTGGCCTCCTGCCCGTTTGCCTCCTCAAAGAGAACCATCACGTGAAAGTCGAGGCTATTCAACTTGACACCACGGGCCTAGTGTGAAGATTGAAAAAGACAAAACCATTTGAATTAGTGTTAGTGCACATTAGTTATAAGTGATTAACAGTGGTAAGTGATTGAATAGAACACAAGAACAGAGTGTCTTACCCTTAATAGAGACTGTAAGTGTTATTCGAAATTACTCTTACTTATTACTTATTTGCCTTAAGTTAGGCGACATCGTAACGTTCAATAATGTCTCAGTGAAGAGTAATTCTGCAAAAAATCGGAAACACGAGCAACATTACATTCTTATTGAATTAAAAAAATCAAAGATGTGGTAAAGCAAAGTCTACTAATACCTGCTCCATAGATTATACGGAAGCTGTCATGCAAATGAGATTTCCACAACATCCAATAATTAATGCGGGTCCACACCTATACGAGCTGTCATCGGACCCGTTTCCATAGACTCATTCAGTTATTCAATGGAGGTGCGCTGTCAAAGCAGCTGAATAGACTTTACGCACATGAATAGGAAGCTAGTACACCTCAGCCAGGCTTCCGACACTACATCTTGATATCCATGTTGCTTTCTCGTTTAACATCATAATTCTAGTTATTACGACGCAGTAACGTCTAGCGTAGAATGTTTCGTTAGCTATAAACGATGTCACCACGTGTCGAATACTTGTCTATGATTGAAATATGGATATAAAAAACTATAAAATAGTAAATAAATCCTCAGAATTCTGAACCTATTTCATGATCATTTTTAATCTTATAGGCGAGTAGGTCACGCCGTCGACTTTTTGGGTCTAAAGGCCGATTTACATTATCTTAGTGTTTAGGAGAGTGCTTTAGTACAACTTGAAAGGCAAGTTCTTTAGCGTAGCGTTTACTAAAGCAAGTAGCGTTTACATGTTTCAACTAAAGTACTATCCTAAAGCACTCTCCTAAACACTAAGATAATGTAAATCGGCCTTTAGACATGTCGGTTTCCATACGATCTTTTCCTTCGCCGTTCGAGCAAATGTTAAATGCGCACATAGAAAGAAAGTCCAATGGTGCACATCCGGGGATCGAACCTACGACCTCAGGACCTGAAGGCACTAGGCCAACACTGCTCTGATTATAACTAACATACATAAAAATAATATTGCTAATTATTGTCCTGGTTGAGACTACGGTATCATCCATATTTAGACTTGTCACTGCCAGACATATCAATTATTCAATAAATAATAACTTGTATGCTTAAAAATTCAAATTGCGTAAGAACCATGATGGAATTTAACATTCTAAAACTGCCCCATTATTATTATTACAATTTTATTCGAAATCGATACAAAATTGGTTGCTTAACATTTCTTAACATGAGTAGATATTAGTGTGTTTGTATTTTTTTTCTACTTCACTAGTATTGTGTCACCTTTCAAGGTAAAAGCCTCAAAAAACTGCCCCATACAGGTCATAAACTATTAATTTTACATAATAAAATTTGATTAGAAAGTGTCTTAAAAAATAATTATTAATTCATTATGAGATACAGTGCAATAATAATTAGATTTTCTTTTGTTTCAGATATCATGGATCTCATTAGTTATTTATCTGTTTTACAACACTTTTATTTATTATTACAACAGTCGACAATTTTACTACTTAAGACAAATATTGGGGGTAAGATTTTCTAAAAATACATTAATATATTTTAATAATATTATTATCTTAAACAAAATTATCAATATATCATCGAGTTGTGTTTTGCGTTTATAATCGTAAAAAGTTTATTTAAACCATACAATATTATCTAATAATAAAGATATTAGGAATGCTTAGTAAAATGGCGATTAAAAAGAGTGGCGGAGAGTTTATTGCCAGTTCTTCTCTTCCGTTCTACGCCCATGATTTGAGAACTGGCAGTAAATGTAAAATTAGAAGCATTAATATGTATTTCTTTACTGACAAGTCATAAGTGTACATTATGTTACCTATGTGATTAAATGATTTTTTTATTTATATTTATTTAGTGCTAGTTTCATATTAAAGCTTGCATTTCAGGTCGGCTTATGCTTGTCTCGGGGTACGGCAACTGTTCTAAATGTTTGTTGCGCAATAATTTTGTTGCCTCTATGTAAAAAGTTGAATCAGAAATTATATCGCCTCTTTTCTAAACTATGCCCGGGACTATTTTTCCTTTGGTTGGAGAAGGCGAAGAGTTTCCATATAACAGTTGGCATTACGTTGGTCATCTTTGGCGGTAAGTAATTTTGTATCTGTATTACATACTTGGTTCTTACAGTCATAACCTTTACCCAGGGGCCTCATAGCCTAGCGGTCTTATTAAGTGGCAGCTAGGTGAGGGGTACCGGGTTCGATTCCCGGTTCGAGAGCAAGATTTAAATTAATTTAAATTTGTTCTCGGCCTTTGGTAGGGTTGTGCGGTACCGGGCGAGTGCCTAAACCGTACATGGAAGACATGGTCGAATTTCTAAAGACCAAGCACGAATTATAAAAAAATCCTATACTTGACGCTGGCTAATGCACAAATCGTGCCAGAGCCATTAAAAAAAAACCTTTACCCAGGTGGTTCAACAAGGACCTTGGTTATATACCGATTATGTTTTTCTATGCGTGCTTATACGCTGTAGTAAAATATCCTGAGAAAGCAAACTCGTGTTAGACCACGTCAGGCACAGAACAGATAATTAATCTGACACAATGACAAAGTCTTTGACAAAAACTTTGTGATTGTGTCAATTATCTTTCCCGCGAAAATAATGCATTTTTCGGATTTTTATAAACAAGAAAAGACACTTTTAAAACAAAGATTACAGATTCGAACCAAACACATTAAATTCTTTTTAATTTGTTGATTGGGGGGCCTCATAGCCTAGCGGTTTTATTAAGTGGCAGCTAGGTGAGGGGTACCGGGTTCGATTCCCGGTTCGAGAGCAAGTTTTAAATTAATTTAAATTTGTTCTCGGCCTTTGGTAGGGTTGTGCGGTACCGGGCGAGTGCCTAAACCGTACATGGAGGACATGGTCGAATTTCTAAAGACCAAGCACGAATTATAAAAAAATCCTATACTTGACGCTGGCTAATGCACAAATCGTGCCAGAGCCATAAAAAAAAAATATTCTTTGACAAAGACTTTGTGACTAATGCATGTCAATCACCTTTCCCGCGAAATTAATGCGTTTTTTCGGATTTGTATAAACAAGAAAAGACACTTTTAAAACAAAGATTACAAATTCAAACCAAAAAATTAATTTTTTTGATTTATTAAGCGATTTTCTTAGTTTTCCATTAAATGTCGGCAATCTGGTAATTAGTATATGTAACACTACGTTATAAAGAATATTTAAAAATAATAAATAAATTAAATGCCACTCAATTTCCGTAAAAGCCTAATTTGAAACTACACAAAGAAACCTCTCAAGTTCCCTTTAAGAACTACGAAAGAACGGGCCGGACACAATTTCGTCATTCATAATATTCTTTTGTTTCGTTTTGTTGGTGAACAAGAAGTGCCTGCGGGTTCAGCATTTGTAAACTGTAGTTTTGCTAGGTAGTACAAACTTAAAACCGTACGCAAGTTACGAGATGACATTAACCTGTTCTACATTCATAACTGGCACTTACCGTTCCTGAGCTATAATTCTATAATTTACCCAGAGAAAAGATACTAAGTAACATTTGTAAGACAGCCTAGCGATTCTGTAACTCACTTTTCGAACTCTCACAGCGGTTTTCACAGCGGTCGCGCTCAAACCAGTCGTAAAGCAGTCATTTTACGATTTGGCATTCTGATTTGAGAATGGCATTCTGATGACATTCTGAGAATCTATATCTACAGAATCGCAATCGTAATGCTTAAAAAGACTTCATACGATGTTCACATAACATCGTCGTGGTATATATGTCACCGTAAAATTGTAAAAACCGTTAGATTGTAATCTATCTCGCGAGATTGTAAACTGTCGAAAGATTGTCAACTCAACATACTGCTTGCAATTTAACGTATTATTATTCGGTAGATATATGAAATTGTTGGGAAGTAAAATTAATCTGTAATTGACCAAAGAAGTTTGAATGATAACTAAGTTAGTGTAGTACAATCTACCGAATACCGATAACCGATAGATTACAATCTAACGGTTTTTACAATTTTACGTTAACATATACATTACATTTATATATTAACACATTTTAAATACATTTATGATTATTAATTTTATTTCCAACACACAAATATACAGTATTTACAATATTCTTAAACTATTTTTTTTTGTTTTTGTAAAGTACACAAAAAAGTGCGACTTTACATGAATTACAATCTAGCCTATACAATAATTTTCGCTAATAAGTAATATTATGTTGACTTAATTTTCTACAATACTAATAAATAGCTTAAACTAAGGTAAATTAACAGTCTTAGTGTTCTATAATGATTAGTGTTATAAAATAATTTCTAAAATAGATAAATAGAAAAATAAAACAAATTTTAAAAAGTGTGATCTGTAGCTTTTAATGCTGTTTAATGCTGAGTGAGGTAAGCTCCAGCTATTGGTACCGGTACTATATACCAGTTCAGTATCGCCAAGTTTAATCTTTAATTAGCGCCTGTGTTTGAACTCCACGGCCCAAAAGACTTTTGGGTTGTCAAATTTGGAAGTTTAAAGTTGGAATTATTTAAAATATATTTTTTTTAAAAGACGTCTCGCGATTCTATCAGCAATGTATTCATGAGCTCATCATTAGGTGAGCCTCGTGCCAGTTTGACCCCACGACTATAACAAATGATCTAACAGCAGAGATTTCAGGAAAAGTTTGAGAAAATTATGATTCGTTTTTTATCGTTCACGCTTGTGTTTGATATTCTAAATCTCAACTTATCCATCTACCTATCGGTACTAAGAGGGCACCTTGGAAAATCTGTATATTTATTAAGATATATATAAGCGATAGCAGCAAGTGAATAGAGAGAGAAAGCCATAGATAGAGAGGTTTAGAAAAAGCTAAAGACCTTTATCTGAGACCCCTTCTCGGTCAATAGTACTGAAAAAATAAATATAAATGTAACTAGCTAACTCGGCGAACTCCGTTTCGCCAACAGATGGCTTCGTTTTATGTAACATTTCGTTTGATGATCCCGCTTTTCTGTTGAAATTTTTCCTGAATTTTCTTTGCTGTAAACCTCACGGAGCCCGAGACCTTTCCAACGAATGCAAAACCGTGGAAATCGGTTCGTGCGTTCTGCAGTTATAGCGTCAGGAAGGAAAACCCGACTTATTTTTATATAGTAGATTTATATGAATTACTAGCAAACTCGGCGAACTCCGTTTCGCCACCTTCATTTTATGTAACATTTCGTTTGATGATCCCGCTTTACTGTTGAAATTTTTCCTGAATTTTCTTTGCTATAAACCTCACGGAGCCGGAGACCTTTCCAACGAATGCAAAACCGTGGAAATCGGTTCGTGCGTTCTGGAGTTATAGCGTCAGGCAGGAAAACCCGACTTATTTTTATATAGTAGATATATTGATTGGGACTAGAGCTTATTAATACTATACGGGCAAAATTTCTTGTTTATTATGACGTCTGATTATTTGAGCCAATATAAACACGCAAAAGGTCTTTCACTTTTTGGTCACAGAGTCTAGACGTCCGCTTAATTCCGAAAAAAGTAAGTAGCATTGCTGACAAAGGTCTCAGAATCTTTTTTAGTCCTAAAAAGCAAAACCACTCTAGGAACACCATTAAGTCCTCCAGACGTAGGCTAATGACGGCATCGTTTGGGAATTGCTCTGAGCGGAGAAAGTTAATACGAAACCCGTAAGGGCTAAAAGTACCTAGACGTTTATTAGGGCCCCTTCTTAACAAAGGACTCAATTTTAAACGAGGAAGTTGCATTAGGGTATATCCTACACACTACAGTGTAGTGTCCTGTGCGGAAACAAGGGAAAATATAAGAATCTTAAACTAGCAAATAGAACGTTTGATTTTTATATCGACAATTTATATCGTGTGTTAATATCTACTACTACATACACCTATGTTACTGACAATACATAGCAAATATTTATGACTTAAGGCTAATATTATTATTTATTACGAAGAGTTTTAAGATGTCATGTGGAACATGGTGTAATGGTTGCTAAATTTTTTTGACGTTCATAAGTGTACATTGTGTTACCTATATGAATAAATGATTTTGACTTTTGATTTAACTGCTTAAATGCATTCGCAAGTTCGATTCACGTTAAAATTCATTCAGACCACGTTATTCTTTATGCGCTAGAATAAAAAGTTTATTTATTTATTAACTACATCATATATAATACTATATCTACAGTGTATGTTACAAGCTATTCTAAAAAACGTGACTATTATGCTAAAAATAAATGTTACTAAAAATAAAACATTTTAGATTCTTACTAGTATTTTTTTATTGTTAAGTAAATCAAACCAAATCAAATCAAAATACGTTTAGATGCGTCTTAGGGCATACTTATGAATCTCAAAAACTTTTACAAAATTCGCGAAAGAGCAAGACGCAATCCGTTCGCAAAACTACCAGGAGGCCTTGTTTTGAGAAGAACGGGCAAGAAACTCAGCAAGTTTTACCCTCCCTCTATATCACAATTTTTCAAAGGAAAATGCAAAAATAAAACAGCGGATATAGGCACTTAACAAAAAAAAATACTAGTAAACTCTAGAATTTTTTTTAATTATTCAGCTCTCTATCAAGTATGCCAAGCTTTGGATAAGTAGTGTTTATTCTGTCTAGATTTTTATATGCAATAGCGCTTACAATGTAAGAACTGCTTAACTGTTCAAAACTTGACATAGTCAGGATGTAAGGAAGAGTCTGTCTAAGCACTGTCTAAGCATACTCAAGTGCCCAATTGTTTCAGTGACACACTCCGTATCACATTTTGTTAATCTGTGGAATTTTTCGCGCAACTTCGATGAGGAGCGGATTGAAATTAATTTGGCTAGATACAAGAATGAGGTAAGTATTTAATCTTAAGATTTAGATTACATCAAATTTTAGAATGGAATAATTTTAAAGTGAAATGGTAAATACTTCCATAAATACTTTATGTGTTTGTTATTATTTAATGGAGTATAATGAAAATATGTTTTCCAAACGCAGAAGAGACCACGACCAATACTTATTTAGTTTTATTAAGTATCTACCGCCCCAGTTATGCATCTTTAACTTAAATTTTTTTGGTTAATAAATAGCCTATGACACAAATATCGTGGCTTTCTATTGGTAAAAAAATGGTTGCCTGTAAAATCGGTTAACGGATGATAATAATAATTAATAAATTAATAAAATTAAATTATGTTTTGTATGAATACAAAGGAGTGAATCCTTGGACTCATAGGCCAATCAAGTGTAAGAGGTATAGATGCGGCACAAGCGTACAATGAGCGTATCGGAACAAAGAGCGCATTGGGACAACGAGCGTAACGGGACAGTGGGTCATGCATTTCCTTGCGTGCAACCGGCGTTCATCGATTAATGAGACGTTCTCACGTAAAAAAAATATTCAAAATCAGTTCTATAGATTCCGAGATTAACCCCTACAACATCTTAAACATTTCATATTAGTAATTAGTTAAGATTTACCCCCTTAATGCATCCATTATTAGCCTAATGGCATCGTTTTAAAATAGTACAAATCCGTCTCTTTTCATCACATCGTGAACTCAATTTGGCAGAAAAATACGAAAGAGTACCGGGTAATTTGTCCCGGAGAGTGAGAATGTAAAAAGTTTTCGTTTGTTTGTGATTGGTGAAATTTAAAGCGCGAAGAGTACTGTAGATGCTATACAAAACGCACGATTGCTTTGTCTTTAGATACTTCAATGTTTAGTGCCTTTTGGGAGTTAGTTTGTTTTTCTTATTGTGGTAACTACTCTTTGGCTTCTGAGATAGTCAAACTATCCAAATACAAAACACATTTAATTTATGCTTGGTAAAAATTTGTTTCGAGTCTACAGATACCTTACTACGTATTTTAGTATGACATCCAAAACTTAACACAGACACAGCGCATACATGTTACAACTCTCAAATACATACGCTCACACATCCATTGACATAATCATTGCATTAACGCATACTGTTTTATACGACTTATGTTTGATAAGTTGTAACACTTAGACTACTTTTACTAAGGAAGAGTTCAAGTATTACGTCACGCAATTTTTGGAGATTATTGACCCCCCCCCCCCATGTAACGCGCCGTAACGTTTTTCTGTACCCAAGTATAGTTAAACGTTTTTTGTCCACCTAGTGACTCTTTATAGTTAAAAGTTACCATTATGTGGAGTAAATTACTGGAAAGTCAAAAATAATATTAACATACGCGTAATTCAATCCCCGCCCGCATCGTAACATTTTATAAAAGGACCCCCCCCAAAATTCGTTACGTAATACTAATAGTTGTTATCTAGTTACCCACCCAGGGGCTCCATAAGGGACTAGCGATAGATGAATTCAGTCACGTCCATATCTCTGACATGAATAAAATTATTACTTATTATAAAAATGTTCCACGTGTAAATAGAAGCAATGATTACTTTACTTTGTAATCCCGCAACAATACATGGTAAATTTCTTTTCGAATACAATAGATAAACGCAACGTTAGCGCTGTTTTTAATTTAACTCTGAGTGAATATATGCAGGAGATTAAAAGCGAAGTGCCAGTGAAAAACTGACTGGAAAATTGAAGCACATTTGTAGAGTCAAGATGGGTATTGTCGTTTGTACAGACAGGGTATTATTGTTTCACCTGAGCATATGAACAACTTGCTTGAGGCTCGTAGGTGATTAAATGCGAATCTTTGGGTGCGTTTGAAAGCATACGTAATTGCTTTTTTAATGAGGATTTATACTTGGACTTTACGTAGTTTACTCTCGTTTATGGCGTGCTCTATATTTTAATTTTGTAGTAAGTTTTTAAGTCACAATTTCGCTGAGACTGGAGACTTGTTTTAGTTAAAATAGATAAGTTAAGACTTTTATGAACAAGGGCATAAGATCTCCTGTGTACGTGAACAGAATTTAGTTATTTCCTGGACGCTTCAGTAACGAATCATTTCTAGACAAACATACTTTGCGGTAAGCGTGATACACTAACATAGTTCGAATTTATATGAAAATGAGTCACTTGACCAAGGGTCACATTCCCAAATATATAGAATAGCCATTGAGAGCCCAAATATTTTTTAAAATTCTTATACATATTTTATGCATTTCTGCTTTTAGCAGTAAGTCCGCCCTTTTACAAAGTTAATTTTTATAATTCAACAATAACAACAACCTTTGTTTAAAATCTATATTACCAAATTTTGAAAGGCCGGCAACGCACTTGCGAGGCCGGCAACGCACTTGCGAGGCCTTAGGCACTGAGAGTGTCCATGGTATCACTTAACAGATGAGCCTCCTGCCCGTTTGCCCTGTTCTATAAACAATTATCGTCAAACAAAATCGTAATATTTCTTTCAGAATCCCTTAAATCTCTTGATGAGTCTAGCAGGCGTGACTGGGTTGTCGATGTTACTTATAATCATAAGTATGGGAGTGACGTCAACACGAGTGGTGCGCAGGAGACTGTACAACGCGTTCTGGTACACGCACCATCTATATCTACCATTTATGGCACTACTAATGATACATCCGATAAGGTATGGATTTTTTGACTTAGGCTTATCTAATACGAAATAGATGGATAGAAAGGATATATTTTAAACAAACAAAAGTTCCTTTACTCAAAATACAAACGCAAACTATACATGTCTTTTGAACGTAGAATTCTACGAACTAATACTTTGTATAGTTTCCAGTAACTATAGTTCTTCTGTAATATTAATATTTTTATTTTATTTTGAGCTGCTCGGCTCGCTGTATGCCGAATATTCGATTTGTAACGTGGTCACATTGAACGAAAATTCAATGTCAGTCGCCACCTTAAGCGCATTGTTCGCAGTCTCAGAAACCATGACTCATATCCAGAACATTATTAATTTTCAATTCCGAAAGATATCCTGTCGTTTTCGAGATATGGGACATATGTAATGTACCTAGGTTGACAAATAATTGAAGTTGATTTTTTTTTTGCTCTCAAAAATCATACATATTTATGTGTAAAAATAAAATGAGAACTTAATGGCACATCGATGCAAATTCCACACGATCGAGTAGCCCGCAATATCGCAGCGCACAACTCACAAGGGGACTCTATTAAGGGACTCTATTAGAGAAGTAGCATGGATCGGCCAATCATCCGTGTATATACACTGTAAATACATAATTATGTAGGAATAAAGAAAATAATAATAATAGCAAACAATTAACACAGCAAGGTTTCGGCGGAATGTCTCCATGGCGTTGCTGAAAATGTCCAACGGGTCGTTTTATTTCTCTTAATTAATTTTGATTATAAATATTATTTTGAAGATACATAGAGTTTCAAAGTAGGTTAATTAAGTTTATTAATTTAATGTTCTTTCCAGTGGAGTACTGAAAGAAGAAATTCTAGACTCTAGTATTGGTACTAGTCAAATGTATGAGAATAATGAAACAGTATATCATGTCCCTCAGTTTCGTGCTATCAAACCAAAGGTGAGTTTAAGGTTAAGCAAGAAATATGCAAATGACAAAAAATTTAGATATTTTTTCTATAGAACAGTGGGCAAATGGGCAGAAGGCTCACCTGATGTTAAGTGATACCACCGCCCATGAACACTCTTAACGCCAGAGGATTGGTACGCCCTTTTATTGAAGGACCCTAGTTGTATTGGTTCGGAGATACCCTGTTGTTACGCACAATTGTGGAACGACGGACGTCGAGGTGTTATGAGTGGAAATTCATATTCGGCCTCAACGTCCGTTGATGAAACTCAGCTGAAAGCTAATGCGAATAACTTCTCTGAACAGTCTACATTAAAGTTTGGGATATTGGTGATAGGTTTTGGGATATTCATATAGTAATAATACAAATTTTTGCCTATATTTGTGGTTTATTGAGAGAAAATACTTAGAAAACTAAAAGAAAAGTGACAGTTAAACTTAATAAAATCAATAAACGCATTAATTTGAAGGGTTTCAATTAAAAATATTGAAAAATATCGTTCAATCAGATTCTGTCATCATTTTTTGTCTTTTTTTCTCGTCTAAATATCAGCCAGTTATCTGCCCCTCCTTTTTATATAATGATTTTCGTTGTACTGCCCTGCGATTCTGAAACTCACTTTTCGAACTCACACAGCGGTTTTCGCATCGGCGGTCGCTCTCAAATCAGTCGTGAAGCAGTCATTTTATGATTTGGCATTCTGATAAACAATAAACTACAAGCTCCCACCTTTTCAGAATGCCAAATCATAAAATGACTGCTTCACGACTGATTTGAGAGCGACCGCCGATGCGAAAACCGCTGTGTGAGTTCGTGAAGTGAGTTACAGAATCGCAGGGCTGTACATATTTATATTGCAACGAAGTGTAAAAAAAAAAGAAATATCGAGCAAGTGACAACAAAATATGAGCAACATTTAGTGTGTGAAATACTAGACAAGACTAGAGTCACACAGTATTAAAAGTTTTTTTGACTTGCATGAAGATATCGACTTTCTCTTGAGCTTAGAACAAAACACTTCTATTTTAAAACCCTATATTATGCATAAATGAAATTCAAATTACCTCTTAAATCATATTAATACCGCTCATATTGTTTTAATGAAATATTGTCGCCATTTATATCAATTAGTTAAATGATACTTAGGCCCGTCGCGTCTCAGTAAAATGGTTTTGCTTTTAGCAAAGGGGAGCGTCATTAGGCGAACTTGATGGGGGAATGCTCTTAATGTACCAATTTGTCTCGTTATGTTAGACCTAATGTATCCTAGGTAAAGTTGAAGTTTAAATTAGCTCAAATATTCTAATGAAATTTCAAGAAGGGGTCAAATGGTGTCTGGTTTTGAAGGTTATCCGTAGCACCAAATATTTTCAATCTACACCAAAACTAACGCATTAATATGGAATTACATCTCTATTGGACTATAATTCTGATGTTATAACGCCTAACCTGATTCTCTCTTCATATGATACAAATATAAATCAGTGCGCTACAACCTTTTAAGGTCTGGGCCTCGGATTTCTGTATCTATTTTATGATCATTTGTCAATCTAATAGGCAAGTATCAGCCTCCTGTGCCTGACACACACCGTCGACTTTTTGAGTAAGGCAAGCCGGTTTTCTCACGATGTTTTCCTTCACCGTTAGAGCGAATGTTAAATGCGCACCATTGGTGTACAGCCAGGAATCGAACCTACCACCTCAAGGTTGAGAGTCACACGCTGAAGCTCTCGATTTCAACATACTGTAACAAAACAACTCTTAAATATTCTATATGCTTTTGTAGCCAATTTTTTTAATTTTAATATACAAGATACACCCTTTATATGTAACTTTGTGTCAACCATACAAACTAACTATGTATCATAGTTTCCTTCAGTATAGGAGAATTAATTACATACATAAATCTGCATGAATGTTAATTGGTAATCCATTTTCCGTTTGAGTAAAATCAATAATTCGTCAAGCCATTAAATGATTCAATTGCACATGCTGTGTGCATAACATTAATTAATTAGTTGTCCTGGCGTTAAGTGTTTCACTTAACCGCAATTTATTAAATTTTGTCGTTAATATATAAGAGCCACAAATAAAAGCAGCTTTTGTTTGAGTACCTAAACTTTACAATTTTACTTTGCTGGGAATAGAGATAGAGCGTTTCATTCCTTTATACAAGTAGTAGATGATGTAGTTTAGAATTCTTAAATGAGGACAGTCGTACATAAGGAAGAGATGGTGATCCATCCCTGCAAGTACTGGTCCTGATCTCCCCTTGCTATTTGTAAAAAGTGTATGGCCCGGTCTGCGAAGGATACTTGCTGACTGTTGTGTTAAGTATCTTCAAAAACCAACAAAGGGCGTGGAGAGGCGGACGCAACCGCCGCATCGAATGTCGGGAAGCAGATGAGGCTCTGCTGCTACCGCAACCCGCCTAAGGCAATTGTTGGTTGCACCTTGGGGTTTTAGTGGGTATGCACAATCGCAAGTCCCACATAATCCTCCCGCACTAAGCAGTCACGTCGCGGTAGGGTATGCGCAATGCATTACCCCAATTAAAAAAAAAACGCCGTACGTAGGGGTGTGAATTTTGGAAGAATGAAAGAAGAATAAATGCCGTTGAAATGGTGTGATAGAATGGGTGAGATACGTGAGCAGTGAGGGTTAAGAGGGCGTAATGACAAGGATACGAAAAGGAATGCTTAGGTGGTTTGGCCATGTAGAACGGATGAATTAGAAGTGGTTAGTAGGATATACAAGTGCTGGCCTGACTTCAGCATGTGACTCTCAACCCTGAAGTTGTGCGTTCGAATCACGTCACATCAATGAAATTTTCTTTCTATGTGCGCATTTAGCAGTCGCTCGTACTGTGAAGATCACATCGTGAAGAATGCCTAAGACTCAAAAACTCGCTTTGTGTTAGAAAAAAAATCATGTTTTCACAAAATCATCACGGCCGCAGAGCAGGCGGAAAATAATAAACAGCTCAAATATATTTCCTCCAACTTGTTCGATGTTGTTCCTTTTGGAGTAGAGACTCTTGAGCCGTGGGGTTCAAGTGCACAAAGATTTAAGTTGGCGCCTAGTAGTAGTACCGCTAACCCCAGAGCTGGGGCTTGCCAGCGTTAAAAGGACACTGCCACAGGGACCAAACTTCTTTAATTTATTTAAATTTACTTTTTATTATAAATATGTAATTAAGAAAATTGTTAATACTATTTGATTGTTATATTTACTAATAAACCTTATAAATATTAACACAAAACAGATGTGCAAATTAGAGCTTTATAACACACTGTGAAGGCCTCCTTCAAATCTTGCCATTTGTCTCTCATCTTCGATATTGTTCTAATGACTCACTTGTAACTAATAAAAATATACCATCGTAATACAACAAGGAAAAGCTGGCAGCATTTGGGATACCTACTCCAAATATTTGAAATGTATTTTTATGCAATTTTTTTATATGCAAGTATGTATTTGGATTGCTTATTCGATATGTCTGAAATGCAGCGTCTATTTGGTTGTCCTAAAAGCAAATCAATAATCAATTGAGTAACTTTATCTATACTAATATTATAAAAAGGAAAGATTTGATTGATTGTTTGTTTGAAATGAATAGGCTCCGAAACTACTGGACCGATTTCAAAAATTCTTTCACCGTTGGCAAGCTACACTATTCCCGAGTGACACATGTAGGCTATGTTTCATTTTCAAAAAAATTTGGGATGCTTACTAAAACTTGAATAATCTAACCCAAGGTGTAAAAAAAATAAACAAAAAACTTCCTTCAGTCGCGTGCGCTGCTAAAACTATTAATGATAGAACAAAATGATGTATTAAAATTTTTCAGGACACATCACTATCTATAAAAAATTTCGCGACAGCATGTCTCTATCTTTTACAGTTACGTCACAATAAGCGTCCTTTTATTAATTTTTTTTTATTAAAATACCACCGCTAGAAAATGCTCTTTATTCGTATCTAGGTATTGATCCTTATCAAAATAAATACCAACGTTTCACACAAGCTACAATATAATGGCATAACCACCAAAAAAGCATGGTGGATTGGTGTTCTCCTGCCGTTTCTCTTGAATAGTTTACTATTATGTAATATAACAAAAATCTTAGCCACAGCAACGCTTGGCCGAGACTACTAGTCCTCTATATACTGGAGTTGTAACATATGGTCGTTAAATATGAATATTAACCGTGATCATACGCCCTTAAAACGTTTAAACATATATTGTATTGATTGATTCAATCAACTTAATCAATCATATAAAGGAAGAGACCGATTGGTATGTAAATTCTAATTGTGTTCATCATGAAATGTTTCGTTCAATGGAATTTATGATCGGGAACGACCTTTTGCCATGACATTGGCTTTAATGTATTTTTAGTTGTATGTTGTTAGTAGATTTTCATTAGAGCTTGTATACTTTGGGTAAAATAATGGTTTACGATATTGTTAAGCTAAAGATGCAATAGAATATAATAAGGTTTTTCAGTCACTTTCCGAGTGGCTTGATCCCTTGGCGTTCCGTAGAGATGTGGAATCTCTCTGCATCATCTACCGCATTTACCATGGAGAGTGTTCACAGGAGTTGTTCGGATTAATACCTGCAGCTGAGTTTCATCATCGGACGACAATGCAGAATACAAAAAAACCATCCGTATCACCTTGAAGTCCGTCGTTCCACAATTCTGGCTGTTTTTAAGGAAACTTCTGCCGCGCACCACCACTATGTGGAACCAGCTGACCACTGAAGTATTTCCGAACCAATTCGACTTAGGGTCCTTCAAGAAAAGAGCGTACCATTTCTTAAAAGGCCGGCGCGTGCTTGCGAGCCTTCTGGCAGTACGAGTGTCCATAAGAGGCGGTATCACTTAACATCAGGTGAGCCTTCTGCCCGTCTGCCTCCTGTAAATATTTTTTTTTTTTTTAAATCAGTACAACATACATAATATTATAGAATATACTATTATAATGAAGAAACAGAACAAATACATAGAAAAATGTTAAAGGACTTTACGAATAACCATAGATTGTCTTAAAAGTCAGCAAACACAATTTGGATTCAAAATATAAAATTAAATAGAAAAATGTATATTTGTTATCATTATGTTAAAGATTTTAACAGATTATTATTATTAATTATAATAAACTTAAAAACACATGTTTAAAAACTAAACTACGTAACCAACGACAGTAAAGGTCACTTCTTAAATTGTGTTTTAAATAATATTTATCTACAATTTACTTTATAATTATGTAACGTTATTGATTTTTGATCTGCAATAAACGTTTATAGTCTATGGTGCGATCCTGTGTCTGATCCTTGCGGAAATACGTCCCATCGGAATGAAAGGGTTATTTAAAATGCACTTCTGACCTATGATATCTTCTGCGTCAATCAAAGTCTCAATAGCTATCAGCCTGGAGAGTACTGAATAATATTATAATTTCCTTTACAGACTTGGCTGTGGATGGCTTTGCCATTAACTTGTTTTTTTTTGGACTTATTTTGGAGGATTTTCACAAGAAATTTGTCAAAAGTGGATATAGTCAAAGTATGTACCGAATTTGTAATTATTCTTATACTTTACCAACATTTTTCTTTTAAAGGTAAGATATTTTATTCAACCTTATAGTGTCATGTACACTCGTGCGGACGATTTTGGCAACTGAGACCAGGAACTGTTTTGTTGTGTTATGTTAACCGACTTGAAATAGAAGGGGGAGTTATTAATTCAACGTGAAGTTTTGTTGTGTATGTTCAGAAACGCCGTCTTCATCCGACCGATTTGGATAATCAAGGTGTCAAATGGACGAATCATTTGCAGCGATATGATCAGAAATTTCCGAAGTAAAATCCATAACTCATGACTTACAAGATAGCCTAAACTCAGCCATATATAAAAAAAATATATTAATATATACATTTAATTCTCTTGGTAATAATAACCAATCAATAAAAATAAGAAATTGTTATTTAATAAGCTTGCGGGCCTTAGATTTATATAGGCCAAAGTATTCGTGTCAATTTAGCCCACTAACCGATTGTGTATAATCCGCTTATAGCATAGCATTGTAAGGGCGTACGTCGGCATTGAAATAGAGTAGGCAGTGTCCGCGACTTTGCATACGTTTCAACAACCCACGCACGCATAAAAACTACTATAGGAATAACTAGGTACTGCCCACCCGAATGACTACCTATTCAAAATTAAATAGGGGGAACACACTTAAAATCTAGATTCTCTTATGAATGCAATAACATTATATTATAGTAAATATAATATTTTGGAATTGTCTCTCTCTTGGCTTCAGTAAGTTCCGGTTCGTCATCATATAGAGTTTGTAGACACACGGCCAAAGACAAAGAAGTGGTCGGCAATGATAACAAGATTTTTGTTTCAAGATGTTTTCCAAGTTTTTAATAACGCTTTGAGGTATACGTTCCCACTCACGTACGATGCAACGTTAGCGCGTATAATTTTATATCAGCCCTGCGATTCTGTAACTCACTTTTCGAACTCACTTTTGTGAGTTACAGAATCGCAGGGCTGCTACGAAAAAGTGTACTCGTTCACGCTTTCTTTATCTATTTTCGTTAAAAAGCGTGAGATGTTTAATTCTCAACTTTCTGTCTTGAAGTTACATTTCGAAATTTTGAAAGATTTTTATATATTATAGCTTCATACAAAATTCCATACATTTTTCAGAGGCGATTAAATTTTTGTTGTCATAAAATAATTATTTTCAATACGAAATAACATTTCTATTTAACATATTTGCGCACTCTTTTTGCCTAGCAAAGACGTATGTACATACAAAGGGATTAATTATTCACATACCTCATTAATTACATTATGTTATTAGGAACACATTCATTAAATACTTTTTAAAAGCCGCAATCGTAAATTGAATAACTATTATTGGCTAATCTCTAATTAGGGTAACATAAACATTAACTAGTCTCTGATTCGTAATGTTATATATTATATAGAGTATATAATACTAAAAGCTCTATGATTGGATTTATATACTTGTATATGTGCTATGCCCATAGAGACTGTCCGCTTTTACGGAATAAAAAAGGTTTTTAAGTTTTACCAAGAATTTTTATACCCATACAAAACCTAAAATAAAATTTAAAATAATTACTCGATTTGTCCACCCGTCTTCGAATTTTGCGCTAAGCCACATATTTTATTTATTTATTTATATAACAAAATATACGAAACAGAAAACATAAGTCAATTTAGTACAGGAATAAACAAAAAAATGAAATTAAACATTAAATAAACTACATATTAGTGTTATATTTAAAAAAAATATTACTACTGCTAAATAAAGTCAGAGTCCGATCGCTTCCTAAAATATTTCCTCACAACCTCCGGTAAGGTGGAAAATGTCAAATGGCACAGGAGTCTGATCACCTACTTGCCTATTAGATTAACAAATGATCATGAAACGGATACAGAAATCTGAGGCCCAGACCTAAACAGGTTGTAGCGCCACTGATTATTAACATTTCGTAAATGCACTTCAGGTACGACACATGCCCGGCAGAACCATAAGCTTATCGCTTCGATGTTTCGAGAACTTCTCCTGTCGTATCGGGCAATACGTTCTGGTACAATGCGCAGATGTCTCTATGATTGAGTGGCATCCATTCACCGTGGTCAAGGTGAGATATGATTGAGATCAGCCTTGCGATTCTGTAACTCACTTTTCGAACTCTCACAGCGGTTTTCGCAGCTAGTTTTTCTGATAAACAATAAACTACAAGATCCCTCATTATCAGAATGCCAAATCGTAAAATGACTGCTTTACGACTGATTTGAGCGCGACCGCCGCTGCGAAAACCGCTGTGAGAGTTCGAAAAGTGAGTTACAGAATCACAAGGCAGATTTAGCACTTAAGGGCTTTTATAATAAACGAGAAATAAATTAATAAGATAACGAAATCTAGAAATAATGATTACATTTCAAGATGTTGGATATTGAAAAGTTTCAAACGCCATAATGATAAACGTTCTATTGGATTAAAATATTTTTCGGCAGAAAGACAAAGAGACTGGGGGTGAAAACAGTTATAAATATATAAGAAATTAAATATATAACAGAGATGTATCACTACATAGTATAAAACAAAGTCGCTTTTTCTGTCCCTATATCCCTATGTATGCTTAAATCTTTAAAACTACGCAACGGATTTTGATGCGTAGTTTTAAATCACTTACTTTTTTGACAAATAATGGCTAATTTTCGAAGCCATTTTAACCAATAAAGCATTAATCCTTATCCAATTAAATACCTTAAATACATTGTTGATTTAATATAGATCTATATGGCCCTTTACAGCATATGATTTAAAGATAGCAGGAAATCTTCATGGTATAGGGATAGCGGAATTGTTTTACTCCAAATTTAACAAGTGCGGGCCTCGGACAGTAATGAATAAATCAAAACTACTGGATCGATTTTAATCATTTTTTCAGTGAGTCACATAGGAATATATATTTAATACCCGTACGAAGCCTGCGCGGGCCGCTATATTTTTACAAAAATAGTTTTATTTTTATATAAAAATTAAAGCGTTCGTTAATTACACATATTTCACTTACTTGCACTATACTAAAATTTATGAAAATAACAGTAGCTCTATGGTTTGAACGCACGAAAAAGTATTTAATAAAAAAGTCTTATACAAAATTATGTCCTAAAATAACATTAGCATTTTAGATTCCCGGAACTGAAAAAGTGTTTGAGCTATGGATCAAGGTGAAGGGGGATTGGACGGAAGCCTTAGAAAAGGTGCTGTTGGAGCAAGAACACGACAAAATTAGGTAAAACATATTTATTTTGTACTCTGTTCACAATTTTGTCTCTTTTCTTCAAATTGTGTTCACGCTGTAATAATAAGAGATAGAGATACTTAATACGTAGACTGATTTATTTTATAGCTATAAGTCGGATTAGATTTGACATTACGGCATTAAAACTTTCGTAACATTAGCGTGGATTAAAATTAACTATTATTTTAGAGATAGATTAATTATTTAGTTAAAACGAATAAATTATTTCTTAATAATGTGTAGATTTTCTTCGCACAAAATATAAAAAAAAATTCCTTCTGTATTTTTAATTTAAAACATCCAATTTTTGGCAGTTTAGACGCATTGACTATCGCGGTCAGTAACAGTCATAAATACAGTTATTTTATCCCGGTATTACACAATATAGACGGGGAAATAAATTATGGACAAAATATTGGTATATTGTTCTGTTTTAAGCTTATTTAGGCTATTTTGAAGTAGAGTAAGAGAAAAAGTCAAGTGGTTTTAGACTTATATTAATCAAATACATGCTTCACAGTTCATGTGGAAATTTAATCCTATCGATTCTGGATTTTATATGTAACAAGATTAACTTTAAATCTCCTTTTCCAGTGTGCTTATAGACGGACCCTTTTCAAGTCCCATGGAAGGAGTGTGTAAGAGCGAGATAGCTATATGTGTCGCGGCTGGTGTTGGCATTACCCCATTTGTTGCTATGTTGGATAATTTGTGCAGGTATTTAATATTATGTAATAATAATTGTGTTTTAACTTGTATAGATAGAAATATTATAGATTGATAGATGGTTTTAAAGTCCGGCAACGCATTTGCGAACCTTCTAACAATGTTAGTGTATATGGACGGCGGTATCAGAAGAGCCTCCGGCCCGTTTGCCCCTATTACATAAAAATAGATATAATAGTAATAATAATAATAATCCAGTGGCCCTACCACCCTAAGTTCAAGAAAAGAGCGTACCAATTCTTAAAAGGGAGGCAACGCACTCGCGAGCCTTCTGGCATTGAGAGTGTCCATGGGCGGCGGTATCACTTAACATCAGGTGAGCCTACTGCCCATTTGCCCCCTGTTATATTAATAAAAATCATAGAAAGAAAATTCCATTAATTCCGTGATTCGTGAACTCCTATATATGTCAACGAAATATTTTTTCCAGAAATCCACGAAGCCGTAATCCAGGAAGAATTCATTTAATATGGATAGTCCGAACTGAACAAGAAATCTCTAAACTCGTAGAACTTGCAAATCAATGCATCAGCGAGTTGCGAAACGCAAATCGTCCAGATAGACTCCACTTAGAATTATACGTTACACATTCTAAACCAATTACAACACACACAATTCAAATAAACAAAAAAGGAGACTTGACCCACATTTCGAAAAGAGATAAGTTGAGTGAAGAAGAGAAATCTCTTCTCACTCCAAAATATAAAAGACACACGCTTATAGATGTGAAAGTTCATAAGGATTTTGTTAAGCAACCTCAAAATGACGAAGATGCTCTTTTGACGAAAGTTAAAAGGAATAAAATTGATATTAAAATGAGTAATGGAGAAATAAATATCAAAATTGACGGAAAGCGTGACTTGATTAAGGATTATCCACTCGTTGCCTGTAGGATTAGACGGGGGAGGCCGTATTGGGATCGAGTTTTTGGATATTGGGTACATTTGTATCCAGGGTAAGTGAAAAAAAAAAGAGCGTACCAATTCTTAAGAGGCCGGCAACGCACTTGCGAGCCTTCTGAGTGAGTGTTCATGGGCGGCGGTATCACTTTAGATTAGTTGAGCCTTCCGCCCATTTGCCAAATCTTTTATAAAAAAAGCGTACAGTACATGCTGCACTTAAAAAAATAATAGTTCTGGGCCCCGGATATCTGTATCTGTTTTCATGATATTTTTTTTAATACGGGAAAACGTGCCTCACGATGTTTACCATCTCTAGAAAAGTATCAATCGTGCCAATAGGAAAACAGATTCAAGCTAGGAGTTTGAACGCACAACTACGATAATGAGGTATCGCTTACAACTAGGTCAACATTGTTCTATTAATCTTATACGGAAAATTATCAAAGAGTTCAGTCTTCACGCGTATTGCCATTATTATTATCCATATAAAACTGAATAATAAATAAAATTACAACTTTTATCAGCATATGTAGCACAATTTATCTGCCCTCAGTTTCTGAAGTCAACAACAAAATATGCATATGCTTGATATTATTATATTTTTCACGTGTAATCACATTTCATATCGCCTAATCTACTAAGTACTTCTAATTGCACTATCTATTAAAACTAAATAAAGAGCAGAGATTTGTTTTTGTAATGACATTAAACCGGAACGATTTTAGTCATTATTTCACCATGAAAATGCTACAATATTGATGAGTAAAAACATACCAGTGGTGCTTTTGAAGGAACACCTATTAGGTCTACCTCAGATTTCTGTATCGTGATCTTTTGTTTTTTTCTAATAGGCAAGTTGGCGTACAGCCTTCTGTGCCTGATACACGCGGTCGACTTTTTGGGTATAAGGAATGCCGGTATACTCACGATTTTTCTACTACGAACTAGTGTATATTTCTTTCCATCTTAAACAAGGTTTACTGTGCTTGTCTAACTTTAATTATTATTTTCCAGACACCATCTCAACCTATTCTGCTGTGGACCAAAGAATTTAGTTAACTTATTAAGAAATAAATGTAAGAACACATCCTTGAACACGAAGACAAAGCTCACGTTTATTCATGAAGCTTTTTCTTAATTCCTGCTTCTGTATTGACTGATTTAGAATAAATATTATTTATTTATATGTGTTATTAATTATCCCTAAAATATTTAGTTATTAAAGTTGTGTTGTTAAAGTGTTTGACTGGTGGGACAGTTCTCAGAGTAATAAGTTCGCATGTCTCTAAATTTTGAACTTATTTTATATGGATACTAGCCGACCCGGCAAACGTTGTTTTGCCATGTATATTATATCTAGGGAATAACTATCTACTATAATAAAAGATAGGGGTTGATCGTAGAGGGGTGACAATTATTGGTTGTGTATTTTTGTATGATGTATCATAAAAAAATAAAAACAAAAAGTTTTATCTAAAAAATAAAAATTTTGGGGTGGGACCACTATTAACATTTAGGGGAATGAAAAATAGATGTTGTCCGATTCTCAGACATACTGAATATGCATAAAAAAATTCATAAGAATTGGTTGAACCGTTTCGGAGGAGTTTGGGAACGAACATTGTGACACGAGAATTTTTAATATTAGATAAAAGTTGTAAGTACATATTTGAGTTTAACTACTGCGCCGATTTTGAAAATTCTTTAACATTCACCATCGAAAGATTTATTACACAACGTTTTTCCTTAAGTAGTAAGCTCTTCACTAAAGGGTAATTGATATTTTTAATTGTGGTTTATATCTGTTTCGTCCATACGATCAATGTGATTGTCTTTATTGAAAGTTATTTAATACACACAATACAATTAAAGATAAATAAAAATTAAATAGGCTTAAAAGGACATTGCTTGTGGCGACATCCATGCGTCGGGTTGTATCTCCCCTAAAATATGGCAAGGAGGCCGATGGCTGGCCATGCGTCATACTCGTGACCGGGTGCTACTTGAGGTGAGACTGGTCGGACTTGAATTTGTGTATGCGGTGATGTGAGTTATTTCGACTATGTATTTGCGTGTTTATCCCACGAAAATGTTAGTGCGTGCTCCTATTTCATCATGCCTGATGACGAAAAATCTTTGTTTTTAATTTATTTTATTATTATTCATTAACTATTAAGTACTTAAGATGTCGTGTTGAACATGGTGTAATAGTTGCAGCTCCTTACAAACATTATATAAACCAAAAAAATAGCGATTAAAAAGAGTGCCGGAGAGTTTATTGCCAGTTCTTCTCTTCTGTTCTACGCCCTTGATTTGAGAACTGGCAGTAAATGTAAAATTCGAAGCATTTAATATGTATTTCTTTTTTGACGTTCATAAGCATACATTGTGTTACCTATATGAATAAATGATTTTGATTTGAGTTGATCTGATTTGAATATCAACCTAGGCCTTAAAAAATATTCAAGGTTAATTAAAGTTACATTTTCTTTGAATGTGAATTAACTAGTTGCATTTGTTCATTACCTCAATAATTCAAGCTAAGCGCTTGTAGAACAGATCGTTATAAAACTTGAGTCTTACAAAGTTCACCAATAATGAATAGTGATCAACCAATTATTCCCTTATTGCAGAACGAAACAAATTGCTTTTTAATATCTATGCACATCACAATTTCTAGCAAAAATGTTGAAGCTAGACCTATTTATTGACAAAGAAGATTTTTTTTATTTTAATGAAAAATATCTTTATTATGTTGGTTTATGGCCAAAACGAAATTCTACGGTTTATAAAATTTACGAAATTACGTTACACATATTAGCAATAATTTATGTTATAATCACCGGAATCGGTACCTTTCAAATCAAAGATGATACACTTGTCCTGATGGCAAATTTAGATAAAACACTTGTCGCATACAATTTCGGACTTAAAATATTCTTCTTTGTCGTAAAAAGATCACAGTTACAAAAATTAATTAACGAAATTAAATACTCCGGCGATAAAGTGAGCGAAGAGAGAGTGAAGTTCATGCCTGCACATATAATTTTCATAACTATTCTGTCTACTATAATTGTGTCGATATTTTGTTTTTTGGCTCAATATCACGGAGAAATGACCGTTGAACTATGGGTGCCGTTCGACCCCATGGAGAGTAAAATGAATTTAATTTTGGCAAATCAAATAATAGCTATCACTTTTGTCGTACCTCATATGTATCGAGCTTTCGCTGTGCAAGGGATTGTATGTACAATAATCATGTACTTTTGCGATCAGTTGGATGAATTACAAGAAAGAATAAGGAGCTTGGTTCATTCTGCGGATAATGAGATTGCTATGAGGGTGGAGTTTACGAAAATAATTAGAAAGCATGTACGTTTAATGAGGTAATGTTTTTAATGAGATGGAAGTATTAAAGACGCTTTAACCAGAAGTGTTTCTAGTCTTTATGAAGTCTAATGACCCTGGTCTTGTTTACAGATACTCAAATACATTTACGAACATTTTCAAAGAATTCTTTTTAATACAGAACTTAGCTGTGACGATAGAATTGTGTCTGAACGCGTTCATGGTTACAGTTGTAAGTATGCGTAGCCACAAAGTAAAAACATTTTCCTTTATCTTAAATTTAAATACATTTCCAGGTTGGGCGCGAGCAGAAAACTCTCTTAGCAAATTTCATTGCTTTTCTTTTAGTTGCGTTGTTAAACGCGTACATATTTTGTTATTTAGGTGATAAGTTAATTGAAAAGGTAAGTTTAAAATAAATATAATCCAATCAAAATCCAAATTAAAAACATTCAAATTTGTAATAAATATAACGTAAAGTATGATTAAAAGTAGACAATTGTTTGAAATACCGTAAAACTTCATCTTTCTTATATTATTTGCAAGAATTTGAAGTTATTTTCCTATAATCACAAATCAAACGAATTAATTAATTAATTAATAAGAAGATATTTATTTTTAAAGAGCGAAGGTATAGCATTAGCAGCGTATGAGAGTGCATGGACATCATGGCCTTCTGATCTTCAGAGAGATTTATTAACAGTGATTCGAGCTGCGCAGAAGCCACTTAAATTAACCGCTGGCGGCTTGGCCACCATGTGCATACAAACTTATAGTCAGGTACTTAAATCTACGTTTATTTTGCATCTTAGCCAATCCGTAGAGTCTGTGCGGATTTGTGGTCGCTGCAGTGCTAAATTACCTTCTTTGACAACCCTGTTACCTCATTATACTTCGATAGTAATCTTGAAACCTATTACGAAGAAATTAAAACTCTGTAACAATAATACTAGTTAATATAACTGCCGCACCGGTTTCCTTTCCGTACAGACTCTAAACAGTCTTAGCAGAACCATTATGTGTGTCATACAGTCATACTTTTCTTCAGAGCGACTCGGCCATGGTCGATATCTCTATTCAGACTTGCCATGTATGCAGGAGCTACTAGAGACTTCGAATGCGTGGACAGAACTCAGAAGTGACAGGGCCACATACTTTTCTTGGCCCGTAAGAGCGTCGCTGTCATGGATATTAGTATTGCCAGTAAATAAAATGCAAGTTAACTTAATAATTTATTGAAATGTCTAGAAAATACAGTTCTAGGCTTAAATAAATGTGACATAAACATAAGAACCTGTTCTATTAATATAATATATTTTAAGATACCTAGCAATCAGAACCGTTCGATAATTAAAACTGCGATTGATTGTTGCGACTATTCATTTTAGTTGGATTTTTATTAGACGTTGGTAGATAGTAAAAAAATTTATTGTACCAAATTTGTCTGACATTTCAAAATGGAGACGGTAAAACCAATTTCAGCGCCGGCCAAGAAAGTTTGTGGCACTATACCTACCTGTCAATTCCATAATTCTACGATGGAACAACTGTCCGTTGCGACAAAGCAAGCTCTTGACGTGTTCATCTGTTGCATTGCTCAAACTCCTGAGAACTATTAATTTTATTTTTAACTATCTATAATTTTTGTCCACTGTTATAATTTTTTTAATCATTTTGTCCGGGTTTGACTTTACATATACTAAACATTATAGTTCAGGATTTTACTCAACAGAGTAATCTTGTGATTTTCCTTTTTTCAGGCGCTCTACAACGCATATTCAATTTTTGCAGTGCTCAACGATGTTGTTGAATAACTTTTAGCTTTATTTATAATTATATAATAAAACATACACAGACAGTGTATGTTTTATTACACACACATACACATAATTTACGCATATACACATACCCCATGTGGTTTCCTTATATGTGTATTCCTATGAGTATTGCAATACGAGTAATGATTGTTTATTCTCACTAGAATTTTCTCTACTACCTATATATTGTATTGTATTGTATAAGACCTTCTGTCGATCCGAAGTGGCGGAGGCCTGATGACCTGTCACACAGGTACTCTTACCTTTAGCAGGCATCAGTCTTACACAAACTAGCTTTTTCCCTAAACAGAAGTAATACAATTTGTTTATGTGCTAAGTTTTTGTGAGAAATAAATAAAGATTATTATTATTATATAGATGTAGTCCAAAGATTTAGTTGCCGTTAAAGCTGAAAAGAAAAAGTGTTGCTGCGTTGTGCAACATTTGAATGAACCTTCCTGTTTCTTTTAGAAAATAATAAAGAATAAAAACACGCCAAAAGTAATTTCTCTTGTAGGTGATATAAAGAATTATATAAGTCACATATAATGACTAATAGAAAATAATACTAGCTAGTATGAATTAACCCTTAAATCATACTAGCTAGTATTATTTTTTGATGATTATGATTTTGGTAATACAATTCGGAAACCTAAGGATTATATGGTAAATGTCGTATGTTAATTATTTACTATTACCGCATATAATTTATTTAATCAATATTCGACCTCATTGCTTATGTGGTCGTCGTCTACCGCGCTTTTTGTAACATGACGACGTGGATAATTTACAAACGTGATGGCGCAATAAAAGCGAATGAAGAAAAGCCACTTGGCAAGTGGATGAGGAGCTTGTATATTTTGACCTAATATTGTAAAAGCAAGGCTTTGAAGAAGTATTATTATTTATTATGAGAAACAGTATTTTCTTGGCGGCGAACACAGAATACAGCAAACCTGTATAAATATTGGAGATATTCAAAAGCGACATGTCACCGAGCCTTAAAACTATAGTCGTATTTTTAATTAGACGAAGCCAACTGACAGTAGCTAATGTCACTTTGTAAAATAATGTTGCCATATTTAAAGTAATAGTGATGCGTTCAGTTCTTGTTCAATCATATGAATGAACAATGAGTGTGAATAGTCAATCATTTCAAACAATAAAAGAATATTATTTCTATTTCAAAATTGTATAAAAGTGCTCTGATATAAGTTAGGTACTAGTACTATGTAACTACAATCAGTTTTTTGACGTCTTATTACAAATCGCGGCGCGGCGACTAGTGCCATCACCGATCATTAATTCAGGGCTTTTTACTTTGTCACAACACTATTTTTATTTCATTAAAAACTGACAACACCGTAAACGTCAGTTGACTTCGTCTAATTAAAAATTCGACTATAAGATTATACCATGCCTTACCTACGCTTGTCAAACATCAAATATTTAAAGTAGGTAGTAAATAAAGCAGCATTTTGTCAGAGGGGTCTTGAGCGCAGTATTCTAGGTGTTAAATGAATCCAAAAAAAAACGAAGGTTGACAAAAGCCATAGTCAAGTATGACAAAAATTAAAATAGAAGTCGATGGGCACTCGAACAATGGAAGATGAAACGAAACAAATCATTGAAAGGACGACGATGAAATGCGATGCGCGAGGCTTGTGTAAGAGAAAAATGCCATTCCTTGGAGAAGGCCTATACTTGTGAAGGGGGTTCCTACTAAAATTGTAACTTATAACGTAATATATTTTATATGTATAGTAACAAAATGTTTGTATTTATCCAGTTAAATAGGAAATTAATGTGCGCTAGAATAAAACAAAAACGCTGGCAGATGCGATTGACATTGTGTTTGAAGTAATATTTTAAGCACTATACATAAAAATAGTGTATTTTTAATCAACAAATATAACATTAACATAAAAATGTGTCACTTAATTAGTAATGATATCAATCAAATATACAGTATTTACAATTTTCTTAACCTACACAGTAATAATAATAATTAATAAAAACAAATTTAAAAAGTTTGGTCCCAGTAGAGGTGTACCTTTAACGCTGGCAGCATTTACTTGCTGTATTGCGATACCTATTCGTTGACCGAGGAAAGCACCAGCTCTGGGGTCACCGGTAGGTACTATCTAGCAGGCGCCAACTTAAATCTTTCATTAGCGCCTGGTCTCTACTCCAAAGGGAACAAAATCGAAGTTGGAAGGAAATATTGATATGCGAGCCGTTTATAATTTTCCGCCTGCTCTGTGGCCGCCCCAGTATTTTTGCTTGTCCGAGGGAGGTGAGATGGGAAAAACGTGTCCACACAAGGAGCATCCCATACCAAAGCTCGTCCCATCTTCCAAGGGATCAAAGACATCCCATTCGACCGCTTGCCATCGTCTCTTGCGATGCCTGTTGGCTCCAAAATGGCTGGAACATTGACGAAGGTAAGAGAGCGGCGTATAATGTCATTGAGCGCTGCTTGGCGTGAAAAACGACCTGTATTCTTTTGGCAATGGAGGCCATGGTGTCCAAGTACTTACTTCAAAGCATCAGGGACACTTTTTTGAGAGTACACATGGCAACTCCTAAGCGGAGGCTGATGGCAATGCGAAGTGATTTAAAATGGTCCAAAAGGGTGCCAGTGTTTGGTGGATGATAAACATAGCCTATGACCGGCTTCCCTAGACCGAAGCCATCTACCTTGCGCGGCCTTTTATTGAAGTGTGACCTAATAAGTTTTGGAATTCAGATTTGCAGAGAAATAAAAGTAGTAAAAAACAGCAATGTTTTTATATTCCCAAATTTCATGTCACTTTCAGGAGTCGCTTTATTTTTGATTTGTGTTTCAATATGACTATAGGAGCTTCCGTCATTTTGACCATCATTTGTCCACTATTCTGTGGTGTATTTTATATCCATGTACTATCCAATCTATTAAAGATATTCATAATATTAGTGTGAATCGACCGTGCACGTTGACACCGGACGTATGCGTGCGTTTTTAAAATTGTAAAGCGTTGCGATTCCTCGAATTGCTTTATTTTGGAGCGTTAAATCAAATATCTATAAGGAGGTTTCCTTAAAAAGTTCTATTTATATGATTGTCATCTTTATGTTTACATATTGAGAAGAAATTTTTACTTACATTGATAATATTTATGCGATGTCGAAATTACTTGTTTAATTTAAAATTTATATAGTACTTTTTACCAGAAAATTTGTTTACTTCTCTTTATTTATTTATGCTCTTTTTATACATTTTATGTTGAAACATATGGCTTCTACTAGAGGATCGGGCAAGAAGAATAAAAATAAAAAAAGAGGAAGTAAAACAACAATTTCAAAAGTGAGTAAATATATATCTAAATTCTTAAAAGCTCCATTCCGAATACATCAATTCTAATGTTGTTTTAATATAAAATAATATTTATAAAATAAAATAAACTTTTACTTGTACTATGTGACTTATATAAAGCAAAACAAAACATTATCCAACAAATAATATTATATTTTAAATTAAAAGTGTTGCTTTCGAGGTCGCTATCAGGAGTTACGGAATAGCGGTGTTTAAAGGTTTGTTTTGTCGAACAAAAAAAATCCAAATTCTATGAAGAAAGGAATAGAATATAGATAATATTTTCTTCATAGAATTCTATAAGAATACGAATTCTATTACCAAAATGCATCCTATACAACTTAATTTTTTCAGACGAAAAATAAACGAAACCGAAAATCTTTAAAAATTACATGCCCCATTTGTTATGAAGATCTTGGAAAACAGCCCGTCTCTGCCACAATATGTGGTCATATATTTTGCACGACCTGCCTTTTGACCGCAAAAAAATTTAAATTGTTTTGTCCTATCTGCAGAACATCTCTTAGAGGTGCAAAAGCACATCATCCTTTATTTCTTGAAAACTGTCTCTCACTTGAATAAGATTAAATAAATTACCATTAAAAAAGTCCATGTTAAGCGTTAAAGTTGCGTGATGAAAATTCAAGAGTAAATTAATGTTTTTCACTATAAAAAACTAAATACTTATTCGTATCAAGGTAAGGCACTTTTGCTATATTATCTTTGTGTTAAGCGTGGTTCTACTTTAATATTGTCTGTTGCCATTTGAGTTTTTAATAGTAGGCAATAGGCATAATTATAGTCTGTGATATGCATAACATTCATATATTATATCTGTAACTTTATATTATATTTATAGCATAAATTTGGCCTAAAGGCCTAGGATACCAGGCCATAAACTCCAAAAAAAAATATAGAATAAAATTGTTCCACTTCTATCTAGTATCTATGGCAAATGTCGATTGTCGACCAACTGTTTATGTTTTATGTAGAACTTTTGAATCTAGGATATTTCCTTTATCCACAATTATTCTTCATCGATTGTACTTTACTTAGAAAACTTCTTTACATATCATTAATCATTTGATTAGAATTGCTTCACTCTGGAAATATAGTCATGGAATCTGAGCGAAAATATGTAAAGGCTAAATCCCAAGAAACATCAAATAAAGTTGATATTAAATATCAAGATTATGTGAAAACCGCTGCTAAGTACCACTTTCAATTGAAAGCTATTATTCACGTCTGTACTTATATGATTAAATACTTGTTATGTTTAAAAGTGACATGTATTACTTATTTATTATTTTCTTGTTTCAGGATATTTTAAAATGCAATGATTCCATGGAAAAGTTAAATGAACTAAACGAAAAAGGAAGAGTAGTAATATCAAATTTAAGGGACTTATTAGAAAAACTAGACTTGTATGTGAAGGAATCAGTGGATTCAAGGTTTATTGCAGAATTGGCATCACAGCGTCATTTACAAGCTTGGTAAGTTTAATTTACATTTGGCATTGTGACCAATCTTGCTTGGTATAGATTAAAAAAAAATTAATCCACTTGTTCCATATTGGCCTAGCCCTCTGATTGCCTTAATTTTAATATACAATATATTTTATTTATTTAAGTCTCGTCAAGGAATTCAAAGAAGCAAATATAAATAGCATGTTGGAAATAGAAAGGGTACAAAGAGAAGAGTTATTGAAGAGTCCTGAAGGTGAACAGTCAGTCTTACGGTTGAGAAATAAAAAAGTGGACAGAGATGGGTTGCTCAAATCATCTACAGGTATTTATATATATATATTATTTTATACAAAATATAAATAGAGTTCTACCTTATTGTTAAATAATGTCAAACACATCTTGTTCTGTTTCTTATGAAAATAGGGAAGAAACATTTCGAATATTGAACTGATAATTTTTAATATTGTCTGTTAAATCTATTAGAAGCAGGTTGTATGAATCATATTCCAGCCATTTCTACTACTAAGACTAAGACCTGGACGAGATTGGTATACAATAAGGAAAAATGGAGGCCTTTGCCTGAAGGCACAAAGAATTGGTGATCGTTGATTAAGAAAAACAATAACTATAATGTATAATAATGATATAAGGCTATAAATAAATAAATATGAATCATATTCAAACTATTCAATGCTGAAACATGCCATGCAATGCCTAGAGGTAGTTGTTTGTCTGTTATGTAAACTAGTGGAATAATTATAACTTTTAGATGGTCTTGTAGTCTATAGATAAAGATGTGGTATATAATTTTTTAAAGATGTCTAATGTTACATAGGTGTAACGGAGCAATTGTTAACAATAAGCAGACAGCTAGCTGCAACCACACAAAGAAGCCAAGATACACTTGATAATCTGGTATCTTCAAGTACAGCCGTGCATGTAAGTTAATTTATAGTATACAAATTGTATCTCAAGCGAACTTAAGATTATTGGGAGCTAAAGCAGGAAGGGAGATAAACATACAATTTTCATACCGGTCACAAGAATTTGACAGTGTATACTTCATGTATGTACTTATTATTGATTAGATGTCTTAAGCGGGCCATAGACGGACCGCATGTTGCAGTTAAGACCGACTGCAACATGCGGATTGCTCAGGAACTGCTCGAGCGGTCCGTGTATTGCGAATATGAATTTAGTATGGAAACTCCACATCGCCGTGCGGCGGTCAACATGCGGTCCGTCTATGGCCCGCTTTACTCCGTAAATCGTGAAAATTATTTAACTTTGGCTTTCTTCTATGATTCCTTCCATTTAACGATAACTCTTAAACGTCAGAAAATGCAGTCCCTTCAGCATCGCATCTCAGCATCTAAAATGTTTTAACTGGACCGAAATTCAATAGACAAGTGTGTTTAATATTTATATAGTGCATATAAATAAACCTACTTATTAATAAATTTATCTAAAAATTTGTGTGGCCAAAAAAAAATATTTTGTCTGTATGGACACGCTAATCTCCAATACTACTTAACGGTTGTTCAGGCTCAATGTGAACTGAAGCTACAGGCTTTTCATTGAAATTTATCCAGAAAAAAGTTACCGTCATTTAGAATTCGGTCGCCTGTTAAAAATTACATAGCAAATGTCACTAGAATGTTTTTCGACTCAAATAGCCTGTGTGTAATTTATTTATTACAATGAGTCGTGCATTCGAATCCCAGAGTTTATGTTCGTTAACACGTCGTAAGAAAACCCGCACGCATCCAAAAACGCCTATTGTCGCTAAAGTTTTGAATCGCTACTATCTAGTCTATAATCGCTATTTATTCTATGGTATATCAATAACAAAAAACAGTGGCGCTACTTAGTCTTGGCCTCAGATTTCTCTATCTGTTTCCTGATCAGTAGCAAGTAGGTGCCTGACGCACGCCGTCTTGTTGGATCTTCGGCATGCCCGTTTCCTCATGACGTTTTCCTTCACCGTATAAGCGAGTGTTGATTATAATAAGTTAGGAAAGCAGAATATATTCTAGATATATCATTCAATTCGACGACTCATTGGTGTAGTGGTTAGTATCCCTGACTGCAAATCCATGTGTCCCGGGTTCGATCCCTGGCTGAGACCAACATCTGTGTGATGAGCATTTGGTGTTGTGCTTAGGTCTTGGGTGTTTAAATATTTATTTATATGTCTATCTATCTATGTATGTATATCCGTTGTCTAGTACCCATAACACAAGCTTCACCAGCTTAGCATGGGACTCGGTCAATTGGTGTGAATTATCTTAAAAAAAATTCGTATTATATTATATATATATTTACTAGATTTTGTAATTTCTTTCCAGGGCACACAGTCTGAGCTACAAAACACGAGCAGTACAATTCAACAATCCAGTAAATTATTGAAAAAATATGGCCGCCGTGAATTTACCGATAAAGTTATCATGTTTTTCGCATTTTTATTTTTTCTAGCCGTTTGCCTTTATATTGTTCAAAGGCGATTGTTTTAAATTATATGTATTTAAATTGTGTATTTTATGTTATTGTTTAAATTTATGTTTTAATAAATTATTTATTTATTATGGTATGCCTTATTAATACCACTAAGGTTATCACAGGATAACATAAGTTTATTTGCAAAGAAAGTGGTATATTCAGATTGATTAATCAAATGACACAAAAAGTGCGTGCGTACAAAGTACACATGTCAGAAATGAAACTTCTTTATAAATTAATTATTGAGTAATTGAGCTGCCCAAATCCCATAATTTAATTTTGCCAGTCTTTCTATATTCATGAATGATACTAAGGCTAATTAAAAACGAGAACTAAAATTAGTTGTTGTTTTGTATATAGAAATACCACTATAAATATGGTAACAATTACCAAATAATATAACAAATTCATTATTATCATAATTGCTAACTTATCTACCTACCCATTTTCTAAAATAGCCAAATGGGTCTTAGAAAAAAAGGTCTTGGTTCTGTGCCCACATTAAAATTCAAAGACAACAAAAAAAATGGTAATTTAGTTACTTAATTAAATAATATTGATATGCATTAAAAACACCATGTGTTCGAGTATGAATAATTGCACAACAATATCATACTAGCACATCTTTATTAATGAAAAAAAAAAATCAACAAACAACAAAAACGCTGCACATCTTCGTGACGTTCCGTAAAATTTCACCCTCATGCGCCTAAAGAAGTTTCACTTCAAAAAGCCGCACAATCAACCGTATAAAAATAGGCATGCAAATATCATATTAATTATCATAATGTTCTCATTAATAAGTTTTATTAGTTAAGTTATTTATAATTGTTGTCAACCTTATAGTCTAAATACTCCCACGCTATAAAGGCACCTTGCTTTTAAAAATGTAATCACCTTCCCCTTGAAACCATTACACGACAATGATTTATAACTTCTAGGAAGGTGATTAAATAGTTTAATAGCCATGGAATAACAATTTTGTGAATACATTGTGGGGCAACATGCACCCACAGCCGGGTAGATACAGACAACTTACAAATGTTTTGAATAATTTTGGATGTGTTTTTACAGTCATAATTGCTTCTAGTATTATTACAAACTTGGTACTGTCAAAAGTTCGTAAAAAAATGACCTACACCTAAGAGGTCCAATAGCCACAAAAGCCCTAATACATTTTTTCTAAGTAATAAAAACTTCTTCAATTAACTCGATTTTATAAGTAACTAGCAGACCGGCCAAGCGTTGCTGTGGCTAAGGGTTTTGTTATATTACATAGTAGTAAACTATTCAAGGGAAACGGTAGGAAAACTTATGTGAAAGGTAGATATAGCTTATGTGAAACGTTGATACTTTTAACACAGCGCCATCTGTTAGAATTGTATCAAATAATAAACAAATATTTGCAATAAAAAAATATTGCGGGTATAAATTGAGATGTAAGCTATCCTATCTTTTAAGTTAGATCAAACTGCACACGGTGTGCAAATTTGATTGATATCGGTTCGGTAGTTTAGGAGTCCATAGCGGACAAACAACGTGACACGTATATATAAATTACGTGAAGATTTTGAACTAATTGGATCTGCTATTATTTATTTATTATTATTAATTATATAATTCCGTAATTGAATATAGTCGTTTTTTTTTAAATATTTACACTTAAATTATTATCTTCTAGCCATTCCTTGACATTCTATACTGTTTCCTTTAATAACGATTTGTGGTTACGGGTAGTTCTTCGGATACGACCATTGAGATATCATCCGCATAAAGAACGCATTTATTACTAAACAAATTCGGTAAATCATTAATGTCCAGAAGAAACAGTAATGTTCCCAGTATGCTCCCCTGCGGAACGGCTTTCTGGCAATACATAGCTACAGACTTTTCAATATCTTTAGGAGAGGAAGTACTTATGTGTGATTTCAACATATTGTTTACGCCCAGTGTAACTTTCTAACTAATTCAAAGGTAATCCTCGGATTCCATAAATCCTACACTTTTAAAGAAGAATTCTATAATCTAAGCGATCGAATACTTGGCTCATGTCAAAAATAACTACAGATACCTGCTTGAGTCTATCGATATGTTCCACAATTACCTTAATTAAAGAGAAAGCTGCTAGTAGATAGTATTTTTACCTCTTTGAAAACCGTACTGCTCATCATTTTTTCACTGAATTGGCCCTGGTTTGCCTCTTGGTCTTTGTGCGTCCACTCTCCACAATCCGAAGTAAAGTGAACATCCCTATTACCATACTGTCAAATAATTGCATATCATGAAACAGAATCTTTAGATGGACACGGATTAAGGTTTCTCATTACAAAAGTGCAAGAATTTTCCCCAAGTGCATGAATTTCCTTTACGAGATTAAAACTATGTACCTACCTATGTAATATGAATTACTTAATATCTTCATATTTACCGCAATAATAATGTTGCACTAACGAACCAGTGCCACTAAGTCTGACCCTCACATTTCTATATCAATCTGCGATGATTTTTTGTTTCTTAACAGGTGAGCTTTCTGTGCCTAACACACGCCGTCGATTTTTAGGTGAAGGCATGCTGGTTTCCTCACGATGTTTTCCTTCACAAGCGATTGCTATTTGCACACATAGAAAGATAATTATTTTCCTGCACAGCCGTTATTCAAAGGGTTCTCAGAGTTGAGAACTATATGTTTAAACTACTTTTCAATACTAGACTCTGCTTAGAATTGTTGCAGGGTGTTTGTAACTTGTATAGGTGCTTTCGAATTTCAAGTTAAAGACAAAAATGTTGAGACAGCAATTATAGAACGCGACTGTAGCAAAATTCTGTCGGAATCATAATATTGCGTGATTTTGTGTGTGCTAACGTAATCAACTTGTATAATGATTTACATTTATGTATAGCGTAGTGAATGTCGAAACGCATCGTCAGTTGATCATGGTCCTCTGATCGAGAACGACTCGCGACACGCTAAGTGCGTTCGTTGACCTTAGAATATAAAGCTATGAATTCGATAAAGCTTTTCGTATTTATAATAGTGATTCAATTCTTTAATCATGCTGCCGCGCTTAACGTACTCGCCATCGTGACTCTGCCCCTTAAAAGCCATTATATGGCTTTCGACAGATTCTTCCGAGAGCTGGCGATCAGGGGACACTCCGTCACAGTTATGAACAACTACTTGGAAAAGAACCCGCCGCCTAATATGACGTTTATTGATCTATCCCGTGATAGATATCCACATATAAGGATGCCGCCCATGTCGGCATATGAGGGTTCTAACTCGCATTATATGCGTTTGATAAATATATACTATCATTTTTTGGCAAGACCTCAACACGTAGGACAAGACTGTGAGCATCTAGTCACCAGTAAGGAGGTTGTTGACTTTCTAGATAAGAAGCAGAAATTTGATGTGATAATTGTTGAACAATTTATGAGTGACTGTGGTGCTGCTTTTGCTGCTGCTTTGTATGACGCGCCTATTATTGGTATCACGTCACACACGCTCTTGCCTTGGTCGTACTCAAGGCTGGGAATTCCGTTCGATTTTTCCTCAGACGCGTTTTATTTCTCAACTGGCGGTCAGAATCCCTCGCTATACCACAAAATAGAAGCATATTTAACCAATATATGGGCGCAACATGTTTTGCAGCCTGAAATATTTAAAACAATTAATAGTATATTCAAGAGGCATATACCTACATTTCGTGGGGATGTGGAAGAGGCTATAATGGAGAAAATGATGATGATGTTTGTGTATCAGCATTTCTCTGTAACTGGGGCCCGTGTTTTGCCCCCACAAGTTGTGGAAATTGGCGGAATACATATTAATAAAGCCAAACAGATACCAAAGGTACGTGTTTGTTTTGGGTAGCATTGCCTTATCTGTACAGTAGTTTATGAGCTCAATGATAAGGTACTACAAATATGAAGAAGTAATTAGATCATACAAATATGTCGAATCAAAAGATATTTACGACGCTTAACAACTATAACTCAGATATAAAGTTAAATTATGACATTTAAGAAATTCTATTAATTTTACTGCAAAAACTTATCGTCGCTGTGGAATGATAACCGCGTCCAGAGAACCAAACATGTAATGCAATTTTTTTCTTTTTTCAATAACAATCCAACGCGTTTACGTAAAGGTCGATTTACATCAAACGAACATAGAGCTAGAGCTAGAACAAGAGCATTCTTTCGTAATCTTTTAGTGTAAACGAAAGCTAGAGGTATCGATTTACATCAAACGAACATAGAGCTAGAGCTAGAACAAGAGCATTCTTTCGTAATCTTTTAGTGTAAACAAAAGCTAGATCGAATATTCTTTGCTCATTCGTGTCAATTCTGTGGTTAGTATTGGTAGTGCTTCGTTATGTCTGACTCTGACAGCGATATCATTATTGCAAGTGCTGCATTTATTATTTTGTCGCGAAAACTCAAAAATAAAAGACGGAAGAGACGTTGGTGGGTTATAAATTTAATGCATCGAAGGACACTGGATAATGTAGGTGAAACAATGACGGATATGCGAAAACAAGAAGAAAGTGGACAATTCCAAAACTTTTGTAGAATGGCACCGGAGGATATTGATCATTTACTATTTCTGACCATCGAAAAAATTCGAAAATCAAGTACGAATTTTAGATACTCGATTCCTGCATATGACAAACTAGCAGTGACTTTGCGATTTTTGGCAACTGGAGATTTTTCTTGAGACCAATCCATAATTTAATCGATAAGATACGTAAACAATCGCTAGAACACAAGAACGCTTTGAAAAGACCGCTCAGTGGCGCGAGCACGTCCGAACACGCTAGAACGCTCTAAGCAACTGTTCGCGCGCTCTTGCGCCGTTTACATCAAGCGAACGAGCATTCTTAGAATATTCTATAGAATCTTTGCGAACGCACTAAGAACAACGAAAGAATGCTCTACGCCTGTTTACACTAGAAGAATTTGATGTAGTGGGGATAGAATGAGCATTCGCTCGTTTGATGTAAATCGACCTTAAGAAACCCACATTTGAAAAATCTCACGTGAGATTGGGGGATGGGGGAGGGGGTTGAATAAAATCTCACGACATCTCACCAGGGGGGGGAGCTAGGTAGGTACAGAAAATTTAAAAAAACACCTCACGTAATTTATGGACGCCCCCTTACAGGAAACGAAAAAAATGTTTCATTTCGTCAACGTTCGTTAAAATATTATTATTTGTTTTTGTCCATAGTTTTAGATGGTAAAAAGGACTTATTTATTAATAACATAAATAAATCCTTACTTCATGATTATACCAGTTGAATGACATAGGAGTCATTCAATTGTTGACAAGGGTCTGTTTCACAATGTATGGATAAAGTACCAAATAGCTATGCAGCACATAAATTATTTGGAAAATAAATTGTGCTATTTGACACTACATAGGACTCATAACTTATGATGGACTTTATGTGACGAATAGCGCTAGCTGACAGTCGTGAATCGCAACAATAGTGTTTATCCTACCAATAAGTAATTAATAGTTAATTTAGAACTTATGTAGAACTTATCCGTACATTTTGAAACAGACCAGTGAAAATAAATGGTTCTTTGACATATGAGGTTATCATTCTACAGTGACGTTATAAGGAAAGTTAACGTACCTATAATTTACATGTGTGTCTTTATGTTATAGGTATAAATTACGTAACATAAGTTCCGTAAGCTTAGGCTGGTTCTATTGACAAAAAAATATATCGTTATTAAATTTGTCTTTAATAGGTATTAGAATGTATCTATCAGATATATATTGCACAAAGTTAAACAAACACTTCTTGGAAGATTATTGTCCTATGATAAGACCGAACGTATCAAATTACAAGCTTGTACATATTTTTAATTAGTACACCTTTATTTCCAGGATATAGACTCATTTCTATCATCAGCACCTCACGGGGCAATTTATGTGAGTTTTGGTTCTAATTTAAATGCTAGCACATTAAGTACACAGAAAATGCAAGCGTTTCTGGATGCCTTTAAAAAGATACCACAAAAAGTTTTGTGGAAAATCGAATCTCCGAATATTGCAAGTGAGAATGTTTATACACGACCTTGGTTCCCGCAACGTGATGTCTTATGTAAGTATACTCTAGGTCTACCCGTATGCATATTTACAGATACCGGCAAACTTCTTGAGCATTAAACAAGGGAGTGGGGGAAAGTTAGCGAGGAGGAGTTAGGAGTGGGCAGCGCGGGACACAAACGTCAACTGATTTACCAATCACGCCGCCAAGTGATACCTAAAAATCGCTTCTGCGCAGGCAAGGGCATTTGTTCAAGATGTTTGCCGGTATCTGTAACTCCTGCATTATATTATTGCGTTTATTTGAAGGGTCCTATAGCTGAGTCAATAGCCTCATCGGATCTTTGTTTGGTTTCTGTTTCGACAGACATATCATTCAGGAGATACAGTAATGTTTGAAATTACAAATCATGTATTTAATTTAGATCTAAAAGTAACTTTATCATAGAGGGAAACTCTGTCTCTTCAGTGGGAAGGTCATGTCTGAGCATCGTGGTCAGCAAGGAAACATGTGGAGCGGAAAATCTGTTTCCACTGGTTTATGTCCAGTGCAGCGTCTCTTATAATAGTAGATGAGTCTTTCACTTGATCGGTCCATCTGGTTGGTGAACGGCCAAGTGATCTTTTGCCTTCTGTGTACTAACAACGATCAGAATCTGCAAGTTCTCATTGCCTCTGCGTATTATATAGCCGAAATATTATTCGTTGTCGGCCGGCAAATAGTACAGGCGAGTCCGTACACGGAGTTGGGTCACTATCGATCAGATGCGCTTCTTAGAGCGAAACTGGTAGGAAAGAAATAATACTTTATATACTTATAAGCACAGTAAAGGCTCTTCGCTAAAAGCTGCGTAAAAATTCTCAGTTTGAGATACTCTACTTGATGTCATATAACCTGCCTCAATAAATGCTTTGCAATGTATGATTGTATCAATTCGAACTATTTAATGAAAATAGATCGCTCACTCAAACAAAGCTATACCTAAATATAGATATGAAATGTTTGATTCTAATATCTTTGCACAGGTTCTTATAGGGAAACTAGTACGAAAGAAATAATATTTATATTACTTATAAGCACAGTAAATTCTCGGTTTGAGATACTCTACTATATCTTGATAATTATTGATGTCCTACCCCAATAAATGCTTTGCAATGTAAGATTGTATCAATTCGAACTATTTAATGAAAATAGAGCGCTCAATCAAACAAAGCTATACCTAAATATAGATATAAAATGTTTGATTCTAATATCTTTGCACACGTTGTTTAGTGCTCATACTTGTATAACGGTATTCGTAAATACAGGTTTGTGGTTCGATAAAAAACGGAGATTGCCGAGGCTGGTTTTTTTTACCTATACGACCTTCGCGGAGACTGGAGTTAATTAGAAAACGTCATTTAAATTAGGTTTTATTAAAACATTTAATTCAACTAGATGTTACCAGATATAAATATGTGTAGTCTCGACACTGTATTTGCAAATAATTATATAGTATAAATATTATTATGAAAGTTATTTACATTGTGTGATAAGTTACCTACTAAGTAGTTGTGCCATATCTGCGTTAGTTAGATAGAAGTGTATATGTTAACGTAAAATTGTAAACACCGTTGGATTGTAATCTATCTCGCGAGATTATAAACTGTCGAAAGATTGTGAACCTCAGCGTACTGCTTACAATTTAACGTATTATTATTCGGTAGATTGTACTACACTAACTTAGTTATCATTCAAACTTCTTTGGTCAATTACAGATTAATTTTACTTCCCAACAATTTCATATAACTACCGAATAATAATACCTTAAATTGTAAGCAGTTCGTTGAGGTTCACAATCTTTCGACAGTTTACAATCTCGCGAGATATATTACAATCTAACGGTGTTTACAATTTTACGGTGACATATATAATCCAAAACTTTCGTTTATAAATGGAATATCCAACTAAACAATAATTTTCCTATCTGAATAACGAGTTCAAGAAACGCGGGGCGTTAGAACAAACGAATAATATTTTCTAAAAATAATGACTAATACAGTCAAAACCGTTTACGACGACATCGTTTAGAACAACATACTGGTTATATTTATAACGCGTTACGTAACGAAAAGTTTATCCTCTACCTCTATCTACTAGTACGAAGCCGGGGTTGCCTCTAGTTTTATAATAAAACAAATATTATAATGAATATATATTTATTTATTTTATTAAGATAGCCAACAGCTTTTATAAAAAATTACAAAGCCATATTTATAATAATTCAAATTTCAAAAATCATTTATTCACGTAGGTAACACAATGTACACTTGTGATTCGTCATTAAAGAAATAAATATTAATGCTTCTAATTTTACATTTACTGCCAGTTCTCAAATCAAGGGCGTAGAACGGAAGAGAAGAACTGGCAATAAACTCTCCGCCACTCTTTTTAATCACCTTTTTTTTTACACAACGTTTGTAAGGAGCTGCAACCATTACACCATGTTCCACATGACATCTTAAGTAATTAATAATAATAACATAATTAAAAACAAAGACTTGTCCCCTATCAGCAGGAGGCATGGTGAAATAGGAGCACGCACTTACATTCTTGTGGGAACAACACGCAAACACATAGTCGAAATAATTAACATCACCGCATACACGAATTCAAGTACGACCAGTCACCACAAGTATCACCCGTTCACGAGTATGACGCATGGCCAGCTATCGGCCCCCTCGCCATATTTTAGGGAGAGAGACAACCCGACGCATGGACGCCGCCACAAGCAATTAACAAAGAAATATCATGAACGGCCTACCCTATTAAAATAAAATACCTACTTATAAATATTGGTATGTGCGATATGTTTATGGGTGTGTGCGTGTTTTGTGTGTGGGAGAGAGTATGTGTGACTATTAACTTGATATATTATTTTGTGTATCACTTTTGCATAGGCCTCTGTTTTATTAAAAATTTCAAATTGAAAGGAGTTGTTTGCACCTGCAGCTTAATACCATCCGTATCAGCTCGACGTCCGTCGTTCCACAACTGAGCGTTTCTTAAGGCAATTTTTGCGCGCACCACCACTATGTGGAACCAGCTGCCCACTGAAGTATTTCCGAAGATTTCGACTAAGGGTCCTTCAAGAAAAGAGCGTACCAAGTCTTAAAAGGCCGGCAACGCACTTGCGAGCCTTCTGGCAATGTGAGTGTCCATGGCGGTATCACTTAACATCAGGTTCCTGCCTCCTGCCCGTTTGCCTCCTATTACATAAAAATAAAAATAAATAAATCATTACACTGGACACTAATTCTTATATTACGAGAATATAGAATATATTACAATTTATATATATGTCACCAATTTCATATAACTACCGAATAATAATACGTTAAATTGTAAGCAGTACGCTGAGGTTCACAATCTTTCGACAGTTTATAATCTCGCGAGATAGATTACAATCTAACGGTGTTTACAATTTTACGTTAACATATACATTTCTCAGGTCACGAAAAAGTCCTAGCATTTATTTCGCACGGTGGAATGCTAAGTCTGTCGGAAGCGGCGCATTGTGGAAAGCCATTGCTGACAATACCCTTTTTTGGGGATCAATTTTCAAACTCGGCCACAATTGAACAATCGGGGCTGGGAAAAATATTATATTTTGACGAAGTAAATGCTGACAGCTTGACGGATGCCATACAATATTTAACGTCAAAAAAGTAAGTTTAGTTGACAAAGATTGTTGAATTTCTCACAAAAACTTCATACATATACAAGTTACAGTTATTTATTATTATAAATAAATTGTCTTTCTTCCATTGAGGGAAATGCTTGTTTGTGTGAGACTGATTAAGGTAAGAGTACAGGTCATCAGGCCTCCACCACTTCTGATAGGATAAAGTTCATCCCTGAGGTCGTAGGTTCGATCCCCGGCTGTGCACCAATAGAGTTTCACTCTATGTGCGCATTTAACATTTGCTAGAACGATGAAGGAAAACATCGTGAGGAAATCGGCTTGCTTTAGACACAAAAAGTCGACGGCGTGTGTCAGGTACAGGAGGCTGATCACCTACTTCTCTTTTATATTGACTAATGATCAGGAAACAGATACATTAATCTGAGGCCCAGAACTAAAAAGGTTGTAGTGCCACTGATTTATTTTAATTTTCCTATAGGATAAAGTTTATTTTTCGGTACAAGGTTCTATTTTAAATAAAATTTGTCAAAATCAGTCAGTATCCGAAACTTTAAACTGATGTTTAAGAAGTAGTAACATTTTTCAGAAATAAATTTTTTTTTTAATACGTTACACTGTGTTACAGGATGCAAGAAAACGCTCGTAAAATCCAAAGTTTGTGGAACGACAGACCCGTCGATGTTTTGGATAGCGCCATCTATTGGACGGAGTACGTAGCAAGACATCGCTCTGCACCGCCGAGTTTACCGTCCAAACAGACCACGTGGTTTGAGAGATCGCTACTAGATGTCTATAGTGTACTCATCAGTATTGTTATTTTAGTAATTTTGATGCTTTTAGGGTTGCTTTGTATATTAAAGATGTTAATTAAAAGTTGTTTTAACAGATATGTTAAAAATAAAATAGATTAGAGATATGAATGTTCTAAAATAAAAGTGAATTTGTTGTTGTAGAATGATTAATAATTTATTACAAAATATTGACCAAATTGTTTTTTTAACTATTAAATACGTGTTAAATAAATAAATAAAATATAACCTACACCGCGTTTTGTGTTGCATCCAAGTTAATTGAGAGTTTTTTTTCGTGTACTCATTTCTGAAACTATTTCTCTGGTGTTTTTTTAAAGCGTACTGCGTGCGTGTACGTAGCTTACGTATAGATTCTAAAATCTAAAATTTCGTGCCGTCAATCATAAATTTTTCGGCAAAATCGTTTCATTAGTTGTGGAATTGTATCATCTCACAAGACCTATATTAAATTATTTATTTATTTACACTTCATTACATTTATAGAAATTCAAATAACATAATAAATAAAGTAAGGAAAAAAGAAATATGATAGGTAAAGTGATTTTATTATAATTTAACACACAATATATCCATTACTCACGCCGCAAGTACGTTTAAAATTATCTATAAAAAGCCTCCCGGATTGCATCTTTATGGACCATTTATGCTCCGTACAAATACTCGACCAATACGTATACATAGTAGGTTGCAGTCTGGAGTATCCTAATGAAATGTTTACGGATGAGTCAGGTTAGTTGCGAATAATATCCTCAACCGACACATAACGACATTGAATCGAATTAGCAATAATATTTGTGTAAGGTCAGAATATTAGACGGGCCAGTAAATGAGCGACTCGAACGTAAGTCTGAAGCGGGCACGATAAGCTTACGTAACATTAAATGCGATTTTAATTAATGACTATATAAGTTTTACGTTTTTACCAAACATAATAATTACGTCAAATAAAGAGGAAACTGGAGGATTTTTAATACCTATAAAACATTTTAATTGTAGCTTTCTGAATTTTGAGATATTTAAACCGTTTAATTTAATTATTTATAGCCTTACATTAAAAAAACAAAATATGTACATAATAGTTATTGTTTTTCTTAATCTACGATAATTGATTCTGTGTGCCTATGGGCAAAGGCCTCTCCCATTGTCCTCCATTTTTCCTTATTGTATACCAATCTCTTCAAGGTCTTAGTCTTTCCAGCGATTTCCATGATTTCGTCGGTATGAATATCGGTATATAATATTTAAACCATACATTGAATAAATAACCTTTCGTCCATTTAGATTTTAGGTACTAATTAGACTAAACTAGAATAAGTGACGTTGCCCTACCATTTCTTTTTATATGAAAAATCAAGTAAAAAAATGTGCTATTCCTCTGTCAAACTGTCAAAAGTATGTTTACATGTCTACATACTTAACACCTTCGGTTTTTTTCCATTCCTATTAAGCATGCGCTAAGACGCATATAACTGAATAAACGTATTTTTACTTGAATATCGTGTGATAAAATCGCTTGTTTCGGTGCTGGTCATAAAATTTGGCGATTATAGGCCTAAGGCCGTTAAGATGATTGATGCAAAAATTCATTTGGCAATGAGTGATAATCTGATTTTCCGCTACAACTAACGGGTAAAGGACTCGACATATATTAATTGATGTTTGTATTAGAGAAATAATCCTACGATAAATAACAAACAAAACCGGTATTAAAAACACCATTCCAAAGTTATTTCATCTCATTGTTAGTTTTTTGTACGATATAGTCAAACCGATTTTATTATAATAATTAGGTGCTCATAAAACTAAGATGTCGCTTACCTCATTAAAAAAAAACATTATTTGCCAGAAATATGTCTTGTGGTCTAATCTCATTGAGTTAAATAAAACTTCGCAGCTACGAAAGTAGTACCTAATTTAAATATCTCGTATATTTCAAGTATTCATTCAGTCATTCATTCACTCATTTAGTTTTTAGTTTTGATTGTTATTTCATTTTTTATATTTTTAGTTATAGTTATTATTTTTTCCCTTGATAGATTACTTATGTTCTAATGTCAGTGATGTGCATGTGTCTTAAATTTGTGATGTCATATTCTCTTGTAATATTTATACATACACATTGTTTTAAAACGTATAAATAAATATATATAATTCATCATCTGTTAAAATTGTCATTTCTTCTTGTCTGAATTACATTGCAATATCACTCGGGAATGATAGCAATCTGTTTCCTAAACATACTCTTTACGATCTTCGTGTATGACAAATAATTAATTAATAAAAAGACGCATACCTTGAAATTCGGTCGCATCTCTATTTTGGGACAATAACTCATAACATGTACTGAAGGTTGACACAAAATTACTTGTAAATAACCCGGAATTCACTGAAAGGTTACCCGTTGCCAATGAACTTCTAAGGCCATTTAGATAAATGGAAGAACCAGGAATACAACTATTAGTGTGTCTTCCGTGATCCCATTGGGATTTTTTTATTCTAGCGAGAGACATATTCGAATCGGTGTTTGTTGGTGTCCAGTAAACTAGAACGTAGTACATCTTTATTAATCATTTTTCTGTGATACAAGTCGTTTTAAGATGCTTATTATTTATTCTTGTAAATAAATATAGGTCTACCAGGATCTGATGGCAAAAAGGGAAAAAAGAAATTGACGCTAGCAATACTGGGGAAATTGGAGTAAAACGTTTTAATACTTTTTTTATTTATAGCGGCTGATTCTGTGTGTGATACATGCAAAATATATAAAAATTTATCCAATGATAATTTTTGAAAATGTGGCGAATGTGGGGTTTGAAATTTAGATGAAAACTCCAATTACTCTGTTCATGAGTTTATTAATTAATTAAGAATTTGAAAATGGTTCCAAATACTGCACATCCATAAAAAAAGTCTTCAACGCAGTATTTATAATAAACCTTTCCTCCTGCATCTCAATTAACTGATCTTGTTCTATGAACTGATTTTCAATTTTTATTACATGTTCACAAGATTTTCGCTCTTCATCGATCCCTATTTGAGAGAAAGAAACAGTGTAAAACTCATTTATCTTGTTTCTGATCAATTCTAAATCAAAACTATCCAAGTTTATTTGTAGTATAAGAAACCCCTGAAGTAAACCAAAGTTTAGTATAAGTACATAATATAATACACACGAAAAATCCCATAAACCAAAGTATCAAGACGTGTCATTCCTACTAACCAGTCAACGCTTGCACATGGCTCAATATCGATGATTGTGTATGTTCTGCATCTTGTTGATCAAGTATTCTTTGATAAACATTGAAAACAATATGTCTTGCTTGCGATCGAAGGGGTTTCTTCGACATTTTCATCACTTTTTAAGGGAAATTTGAAGCCAAACCAAAAACAATTCCTCGAAATTTCAGTTGACAGATGAAATTTTTTTTTATTGCCATATGAAAATCGCTAATTTTTAAATTTTTTTTTGCCATCAGATTCTGGTAGACCTATAATTACACATATTTCTTAGATTAGATTCTTTAGATTATTAATTATCTATTACGTGTTAAGTGACGTTTCATATAATTTGTTTGTTGTTCTGTGGAACGGACGCTAGTTTTGGTCTGTCATTTAAATTATAATTCGAAGATTTTTTTATTAGAACATATTGGATTATAATAGAAATACGATTAAAGTGATTGTTATTGAATAAAATAACAAACTCTAAATGTTGTTTCTTATACACATTTCAGCAACACATTTGAGTTTCATTCATCATACATTTTATATTCATATAGTCATTGTTGCCATATTCAAAATTTATTTATAAAAAAACACCACATAATATATAATGCATTATCTATTATTATTATGTTACAATCTATTCTAAAATACATGACAATTACGGTGAACATAAATTTTACTAATATATTATGAATGAATTATAAAAACACAAAAAATATTAGTTTTTACTGTAATTTAAAAATACTAAAGAACGCTTTTTTTAAAATTGATCAGCCCACTACCGATTAATGCAATGCGATACAATTAAAGACTACACAATTTTTTATTTGTATGTAAATTGTTTGTTGCAAATAAACAAATTATAAGTTTGGTAGAAAGTTTGATGAGACCTTTTATAAAGGTCAATGAACTTTTGACCAGATTGCGAAAATATAGGATCTTAGAAGCATTCTACCAAGTAGCAGCAAGAATCTCTAACATATCAAGCAGACGGCAAACGCTAGTGGCTAGTTTAAAAATAAATAATTAACTTTATGTTTTTGTGGCGGCGTATTTCTGCCGTTTGTCACTGAGTTTATTAACAATTTCAACTCGCATAACCGCGATTGTTAGTCGCGTATGATGAAAATTTTAATTATGTTTGCTTTTGAAATATTACGGACATATTTTGGTCTAGTTTTGTACTGGATTTAACTGACCGCGATTTTGTTTATGTTACATTGGCATTATAACTTATAATACGATCTTCATTTACTTATACGATGACGAATCCTAGGATAATTTTAACGCTAAATAATTAGTGGTATGTCCTTTGTTTTCCTGGATCAGACTGCTTATTTACGCATTAAGAAATCTGAAATAATATTTCTTTTATAATAGTACTAGCCGTTTCGCGCCCGCTTTGCTGGACGAATTAAAATAAATTTTATGTTTCATTATTTTTTTTTTTTTCATATTTTTATTATTCTTCTTTTTAACTTCCCGCTAAGAAAATTGAAATATTTCGAAAATCGAGTTTTTAACAGATGTTGACGTTTTGCGGTTCTAGGAAGCCTCTTTTGTTTTTATTAGCGGGAAAAATTTTCATAAAACTAAAACAGAAATAAAAAAATGAAGGAACGTTGGAATTAAAAAAATAAATAGCCATAAACCATCTAGGAAAAATTTCGCATCGAATGGTGGTAGTTTCATGTCGATACGATCAGTGATTTAAGCGTGAAAGAGCCTCAAACGAACACCATTTTCTTTTTATATATAGATAAAAATAAATAAATCAGTGGCGCCACGACCATTTTTGGTCTGGACTTCAGATTACTGTATCTGTTTCATGATCATTTGTTGTTGTTTGTAAGTAGGTGATCAGGTGATCAGCCTCCTGAGATTGACACACGCCGTCGACATTTTGGGCAAGCCGGTTACCTCACGATGTTTTCCTACACCGTTCGTGCGAGTTTTAAATGCGCACATTAAAAAAACGTCTATTAGTGCACAGTTGGGGATCGAACCTACAACCTCAGGGATGAGAGTCGCACGCTAAAGCCACTAGGCCAACACTGCTCTTTTTTAAATACCTAAGATACATATCACTGAGGATAATGATTTAGCCCTTTAAGCTTTTGGATGATCGTGTCACACATAAATGATATCTCGACGAATTGGCTTACTGGATGTTATAAGATTGCACGACAAAGAAACTTTTATGTATGTATTCTTTAGTCACGCGCATAATATTTATAGTAATATTTTGTAGTTTATTGAGGAATCAACTTAAGAATGCGGAACGAATTTGCATATATATATCTGTATAAATAAATCAAGCATTTACACAGGTAAACGAAAGGGTTGTACAACATGTATTATTTTATTCCAACTAATCTTTTCAATCTCGAAACTTTCGCATTAGGAGAAAAAACCTAAACATTATGTTCGATGTTCTATCGTAAAATATATGTTTTCAGCAAAAATTACGATAAGGGGACATAGGGATAATGAAATTCATGTCAATTCGGGAAATTCCGGCGTTCAATGAAAACAAATTTGTGTTGCCTTATGGAATTATACGCAACGAAAAACTGTGTCGGCTTTAATCGTATTGAATGCATGATTTGTCTTCGTATGTGTTATTTTATACGATAACTTTGGTCTTAATAAATCGTAATTTTAAAGACACTTTTGACGCATCTTTATATCATTAATCGAATACATAATAACGGCGACTATATTGGCTTACTTATCATAGCTTATAAACACGGAAATCTTGTTGATTCTCGGCGAAAGAATAATTGTTACGGGTTGGTATGGACAGCCCGCCGTTATGATACTAGGGAAGAGTTACCTATAAGGAGTCAAAGATTGAACAGAAGATACATAACAGAACAGCGCCATGGAAATTATTCTATTCTGAAGAAGATGGGGAGAACCTTTCGGCATTTAGTATTTATAATTGGCAGCATTTACTCGTTCTTTGATACCACTCCATTTCACCCACTATTAGGTATAGTATATAAAGGATATCATATCAAAAATATAAAATCTAAATAATACAAATTACAATTTCATTAAAGTGTTCACAATTTTGAACTTCAAATAAATTATATGAAAGTTATTTTTATAAAATGAAGCTTCATGTCAAAATATAAAGAACAATTTTTAAAGGATTTTCAATTTCATCTTGAGGAAAGCGTTCTATTTAAACTTAGATATAAAAATATTCATGAATAGGGAAAAAGCATTCCATTAATATGGTTCTAAAAGTCTATTTATCGCATGAACGCGTGGCTGTGAGCAGCCTTTTATCTCTCTATGCACTACCCGCCTGAATGTCGTTATGTGAGCTTCACGCTTTTTACAGCTCTTATATAGTGCGAATGTACCAACAAGTATTTCATGCTAAACTTGATATTAAACCATTTTTACACGCTTTATATTAGCTTCACCTGTATGTATGTATGTATGTAACCGACTCCTTCGGACTCGATTTTGACCCACTTTTAACGGGCAATTTTAATTCAAACTTTGCGTACCTGTCAAAGATCGATGACAATGCAATAAGCCGAAAAAAAAAGAAAAAAAAAATTTACTAAAAAATTAAATATAGCTCTGTGCCATATTTTTCGTCTATCGAGCAACCCACGCTTTTTCACAATAATACCAGTATTTTTTGTTCATTACCATTTTCAGCCTAAATTAGGAATTATTTTTCACTTTTTAGTTTGATGTGCTTTAAAAGCGTGTTTTTTAGTTTTTTTAAACTATTATTTATTACAAACTTGTTTTTAAGGTTATCATATACGTTTGTAGATCTTACTCTGTTCACAGATGCATAATCAACAACCCGAATTGCGGATTTAGGTTTATATAAATGTGATTTTCTATTGTATCAAGTATTGTTCAAAGGAGTTGTTCGGATTAAATCGCTGAGTTTAATCATCGGACGTCGAGGCAGAATACGAAATTCCATCCGTATCACCTCGTCGTTTCACAACTGAGCCGTTTAAGGCAGTTTTTGCCGCGCACTGTGGAACCAGCTGCCCACTGAAGTATTTCCGACCTAATTCGACTTAGGGTCCTTTAAGAAAAGAGCGTACCAATTCTTTGTGCAATCGCGAGCCCTCTGGGTGAGCCTCTTGCCGGTTTTGCCCATGTTCTATTAAAAAAAAGTTATTGTATATAAAACGATGCAAACCAATAGTAAATTTTTGTGATAAACTTGCGCTTTGTCAAAGTCATCAAGCCAGGTGGAGCACTGTTTATCTCTGATTATTATTATTAATAAGGAAATCTAGGACTTCTTATTTCCCACTAGAATTATCGATGCCTGCGATTTCGTGTGTGTTAATATAAACTTGATGATGAAGTTGAAGATGCGGAGACGTACACAGTTGCTATATACCAAATAAAAAATAAAAGTGCAGTATCGGTCTAAGCTTCAGCGTACGATCTCATATCCCGCATACAGATACAGAAATCTGAGGTCCTAGGGGTTGCAGCGCCACTGTTTTTAATTCTTTTTTCTGTATTTTTTAAAATTACAAAATAAAATTTTATGGTTGTGGAAACGTAAAAATACACCTAGTATTTCTTTTTCTTTTTTCTTAAATGTATTAAATAAGTTACAATTATAATCATTAATACGCAGCAAAACTTTATGACGCAGTTTGTAAGTAAATTTATACAGTTTACTCTTTGTCTCAATATATCTACGTTATAAAGTCAAGACCGGATTTAGAGGTCTGGAGGCTTTGGGGCAACAAATGACTGGAGGTCCCAACTTATTTTCTAAATAAAGTGAAAAAAAAAACGAGTTTTTCAGTCATTAATGTACTGTGAGACCAAGTACATTATTTTAGTATAAATTAACAAAGGTAAAAATATATCAATAGAAAAGTTATTTACCAGTCGAAATTTAAAACATTTTTTTCTTCCGAAGTCTCTATGGTGGGGCTCCCTCATTTGTAGCAGTTTTGGGGCTGTAGCCCCGATTGCCCTACCTAAAATCCGGCCCTGGATAAAGTCTTAAAAGGCTCATAAAATTACATCATTTAATATTATATGCATAGCACCTTACTTCCTTTAGGCTATATTAATCAATCTCTTACATCAATCTGTACATAAAGATATTTTATCGCTTATATAAATATTCATACTAAACGAGTCTCCAGGTCAGATAGTCATCAGTTCATCTGGGATTCTTTTATTCGTTCTTTTCCTAAAACTTATTAGTAGCATCTCGATAATACTTTCGCGGGTAATTAAAATACATCAGAACGAATATTTACCATAGTATAAGATGATCCGTATCCTGCGTTAACATTTTTTTAGTTCACATCATAAAGGATGTTAGTTTTAATTCAAACAGAAGACGAAAGAAAAGAAAGTTCAAACTTAAAAATGATGAAGCGGGGCTAAGATTAGAGACTGTAAGATCTATAACCTTAACCATACAGTCTTTTTTTATAGAGCACGACAGGAAGCTTATATGATGTTAACCGCCGCCCATGGAGCTAGAGCGCTACCTAGTGGGCAGCTCGTTTCACATAGTGGTGCTGCTCGGCAGAAACTGTCTAAAAACGCTCAGTAGTGGCACGACGGACGTCAAAATGCTTTTGTTATAGCTCGAAATACTTAATAAAACACAATATATGATAAGAAATTTAAGTAACAATTGCTAACTGACCAATTAATTATTGAAATGCAACACACACAAAACGATATACCACATTTAGATTTTAGGCTCTCTGAGCAAAACTAAGCTTCCCTTCGGAGAAATGATTTCACATGTTGCAAATGACTTGACCACACAAAGGGACTTACTGTGCTGACATGATAGTAGAGGTAATCTGATTTTGATCATTTCCAGGTTTAGGAGTAATTGGTTTTCAGGTATAAACTCAAGAATTGTCAGAACATGTTGTGAGGTAAGAGACAAGAATACAGCAATGGACAGCGTATGAGTGACGAAGACGTATTGGTTATATTCTTTTCAACGAAGCGCGGTTCGAATCATTGACGACCAATCCCTTTCCGAGCGTAGAGATGTGGGGTCATTTTGCATCTTCTACGCATTTACCACTGAGAGTGTTCAGAGGAGATGCTCGGATTAATACCTGCAGCTGAGTTTCATCATCGGACGTCGATGTGATGCGGGTGGAATTTTGTTCAGCTGCGCAGCACCATTATGTGAAACTAGCTACCCACTAGGCATTTCAGAACCAATTCGACTTAGGGTCCTTCAAGAAATGAGCGAACCAATTTTTAAAAGGCCGGCAAGGCACTCGCGAGCCCTCTGGCATTCAGAGTGCCTATTCATATCACTTAACATCAGATGAGCGTTTTCGTTTGCTTTCTATAAAAAAAAACAGTATATAAACAAGCAAAAGATCCCGTTAAAATACACGCAAAATCGTTTTTAATTCAACGTGAAGTTTATTTTATAACACTATTCGATAGTCTTTTTATTTTGGATCAAGTATCAGAAACATCTCTCTATTCGTAATCTATCTATTGTTAGGTCTAATATAAAGGAATTGCTCACTCCCCAGCATTTTACTGAGCAAGCGAGCCACAGTTTTATTACGCTATTCTAAAGCACTTTGTTTAATAGTCGGATATGACCGTAAAACTATTAAAGGGAACTTTTACCGACCTTTACGCAATCTTAAAGTCATGAATGAGACTCAGAATAATTACAAGGTAATCTTCTTTATGCTTCTTTTCGACTCGTGGCTTATTTAATACACGTCAAAGAAATGCACAGAAATTAAATTAACAAGCATGGCATAAAGTATCATTAGAACAAGCTCCGAGTTATGCCAAAAGATTTTTACTTAATAACTGAATAAAATAAAAATAAGACGATAAACAAAAGTTTTAGATGCCCTAGAACAGAAGTGACAATAGGCGGGGCATACAACAAGTTACACAAATAAATGGTGGACTTTAAATATATGGAAAAGACCAAGGGGAAGAAGAAGATGACGGCGCCCCGAAAAAGGCGGTTAGAAAAAATATGCGGGAGTAGGAAGCGAATTGAGAAAGAAAGCTATGGACGGAGTTAGTTGGAAAGGCTGGCCTTTACCCGTGAAGGGGTTCCAATTGACGGTACTGAAGTTAGCTAGGAAAAGAAGAAAAATTTTATAAAATGTAAAATATCTAATCTAAATATTTTTTTAATAATATATATTTAAATAGACTTTTATTATTATTTTTATGTTAACGGGATATAAAAATGTTTTGCATTAATCACACTCCCACACACACACAAAATAAAATAAAATGGACTAGAGACTATTAATGATTACTAATTAATTATAGTTGAGCTGGATGGATAAAGATATTTCGTTTATTGGTGAAATGAAGTTCGAAGGACCAAAAAGCCAAAAAAAAACGAAAAAAAAAACAATCGCAAAATATGATGCTTACTCAAAATTTTCCATATGTTGGTTGGCAGCAACTAAAGAGGTAGGCTAAGTAAAAAATCGTATTAGAGCGAGATGAAGCTATTACTACTATAAAAAATTATCAATCAGAGCGTCAGCCACATTTTTGTTTGTTTCGAAATATCTGTTGAAAATTATTGTATCAGTAAAGAACAACGTATGTTTAGATTTGTTATGCGTCGTTTAATATTTAATTTACTTAAAATCTAGTACATGAGTAAGACGTAGTAATATAATTATTTCCTGTTATTTCCCTGTAATTAGAAATACGCTATGTGATACAAGGTTTGCCGTAGGCCACAGGGCGGGTGACATCAAACAAAATTATTAAATTGGCGAATGGCTACGGTGAATGGTGACATAATTTGTCTGACAGATTATTAGATGTCAAATTTAAGTGTGACAAAGGAATGTCATTAACGTTTCATTGACATTTGACATCTAATGATTAAGTGCCTTTGCAAATTACGTAGACAGAAATTAAAGGATAGACTTGTGATAATAAAGGAAAACAACGGTTTAATTTTTATTACCTTCGTTTTAAGAATTTCGCCAGAATTTGTTTTCTGTGCCATCTAAAAGTTAGTGAAAATATTGAATGTATGTGAAATTAAGTAATCTTGTCTTTAAATTTTGATGTACACATACTTACATACTTTTTGTAGTCATAGTTTATTTTTAAATAATAGAAACCTTTCATCGGCTAAAAGTATAATACAAATAAAAGATTATATTTATATTTCACTATAACGAAAACTTCCTTGAAATACATATCTTAGAAATGGTGGATGTTTTACAGAGTATAGCGACCATAATTACCAGTCTATTTGTACTTAATCTAGGGCAAATTATATGGAAAATTGACACCACATAATTCGATAAATTATCTGTATTTCTAGAATCGCGGGATTGATTAGGAATTTGGTTATTAACTGATCAGTTTGCGGATACTAATTATGCCCCCAGTGACTGTTGATCAATGCGTTTGTGGCATTTTGTTGTGAAATGCGGCGGCAATAATGCTTTATTGGAATATAAATTTCAATTATATTTATATATTTATTCCCTATGTTTCATGTAAAACCCTTAGGTCCTTATTTTATACCCCATAGGTCAGCAACAGCTCCTTTCCGCAGCTTTTATCTCCTATTGTGTATTTTTTTAACCCCGTCATCTTTAGGCTACCCCTGACTCATCAATTAGATGCTAGACGGTTTTAGTTGATTTATGTGATTACATACAAATATGATATTTTTATTTTTGCTCTCAAACATCACTCATATTAAGAAGAAGACCATAAGATACAAAGAATCAGATATAAAGGATAAGTGAAAATGACATGACAATTTATAAAGCCGCAGCGGTAACCAGATCCATGCAACTTTGTCACAATCGAATACCCCGCAATATCGCAGTAATGTAAATACATAATTATGTAGGAATAAAGAAAATAATCATAATAGCAAATGTCACAGCAAAGTTTCTAAAACGAGTGGGCTCTATGGAGCTAAAAATGTACACCGAGACATGAAAACCGTTTTATTGTAAATCCGACACAATATCTTAACAGGACCATTAAACGATGAGCACAAACGTGAGACGGCGTGTAAAAAGGATATTTGTTCCTAGTCAACCGTGTACTGCAGTGGATAGCTATTCCGTATGAATATCACTATGTTGTACTTGCGAAAATTAGCAAGCGTGATCAAAATAAAACCTGTTTTAGCTAGTAATTACTCAAACATTATATCGCGATTCCAAAACAACAGCGCGATTTTGAAAAAAACACCACCGACACCGTGAGTTTCGTAGTTTAATGACGTGAATTATCAGATACAAATCGTACCATGCACTTCAAGAAAAGAGTGTACCAATTATTAGAAAAGCCGGCAACGCATTCGCGAATCCTCTGGTATTGAGAGTGTCCATGGGCGGTATCACTTAACATCATGTGAGCCTCCAGCCCGTTCTATAAAAAAAAATTGAATTAGTTTGTTTCGATCGTTGCATTGTTTCTTGGACTAACCCAATAATGTAATATAACATATATATAACGCACTAACCTAGTGTTAATTCATCTATGAATTCAACTATTTCTAAGAATTATTATAAATCGTCAAAAACATATCATCATTTTACTAGTCACTGCACGGAAAAATTAGTCACAAGTTCTTTGTACGTTTAAATCTTAATTATGCATGCATGGTACCGATCTCGGGGATTTTTGTCATAAATATATTGTTATTAGATTGTATGAAGAATACAAATTCAACTAAATAGCTTACCGTATACCGCCTATTTTTGTTATTATATGGAGCCCCGTACCAATATATATAGTAACTAGCCGTTTCGCGCCCGCTTTGCTGGACGAATTAAAATAAATTTTATGTTTCATTATTTTATTTTTTTTCATATTTTTATTATTCTTCTTTTTAACTTCCCGCTAAGAAAATTGAAATATTGCGAAAATCGAGTTTTTAACAGATGTTGACGTTTAGAGGTTCTAGGAAGCCTCCCCGAATGTTTCCGCGGTGAAGTCCGTATGGATAAATTTTCATAAAAGTAAAACAGCAATAAAAAAATGGTGGTAGTTTCATGTCGATACGATCAGTGGTTTAGGCGTGATTGAGCCTCAAACGAAGACCATTTTCATTATATATATATATAGATATCCATATAGTAAATACATTATTAATTAATTTTTCTTACTAGAACGTCCTTAGTTATTAATAATATTTATTGTTTAATAGGAAATAACAATGAATAATTATAGTAATAAATTGGTATTGGATTTCCTGTTAAAGAGGTGGTTAGGTTTCTAATAAGTAAAATATTATTTTTGAAGGTCGATAGGGATATCATTTACCACAATTGCAGCGCAATATCTTTTGTAAATTGGAAACACACCCAACGTAAAAACACGTTTCTGAAATTAAGATAAATAAAAAAAATTGTCTATGCTTTGTTTAAGGGCTCGAACCATTCACCGATCCAAGGTTATTGACCTTCACATCTTTATTATCGAATTTATTTAGTAACGCTATCCAAGTTTGGCAAATCAGAATTACTAGTATGCGTCCCTTTCATTATGTAAGTTATGTTTGAGAATTTTATTACATATTTTAGCAGGTGTAAAAGTAGAGTAATGTGTTAATTTCAGGTTAACATGGTAGCCGTGTATTGTGTTGATTACATAAAGTACTTGAAAGTTTTTGGTTGTATAATAAATTGCATAATGCATTTATCTGTCCTGTGGTAATCGTTAGATGTAAAAATAGTCTTGAATTATAGTTTAATGTCATTCTCATGACAATTGACACAATTGTCACGTGACTTAGTATAGCGCTAACCTGTGACCTGTCTGACATTTCAAATGTCATGGAGCGAGTCCTGAACATAGGAATATTATAATTATGTATTTATTAGCTTCGTGAAGGTTTTTTTTTATATGATAGGGGCAAAGCGAGGCGAGCCTGAGGGACGCCCAAAAAAGGCAGTCAGCCCATAGATACTTAATTTAAGTGGGTGCGTTGCCAGCCTTTGAGGGAGGAGTACACTCGAATTTTGAATAGTTTGAGGTCCTATCTAGAGATTCCACTAGCGAACTAGTTCTAGTAACCTTGGTAATATCACCCATATTATATCAAAATATAATATAATAAGGCTTTTTGAATTTGTAGAAGACAAATGTAAACAATAATTATGTATTTCGCCGAGTTCTACGCAGTTCTACAAGACTCTGGAATACTGGTTACATCTCAGGGCCGTGCTTCCAAATACCAGCTTCTTCCTTTTTACCAAATTAAGCGAAGGGCTCGTCGAATTCTCAATATCCAATGTATTAATCTGTGATACTTTCTACGCAGACATTCCGTCTCTATGCGTTATTACAAAGTGTACTATGGAGAGTGTTCTGAAGATGAAGAAGGATGATCCTGCCTCGTTTTATCACCGTACGATCCGTAATAACTCCAGATTTCATCCGCATCAGTTTGATAGCTAGAAGTCAGAAACGCTAGGTATTTTCTTTAGCTAACCAGTGAACTGTAGAATCGACTTTCGGTATAATCCTGTAAAATGAGAACATACTCTCCTCCCTTAAAGGTCGGCAACGCATCCGCTAACTGCCTTTTATTGGCTTCTCAAAAAAAACTCATGCAAACACATTACCTTAGTTAGAAATTGCACCTTTCAAGTTCTCTATAAAGATCATAATAAATATACGTACGAGTATATAACATTCCTACGAGTATACAATACTAAAAGGACTTTTGATCTTAAATTTCGTAATTTGCCCATATACGTTAAGACATTTAGGCAATCTATTTGTACTGCTTGGCGGAATTCACATTTACAATTTAATGCCTATTATAAAATACTATGAGGCGATTTATCTTTCGTGCAACTCTGAGTCATTTCTAAAAATATATTTTACAACATGCCGAGTATGGGCTGTACCGACGATTTAAGTTTTAAGACATCACCTCAGCCTTGCGATTCTGTAACTCACTTTTCGAACTCACACAGCGGTTTTCGCATCGGCAGTCGCTCTCAAATCAGTCGTGAAGCAGTCATTTTATGATTTGGCATTCTGATAAACAATAACCTACAAGCTTCCACCTTTTCAGAATGCCAAATCATAAAATGACTGCTTCAACAAAAAGATTTCAGATTATTGACTGCTTCAATAAAATCACTGCGAAGTGAGTTACAGAATCGTAGGGCAGTTATCGCTTGAAATACCATGTTACAGAACTATAATAATATAATTTAGAAATACGTAATAGTATCATACATAACAAACATAGGTTGAAAGATAGGTTTTGGGAAGAAATCACTAGGAAAATGTTTAAGTAAGTTAATTATCTCAACATATAATGAAAAACGTCGACTGAATTTTCGAATTGGTTGATGAACATGGATTGCTTCTGAAATGTCAAATCTAGTACTAGAGTCTAGCTAATTAAAGAAGATAATTGAAGTATTTGAAAACTTTCGGATAGCAACACAAAATGTCAATGAATTTCTTAGGTTAGTATGATTTATTGTCTTGATACTTCATGCAATTACTCATTTGTATTTCTATTATATATTTTTTCCGAATAGTTAACAGGTATAATAGCCTTAACTATGTTTTATTTGATAGAATATTTCGTTTCTTTCTCAGGATGTGATTGTTCCGAATAAAGTTGTGTTTTATAATAAATATAGTTTTAGTTTTCCATGCAATGCTAGTCATTTTAAGTATCAATAGTAAAAGACTAAATACGTATAGTATTTTATTTCATAGAAATACAGTTACTATCAATGTAAAAAATAAAATCAAGTATCAAGTAAGTTTAATCCACAAAATATACCTTTTAGGGATACCATACTATTTTTTTTTTAATTTGCCGCGCTATTTCGTTATCTTCTTTATTAGCCAGACTCTAGTAGTGTTTACTCAATTTCCGCATTTGGCTCATTGTGCGTAAAGTCCTGGCTAATTAAGCCAACCTAGTTCCTTTCAGAAGCTCAGAACTTACCTGGGCACTTCGCAAGCTTCACGACGGAGAGATGTCGACTCTAAACGTTTGCCTAAACGATATGTACCGTGCTTAACACAGTGGTGTACGTAGATGATATTTTATAGTTTGTGGTCGCAAAGAAAATGAACCACAACTTTAGCTATCTATGGTATAGAAAAGCCACATGATAAACACATTACTATTGTACTTAGCAATTCGCTTTTAAAAACAAGATATAATAAGAATTTACAATTTTTCTATGATAGATGATGTTGTACGAAAGAATTTTGTAATAAGATTTTTTAGATTATATAACTACTCTAGACAAGTGTTTCCAAACGGGGTACCCACGCCCTACAGGGGGCAATTTGATAGTTAAGGGGGGCTATTCGAAAATTTATTATTTTTTAAATAATTATTTGGAATTTCAGTTTTTCACAGTGTTTTAAAGTCTTCTTACTGTGTAATTTCTAATAAAGGTCAGAATAAAAAAAATCAGATCAGAAGAGAAGAGAAGTTTAAGTGAGCAATTTAATTTTAGATATTAAATATTATGTACGTTACATGGTTAGTGTCATATGAATTTTAGTAAGGCTCCGAAACAGGCACTACAGCAGGCCTTTTAAAGGCCGTCGACGCACTTGCGTGCCCACTGGCACACGAGTGCTTCTGGGCGAACGTATCACTTAACATCAGATGAGCATCCTGCCCGTTTGCCCCTGTTATTAAAAAAACCCTCTGCTACCGGTACAATCGACTGGTCTGGAGTACTTGTCTTCAATTAGTGATTGGGTACCCTAAATGCATAAGTCTATAGTTAATGAGAATCAGGAAAGAAATGACTCACTAATTTAGAACGTAAGTCTATTGTATACTAATAAAGAATAATATGCGTTTACTAAGGGAATTCACACCTTCATTTGGATTTTCCGTGACAAGCTGTGTCAAGAACTTAGTGATATATGGTCTTATTTTCTAGTTATAATGATAAGTCTCTATTCGTCGTACCAAGAAACTTATCAAACATAACTAGCTCGAACTTGGCCTAGATTATACTGTAAACATTGATTAACACGATTAATTTTAATTACAGCTACAAAGTTCATACTTAATCTCTTTGTTATATGATTGAGTATGAATATAATCAAATTAATAAGATGGTTAAAATTAATATACAGTGTAAACCCTAAATTGTTTTTAAGATCGCAAATGGACAGTTGCATTATTTTATTAGCACTTACGTAATTATATAAAAAAATAATAAACAATTGAGATAATTACAAAAATAGCATGTCCAAAAAAAAATGCTTGTGAAAGTGTTTTAAGAAGATATAAGTGAGCAGATTTTCACGGCCAAAGTTGAACGTACCCGCCGCTGAACTTGACTCCGATACACCTTGGATTGCGCTCTTGTGAAATTGCCCTCTTGGTACGTGATAGACTTGAATAAAATGTATGATAAAAACACTTTTATATAAATAAAATTACTTGTAAACATTATTAAAATTCTCAAATTAGATTTAAGCATTATTTGTTATAAAATAAACATCTTGTACATTATGCGCGCGACACGGAAACGACTTAAATTTGATAACAATTTGACCTCAATGTAACCGTTATGCGCACAATTTAGCACATTTCTTATCACACCTTCCTGTTGTGTCAAAACACGCTTACGAAACTTACCCTTCTAAACTCGATAAACACTTCGCGATTCCCGGGAACTAACCGTGAACCCTGCGCGTACACAATATTTATCTCCGGATGATCCGAGGACGGTATATAAGCGGTCTCTGAGAGGCACCCGGTATCATTCGCGTATTAACCACCGTACTGAGCTTCCGACATACTGAGGCCGTATTGACCGTCAACTGAATTGATACAATTACTTGTTAGAGCACCCTTCCGTCATGCCTTCGATGAAAACTATGATAGTTGCGATCGTTCTGCTAGCTGCGCTGGCGACGATTGAGGCGGCGCCTTTCTTTGACGCAATATACGACGCTATCAATGGGAATGGTAGGCGATCTTATGGGTACAGTGGGTATGGAAATAATGGGTATAATTATGGGTACAACAATGGTTACAATAATGGGTACAATGGATATAGACACGCGGAACGGCCGAGGCAAGGGAAAACTTACAAAGAAATTTGTAGAGTGCATTTCCCGGATGCAGTCGCTGTACCCGGGGCGGGAGGGGTAATTTGCCCCTACTGAGGTTCAGATCGCGTGTTCTACGCAATGGAGAGGCTGCTTCGTCGGCGACATATCATGAGAATGGGTTGATTGCAGCGATAGTGGTCTTGTAAATAGTGTATTGTTTCAAGTTGCGTGATGACCTTGTGATAGTTTAGTGCCAATAATCGTAATTTAGTGACCTTAGTGATTATATTTAACAAACAGTGCATAGAACACGCGATATCTATTATTATTATATTTTATTGGCTTGTACTTAGGAAATTCAGAACCGAAAATTGTGTTTCTTGCCTACATGTTACCTTCAAATTTGTATGTATTTTATTAAACAAGTTTGTCATACAATTTTTAAGGCTTGTGTAATAGAATACATAAACAATGTGTGCATTCGTGTTTTGCTTTGAAAATTATATGTAATGTATAAAACAAAAAAGCTTTAATTATTGTCAGAGTTTTTGAAAGAATATTTAATATTCTTAATTCGTAATAATTCGTTATAGACTTAAGTTTTGTGAATATAATATTATATGTAGAAAAATCATTCTTTTATTTCCGATTACTTTAATTAGTATATTCCTTCAGACAGTTTTTAATATAATAAATTGAAAACACTGTTTTGGACGATAACAATTAAACACAATTATTATAAACATTAGTTTGGTAGGTCATTGAACCCTTAATCAGCTTCAATTAAAAAATAAAAATAAATACTATGTTTATACCCAACGTTGGTGAACCATTATCAAACATATCATGTCTGTATTATAAGCGCTTAAACCACAAGTTTAGACTCATTTACGAACGTTTTGAAATCAAGGAATTGTCACGTATAAAATATTTGCCTATACCAAAAGGCATGACATCAGGCATGATACCGATTATCTATCAAACAGCAAGATTCTGCTTAATTAATATCGAAATCGAGGGACGAAAGGGTCAGTTAGACCTTGTCGCTTGGCCGTCTCATTAACTTGATAAAACGCCTGAGGGGACATGACACTTGCCATTGAGACCGTGTTAACATCGTTCACATTAAAAATAATATTGTTAGGAGATAATAATCTTCAGAGTGGTTCATTTAGCTTCAACATATGTTTGTTTATATTTTGACTCTGAGTCTAGATATAGCGCTAAGTATGACACCCGTATGCTAAGATCTAATACCTTTTTGTCAACAGGAGTACATATTAACACTTAACTCAGAGTGGAATTGTGAAGATTTTAATAAGATGACAATATATCATATCTGCCCTGCGATTCTGTAACTCACTTTTCGAACTCACACAGCGGTCTTCGCATCGGCGGTCGCTCTCAAATCAGTCGTGAAGCAGTCATTTTATGATTTGACATTCTGAAAAGGTGGGAGCTTGTAGTTTATTGTTTATCAGAATGCCAAATCATAAAATTACTGCTTCACGACTGATTTGAGAGCGACCGCCGATGCGAAAACCGCTGTGTGAGTTCGAAAAGTGAGTTACAGAATCTCAGGGCTGAAGGTAAAAAGCTATACCATATACATAGTTAATTTATCTTGCCTTGTATCTTTCTTGTTTTTTGGTTTTTATAGCTACTAGTTTGACGTTCTCCTAATTTAAAAATTTTGTGCTGTCAAGTTTTATCTTGTTTTACTTTTATTTTATTTTTACTGTATAGAGATGTATCTGTTTAGTTTCCTTAATAAATAAATACTATTAGCAATATTTTTTTCGAGCCGAACACATAGAACTTCTGACTGTTTGGTGTTTTAGATGCTATAATTTTTTGCCTGATAGTAACATATGGAAAGTGAAAAAATTATAGTAAACATAAAACATAAAGAAAAAGTTATAGTTAGAGTTACCTACATCAATATATGACACTTTGATTTTTGAAATCTTCGCAAACACCATTTATGTTTCTATTTGACATAAGGTTAACGTGTAAGAAAATATATTGCTTTAATATACTAAATGAAAATAACATAATACTGCTAACATAAATTAATATAACAAATACATAACCTTAAAATATAAGAAATAAAATATTTTATTAAAAGGAGTCCCTTTAGGCAAGGTTCCGAAGATACTGGCAGCGTTCCCCCTTTGAATTGCTAGACTAATTCTTTGTCCGTGATAGCTGCCAGCTCTTCGGTCTCCTGTGATGTCGACAAACCTTTTTGTTATTTCCTTAAAAATTAAAATGGCTTAAAAGTAGTGTACAAATATTCATGTTCATTTATTCTCGTAAATATTTAAAGGATGTTTTACAATTAATTTTTAAAGTATACTGTTAAGTAAGGTAAGTTGAGAATTAAAATCACTGATTCAATGTCTGTCAAAGCCCCTGATTTATTTAAATATATGTCAGTCAATAAGGCATATATAATAATACATTTCGGCGTTTGTTACATAGATTGGTTTGGTTAATATTTACAGCTTTTGTGCACATAATTCGCATTAACCAACCCCAGCTGAATATCACCTAAGACCTCGCATCTTCGTATTTAGCGTAACAATATTCTATAAACTTGTTCACATTATTGATTTATAATTTATGAATTAAATTAAATGGTATTTACTAAATACCTAATAACGTTTGGTATTGCAAAAACTATAGAATTTTGCAATTTTTCCAGTACCTTATAAATAATAATCAGTTACACCTGGCTGTTCGATACTTAATAATACATCGTACAAAACCGCTATTCGTTCAATAGATTTTGTAATCTTGCACGTGGTAACTGTTGCAATATTGAAGCCAAACAAAGCTAAGTTGCAAGCTTTTAGAACTTTCGCAGGTAAAGTTTGATTTCAAAACGTTACGCTAATGTAAACTGTTTCATATTTCCTTTAATAAACAAAGATGTTTCAGATGAGTTGTCGCTTAGAAAAAATATGTAAGTTTCCTAAACTAATTGCACTGATTTGTTTTACGTAATAGGAGCGAAACGGGCAGGAGGCTCACCTGATGTTAAGTGATACCGCCGCCTGGACATGGCAGCAGGCTCACAAGTGCGTTGCCGGCCCTTAAAGAATTATGCTCGTTTCTTGAAGGACCCTAAGTCGAATTGGTTCGGAAATACTTCAGTGGCCAGCTGGTTCCACAGAGTGGTGGTGCGCGGGAGAAACTGCCTTAAAAAACGGTCAGTCGTGGAACGACGGACGTCAAGGTGATATGAGGGTGGAATTTTGGTATTTTTAACAAATGCACTCATGTGTATCTTTTTATCACAGCGTAAATATAACACAGAGACGAAAGTGTCTTTACTCAAGTGATTTATTATAAGTTATATATGTATTTAAAAACAAACGCGAAGCGTTTAGTGAGTACCTTAATATAGTATTGTAGTGCCAAATTAAGGTACTCAATTAAAATAAAAAAATAAAATATGTTTATTATGGAACATAAGATACATGTATCATTTATTCCATGTCATTAAATTTGAATTTGTAGGCATCCCTACTCATCGGCGAAGAAGACAGAGGGTGTAGGCGGAGAGAAAAAGCCAGCGTAAAAAACTCTCGGCGTAAAAAAATTCGAGAGAAGATTCTGAAGATTTTGGTTTGGTAAGATTTAAACCCACGATGTTATTATGCCTAGTATCATTATTAAACCTAGCGCTTGGTTATTGAGTCATAGATGGTTTGTCAGTTCTTGTTGTCCTATAAATTTTGTTTTGTTTATGTAATAAACATTTACTTCGACATTCATTAGTTGTTGTCCAAGTTGTATGCAGAAGATATATATCAGTAAAGCGTTGCTGTGTAATAAAGTAGTGAGGTTTCTGTGACCCCGGAATCAACACTACGTCAACATTTTAAGAATTTCGAATACTTTTCTATAAACATTATTCTTTGTTACAAAATGTGGATGATGGAGTATTATTTACTTTCAAATGGAAAAATACACTGTAAACATTGCAAACACGGCACCAACTTTAATATACTTTTCATAATAAAACTATTATTATAATATGAGTGTAGAGAGAGTATCGTGATTATTCATTGGTGGTGAGGTGATCAGCCATATGTGCCTGACTTACGCCGTTGACTTTTTTTGGTCTAAAGTACGCCGGTTTCCTCAAACAAAATTACCATGTGTATTTTTTATAAAACTTAAGTGCGTAGTGCCTACTTTAAATTCTTAAAACGGAGAATTCAATAGATCATTTAATATCGTGACTTGTTTTGTAATTTTTGTATATTTAAAGGAATTTTAGCGAGTCTCAGTCGGAATGTAGATAGCGTATATTAAAATTGTACTGATATGTAAACATATTTGATTCCTAGTTATTGAAAAAAATTATTACCGTATATTTGTTAAATTAGGCTCGATTATGAGACGGTAATTATTTATTGTGAATAATGACGGCCACAAATGGAAACTCAGTTCTGTTAATCAATAGTAAATTACAAGTGTGAGAGATCGACCGATACTGTTTATAATCTAATCTATTGCATCGATGCAGCAACTGAACATCACAGACTACACTGAACAATGTAGATGTATCCTGTTGTTGCTACTTTTACAGCGTTATGCCGGACGGTATTCTCCTGTGGGGTGCTGCTGCAGAGGTTCAATCCATATTTGTGATGCAGAAGCGGGCTGTTCGGGGTATTTGTTGTGTGTCCCCAAGGCAGTCGGTACAGATTAAGTTTAAGGAATTACATATTATGACACTATCTGGTCAATTTATTCTTGAAGCCTTGTTGTATGTTCAAAAAAATATAAACGCTTTTAAAACAAATGGTGACTTTCTACAGTATAATACTCGAAACAGAACTAATTTAAGCGTAAGACCAAACAGGCTCCAGAAGATAAACCATTCATATGGAAATTGTATTAGTTTTTACAACAAACTCCCAAGCGAAATTAGAGAATTATCGCTGAATAAATTCAAAGCTTTCGTTAAACGTAAATTAATAAATGAAGCTTATTGTAAATTTGACGAATATTTAAATGATCCTAATCCTTGGGATTGATTTGCTCCAGTTCAAACAACTTGTATGACTCAAAATTTTGCGATTGAAAGAAAGGCGGAGAGTTTCTTGTCCGCTCTACGCTCTGACTTGCGGACTGGTAGTAAATGTTAATTTAGTATCAATTTACCATTTTTTCTGTTGGTATTCATAAGTGTACTTGTTTACCTATATGAATAAAGTTATTTTGAGTTTGAGTTTATACACAATAAAGTCCTTACAGTATAAGGGTTGCCTACTTTTCAATTAAATAAATACACTATAAGCGTAAAATAGCTATTAAATAGTTAAAACCTTTTAGAAAATGACAATTGTATCACTTCTGAATGAAATCGTAAGACTGACTGATGTTATGTAAGACTGGAAAATTTACGAGATATTCCATAATTCTCAAACACCGATTGGACGGATGTCTAAGTGTAGCAAGACATGAGTCATGAGTCACTTCCTAAAGTGCAATCAAGGGCGAATCCGGGGTTCATAGGGATCATGATTTATTTATGTACAGGTTATGTCTGGCCAAATTCAACAATTTAAAAAAAAAAACAACATTTTTTTTATCTTTTCCTCGTTATCCTAGTTACCTTCAGTACCGTCGATCGGAACCCCTTCACGGGTAAAGGCCTCCTCCAGCTTTTTCCAACTTACTCTGTCTATGGCTCTCTTTCTCCATTCGTTTTGGGCGATCTCTTCTCCTTCTTCCTCTTGGTCCTTTCCATACAGGACAACTAAAAATATTATAAAAGTATTATACAATTAAGTGATTAAAAAATTAATAGAAAACCTTTTCCTATCTTTAGTATATTTTTAAATTTTGGTATATTCCCCATAAATAGGTCGCTTTCCGGTGGAGAGTCGAGAAAACTATTAAGCTGCGAGAGTAAGCGGGGAATGGGAACTTGTTGACGCTGGACTGTGGGACTTGGACTGGATAATCGAGGAGGTTGAGCAGGATCCCATTTGTCACCTGAGTTTCGTATCACCTCAACGTCCGTCGTTCCACAACTGAGCGTTTTTCAAGGCAGATTTTGCCGCGCACCACCACTATGTGGAACCAGCTGCCCACTGAAGTATTTCCGAACCAATTCGACTTAGGATTCTTCAAGAAAAGAGCGTGCCAGTAATTAAAAGGCCGGCAACGCACTTGCTAGCCATCTGGCAATGTGAGTGTCAATGGGCGGCGGTATCACATAACATCAGGTAAGCCTCCTGCCCGTTTGCCCCGTTTAACATATTCTTATTTAAATATGTTAGATGTTTTCGTTTTCATTTAAAGTTTATAGTCGAGAGATTTTGAAAATAAATGAAAATTAAAAATATCAATCCTTACTATTGCATAACGTATGGTTTGAGTTATCCATTATCATCATAACCTTCTATATTTCCTTGAATTTCTTTCTTTTTATAACACATTACACAATAAGGATAACAACGTAATACAATAAATTGTGTCAACTATTACTTAATACAAAATTATATAGGGCAAGTGTCAAAGTGGGCCCATCAATCAATTCGGGGCCGGAATTGATATTTCGGGCTTCAGCTGTTGGAATATCGCTTCGGAAACAACTTTTTAAGTTATTAATTACATTATAAATATGTAATAAAAATAAAAACAATGGTGCTTCAACCATTTAAGGTCTGGGCCTCAGATTTATGTATCTATTTCATGATCATTTGTTAATCTAATCGGCAAGTAGGTGATCAGCCTTTTGTGCCTGACGCACGCCCTCGACATTTTGGGTCTAAGGCAAGTCGGTTTCCTCCGTTCGAATGTTAAATGCGCGCATAGAAAGAAAGTCCATTGGTGCACAGCCGGGGATCGAACCTACGACCTCAGGGATGAGAGTCGCACGCTGAAGCTACTAGGCCAACACTGCTTAAATATGTAATACTAGCTAATATTTGTTTTGAATAATTATGTTGGAATAAACAATTTAAAGCAAACACTCTTTACTGTATGTCAAGACTTATCATCACAATACACAGACAGAAGAGAAGAACTTGATGAGTGCGTGGTGGAGGCTGTCCAGGATGTGTTTGAGAAGCGATTGATCATCATTGATTTTCATTATCAAATGTACACAAAAAGTACTAACTTTTTGTTTTTTTAAACAACCTATAAACTGTGTTCTTTCTGTATATCTAAAATTTCAGATAATTTAGCATTAAACGTATAATTCAAAGAATTTACCTTGTTACACAGAATGTAATGACATGATTAATTGGTCCGCGAAAAACATCTCAAACACGAAAACACGACGATGTTTTAAAATGGCCTTTGTTAAGCGCCACGAAATACCCTCTGGAATTCCAAAATATTCTTAAATGTAATAATCTTCGGATTTACAACCGTTTTATTTGCCAGTATTTCTTGGTTCTGTTGGTTTAATTTCGTGATCGGAGCAATGGTTCTGTTTGTAAATTGACTTTTTTTATCAGGCGTTATAAAAGTTAACGTTATTTAAAATATTTTTATTTATTTATACAATCATTTTAAACCGGGCAAGAATCAATATATACTTGACAACAGTTTTAATAATATGAACACTCCATTGGCTCTGCGACTCACAATGTCTTATGGGCTCCGAAACGAGTGACTTCCACCAGAGTCGCAGAGGAAAATCAACATGTTTATTTTGGTCCCTAATTATTTAACAAATATTAATGCGTACCTATTCAGAGTACTAGTTAGGTTGTATGGTATTCAGAGTATTAACTCAAACCATTTATACAATTTAATAAGTTGAATCAGATCAGAAAGCTAAAGATTTCGTTCCATAATCCTTCCTTAAGGCATTGGTTTTAGATTATAAAATTTAATCTACCATTATAGATATTTAATAGACGTTCTCGATGATCTCTGATAAAAGTGACTGTTATCATTTTACGGGTATATGTCGCCCTCTAGTTGAAGAATTGGAAGTAATGAACTGAAAAATACTCGTATATATTTAATTATCTCACAGTACACAGATTTGTATACCATAACTATAGCTTACGCTCTTCCGAAAACTATATCCTTGAAATCCCATCTCATAATTCTTCTTGGCGAATCCTTTAAGATCTCTGCAGTTAGGCTATGGAATTCACTTCCAGTCCCTATTCGCTTAGCTCCTTCTCTATCTTCCTTAAAAATTTTTGTGTACAAACATTACATTCACATCGAATCCCTAACTTTTGTACTAACTACTAACTGACGTGATACTGATCTTAAACTATCGTGGTTCATGTGCACAGTAACATAATATATGTTATATGTATTTTTGCACTTCTTGCCTACCTTATAGAATTAAATACATTTTTTTTCTTTTTTCTCACAGTGGTTGCCTGGATGAGATCGCTCGAAAGCGATAAGGCCGCCTCGTTTTCATTTAATTATATTGAATTTTTAGATTTTAATGCAACGAGGAGTTAATAAATAAATAAAAATAAATTATTGCGTTATGCTATATATAAACATTTTAAAATATGTTAACATAGTTTGATCTAATTAAAATACTTGCAGCACTGAAAATAATTAATAACCGCCGGCTAATCAACACATTGTAATCTATCAACACGGGCCTGTTATGTTATGGTTAAAATACTAATTTATTCTATCGAAATAATATAATTTGTCAAATTTAAGCGATAATTATTTTATATTATTGACTAGCTGATGCCCGCAACTACGTTTCCGAGGATAGCAAGCTATTTTGAATTACAAATCGTATATCGGTATGTAACTGTCAGTAAAAACAACGGCGTTAAAACCTTTTAAGCTGGGCCTCAGATTTCTTTACCTATTTCATTATTTGTTTTTACTAATAGGCAAGTCGGTGATCAGTCATCTGTGCCTGGCATACACTGTCTTTTTGGCTCTAACGTTTGCCGCTTTCCTCACGATGATGTCATTAACCGTACAAGCGGTCCATTGCTGCACGACCGGACTTCGGAAACCAGACCACCTGAGAAATGAGAATCACATGTTGAAGCCACGTGGTCAACACAAGGCTTCAATAATTATAGGTTTTACTTAAAGATCACAAACGAACAATCGTATTTTCGTGTTAATAATTAAGCGCAGTTATCAACTAGTAATTAGTCGACATTTAATATTAAAAATTGTTACACAATTAGCAAAGTTAGCCGTACATATTGTTTTAATTTGAATTAATCCCTAAGAGCGCATTTTGTATTCTTACATACTCCAATATAAACTAAAGCAATGTTGGCTTAGCCACTAAGAGTTCGACAATGCGTGCGTAGCAGAACCCTGAGGTCGTGTGTTCGAAACACGGCTGTGGAGTGCTATTTGCATACATCAACCACACATGTCCTTATATTGACTTGACTATAAATATACTCGCTTGTACGGTGAAGGGAACACCGTGAGGAAATTGGCACGACCCAAAAATCAACGATGTGCCAAGGCCTTGATAGTATAGCGCCAATGTTCTTGATATTAATTAAACATACATTATGTTTTTAATTATTCGAATCCAATAGAAAACTTAGCAAAAGAAAGAGCATTTATTAGCCAGACTTGATTCACCACCTTCGCAACTACACTTTTCATCACCCATGAAACATATTATACAACAACCATCAATAATAAATTATATTTTTTAGGGTCCTTAGAGGTAGGATAATATAACGCGGAAATGTTGGAGAGACTGGGGCTGCGAGTGCCAAATAATCACACTCGGCGTGGTAAGCGGTCGCAATTATCAATAACAAATTACAAATTAACTCACGCCAAAATTACAGTAACGCGTGTCTTGCGCACCCACAATACTATTGTGAGACGGATATATTTAGTTGCACTGGCTGAATTCACAAGGATTGCATTATTTATAATTTGTTACTCAACGAATAAGTATCGCTATACAGCGAGGAAATGCTGCCAGCGTTAAAGGTACACTGCAAGGGACCAAACTTTTAATTTTTTTTTAAATTTTCTTTTTAATTATTACTTTGTAGGTTAAGAAAATTCTAAATACAAATTATATCTGTGTAACTTGATGTAAAATTAATATTTTGTAAATAGAATGTTTGTTATAAAAAGGTTTTATGTTTTCTTGTATTGTTTATATTATTTTAATTTTTATATTAATAAGTTTTCTATTGTATTAGTATTAAGTTACGACTATAATAAAACAAACTTTTTCACTTTGATCCTCTTAGAATTCCCAGAATCTTGTTTATACGTGCAGAATATCATTCGTTTCAGGGTGACAGCGACAGATCCTGCAAATTGGTCTGTTTTGTCCAACATCAAAAGCATCCCGTGGGATTTTACCTGTGACCTCAAATTTTCAAGATATGTATTTTATTCAGTGTATAAAGATTTCGTTGTACGTCTTATCATATATATTATACAATAGTATTATGAATGTCTGTTATGATTGTTTCCTTTTAGTGTGAAGGTGATCTTTCTTGTAATCAGAAATAATTATTATTACAAGTCGAGCCGAAGCATTGTAGTATTTAGATTTTAGCTCAGTCAAAGTCATTTATTTCAATTAGGCCTAAACAGCAGTTTTAAAAGTCTAAACAACAAATTAAAAATATTTAAAAAAAATGATGAAAGGGATACCAGGCAATCTCCGAACAACATGTCCTGTAAAGCTTAAGAAGATGGTAAATAGTAAGGGCAACAATGTATATTAAATGTATATAATGCAAGTCGAGTCAAATCAAATCATTTATTTCAATTAGGCCTATTAAAACGGCACTTTTGAAAGTCTAAATTACAAGTTAAAATTTAAAAAAAAAATGACTAGATGTCAAAACGTACTTTCTTATGGAGGAGTATGGGCAAGAAACTCCATACTTAATCTTTAAAATAGTTTGTGCAATATTTTGCATACATTGATGTGGTATATGTGAATACCATGTATCTAGAACAAAAAAACTTCTATACTGAAATAAAATAGGCACATGGTGTTAAAAAAAAAATTGTAGCAGATAACTAAATTATTATGTAGATAGTGCTCACATATTTACAAATATTGCAACTATAAATTTTAGCTATGTAATTTTTTATCCGAATTCCACATTTAAAGCTATATAATCATACACCTACTATCTACATTTTATTTATTTTATATTCAGCAATTGTGAAAAGTTTTGTTTGGACTCTGTTCAGATTAATCATAAACAATAAATTCAATTAAAAACCATGTCTAACACAGCCTACATGACCACTTTTTAATGATTATATATTTTTGCAATTCTCGTTAATGAAATAAATAATTCAATTCTAAAATTATCTTTATTACTGGACTGTTGTAAACCATTCTATTGTTTCTACATCTACTATAAGAGAAACCGTAGTTATTCACAGAATATTATCTTTATACGTATCTGACTAAATCGTATTTCAAACATTTTTACTAGTATACAATTGCGGTCCATATTATTGTTAAAGTTACCTTCTTCAAGTAAAGACGGGTTAAGCCCTTATTAAATTCGGGTCGGACAAAATCTCAACGGTATAACAGTGAGAGAATATTTTCCACATTTTCTAATGTTCTATATTGTTGGGATAGTAATAAAATGGTTTATACGAAATGATATACGATAACAATTACTTACGTCTTCTATGGTAATATATTACATTAAAATATTTATTTAGTGTGTAGAAAGTTCCTAAATTTTAATGTATATCTGATAGCTGATAATATATTTGTGTATCTGTGTAATTGATTTCTATATTATTATAAATATTCGCGGTATAATTGAAAAACGCCTTTTCAAAACAAAAAAAAGTACTTTCTGACAAGCAGAAATGTACAACTTAGAGCACACATTGTGCTTCCCAAAAAACTGGAAGCTTTCAAGATCTGTGTTAAAATATCTTGGACAGACCGCATTCGAAATACAACTGTGCTAGACAGAATGCAGAAGAACAAAGAAGTGCTCATGACGTTTAAGAAAATAAAACTTGAGTGTTTCGCACACGTCTTACGTAACACAATAAATACGAACTCCTTTAACTAACCATTTAAAGCGAAGTGGCAGGTAAAGAGACCTGGCCGCAGACGCACGTCTTGGTCGAAGAATCTTAGACTATGGTTTGGTAAAAGCACCAAGTCATTGTTTAGAAGAGAGGCATCCAAAATTAAAGTAGGCATAATGATCGCCAAGATTCAAAAGGAGATAGCACTATAGAAGAAGAAGATGCTGTATTTTTTTGGTTAGAGCATGCCGGTTTCGTCAGTTTGTTTTTCTTCACCGTACAAGTAGTGCATATATTTACAAAGATAGCAACGTTCCGATTCCACTTCCCGCATCGCCATCCTGTCTAATTAGCGAAAGAGAACCTTTATAAAATGATATCATAACGAAATATTTTGTAAGACCAATCACAATGAAATGTGCCAAATTTTTTATTTTTATATGTATATGCTACACGGTTTACTATTCAATTTGCACCGGATACTTTAGAAAAGCAGTGTCATAAGTACCCGCAAATATTATGTGTGATAAAAATTTGGTGTGGATCCGTAAATATTTTACCAAAATTTTCTATGACAATCGTAAAATTTTCAGTGCTCTGTTCTTGCAATATAAAGATTTTTGTTTACCCGAGTTTTACGAGGTGCTGAAATAGGTTTCTTTTTTACTTTTTGATGAATAATGATGTAATAACTGTATTTATTGACATCTATTTAATTAATATATTTTGTAAAGCAGTTGGCACTACACTTAATGGTAGGGGAGGCCACGATGCTAAATGGGGATTTACTCGAGCGTCGTAGAGACCTATTGGGATGCAAAGCTTAGATAATAAGAAGAAAAAAATGTTATAAGATATATACCTTTTCATAGGTGGGGGAAGCGGCTATAGATTATTAAATACGTAAAAAAAAACTGTTGCATGGACATCCTCGAGCGCGTCAGATATTGATATCATCAATGCCCTACGTATTTTTAATAATGTACGTATGTTAATCTGATCGTTTGCATGATGCGGGTGGTTGTATTTAAGGGTTGAAAATGAAAAAAAAATAAAAATTATCGAGCGCGTCAGATTTTCTAAGGGAGTGTTAAGTGCACCAAAAAAAGAAAAAATTTGGATGGGACGCAAACCCACGGCCATTTTCATAATTTGCAAAAAAATTCGCAATTTTGAAATACTCAAGCGTGTCAGATTAAGATATATGTGGTTCATCTTTATGTTCTAAACGTACTGTCTCATAATCTGACGATTATCTAGAGGGATTCGCCTGATCTGACCACAAAAATTTAGAAAAACGGTTCACCTAAAGGGCCATCCCTGCAACTTCCCGCTAATTCCATTCCTGGGCGCTTAAAATTGATATTTTGAGCTCGCTGAGTTCAAAGAAATAATATTTTTATGCATTTGAGCTCTCCCAGCTCGAAAGTCTGATAGTAGTTTCATAGAACACTATGTTTGGAATTTTCAAACCGCAATAACTTTTGAATGGATCAAGCAATTTTCACGCGGTTGGCGGCATTCGACGCAGTCTTATCATCATCATAAGTAGTTTTGCAATTTTAATTGATCGAACCACAAATTTCGGAGTAATCCCGAAAAAACACTTTTTCGGGTTTCTTTCGTTCACGATATCTCTCGAACGAATCAGCCGCTTTTGACCAGCTTGATGGCGATCGATGTGGTTTTTCAAGCTCAAAGGCGGATTAGTTTTTGAAGTTGATCGATACAGAAACCACTTTAAAAAAAATAATCTAATTTTTTTGAGATTTCTCAAAATCTATCGGTCCGAACCGGTTCAAATTCACAGGAAATGTAATTTTGAGGGAAATATTTAGAACGCCGTTTAGTAGATTCCGATCGGTTTAAGGAAATGTAGGCATCACGCAGCTGCACGCATTTAACTTTATCGACGAATTTTTGTTATTTCGGCTTGCGGAAATCGTCAGATTATATATTTATTATTATTCTTGAATTATTTCCTTCAAAATAAAAAAAAATTAGCTACGCTCGAGAATGTCGAGATGACGTTTTTTTTTACAACTTTGTTGCCCTCCCCTTTTTTTACGTCACTTTCAAATTGTCAGATTAGTGGAATATAGCATTTTTAGGATGTAATTAACTCACCCTACCTTAATCTGACGCGCTCGGGAATTTCTGATGGTCAATTTTTTTTTACTAATCTGATCCTGTCTCCTTCACGGGCGGCCTTATATATGGGCCTCATATTTTGTGGAGGTACTTAACCGGGTACAAGGTATCCCCCTATATATTAATCTGCCGCGCCTTAGTAAATCCCGAAATCCCCTCTTGGGCTCCCCTACCATAACTCATATTCAATGAAAACAAAGCCTCTGCATAGAATAAGGTTTCTACGCGATTCTAATAGTTAATATATATGTTTTAATTTTGTGTTAGGGCAGAGGGCATCCACAATTGTACACCAATCTGTGCTTCGAAATTTTTCAATTTCACTCCAGGTCTTTCCAGCTACATAGTTTCCAGCAAAATATGGTTAGACGCATGAATATAAGGTATTGTTTACCATTCTACTTGGATGTTCTTTAGTGCGCGTACAAACTTAATCGCTTGTTAGTAAACTAGCTAGGGTTACGCTGGCCATAGACGGACCGCATGTTGCAGCCGAGACCAACTGCTCTAGAGCGGTCGCCCACGGCGATCTGCAGTTTTCATACTAAATTCATATCCGCAATACACGGACCGCTCGAGCAGTTCCTGAGCGGTCGGAGCAGTCGCTCTGCGGTCGAGTTTCGCCGTGCGGTCGACAACTTAGAGCTGCCGGACCCACCATACACGGACTGCTACAAGCGGTTGCTGACGACCGCGCGCCATTTCCTCCCTGCTGATTACATATACCTTCCTCATTTTGGAATCTGTCCGTTGTATTTAATGGCTTAAAATGCTAACTAATTCATCAATTGAAACCACGGACATTGTAAAGTAGTTGAAAACTTTTAGTGTCTTTCCTCGGCTGGGGATACAAAATGAAATATTCCATGCTGTTCTCTTGATTGTGGTATTGGACGCACCCACATACTACGGTGTCTTCTACGCTTGCGTAATAGTAGTACAAGAAGCAGTGTTTCTTCATCGAAATCAATCTTGTAAATGACCTCGCATCAGTATTATTTTGCGGTCGATTAAACTGCTCCTAGCAGTTGTAGTCGACTGCATTATGCGGTCGTGTTGCTGTCGTGTACGACTTCAACGCGACCGCTCTAGAGCAGTTGGTAACGACTGCAACATGCTGTCCATGGCCAGCGTTGGGTCATTAACTCTACTATGAACTCTGTTCTCTCTTTCTCTCTCTCTGAGGGAAGGTCCTTAGTCTAAGCAAGGATACAATTTTTTTAAGAGTGCAAAGTCCATGTGGAATACACTTCTCTATAAATATACCTACTTGATCGTCAGAACATGAGATCCACTATGATAAAATTAAATGAGTATTCCTTTCAGAGGCTCTTTGCTGCATTTTGTTTACATTTAATTAAACTTCACTATGTTACTTTCTTAAAGCTGGGCCGGTAGCACAAGCATACAACTCAATTTATCTTAAGTGAATTTCAATCCCGATAGTAGGTAAGTAATATTAATAGAATTTAAAATGGGGTAACATTACAACATCTTTTAGCTAAGATTATGTCAAATTATAATGGTTATTCAGTTTAGTTTCATGAGTAATTTTACTTATTTTGATTTGTATTTGTATTGTAGTGTGTATTTTTGGTGGTTCGTTTCCTACACGCTTTCCTACTGTAACACAGCACCGAGGGAGATACGTCATCTTAGTAGGTACTTTTTGTATTTTTTTATTATTCTATTATATATATCCAGTAGTGAGCCACAAACTATGCTCTAAAGCTTAAATGGAGATGAGCAGGGCATGAGCAAGACCGTCAGAAGATCGATAGATCCTAAGGGCGCCCCGCTGGGAAGGCCCTATTGGGAGAGGAATATAGAGGAAGACTGCTTACGAGATGGGCGGATGACATTATCAAATCGGCTGGCTCGAGCCGGATTCAGCTTGCCATGACGGAGATACCTGGAGATCCTTGGGGCTTAACCTGCGCAGGGGTTCTAGCAAACTAATTAGAATAGGTATATGGATAAAAAATAGTTAAAAAACTGTGTCATTTATTTATTTAAATATAATAGGATTAAGTTTATTTTGATTTTTCAAGAAATAAAAGGCTTTTTTAATTTGTTTATTTAGTTTATTTATTATAAATATTATCTATTAAGTTATAGTACAGATATACTGGGTGGCGCAAAAGTACTGGCACTGAAGAAATTTTGTTTATTTTTTTTATATGATAGTCAACGTGAATTTCGTCGACGATTTCCCCACCGTCCGGCACGGATTGGTCGCACAGTCCGACGCTTTGCCACACGCCTTGAAGCAACTGGCTCAACATTGGATAGACCTAAGCCTGGGAGACTAAGAACAGGCCGTTCAGCTGAAAATATCGATGCGGTGCGCGAAGATGTGGAAGAGTGTCCAGAAACATCAACGAGGCGACGTGCCACGCAATTGGGCATTTCCAGACGGACCCTGCAGCGTACGGGAATATCTTTAAGTCTTTCACCAAAATGTTTAATAAAGAATAAAAGTTTGTAAGATTCATTGATTATTCGCGAGTATTACAAAAGTATTTTAACGGATTAGGGATATTTAACATAAGAAAGTGTATAACACTACTTACAGTCTCTATTAATTTGAAAACACTCTTGTGTTCCATTTTTTCACTTATCACTATTTAGCACTAAAGACAAGGTAACTTGAGCTCCGATATTTTGTATTTTATTTACACATGTTAGGCGTACGTGTTATCAAATAGATGTTGTTATTAAAAGTAATTTGTGACCCGGGGTAGGTAGGGAAAGGAAGTCCTTTTATTACCAATTGAAACGGCAGGGCTTATTTAAACTTATCAAAACGTATATATTTCGAATTTCAGCTCCAATTAAACTCAGACTGTATATTCCTCTTTACGGTTTCATTTGCTAACCACAATTGAATATTATATATAAAACTTTAATATACGTTTCGATTTAACATAAAATATACAGTAAGCTTCGTCATAATTATACACAAAATATAAGTATGTATAATAATAATAAACAAAAACAAATTTTATTGTAACAGCATAATTAGAGTTCAATATTTTTTTCGTAATCCTGAAGCAAAAATTATATATTACAATAAAAATTATTACACTAAAAATTATTAATGGTAAATATTTGTTAATCTATAATAAATGATGTTTATTTCCAATACACAAATATACAGTATTTACAATTATTAATCGACATAGTAATAGTATTTGAAAATTAATAAATAGAGAATTAAAACAAATTTACCAGCAGCTCTGGGGTCACCAGGACCAGTTGTCAACTTAAATCTTTAATTAGCTTCTGTGCGCTTGAAGTCAAGGGCCTAAGAGTCTCTACTCCAAAGGAAAAAAAAACATATTATTAATAAGAGAATGATCTATATAGTTTGTCTGTATAAGGTTAAACCGATTAGTGAGTACTCTGACACTAGAGTATAGAGTAATCCGACAGCTTTGCACCCATGTGCCAGTAAATCTATGCACTCTAGGAATTTAGATTACTTATTTAGTAGTAGTATCACAGGTTTTTATACGAACGAGGATGTGCTCGTTTCAATCGGTATCGATTTATTTCAGTTTTATTCAAAAATATATTTGTTTTCTTTTAAATGCATTAGCGTTTCATACGAATAAAACTTAGAATTAAACTTAACAGTTCTTTAGACAATGAAGAGTCTAGTAGGATAACGCTCACACTAAATATATACATAAATAATATATTAAGTCACTCAATTAAATTAAACAAAAGAAGACTTAAAATATTAAATTTATCTTAGTTTCGAAAATATAGATTGAATTTGAGTATAATCTTAATATATATAAATTACGTGTAACGTTGTTTGTCCGCTTTGGACTCCTAAACTACCAAACCGATATCAATCAAATTTTCACACCGTGTGCAGTTTGATCTAACAGTCAACATGTGCAGTCTAACTTAAAAGATATAGCTTACATCTCAATATATACCCGCAATATTATTTTGTTGCAAAATATTTGTTTATTATTTAGTAGTCACAATTCTAACAGATGGCGCTGTGTTGAAAGTACCAATGTTTCACATAAGCTACAATTTAATGGCATAACCACCAAAAAAGCATGGTGGTCCCCATGACTGGTGTTCTCCTACCGTTTCCCTTGAATAGTTTGCTACTATGTAATATAACAAAAACCTTAGCCACAGCAACGCTTGGCCGGTCTGCTAGTAATATATATTTCATTCAATATATGTTCCAGATTAAGCATGTATTTAGTCCACTCTCCCAGTAAATTATTACCGGAATTTCATTTACGCACGACATTTTTCGGGATATTTATAGTTCCGTGTAATAAATATGGAAATCTTTTTACGAATGTAACCAAATATTTCTGTTAGTGATATGGGTTTTCGAGTCTATTTTTAATAGTACATCAAGGTGATCTGTGATTTCCTAGGAAAGATCGATACAGTAAATATCTAGTCACGTAAATTATCAAAAGAGCCGTGCCCATAGGCTCTGTTGTGTATTAATTAAGATATAAATTAGGTAAGATGTCTGCGCGACTGCGTACGCACTGATACAGAAAACACAAATAGTAAGCATAATGAATATATAGCCCATGTTTTTGATTATGTACTAGTTTTAGTTGTAGTTTTATTTTACCCATCATGATTTATTTTTGGTAAATCAAGTCTGGTAGAAACAATATTGAAAATCGAAATATTTTTTTCTAACCCAAAGACCAATAAACTTCACCAACGACTGAATCAATGTAAACTGAATGAGCATAAAATTATAAAAAAAAATTATATTGCTGGCTGGCGAGTATAGGTGTACATAACATAGATATACATCTTAGGTGTACATAATAAATAGTACTATGTCAGAAAATGTTCAATTTTTAAAATAAAAGAAGGTTAAATTGACCCAGTGATTCAATGAGCCATCCGCTGCATACATTCAATCAAAGCTATGTACAATGTCCCCGAGCGGGGCAGTGGGGCGTGTTGTTACGTCTGGCGGAAAATAGTGGCAGGCAATGGCGCGGCAACCGAGATGCAGTGCATCATGCGATTACTGTGGCCAGCTGAGCGATACACAGCTGTTAAAGGATTATAAGACGCTTGCAAGGATCTATGTATAAAATTATCAGTGTGTTAGATAATATATATCGTTAAAAAAGGGTTCTTTGAAGGTCACCCGAGCACATCATTAGCTTAGTATGGTTTTTGATTGGTAACAGTAGTTACGTATAATCATGTTTATTTTTCATACATCCAAGAACCCAAGGCTCATCTGCAATAGAAATTATAGAATATTTCTTTTTGACGTTGACATTTAAACATTTTAAATGTTTAAAAATTTAAATGCATGAGACTATGCAACAATTTTTTTTATTGCAAGATTCTTCGGCTTCATATAGATACTATATATTCTACAATTCGTTTGGGCTATATGTTATCAATGATTTTAAATAACACGTTCCAAATCCTATCGTAGAATGGGTACAAAGTCCAATCTGTTGCATGCATACAAATGAAATTCCGTAGCATTGCTACGTGTTGCAGAGAATCGATGGAGACCGATATTTGACAAAGAAGTTTGACTATTTATGTATTTTTACATACACTTAGGTATAGGAAATATATAATTAAGTAAATGTGAAGTGCATGTGTTTTAATCGATCTTCGCTTAGAAGACTAAATTTTTTGGTATACTTTGATATCTAATATATGTGAAACATAAGGCTGTAAACAGCTAATAAGTGCATCTTTTTATTTTTACGCTACGCCAACACTATACATAAAATAAATATTGATTGATAGTCAATATTTTTATTAGTTTTATGTAGACCTAAATTAAGTGTAGAAACGTCCCAAATTTTATACACGATGTGTATTCATTTCTTATATCCGGGTGTAGAAGCAAGGACGATATTTAAGCAATTAATAAAATGCTTTACCAACTGAGCCAAAGCATTGCTAGCGTACCGATTTAATGATCGTGCAACAGAAGTGCTGATGAAGCATAATTTTTATTGCCAATAAATCCAACGCTTACTTTGAAAGCGTCAGATGTTTACGGAAAAGGATTTATTAATTTTCACAAATGCTGTATTTGTATTATGAAATGCGGAGTATTGAAACAAATTTAAAAGTCTAAGTAGTAGTTTTCCTGGTGGCTACTAGATGGCGCCACCATGTTGTACGAATGAAAGTTTTTTTGATTTTGATATTCTTGCTGTGTTCGCAATATCCAATTAAATTTATCGAAATTATTGTAATCAAAACACTTCTTTTTTTCATTCGCTTTATTCAATATTGGAATAGCTGACTTTTTGTACTATCGAATTTCAGATTATAATATAACTATGAAGGGTTTTTTTTTAAAAAAGATCGCTTTTACTACGAAGGTTATATTATTATTCTTTGAAAATTCGTTATTTCGATTGATTCTTTGAAATTGTCAAGCATTATAGTAGTAGATTTTGATAAATATGTAATTAGTAAAAGATATTTAGTTTCTTAAGTAAACTTTTGCTGTGTCAAAATAATTGCAGGGTTTTCATAGAACCCTTGAAGAAAGACGATGCAACATCTGGTATGTCTTAGACATATAATCTTAATATAAAAGCGTGCTTAAATGTAATTTAAATATTCGCACAAAAAGATTAATGAACCAAAACAGGTAGTTTATAGCTTCCAAAAAAGCTTATTTTGTTCGTTGGGGACGCACATTGTCTGCAGCCATTGTTGTTCCAAAACAATAATTTTCCACGAATTTTCCTATTATGGTCACATTCTGGTCGTTTAAGTGTAAATGACACAATTTTGTTTGAAGTTATTTCGTAATTTGTTTGAAATATGACGTTATATTGTTTTTATAATGATTCTTGAGATTGCGATTTTCTACTGTCTTATTAAAAACAGAGCATATTATTATTCAAAATAGTTAATGAAAACTGTTATTTTTATCCAGGTGTTATTTTTATAGTCTATTGAATATAAAAAATTAAAGTTATAATTTATTGAGACACATTTTGATACAAAAACCTAACCTTTGGTCTAGCCGACTACCAGGACTGGTATATTGCTTCTGTAATCATTGTAAAAGACCTGAGCTTATGGGATCAAAGATTTTTTATGATAATTAGGTGACCCGGCAAACGTTTTACCATATTATAAATCGATAAACTGGGAATTGGTAATTGGCGGCAGAACGATGAAAATAATTGGTATGTATTTTTAGTATTAATGCATTAAAAATAAATCAGTGTAATAAATCTGCAGTAAGTTTTCTTTCCGTCCCTATTCACTTAACTCCTTCTCTATCTTCCTTTAAATCTCTACTGTACAAACATTACCTGTCCACATCGTATCCCTAACTTTCGTACTAACTGATGTGAGTGTGTGAGAGTGATGAGAGTGTGATTGATCTCAAATTATGTGATTCAAGTGCACTTTTTACTTTTCATGTGTCCTTTTTCAGTTTAGTTTTTGTAACTGTTTTAGTTTTGTCTAAATAACTATATGTATTATGTATTTTTGCACTTTTTCACTAATTTAATTTTTTTCCACAGTGGTTGTCTGGAAGAGATCTCTAAGGCCGCGAGTTGCCCACCCTTTCATTAAATAATGTCAATTGTATATAAATAAATTAAATAAAAAAATGGGCTGAGGCATTTTATTACTTCTTCTTCTTCTTGAAGTGAATCTCAACTACGGGAGGTTGGCAGTCAGCTCGTCATACTCCTTCTTATTTTTCGCCGAGTGCAAACTTAAAGAAATAAAAATTTACGAACCGAATATATACAAAAAATGTCATTTAAATCAGTCAAGCCGTGTCAGAGGAGTTACAAACTGTGACACGAGAATAGATTATAGAATTAAATATATTTATATAATGAAATCTTTGGTACTAAAGGCTCTGAAGAGTTATATTTCGTTCAGTAACTTCCGGAATGAAATACGATGAAGCAATAAAGCTGGTTTGAAATGATCTCTGAAACGACATATGCTATAATTGTCCTGTTTTGCGAAATCTCATTTAATGTCATTTACTTTTATGAACGTTATTATTTTCAAGGCTTTTAATAGCCTGTGTGTGAGGTGTCGTTACGTCACACAGGGTCATCGGTTACAGTTATTTCATTATGTCTATTTTAATTATTTTCCTGTGTGTGATTTTAATTAATATAATGTTTCAACCCGCCCAACTTTTACTCAAGACTGAAAATAGAAACCTTTTGAACTATTTATTGATGAAAAATTTATGTATTTTATACTTATTACTATTCAGTATAAAACAGTTTTTGATTTCTAAATAAAAGAGTAGGTAAGAAAATTACCTAAGTAGGCCCTTGCCGGACACATGCTATAGATTTTTGAAACATATCATACCAGTTTTCTTACGATGATTTTCTTCACTGTACGAGAAAGTGCCTAAAAATAAAAGATATCCATACAGAGCAGTGAAACTTACGACCTCTGGAACAACACTGCTGGAAGAGAACACGGGCGGATTCCAACTCACAATAAATTCTCTATAGACTGCGAGTGACTGGAATCGAATAACCTCTGAATGTGAGGTGAGTTCGCAATTAATTTAACAATCGAGGTTAACCTGGTAACTCGTAATCTCTATTGATTTATTTTAATACAATACATTTTACATTTAATAAGGTGTAATTCAGAGACAATACCACCGTTTTATCTTTAAATAGGGTAAGGTTTATTGTTAAAATTACACGAGTTTCCCCTTTTCGTTTACTGTTATGGGCTTTATATTCGTTTAATTTGGAGTACATTGTAGCTTTTATTTGTTTATAAATGAACTTCTGTAAGTTGTATTTTAAAGGCTAAATAAAATATGAAATTAAGTATCCGCATATATGGTAATATGCCAGGGTTAGGTACATGGCTTAGACGTGACTCTCTGTTAGTCTTTATTATGCAAATAATACATAATTTTTTTTTCCTTAGAATAAAGTTCACAAAAAAAGAGTGCGTTTTTACATGAATTACAATCTAGCCTATACAATAATTATAGCTAATAAATAATATTATTTTGACCTAATTTTCTACAATACTATAACTTAAACTAAGGTAATGTTCATTAACAGTCTTAGTTTTCTATAACATTTTGACACTATGTTCATGTGTCCAAGATATCGCACTTGCACTTATATACACTAGGTTTATTAAGTCAAAAGGTTTAGTTCTCTTTAGGCGTCTTATAAGAAGGCCTTTTAATCTGATATCTTAAAGGTAAACCACTAATAATAGAATACGACCAAAGTATATCCGCTTTTGCGTCGGTTAGTGGTTTTTTTATTAAGAACATTATTATTTTATTATCACTATTGTGTGAATACTTAACAATGATACAGTCAAAATCTGTTATAACGACATCGAAGGGACACTCATATTTGGTCGTAAAAACCGATAGTCGTAACAGCCGATGACATTGTTATTAAGTACCTAATACAATAGAATTCAGCCGGGACCTTTGATTTTGGTCAATATAACCGGTATGTTGTTCTAAACGATGTCGTTGTAAACGGTTTTGACTGTATATCTAAAAACAATTTTTTTATGATATTGGGACTTTTCTCTAAGTCTCGATACGATTTTTAGCTTCCAAAATATTTGCGGGCAAAACTAAAATATCATATACATTTAACTCAAACTGATAAACACCTTTTTTAAGCAGTTAAAAAGGCGTACTACATAATATGAGTGCATGGACACGTGAGATTTTACGACGCTAAACGGGGTGCTCGGCGTTCGTAATCCGTTAGCGTGTCATCATAAAAACACTGTCACTGCTAATCTCGGATATTTACCGCATGACAAAATACCTGCAAATTGTTTTTATTCAAGGGTCTCCATTTTTTACGTGACGAAATATTTCTGACATACGGGGTAGGGTGATTTATTTTTTTCCGTCTAGTGAATTTGAATGTTTGTATTTATATTTTTTTAATACAACGGGATACATAATAAAAACATTCATTTTAAATGTAATTGGGTATGACTGACGTTAGTTATATTAAAGTGTTAAAAACGAATTCACCCTAATCTAAAAAAAAAGTTCGTGCGTACAATGAACACATGTCAGAAGTGAAACTAATTTGTAACTCTTGTTCATTTTTATAAAAATCTAAAACTTTAGATTTCCGAGCCTTAGAGGGAGGGAAAAAGGAAGATATGTTAGGAATTTAATGAATTTAATTGTCATTAAAATATAAAATCTGTCGAAAATTTATGCAAAAGATATTTTATTTTATTTATTTCTTCGATGATAAAATCACGTGGCATTTTAATTTACAATTCGTCATTTGAAATATCAATAAATTATTTTCCATAAAATATAAAATTTAAGTAATTTTCACCCTTCTCACTCTCTCTCAATCGCTCTCGTTTTCTTCGACAAAAACACTGCACATCTTCGTGAAGTTCCATAAAAAATTTACAATCTAGCGCCTAAAGAAGTTTCACTTCAAAGAAATCATATTTTATTTCAAAGTGACAAAATATAAGTTTATATAAGGGGTGATGGTATTACCATAACGGCAAATACATAAATGTTATTATATTATAAATTTGCCACCGAATCTGTTCGGGGATGGACTATCGACAGAACGGTATGCAACCACAAAAAACCTTTCCTACAGATATACTCGTACTTTAGTGGATCCACTATATCGCTGCGTATTACTACGTTTTCCGTTTCCTAGCAGTACATAATATGATAATTGTGACAAGATCACCCGGTGAACTTCGTATGACCTCAAGATTCAAGATTCAAAGCCTTTATTTCATCTAATACAAGAGAACAAAATATAAATGTATATAAAAAAAGAAAAAAGTTTAACAAGCACAGCTGTCCTCTTGTACAGCTTGCCTTTGTGGCACAAAGGCCTCCTCCAGCTGTTTCCATTCCTTCCTATCCCTGGCAAGTCTTTGCCACAGAGGACCAGTGGCTTTTTTAAAGTCGTCAGCCCACCGGGCACATGGTCTTCCTCTCTTTCGCTTGGTGTTGTAGCGAGGTGTCCATTGGGTGACTTTTTTCGACCATTTTGCTCTCTGGCCTCTGAGCAGGTGTCCTGTCCATCTCCAATTAAGCCTTTTGTCTCGTATGACCTACATAATATATTTGTCTCAAAACTTAATACAATTTTTTACCAACCAAAGTTTTTTTTAAGACCAAAGAGATAAGTCCTGCATGGTATGAAACACAAATTTAAATAAATCTGTGACAACCGAGTGACATTTTTATATTTCTAAAAAGGCAAAAATTAACAATTTCCCAGCAAGAAACGGTTTTTATTGGAAAATTAAATTGTCATTTTTAGTTTTTTTCTTGACGTATAACGTTCCATGAACTTCCACAAATATTTCACGATCAGAATTAGTCAAATCGGTCCAGCCTTTCTCGAGTTTTAGTGAGACAAACAAAGATAAATTTATTTTTATATACATCTATATAGATGTTTACCCAACAAATGTTGTAGATTTTTCGTTCCTGTTGGCGATTGGAAATTACGTACATTATAAAGAAATTTCACAGCCGGGGTTCGAAAGAGCGCACCGTTTCCGTATTCTTCAAATGGCTATCAAGTCACGCAAAGTTTCGAAGAGAAAGTGTTAAACTTATTTCGTGAATGAAAAGTTTCGTAGGCGGAGCTACACCGCGCATGCGTCCTGTATTGCTTGGAAGGTTCTGCATGCTTTCGACGTCGACGGCGGATGACCAAGCACCAGTTTTCGCGTAACCCTCATCTTAGTCGGACGTCTCGAGATGACATCCCGCACGTTATAATCGAAAAAGTAATAATACATTTGGAAAAAAAAAATTATAACTTTGTTAGGAAACTTTTAATGAAGTTATCTTTAAAAGTTATTGAACTTTCTTTTACTTAGCTTAAAATTTTGAGTAAAGGCGATCTCTTTTTCTTCTCTCTATACATTTTATTAAATATGTCAATATTAAAATCGTTGTAATTAATACATAAAATTGCAGGCAATAGAAATAACTTTAAATAATAATAATAGTTGTAATCCACATAATAATATAAAAAAACACACTTTTTTGTATCAAATTGAATTTGCATTCAATTATTCCGTATTAACATACTTATAATACTAAAAATGGTTAAAAGACTTCCTTTTTGAAGAGTTATTTAAATTGTTACTTACAACGAATGTTTTAAGAGAAATTTCGTTATTAATTTTTAAATAAAATACAATAATTCTATTTCGTACAAACTATCGCCATCTAACGTTTAATAACTATTTTAATTGTGTAACAATTTATGTGTAATTCTTATCTAATGGTAAGTAAAAACTACTGTATAACTGACGTCATCTAGACATGGCGTAGCAAGTGCTACGAGGCGTAGATTTCGTTCCTGCTTGAATATTAATATTCGATTTATTATTCTATAGGCCTCACATCGCAGTCTAACATCAGTATGTTAAATACTGGTTACTGAAACCATTTAAATCTAAATAAATTCACGATACAGACGCTAAGGCACTACTCTATGCTTCTTTAAATCAGTCGCTAACTAAGATTAAATGTTAAATCTTAGGTTTTTAAATAGACAATTATTAATCTACCGTGTTATTCACTTCTCTTATTTAAAATAATTTACAGTGGAAATGACAGTGAGATGTTCTATGATTTTTTTATACTTTCAATATTAATTAAATAATCATTTTAGGTACAACTTCCTAAATAGCTTTAAATTGGCTTTTATAGAGAGATAACCAGATTACCAATAAAGCATTAAATATAAAAAAACATATTTTGAAATTTACATCAATTGTAATATTTGAGAAGTTTGTTAATATAGGCACAAAAACTTTTTTTATGACAAGGAGTAGAGAAATGTTGAAAGTTTTTACAGAAATTTGAATTTTTGCTGTACAATTACATAACATTAAATTCATTTAGTGATTTTTACGCGTTCACTGGACGTGATGATGAATTATGTATAGATTTTTTTACGTTGGCTAAGACCTAAAAGTTGCAGTTTTTTCTCCTCTTGTGTATAATGAGATCAAATAATACGAAAGAGATATGAAACTTGTCAAATGAGTGAATTAAATAATAATACCAAAAATTACCTGTTCACTTATTGGCACAAAATAAATTTAAATCGCAATCCTAAAGAAAATTTTGCTTAAAGCATTAAATCCAATAAATCGTTTTATTAATCTTGATAAAAAATATCCTTTTATTGGTTAATTAATTTATATAATGCATACGGCTCTTTAAACTTTGAAATACTGTGGCATCCTGAAGTATAAAAATGGCCTGGACTTCTTAAGTTTTATTAGGGTATTTTGATAAGTAAATGAAGAGAAATAGTTAAACGATCTAAATAAAAATTAACATCATAAAAGCGATTACAGCCCGCAAAAGCATTTTACCCTAATTTTAAATGAACGTCATGACAGCTGTGATTTTAAATTAAAGCGTTGCTTTTCTTTACCTTAAATTATAAAATAATTGCTGCTATAAACTTAAACTAAATATCCAACTTTCTATAAATTTCGATAAATGTTATGATTAAATTTTGATTCTAAGATTCTGTTATAAATACTAGCAAAATTTCAATTTTCTCAATGAAATATCATTTATAATATTGATTTCCTTAAGGGATTCGAAGTTATAATATTCATTAAAAGATTTAGAAGAAAATTTTATTTATAGAAAAGATTACGTCATTTTTGAAAAATAAAGCAGCGGAAGTTTGTGAATATAAATTGATATCGAAGAAAGAAAAAATTAGCAATCAAAAAGATTAAGATTAAAATTTGTCATACATTTCCTTTATTAGTTTCTGAGTTTGATGTTCGGTAAAACATCAATCATGTTTCCTTTTAAGCCTAGGAGGTTGCTTATAATCTTAAAAAATATATTTTATAATTTAATTCAAGAACTGCTGGACTTGTCGGTCTAATGCGAACCTTCACTTTCTTGTTCAATAAATTCTATTCAAAAATAGCCAATATTATTTTCTCAAGCCCAAAATCCGGTGTAACGTGCTCAATCGTTTTCCCTGATAGTGGGTAAGTGTCATTCCAAACTTTGATCAGATAACGCAACTTTGTCGGCAATTCATCTCGTTTATTTGAGCATTACGGGACCTTTGTTCTCTCCAAAATGTCAAAATATTGTTTTTCCTTTGAATTCATTTCAAGCGGGCGTGAATAAGTTCATGCTTCTATGAGCAATGAAACAATATGTAAGATTTACGGCTACTGGGTAGAAAATTTAGAATACAAAAAATATATATTTGAAATTGGATTAGCTAGTATTATGAACAAATTGTTCTTACGAGAGAAACACTTAAATATGGTTTCATAATATGGGTTTTAATGTTTACTATTTCAAACAAAAGCTAGCTTATGCGTTGACTAATTTTATACCTAAACAATTAATTACACTCAGTTTCGGTTCTTTACACAATAGCTAAATAAAGATCTCTTGCATAGACGAAAATTTACTAGTTGTTTTGTAGATTTTATATTATTATGAAATCCATCTATAATAGTAAAAATTAATCACCGAAATGTAATTACTATACCTGAATTATTTTAATTATTTTTCGTGTGTTAGCTATTGCCCATTACTCAATACAATTAATATGACTAGTGACTGCGTGATTGAGAGAGACTTTGAGAGATCTTCAGTATATTGATAATATAAAGGATAGTCAATTTATAGAGGAATGCTAATAGCGATTGCGTTTCTACTTTGAAAGTTTATTTATCCAAAAATATAATTATATACCTATTTTTATTCTAATAATCATTCGTAGTTATTTATTGAGTACAAACAAGGCAACAAGAAACAAGAAACAATTTGCAAAAGTTAGCGCTGATGTGTGGCCTCGGTATAGGTGGAGACAGCGAATACTAACACAATATTTATAATGTCATATAATAATTTTTTATAAACTTAAAAATAACAAAACGCGTGCTAATTTATAATAATTGGTCATAGTTTATAGTGGAGTACTATAGCATTAGTTAGCAATCGAAAGGCAATTTCAGTCAAGCAAACAAGGTATTTCCTCCTGGGTTTTCATAGATATTCCAATATCACAGTTCTACGTTCAGCTCCATTAAATTGTATCTTAGTACTAGCTGACCTGGCTAACTTCGTTCCGCCCTACAACCTTATAATATCGTTGTTACTTTAATTTAACTTATTTTAGGATTTCATTAATGTTAAGTATTACATTAATACAGTTGCAAGTACAGAAATGTTTTATTGCTTGCCATTGCGAAAGAAGAATGGCAGTTTTACACATTAGGCATCTTCTCTCTAGCGTCAATATGGCGATACTGCATGTTAAGCACTTTCTGATATCCAACATCTTTTGTTCAGGATCAAAGCATGGTTATGCATCTCCTCATTCACCTCAAGATCGGAATTTCTTGAACTGACACGAATTCGACGTAAAATGATGCGTAGTTTTGTCAACAGATGGCACCATATGGTTTTTGCATTCGTAAAATTAATTAATTTATTTATTGTTATTCGATAACTTATCCGATATTTTATTGCTTATTCTGCTATTCGGGATGGAAACAAATCCAACAAATCAAAAACCATGGCAATCGGTCCAGCCGTTCTCGAGTTATAAGTGTTGTAACAAACACGACTTTCTTTTATATATATAGATACTTTCTACCTATTATTAGTTGTGAACTGATGCGAGATTTTATGGTCGCTAGTCAGACGATGGATCAACAAAGCTATTCTAGCAATTGTCTTTTATTCATTCTTCTATTCTATACTGATATGTTGTTTATTAAAGGTAATATTCTGAATTTGACGTTGATAAGCAAGAACATAAAACGGAAAATTTATTTGACTTTGAGGTATTTTCAGGTTCAATTAAATTTAGGTTTATATATTGATTAGTTTATTTATAGTATTGTCTTTTATTATAATAACTTTTACAAATTTAAATAAAACACTTTTTTTAACGGATTAAAGCTATGTATTATTATAAACTTATAATTTTTTTTTTAAATTATTCATAATTATAATTTAACATAACTTTAAAATATCACTTATATAATAATAAAATAATATACTAGACTAATTCTTTGTCCGAGGTAGCTGCCAGATCTTCGGTCTCCTGTGATGTCGACTAACCTTTTTGAAATTTCTTTAAACAGCCTTAGAGCGCTAGGACCCCACGGACCAAGGGTCTCGACACCGAATGGATAACTTATAATTGTTTTACACAATTTAAAATTTTACCCGACGTTTCACGTGCTTTACAGCGTGCGTGGTCACGGTGACGGTTATGTTAAATTGTCTGTATAAGAGACACACACTATTATTAGTGATAATTGTATGTGTGTATCATAGCTAGGTCTTAGATCTTCATCACGCATGCTATTCATTTCTGAAGGTCATTATAGTGGCGTCGCTTCCTCCGCTCTCGCCTATCTGCAGCAAGTCCCTACTTCGAATTTAGGTTTGGCTTGATCGGTCTAGCAAATAGTTGGTCATTGTGCAGTTTAACTAGCGGCCATATTCTGCCGTAGCATTTGTTACAACATTTAATAAACTTGCTGGCTAATGATCAGTCGGTTGTAAAAGATAGACTAACTTCTTCTACGGTGAATTAATGTGGAAAGAGCGTACCAATTCTTATAAAGGGCGGCTGGGCGGTATCACTTAACATCAGGTAAACCCTTTTGTCCCGTGTTATAAAAAAATCCTTAATCTAGATTTCAGCAGACTTAATCAGAACGGAGCGCTTAAAAAATAATTTAATTGAACTCGCAAACTACGTTCTTCCTGTGCTTTCAGAGTTATAATTAAGTTCTAACTTAAATGTTAACTGGCAACCTTAACTTAGCAAGTTGCAATGACAGTATCAATGTTTGTGACGCCATTGTTTCCAAGTGTTTCAACATTCTCACTTCCTAACTGTTTCAGATTTTCAATAACTTTTAACTTAGTTAATATTATGCCAAGGTTAATTTAATCTTAAGTTCTATGTATAACTCAGTTACTTAGTTTGTTGAAACTTCGTAGTTATTATTTACGCTGCTATTTTAATCAAGTTTGCGCTTCGAATGTTATATCAAGAAAGCGTACTAATTCTTAAAAGGCCGGCAGCGCGCTTGCGAGCCTTCTGGCAGTGCGAGTGTTCATCGGCGGCGGTATCACTTAAAATCAAGTGAGCCTCTGCCCGTTTGTCTCCTGTAACATAAAAAAAAACCTTATTGCTTAACAGTCTACAATAGCCAAATGGACAGGCTCATCTTTAATTAAACCGCCGCCCATGTATACTCAGATGGCCAGAAGTCTCGTAATTGCGTTGCCAATCTTTTCAGAATTGGATATAATAAAATGGATCTGGTATTTCCTTCAGGTAGTGACGCTAGATACAAGATAGAACTACACGTTAACCAGTGGCGCTACAACCGTTGGTCTAGGCCTCAGATTTCTGTATCTGTTTCGTCATCATTATTTTTTTAATAGGTAGGAGATCAGCCTTCACTGCCTGATACGTCGTTAACGTTTCGGGTCTAAGGCATGCTGGTTACTTCCATACCTTCACCATTCGTGGAAGAGAATTATCACTAAATAAATTCAAACACCTCGCTAAACGTAAATTAATCAAGCTTTTTTATAAATTTAACGAATTTTTAAATGACCTAATCCTTGGAATAAAAAGAGTGGTGAAAAGTTTCTTGCCCTCTCTACGGCCTTGACTTGCGAACTGGTAGTTAATGTAAATTTACAATTAATTTAACTTCTTTTCTGACGTTCATAAGTGTACTTGTTTACCTATACGAATAAAGTTATTTTGAGTTTGAGTTTGAAGTGTTAAGTGCGCATGTATACAGAAAAGTCAAGTGGTACACAGCTGGAATTCGAACCTACGACCTCAGGTATGAGTCTCACACTCTAGATACACCACCACCAGACACACAGGCACACAGGCCAACACTGCTCAAACCGATTAATTCATTACACACGAAATAGTAGAAAGGAAGCTTTTTAATTCTGGACACGGACTGTTCTTATAAACATAATTGTGTAACATTTTAAAATAAACATCAAAAGGTGAAAAGAGATCGTCTTTACCCTAAAATGTTTTTAGATTTTTAAAAAATGTGATAAAATTAATCGGACAATGCTAGTGCGTGTTATTGGCTAGAAAGCAAAATGATGTCACAGCACCTGTCAAGCATGTTCGAGCAACTCGGAAACTTCACCAAGAACAACTTGAACAGCAAGTTAAAAGAGAAAGAGAAGACCAGCGTGAATCACGTCAACCAGTCTCCGCATAAGACGCCCCCCGCGCCCTTGAAGAAGCCCTGCAAATTGCGCAACGTTTCTTCTAAGGCAGAATCCTATGATTCTATGTATGGAAATAGTCAGCTGGTAAGTGGTAGCGTAAGATTAGTTTCCCCCCTCCTTACTTATAAATAATATATCTGTCTCTTTTCATGGCAATAAACATATTTTGACAGAAAGAGACCAAAGAATACCTTAGTTAAAAGACTGCAAGATTGATTTTATAAATGAGGGAGGGGGGGGGGGGGGGTTTGAACAAATTAGGTCATTGATATTAGTGTTATTGTTTACAGCAAATTGTAATTCCACTTTTCATACTACATCATAATATTTACAAAATATTTAATATACCTCAATTATAATTCAATTATATATGATATAAAAATTTCCCCCCCGAAATGCAGCAGGGGTGAGAAATGCCAAAAGCTTAACAAAACTACGAGCAACGTAATTCGTACGCAGTCTCAATTAGTTTGTACCGTTAATTTATTGCTCTAACGTGTTAATTATGCGAAGTACCAGTTAATAGCGCACTTGTTGACGTATTAACTCGATAAAGGCACTGACACAGTAGCGATGATAAGCGACTCCTTTTAAATGTTTTGACGTGATAACGTCTTTAAAATCGTTTTAGTCGGGTGACATGTTCAGAAACTTGTGTCACACCAAAACCTCACGAGCGCGATCGCAGGTATAACGAGAGAGAGACGGACCGATCTCCCGTCTCATCTCGAGCGCTGCCAGTCATTCCGTGAATGTATGAAGAAAAATGTATATCATAGTCGAATAAGTAAACTTGTCATTTTACACCCGAAATTTATCATCAAAAGTGTGAATAAAACGATAGATGTAATTTAAAATTTGAAAAAATTGTTATCTTCATTAATTCCTTACTTCCCAAAAACTTATATCACCAATAAGACGTTATCACGTAAACATCTCGATCGTAAACCTACTTTACAAACAACCAATATTTTTTTTTCTGTCGATTTTTATTATTTCCAGACAATGTGAGTACTTGCTATTTTAAAATAAATCAATGGTGCTACAACCTTTTTAGGTCTGGGCCTCAGATTTCTGTATCTGTTTCATGATCATTTGTTAATCTAATAGGCAAGAAGGTGATCAGCCTTCTGTGCTTGACTCACGCCCTCGATTTTTTGGGTAAGGCAAGCCGGTTTCCTCACGATGTTTTCCTTCACCGTTCGAATGTTAAATACGCACATAGAAAAAAGTACAGTGGCTTCAGCGTACGACTCTCATACCTGAGGTCGTTGGTTCGATCCCCGGCTGTGCACCGATGGACTTTCTTTCTATGTGCGTATTTAACATTTACTCGAACGGTGAAGGAAAACATCGTGAGGAAACCGACATGTCTTAGACCCAAAAAGTCGACGACATGTGTCAGGCACTGGAGGCTGATCACCTACTTGCCTATTAGATTTAAAAATGATCATGAAACAGATTCAGAAATCTGAGGCCAAGACCTAAAGGGGTTGTAGCGCCAATAATTTATTTTTTATAAAAAATAATATGACATTTGCATGCCTATTAATATATGTCTGATTGTGCGGATTTTTATAATTAATCTATCTTATCTAAGTGTGACTTAAAAACTTTGGAGTAGACATAGTTGCGCTTATGTCTCCATCTTCCTAAGGCTGGGATTCATAGACGTTATTGTAAGACGGTCGAAGTCCGGGTTTAAGAGACACAGTCAAGCCAAGTTTACATAATCGTTTTCAGAAATATTGTTCTTGTCAAACTTCGACACGTTTGGTTTCTATTGTTTTTGGAAATTATGGAAAAATATTTTCGTGTAAAACATCATTTGAGAGTGTAGCTGTAAGGAGAAAAGAATTTCAGGTTTTAAAGTTGTATCAAAGCTTTTTATAGAAGTGAGAATTTTTTTTAACTTATTAACGCATAAATTAGGGGCCTCACAGCCTAGCGGTCTTATTAAGTGGCAGCTAGATGAGGGGTACCGGGTTCGATTCCCGGTTCGAGGGCAAGTTTTAATTTAATTCAAATTTGTTCTCGGCCTTTGGGAGGGTTGTGCGGTACCGGGCGAGTGCTTAAACCGTACATGGAGGACACGGTCGAATTTCTAAAGACAAGCACGAATTATAAAAAATCCTATACTTGACGCTGGCTAATGCACAAATCGTGCCAGAGCCAAATTAAAAAAAAAGTATAAATTAATTGGGCGAAGTGAATTACATATTGTTAATATCGTGATTGGATTTAAAGAAAAGGAAAAATATGTTTCCTCCAACTGAACTTTAATTGACAATTTAAATTCACAAAATATTAGGTCCTTACATATTGAAATTGACGTTTTGTATGGAAGGAATAAAAAGTAGAAAAAAAAAAATATTTCAATAATCATAGTATGTACCATTACTATCTATGCACTTTTGCCATCTTATAGGTTCATTGGTTCCATTACTAAAAAAAACATTCGAATGGGAATAAAAAAAAAAGTTGAAGGCGGTTCAGACTGCCCAATCAGAGTTGAATTTTTTAACCCTTCCAAGATGTTATCTAAATTTCGAAAAAAAGACGGTTATCTGTTGGAGCAAGGTCCTGGGAGTAGGTACGGTGGTTTTTTTCCGAACTTTCTTAGTATTTTTATTAGTCTTATCTCTTGATAGTAAATGCTGACTTAACAGAAAATAATATCAATGTTAGCCAGATGGGGTACAGCCTTGCGATTCTGTAACTCACTTTTCGAATTCGCACAGCGGCTGATAAGGAGGAAGCTTGTAGTTTATTGTTTATCAGAAAATCGTAAAATGACTGCTTCACTACTGATTTGAGCGCGACTGCGAAAACCGCTGTGCGAGTTCGAAAAATGCGTTACAGAATCGCAAGGCAGGGCTGTATCCTAACAATATGAATCATCTTTATATACACTATTAGACATGATTATCTGTATTTATAATTACAAAATTGTCCGATTGGTGGCGCCAGATTCGCAGCTTACTTTCGTAAATTACCAATTGCCATCACTCACGTAAACTTAGACCAAGTTAGACTTCAACCGTCTCTCAATACAAATAACTAAAAAGACTTTAATAAGAGATATCAGATTCAAATTGATAAGAGATTCAACACAGCAACAAAAACCATATCCCGCGTTATCGTCAAGTGCTTACGTTTTTTGAATACTAAATCTATTATTCAACCGATAAATCTATGATATGATTTGTGAGTCCGAGAAATAAAATCGGAATATCATAATACAATATTTTGCTTGAAAATAATATTATGGAATATAAGATACAGGTATCACTTATTCCAAGTCATTAAACTTGTATCGGTAGACATCCCTACTCATCGGCAAAGAAGACAGAGGGTGTAGGCCGAGAGAAAAAGCCGGCGTAAAAAACTCTCGGTACTTTTTTTTTTTTTTTATTTTTTTTATAGAACGGGGGGCAAACGGGCAGGAGGCTCACCTGATGTTAAGTGATACCGCCGCCCATGGACACTCTCAATGCCAGAGGGCTCGCGAGTGCGTTGCCGGCCTTTTAAGAATAGGTACGCTCTTTTCTTGAAGGACCCTTAAGATATCACTTAAATCACCCTTACTCTTTTAAAATATCAAATCATCATACAAAATGACTATGGCAAACAGAAGAAACCAGAAGGAGGGAGAAACGGTCAGCTCTTTATTTGTGTTAAATTAAAAAACTGAACGGAAACCTCGCAGTTTAACCCTTGGGATTTTCTCTCTCGACAATTTTGTATTGCATTGTTCGACTTAATTAATTATTTATTCATGCCTTTAGCTTTTACCATAATAGATTAAATAAGAACAAAAAGACATTGTCTGTTATCAGTTTCACAAACAACTACCCTCACGTACTGAAGCGTGACCCGATCAGCCGATTGGGTATCTATAAGTTTATCATAATTTACGAGTTGGGAATACTTCTGACGGTCCATGGTACAATGAGGTTGGTGCATAAAGTTTTTATGGCATTCTAGCATTCAATAATAAAAAAGTATTTTATTAAATTTGAATTTCGAATGTCAACGTTAAAATGTCGTTTAATAACGGAAGTTAGATTTATAGTTGCGTCAGTGTTCTAAATTTAAATTCAGTTTTTATTATTCAAGTACTTTGAGAGTACCCATTTTTAGGTTAATAAGCAATAGCATTGGAATGATGAGAATTGAATTGAAATTTAAAGTAATTCTAAATATGATTGCATATCAAATATATTTTTTTTATTTTAATTTAAGCCGCTAATGTGTGATGATTATATGAACGATAATTTTAGATAAATTAATTTAATATACCTAATTCTCTCTTAACTATTTACAGTATCGTCTCTTTCTGTTGAATTATGTTTACGCTGTGATAAAAAGAGACAAGTGAGTTTAATTTAACGACGCAGAGATTTATTTTTTAACACTTCGTTGCAAGTATACAGTACAATTAAAATAATTAAATTAAACAAAAGGCAACGGCGGCCTTATCGCTTTCGAGCGATCTCTTCCAGGCAAACACTGTAAGAAAAAAAATAGACATAAGACATATCTATCTATCAAGATAATTATCAAATTTATGTGTGAAAGTAACTATGATACACAATTTTAGCCGTGTCCTGATCAGTGAACTGTCGGATTTTCTTTACTGCATATGCTGCAGAGATCAGCATATTCGAAAGAGTCTCTATATATGGGCCCCACTATCTATTGCAATGCCTAGGAATACAGTTTTCAACAAAGTTTAGTTCACTGTCCTTATTAACTTCTCAATATCACGCTAGTAGTTGTAAATACTTTTTGTTTAGCATCATTATGCAGTAAGTTATTCACATTAAACCAGTTAACTATGCGAGAGATAGAATTGTTAACATCGTCCAATAATACGTTTTTCCTATTCACTTTATTAAAAGGAAGAAGAATTTTTTAGAAGAATACTTTATTTAATACTGGGTGGCGCAAAAGTACTGGCATTAAAGAAAATTTGTTTATTTTTTTATATGACATTTCCTGTCATTCTGTTGTTGAAAATTGGGTAGTGAACAAATGTAAAATACACTGAAAATAACACAGGAACACAGGAAATGTCATATAAAAAAAATAAACAAATTTTCTTTAGTGCCAGTACTTTTGCGCCACCCAGTAAAAATTTTCATAACGAGATTTGTGATACGACTGATTTTGACATTGACATTTCTCGAAACGTTTTGCAATGCGAAGATAAAACCAATCTAGCTATATAAAGTCTATTGAGTATTCATTCATACATTCATATAAAACCAATTTCTATAAGCTTGTCGTAAAAGATTCCGTTTTAACACTTCGAACTCAGTTTATTGCTGAATCAGTCAAATTTCTTTGCAACATTGATTCTCTATGAAGCTAATCCTATTTAAACTAAAGGTCCACATAAAATATTATGTTATTGCATATGTTTATCTTTATATTCGGTGGAGAGCCCTTTTTGGGGAAATTGTATAAATTATTTATTTATAATATGGTAAAACGGGGAAACGCCTGTATTGGATGTTGCCGTGCTATAACTTTTGAAGTTCAGGAACGAGATTTATCGGTAAGTACGACTCCTGTCAAATCCAATGTTTTTGATATAGAATGTATGTGCTAGTTATCTTTCAAACTCAATATAACTTTATTCATATAGGTAAACAAGTACACTTATGAAAGTCAGAAAAGATGTTAAATTGATTCTAAATTTACATTTACTACCAGTCCGCAAGCCAAGGGCGTAAAGCGGGCAAGAAGAACTGGCAAGAATCTCTCCGCCACTTTTTTAATCGCTAAGTTTTTAGTCATAGATCTTGTTAGAAGAGCAAATCAATCCTAAGGATTAGGATCATTTAAATATTCGTAAAATTTATAAAAAGCTTTCTTGATTAATTTACGTTTAACGAGAGCTTTGAATTTATTTAGTGATAATTCTCTAATTTCGCTTGGGAGTTTGTTGTAAAAACGAATACAATTTCCATATAAGGAGTGGTTTATCTGCTGGTTGGTCGTACGCTTAAACTATTCACTCTTCTCTGTAATGTAGTGAATAGTAAAAAAGTGATAGGAGTCCCAACTTCATTGTTGAGGTTTTGTACGTCTCGCTAACTTTGTCAAAACTAAAACAAAATTGCATACTAAAATATAAGGATCGGTATAGAGTACCGAAGCAGATTTTTTTTGTCAGATTCAGAAACTTAGCATACTGTCTTCCGTAAGTAAATATAATATTGGATTCTATATAAATCACAGTCATACGGTTGCTTTCTATACTCAATCCCAATCCAATTTTTACTACTCTGTATTTCATAAAATCTGGATTTTATGAAATACTTATCAATTTAGTAAGCTGTTATATAAAAATTATTATGATTTTACGATAAATCTATACGTTTTATATAAATAATCACTTCTTCAAGAAGTAATATAGTTCGTCACAAATAAGGGCAACGCGTAAAACGAAACCACACGACGGACGCTAATTTACGATCTATCCTTTTTTAAAAGGATTTCAAAGCAGGGATTGTCATATTGAAATGCAGATTCTCGATCGCAAAATATCTGTATTGGAAATAATTTTAGATTATATATCGAGTATAGAAAGCGTCCGTTAAAAATAAAGATGTATAATATGTATATATATATTCTCCGTGTGTATAATTTTAATAATAATTAAGCCTCATTTATTCCTTCATCCATATTTACAAAAGGTACTATTGTTTTTCAAGGATCTCTTAAAGGTCTCCTCCAACTGGCTCCAGAGAAACAAATGTTTGTTAAAAAGCACTTTGCTGTCAAGGAATGAATCCAACATTTATTATTCCACTTACTTTGCAGTTTAAATTGCTTCAATCTAGTTAGGCTCAAGAAAACTAACACAATAAACTACAGAGACATAAAAATACTGCCTCTGATATGGCATTTCTCTTTATATTTAACTTTAGACGAAAGTATATTCTTAGTACATCATCATAGAAATTCTATATAGGAATCTCTAGGAATACAGTATATGTAGGAATCCTTTATTAATGATGCTAATATGATTTGCACCCACACTTTAAGAGTGGACAACATCACATCAATGGCGTCGTTCGATTTTTGAATTTTAAGATTGTATAATTCGTCTTGATAGTGTTTTGCAAGAGTAATACAATTATTTGAATTTTAGTATAAAAGACTTTAATATCTAATCAATAGTGTTTATAGTTAATAAATTATATTATACTCTACTATTTTTGATTCTACGATAAACAGCTTGGTTAAAAATATGATGAAATAATAAAGTGAATTTGTAATGAAATATTTAATTTGATTTCGTAATAACAATTATCCCAATGAAATCGTTTGTAAAGGCTAATGGATAGGATTATCCCCTGTTTAACAATATCATCGATAATCTGTTGAAACTAGCACAAAATGCGGTTACAATATACAAAATATGGTGTTTGACAAATAAAACCCGTTTTTTTTTAATTTTATAAAAAGTTAAGAAATTGAACCCCATTTGGATAAAGATCACTTATAAGGATTTCCCCATAATTATGGGATAATATGTAAATATTTGAATATAAATTAAGTTTATTAGAAGTAATTGTCATTTAGTTACAGCAATATAAATTGTAGGTAAATTTGGTTTAAGAAAATCCTGTGAATAAAAAAGAAATTATGATATTTTCATGTCTTACTCATAAGCGACCAAAAAGGTTGAATACCGAATTCGTAGCACAGAGTAGTAGGTGCGGAATAATGTGGTCACACAATAGACAAAAATTCCACAAAATGTAGATTTAGCTAACGAACTAGAACTGTATATTTTAACCGCTTTTTTCAACTAAAATATAAAATTGTAATATTGTGCTTTATTTATGTTGTTTTGTATCTATTTTGTAGTTTTTCTGTCGGGGAGTTATGCTGTATTTCTCCAGTTGTGTTGGTTTGGTCTCTAATTACAAGATTATTATGATAAATCTATGTATTCGTTTTTAAGATCTATTTATAGACAATAGTGTCATAGCGTTCTGTGTCGATGTGTGGTCGAATTTTCGATCTTATACATGCACATTTTCGTTTGAGGAATTATTAATTGAAAATTCTATTGCACGACTACGAGAGTTATCGCTGCATCCATTTCAAAATTTCATTAGAACCCCAAATAGAGCACATAAAGCGCCAGAATCATCATTAGTACATTAAACTGCAATCAGCCAGTCAAGTCTATCTGTGTTTGTTATTTATAAATGTAAATATATAATCACAAAGTATGGAGTACCTTAAAGGTGTTCCTGAATAAGCACTCTTTTTCTTTACAAGATAAATTCGAGATATACAAAGTTGCAAATAGACTTTTATTTGCCAACGAATCCTGCAATTTGTCCCATACGTTTCAGTGAATCGTATTTGCCTACAATCTCAGTGCAATACACAACTATTTCGAATTTGGAATATATATTTGCGTTAAATTTATTTACCTTATAACTTCCGGCGTGATGATTTTTCCAGTAAAAACCAGTAAAGTATATACTATATTTCTTTCCCTTCTATGAGCTTGGCCACAGTTTCTGGCGGTGTGGAGCGCGGCGCGGCGAGAGTGTCTGTGAGAGGCGCGGTTTGCGGTGATATGCCACAGCTCGACCAGCTGCGACCGCGGCGGCATCAGCGGTGGCGTATTTAGAGTATATTAGTTAGTTTTATTTCGTCCCACAATTTTTTTATAACATGCCTATATTTATGATGTGTATGTTTGACATCCATATTGCTGGTCTACTCAGTATTTCACTAATAAATTGTTCTGTATCCATTATTTTATATGAGCTCAATGCGCGATAAAAACAAAATTATTTGTTTTGGTCGCGCGATGCTAAATGCGTCCACCTCTGCCGCTGCGCGCGCCGCTCTGAGCTGTGGCCGCCTCGATACTCCCGAGTGCATTTGTTTCACTCGCACGCCGCGCAGGCCGTCGCCGCCGCCGACGCGCGGGTAGCCACCGCGCCGCAGGTCGCACCGCAATGCGCGTCGCCGATAGCTGTGGCATACTTCATACAGTTTGCTCAATTAGTTTTTGCCGCTCGCCGCTTTGCGCGCCGCAAAACGCGCCGCAAACCGCGCCGCAGGTAACTGTGGCCAAGGGGTATATGTTCTTTGTAAAAAACTTTATCACAAAAGTTTCAAAGTTCTTATCCAAGATCTCAATATTAAAATAGGCGTTTTTGTTACAAAAGAAATAAATCGACAATTTATTTAAGCGAAACTTGAAGTACTAAAACTTTCTTTGTATTAAAATAAGGTAAGGGATATATTTTACCAAAGAAACGTCTTTTACTAAGTTGTAAACAATTTTTTTTATCACTATTTAATTACATTTTATTTATCTATTAATCACTATCAGCGAGCGACTCTCATACCTGAGGTCGTAGGTTTGATCCCCGGCTGTGCACCAATGGACTTTCTTTCTACGTGCGCATTTAACAATTGCTCGAACGGTGAAGGAATACATCGTGAGGAAACCGACATGTCTTAGACCCAAAAAGTCGACGCCGTGTTTCAGGCACTGGAGGATGATTACCAGTTCTCAAATCAAGGGCGTAGAACGGAAGAGAAGAACTGGTAATAAACTCTCCGCCACTCTTTTTCACTCAACGTTTGTAAGGAGCTGCAACCATTACACCATGTTCCTTATAAGTGCTAAAACAACACCTATAATTAAAAAATACAAGAAAATATAACTGAAAACTGTGAAAATATGACATGAAATTCAACACGCAAACCACAAAACAACAAAATAACAAAAACTAAATAGAAACTTAAACCTCATTAAGAGTGTGATACAAAATATTACGGTAAGTAGTTTGTTTTCAAAGATATATTTATTTTCATTTTTGTTAGTAATTAAGTTTAATTATTATAAAAATAGATATGCAATAGAACATAACTATCTAACATACGTTTATTATATAAACATAACTTATAGATATCAAAGTTAATTAGGAAGATAGTCAAGCCCTTCTTGTCTGTTAAAACTATCAAAGTAACGAATGCAATCCGAGGCCCAGACAACTTATAGGGTTGTAGCGTCATTGGGTTATTTATTATTATTCATAGATTCACGATCGCTTTAATTTTTTGAATTTATTTATTTAGGCTCTTCGTATGAATAAATTAAAAGACATGATCTATGATTAAGTTTGTATAGTGGTAATTGATAAATAAGCTTCGGATGTCGCAAATTAAAAGACACGTGAATAAAAAACACAGTTGTACATTATGAATTTCGATTATTATAATTAAAAGTACACATGAACATTGAACACGCTTATATTGCTTTTTCAAAATAAAATAGCGGTGAGATTTTCTCTCGTTCGCTTAATAAAATTTCATTATCCTTTCGCTTATTTCTATGACAGTAATGATGTGTCTTCATCGTATATAAGGAACGTAGGTGTTTTCTCGGAAAATGCATTACATATATTTTTATGAAAAATGTTATGTTATAAGGTTTTGTTTTATTTTTAAAATCTAGCCTGAATTATCATGACTAAGTATCAGTCAGATTCAAATATTCTTTGCAAATTGAACAGAGCAAATGATACCTGTCAAGCATGTTCGAGGAACTCGATTACTTCACTAAGAACAACTTAAACAGCAGGTTGAAAGAGAAAAAAGTTTTTAATCCGCCCAAAACAAAATTATCTACTTCTTAACACTTATTCTTATTTTTATTTAATTTACATTTTTATTAATTTTACTATACACCTTTACACAAGACTTCATTACGTACATCGGTAACTTTAAATTTTTTTTTCTACTAAGTATTTATTACATTAATAACTAAGTCTCTGGCAGAATGAACAGCGTTGTGGAATATTCTGCTCCTCAGCATAATGCTGAGCCAGGGCCAATTACAGCCACAGCACACACGCATTGAAACGAACCGAATGGGAAAAGGTTTTTTTTTTTGTTTTTGACATCTCTCATTTTATTTTTTTCTTTGGTTATTGTTATTTTGTGAAGAAAGAAAAGACTTGCATGCTTCACACCTGTCTCAAGCAGTCGTGATCAGTGAGGGTCAATTATCAGAAACCACCACATTTTTGAAAAACCAGATAATTAAGCTTAACAAATTATTATATTAAAAATGAAATTACACAATGAAAAAATCATAAATCCAGCGGACCATTGCGTAACTCTACAAATCAGCCGTGCGATTCTGTTAATACGTGAGTTCACCTCGCACTAACAACGCTCCCTTCGTCACTCACGTCATTTTAGGAATCTCATGGTATTCTGTTAAGCAATTTCACATTACGCCTTGACAAGCGGAGGGCGCTTGTAGTTTATTATTTTGAATTTATTGTTCATAAGAATGCCAAATCGTAAATGACTGCGTCACGACTGATTTGAGCGCGAAAAACGCTGTGAGAGTTCGAAAAGTGAGTTACAGAATCGCAAGGCTGTATTAATATGCTGATACGCCTGGACACGATATAGGTACACTTTGTATGACAAACAAGTCCAGTAGTGTAGCGGAAATCGGGAAAGTCATTTCTGTTTCTATTTCATTGAATATTTTTGTTAGGCAACTTGCCTATCATCGATTTTTGGGTCTGAGATGGTAGGCATTCACGTAGGTTTCCCTTCAATGTGAATTAATAAAACTTCTAGAAACTAATCCATTAGGACACTACTACTACTACTTTCAGTACTACTACTTTCAGTACCATCATAGGGATGAGTCACACAACGGCTCCGCTATACTAAAGGTAAAAATGTGCAGAATTTTATATAATTTTCTCTCTCCAGACTAATATTGTATGAGATTTTTTGTACCTTCAAGTACATTCGTTGTCATAAGGTTTATTAGTATGGAGAGACGTTTGTATGTACCATTTAAATGCAAAGTATGATACAAGGTGTATCATGAATTCTTTACAAGTCTCATATTTTAGTAATTGGTTTGTTTCTTTTATAACTTAGTAGATGTATTGCTTTTCTTGTGTCGCGTGAAATGTTTTAATAATGATTTCTACATGATAAATTCTTCATTTTTATTTAACTTATTTACATGGACATATATAATATCAGAATAGGAAGCATAGAACCTGTAGAAGAGCAGCCTCGTTACTTGAATGCATGTAGAAATGGAAATATTTCCGCTTGTAATCATATTTTCCATACTTCACTAGTTTAATAAAGAAAATATGCCGTATAGCGATGTGCTTACAGCCAATAAGGATCTGGCTTGATTAAAACTACGATTTGCAATATTTATAGTAAGATTCCGACTCCCGCATGTGTAATGCAATACATTTTTGACGTTTAGACTTTGTGTAAGTTTTGCTTATGAATCTTGACTTAAAGACAATACTACTAAGTACTAAGTTTTACTACTACTAAGCTACGGAAGTCATAGATCACTAAGGTTCGCAGTAATCACTGTTTTTTTTTAATGGCTCTGGCACGATTTGTGCAATAGCCAGCGTCAAGTATAGGATTTTTTATAATTTGTGCTTGTCTTTAGAAATTCGACCGTGTCCTTCATGTACGGTTTAAGCACTCGCCCGGTACCGCACAACCCTCCCAAAGGCCGAGAACAAATTTAAACTTGGCCTCGAACCGGGAATCGAACCCGGTACCCCTCACCTAGCTGCCACTTAATAAGACCGCTAGGCTATGAGGCCCCCCATAATCACTGTTATAGAAGTGTCATACCCAGGTATTAAAGTCCTCGAGAATTGTTCCTTTATAAAATATTCAAAAAGTGTACTTTATTTTGCAGTCTCATTTCCTTCCTTTGTCTCTGTTGTAATTAAAGCTGTATTATTTACTCTATTTTCTTTAGATTGAATTCAAGCTTTAGCAATACTCTTGTTCACGTCGGCAGCGTGTTTACAATTATTAAACGTAAATATGCTTGATGCGTGATGACATTATTAATAATTTAACAAGATAAAAATAATTATTTTGTTTGACATAAATATAACTTCTTTAATGGATAGAATAGTTTCGGATTTCAAATTTGGTGTTATACATGTTAAACATGTTATACCAAACATTAATTGTTAAATTATTTTATATTAGTTAAAAATAACCTTTGATAAATTAGCATTGCTGTAATTAAAAAAAATAGAATAACCTGATGATAAGTGATACCGCCCATGGACACTCTCAATGCCAGAGGGCTCGCGAGTGCGTTGCTGGCCTTTTAAGAATTGGTACGCTCTTTTCTTGAAGGACCCTAAGTCGAATTGGTTCGGAAATACTTAAGTAAATATATTCTTAACAGTGTTTTTGTTAATTTGCATTTAATAATATGATAAATACATTGTTATAACTTTTACTACACACAAAGGTTGTATTAATATTTTTTAACTTAGGAAATTTAAATACAAGTCACTTATTTAGTATAAACTAACAAACTCGGCGAACTCCGTTTCGCCACCAGATGGCTTCGTTTTATGTAACATTTCGTTTGGTGATCCCGCTTTTCTGTTGAAATTTTTCCTAAATTTTCTTTGCTATAAACCTCACGGAGCCCGAGACCTTTCCAAAGTATGCAAAACCGTAGAAATCGGTTCGTGCGTTCTGTAGTTATAGCGTCAGGAAGGAAAACCCGACTTATTTTTATATAGTAGATGATTTTGAGAAGTTATGATAAACAGTTATCAGAGGAAATTTTCATTTGATTTTAAAATTAGCTTATAAAAACCCTTTACCTTATAATTTCATTTTCAAACAAACGTAAAAGCCTTATCGGCCATTGGCTGTCAGATACGACTGTCGGGGGAATCATAATGACTTGGTATAGGAATTAAAATTGTAAGGACACCTGTATATAACAAACGGACGTATAAATGTTTGTGAAAAGACAAATGATTTGTTTTGCTTTGGTACATGATATTTGTAATTAAATCAAGCATATGTGTTTAGGTAACAATACTGTTATTGCAGCGAAAATATTAGATACAGTAGAACTCTAATTATTCGAACTCCGACTATCCGAATCGCCGATTATCCGAAGTGCGCTATTATTAGCAAAACAGCTTACATTGACGGAGATGTTTAAAAAACAATGATTTTTATTTCTAAACTTGTACATAAGTACATTTTATTTATATTTAAAACATGTGAAAATTTCATGTTTCTTTCATTTAATTCAATAAAAAATAGTGCAATATCAAAACGTAGCTTTTATTCTCTCCAATGGCAATTTTTTTTTAAAAATCCGACTATCCGAATATTTGATTATCCGAATGGGTCCCGGTCCCCATTAATTCGAATAAAGAACTCCAAGTTCTACTGTACATGGTATATTATTGGTAACTTTTAATGTGTATGTGCGCTAGGCCAACATCAGATTAAATTACTATCTGGGCTACCTGCCTTGCGATTATGTAACTCAAATCAGTCGTGAAGCAGTCATTTTATTATTTGGCATTCTGATAAGGAGGGAGCTTGTAGTTTGTTGTTTATCAGAATGCGAAATCGTAAAATGACTGCTTCACGACTGATTTAAGCGCGACCGCCGCTGCGAAAACCGCTGTGAGAGTTCGAAAAGTGAATTACAGAATCGCAAGGCTGGTGTATATTGATTTGCGTTTATCTAGCGTGTGAAAAGAAAGATAAATCTTTATTATAAACAATATACTGGAATTTTAGGTAAGATAAAGTACACTAGGGCCCACACTATTATTCCCTGTGTCGTGGGCAGCCGGTCTCTTCCTTTTGTCATGTAAACTGTACTTTACTTTATAATTTCTACGTAACACCAATTTATAATTAAACTATTTTTGCACAGTAAGAATATTTTCTGTATCAGAAAAGGACAGGTTGGCAAGATATTGTTTGAGATTTCTAGTAAATGCATTCTTACCACCGCAAAGTTCTGGAACGTAGCCCGGCCATACGCCGGCAGCATACATGCTTGGGTTTTCAGGTGTTTAAAACAATATAAAAAAATCAGTGGCGCTACAACCTCTTTAGCTCTGGGCCTCAGACTTCTGAATCTGTTTCACGATCAATTTTCAATCTAATAGGCAAGTAGGTGATCAGCCTCCTGTGCCTGACACAAGCCGTCGACTTTTTGGGTCTAAGTCATGTCGGTTTCCTCACGATGTTTTACTTCACCGTTCGAGCGAATGTTAAATGCGCACATAGAAAGAAAGTCCATTGGTGCACAGCCGGGAAACGAACCTACGACCTCAGGGATGAGAGTCGCACGCTAAAGCCACTAGGCCAACACTGCTCTTTAAGACAATATATTCCATTGGAAATCAGAGATTTATTTAATATATAATAACGCTACTATCAAGTTTATGAAAATTAAATAATTCTATATTCATAACTGTATATATTACAAAAATAGTTCGGTCTGAATATGTCCATCCAGCTCAGTATCGGATATTAAAATGTACGTTTCATTCAATATCACATCATAAATTCCAACATTATCATATCAAAACCCGCGTTCATAAATGTCTACTCGTATGAACACGTATGCAAAAATGTATGTAATGCATTTTAGAACGATGGACGTTTGCCTGGTAGAGGAAAACTTGGGTCCCGACGGATATGGTTAGATGAAAATCCAATTATTCTTCCTTACATAATAACTAGCTACGTTAAAGCACGCTACGTAATTTTTCTATTTAAAATTTCCGTAAGTAAAACTTTATTATAAATAACTTTTTATTTATTCCTGTGCTTGGAGGATATGTTGAATTATGATTTCATCAGTCAAGCAAGGGCTTTTTTAGCTTCGGGTTTAGACTTTATTATGGTTTCTTGATCATTTTATGTAGTATTATTGATTCGTTGGCGATTATCGATTTGGTATGATGGCGAGTGATTTTTATATTTTATGTGCAAATCTTTGCCAGAAATCTAGAACGTGTTAGAAGAAACGCAGCTACACGACTTCTTCAAGAAGAGCACGTACCAATTCTTATAAGGCCGGCAACGCACTCGCGAGTCCTCTCCCATTAAGAGTGTCCATGGACGACGGTATCACTTAACATCCGTTGAGGTTCCTGTCCTTTCCTACCCTTTCCCCCCTACCTCTCTGTTCTATAAAAAAATATTTTAATGAACTCTCGTAGCGTTGACTAGAAATGAAACTACATTTGTGCTTACTAAATGTAAATTTTAGTATATTTTGTACCTATAGGCATTATTGTTAGCCTATACTATATATAGTTCTAGAATTAATAATAATCATTACTTATTATTGTTTTTTATTATGTATTCATCATCAAACAGACTAGTAAATGAACACACATACAGTAACAACACAGTATCAACTAAAACATTGTTTTTACCTGAACAGGTTAAAATGCCGAATAATAGTAAATAAGCGAACTTAGCCATAGCTTATATTTCTTTATAGGTGAGTTCTATATAATCTCAGGTTTGTATTTTATACTATAAAATAAATACAAGTTTTTCTACTAGTACGCTGTATAACTAAGCAAAGTCAACAAAGAGGATATTCTATTGACAGGTTAGTTAGTTTACGATCAGTTAGACCCCTATTGCGCTTATAAATCACTTCACTTTACCCTCTTTTACATATTTATCCATTCGATGTCCTCTTAAATAGTGATCTAAAGATAACCAACGCCTGGAATTATGTTGAAGACATTTCAAGTAAGCTCACATGACATTGTATTTGAATTGTCCTAAATAAACTGTGTAAGTGAACTTCAGTATATGGAGAATTTAGTAGAACACTTGCTATTTGTACACCTGTGATGATACTTAAGAATTCGTCGTGTAGGCAGTGACTATAGTAGTATAAAAATATATTTAAACTGTTTCCATGTCGTATAAGATAATCTAGGTGTATAAGCTCTTAACGGTTATAAATTTCTGCGTTTTTTCATTTATTTAAAAAATGGTGTCTTCTGTTGCGAACCCACTTCATCGATCGTTTGAGAGTATACCAGTTTCCTCAGTATCTTTGCCGTACCTAGCGCAGCGATGATGTATAAATTTGGAGGCTAAACGTAAAGGTCTATATTTATTTAATGTTTAGTATTCCTATATCTAGTTCTAATAATATTGGTTACACCATACATACATGGCTTTTAATTAAAAAAGTGACACTTCACCCCTGTGAGGTCTGGGCCTCAAATGTCTGTCCCGATTTCGTGATCATTTCTTTTTTTAATCGGCTAGTAGTTGATCAAGTACGTATGACATATGAAACACAGTTATCAATAAAAATATTTAAGAAAAGATAACAATTGTATTGAAAACATTAGTCAAAACTGTAGGTATTTATTTGTACTATAATGTATAAATATATTTATTTCCAACACACACACACACATAATTTACAATATTACATAATAATAATAACATACTACTATAATTACTTTTTTACTATAAATGACAAAAAACATACACTTACGTCCAATTACATATTCAAACCGATGCATCGTATGTAAATGAGAGTTAATACACAAAGCCATTCTAACATAAGATGCCTGAATATTTAAATATGATTATGATGAGAGACAAATTAAATATTAAATTATAAAATGCTGAAAAATCTTTTAAACATATTGGACAAGTGACATCCCATGAAATAAATTTTATGGGCGTTTTCCTTTACATCCCGTTTTATTTTCGTTATATTACGGTCTAATACGAGGTATTTGGGTAAACCAGTGAGGGCAAATCCAGGCTAACTCAATTACGTTTAATGTGAGCTTCGTTGGTAAAATTTGTTATAGACACGTATCGGTATAACATTTTAAAAGGAATTTAATGCGAGTATTAGCCGCGCTATATTAAAAAAAGTTGCTACGAGTCGTAGATTTTCTTTAGTAAATTGCGGTTTCTTTTGTTTCGATATATTATATGAGAATGTGGCTTTAATTTCCAATCTTTACAAATGTTGGATATACAGTTTTGATATGTTATAAAAAAATCTTGTTACTCCTATACTAACTTCTTTCAGTACCATTCATCGGAACCTTTTCATGAGTAAAGGCCTCCTCCAACTTTTTCCAAATATCCATGGCTTTCTTCTATCGACCCTTTTTTGGGGTGCCCTTCTCTACTTCTTCCCTTTATTCCTTTCTATATAGTAGTCTTTAAAGTCCTCCTTTTATTTATGCATCTTGATATATGCCCCGCGAATTGCCATTTCTGTTTTACGGAATGTAGGAGATCTATTACTTTGACCTCTTCTCTAATAGATAGATGAATTTTAGCGTTTTTGGATAATTTTTAAGACAAGTAGATGTAGCGCCAGCCAAATGTTAACTAATTATCGAGGCAATAATTGAATTCGGTATTGTCGTTACGTGGCAAGCTCATTGTTGCCATTACCCAAAATATCGACACATATGAAGCACTTTTAACTTGATCTTGTCTTAGCAATATTAATAACTTTGCTATTAGAACTCTTTTATTTAAAAAAATAATTTTCAGATTCTTTTAAGTAATAACGATAGTTTTTAACTTTTCACTCTGGAAACATTGTTAAGACCTTATTAAAAATCAAGTCAATCAAGAGCAGTGTTGCTCAAGTGGCGTTCTGCGTGCGGCTCTCATCCCTAAGGTCGAAGGTTCGATGCCCATGTGAGCATCAACTGTCTTTAGAACTTGCTCCAACTATGATGGAAAACGTCGTTAGGAAAAAGCTTTTGACCCAAAAAGTCGACGGTGTGTGTCAGGCAAAGAAAGATGATCAACTACTAGCCGATTGGAAAAAACAAATGATCACAAAACAGGGACAGAAATCTGAGGCCCAGACCTCGTAGGGGTGTAGTGTCACTTTTTTTAATTAAAATCCATAATAACCTTTATTCACATTATATCTACGTAAGCTTTTGTTTCTATCTATATATATTTTATATCCAAATGAATTAAATAAAATACCTGTTATCCCCAATCTCCTGTACACATGAACATAATTTCAAAGTAATTAATAATTCATGAACGTTGACGACAGATTATTGTTAATCGAAAATGACTTACGAAACCATATAATCAACGTTCTATAAGGATGTGGTTAAAATTGTTTACAATGATACACTTTCGATTATCCAGGAATTATAGTTATAGATAACTGATATCCAAGAGTTGTTCTCCACACCTGTAGCCGGCTTTATTGTGCATTGTGGCATAGCCGTCTTATACTTTATTTCGTATAAATGAAATTCGACTTAGGGTCCTTCCAATTCTTGAAAGGCCGGCAACGCACTTGAGAGCCTGAGGCAATGTGAATGTCCATGGGCGGCGGTATAATTTAACCTCAGATGAGCCTCCTGCCCATTTGACTCTTATTATAAAAAAAAGTAAATTATAAAAAAAAAATTATAATAAAATAATAAAAATTTCTTTATATATTAAAGCATGGAAGATTGCTAGTCAAAAAAAACACAAACATTTCACCTGTCACTTGGAATTGAAAGAAAAAGTAGTTTGTTTTATGGGAATCCGAATAGAAGAGCTAAGAGATAAATCACACCAAGATAAGGTTCGACGCCCTTTAAGAACACTTTTAAGTGGTAAAAGTTAATCATTTTTTTTATTAATTTTTTATTATATACAAATGGTACATTATACTAATTATATAATTATTAGTAGTAATTTTTAGAAAGGTCACGAATACCTGTCTCCTACATGGAACTACTCAAAGAACTTGTAGCACAGTATTCTGGACGTTAAACGAATCCAAAAATACGTCACAAAAATGCAAGAGTTAAAAAACACAATAGATTCAGTCAAGTATGCCAAATAATTGAAAAATAAGTGGGCGTGAACGTTTTTTTATTTTATATAATAATGTATGGGAAACAATAACTAATCTTTGTCTAAACACTTCAGTAACATAAGATACATCTCCCGTCCGTCACCCTCGTTCTATAAAAGTACCTTCATATAACCTAGATTGATAATGTTCTTTTTTCAAAGAAGAAAAAGTATCTGTCGGATAAGCTAATTATAAGAATGACGTTTGCAGAGGCTTGCAATAAACAAAAGCAACTCAGGATTGAAATGGAACTGAAATGATTGCATTTCATTCAGCGAGTAGACAATAATTCGTTCATATAAGAAGAAAAAGGTTGGTAAGCCTTATAGTAAAGTAATGTTTCTTGAAATTGTGTTGTTTTTTTTTATTTTTTTAATAGGACAGGGTGCAAACGGGCAGCAGGCTCACCTGATGTCAACCTTTTAAGAATTGGTACGCTCTTTTCTGTAATGTAAAATATGTGTTTGATTTCGTTCATGAGGAAATATATCTAAAGCAATACTGGGCGAATACTGTAGTCACACATATTGTGTATTCGTTTTAATTTGTTTTAGATTGGCTTAATATGTATTTAATATAATCATGACTGAAGTTAGCCTTGTACTGAGGTAATTGTCTATGTAGTGCATTCATAGTTTATCTAAAGGGTCAATGTCAATGTTTGTGTCTATGACTTGTTGGACGCTTCCTACAGAATCAATAATATAAAAAATGATAAAAATTCAATTATTACGTAAGCCGATTTACTGCAATTTATCCCCCCCCCCTCCCCACTCCTCTTATCAGCAAAAGTAAGCAAACGGCCCCAATGTGTTTGTAAGCGCAAGTCTCGAGAGCAGCTGAACTGATTTCGCTAATTCTTTTTTTTTAATAACCCTTGAAGTACGAGAATGGTTTTTACGGAGAAAAATTTAAGAAATTGTCTGAAAACTTTTTTATATAATATAATATAATATATATATAAAAAAGTTTTATAATATTTTTTTTTTATCTTCCTAGCTGACCCGGACTCTCAAATAGCAGAATAAGTGTTAAAAAAAATTAAAGAATCGACTGTAAGGCGGTATGAAGTTTGCCGGGTCAGCTAGTATATTTATAAAAATTACACTGCCAAGCAGCACAATTTAAGAGCTTTGATAGTGAGTTCATGGCTCTTGGTTGCAATGCCAGTCTATATTAGTACTTTATCATTGCGTCTCTAACTAACTAACTAACTAAACGACCAAATACAATTAAATACTCTCTATGACATAACTCTAAAAGAGAGCTCTTTAGCAGGGAGTGTATTAAAAACGGTAATGTGTACGTTACCTGACTAACAGGCAACAGAGTAACGAAATTTTTCATTTCCTTTATAAAATGAAGTTTATGTTGATACTAGAACTTGTTTTACGGTGTTTTACGTGATATTCAGGAAAGCGTCAGAATTTTCGCTTTAGTTCGAAACATGTTTTTAGTGTTAAGGTTTATATTACAGTATTTATATATAATTGTATGTATTTATTCTTTATTATTTGGATAATCATTTTTAAGTACCAATTAAAACGGCGTTATCTGGAAGTGTTAAAGAACTATTTTTTCATTAACTAAACAAATAGTAAATAATAAAACTGTATTTTTTATTTATGAACAAGGAAAATCAGAATTAAATCTCATAGAATTTTCACTACACTCATCTATTCCTTATTTTTGTAAAATTATTATTATAACTTTTTCATTGCATTTGTACCTATTATTTAAAAGGAAAATATAGTTTTAGTAAGCGTGTTGATTAAACCTAGTTTAATCTATAAATAATACAAGCATTATGCTATAATCATTAAGCATGTATTCAACTTGGCGCTAAGTCTCAATTCGGAAGACTTTAATCTGTAACGAAAGAAAACTTGTAATAAATTTCATAAGGTAACAAGTTACAACTTGGAAAGCTTCATTATTTATTGCCTGTTGTCTGAATTTTTAACGAAATAATGGACCGTTTTTAGGCAAAAAGATTAACAAAATGGTCTGGTTGCTGCCAAATAATTAGATATACAAACTAAGCGTGTTTGTGAACCATATTCGTGCCAAGATTTTTACACCTGCGATTCCGTAAAATATTATCAAAACCAACCTGAATATTAATTATAAATTAAACTATTGTAATGTCTATTCTTTTTTTTTTTGAATGCATGGAAAGAAGCGTGGTGGGTGTAACACTGAGACATCGAAAAAGAGCAGAAGAGATCAGATCAGCGACCAAAGTAGAAGACATTATAAAGAAAATAAGGCAATTGAAATGGCACTGGACTGGGCACATGACTAGAGATAGCAGGTTGAAATGGACAAAAATAATTACAGAATGGCAACCACGCGATGGAAAAAGGAAAAGAGTAAAACAGAGCAAGAGATGGGCAGACGATATAAAGATAATAGGAGGCACAACTTGGACAAGAAGAGCTTATATCAGAAAATAATGGAAACGGCTGGAAGAGGCCTATGTGTCACAGGACACGCTGACTACCTAAAATGGGTCAAGTGACGTATTAGATTAAGTTTTATTTATGTATTAGAATTAAGTGTTTTTTATGTAACTTAAATAATTGTTATTACATTGTACTGGGTGTCAGCAATAAAGGCTTAATAATAATGTCTATTAGGGCATTTTGGTCTTCATAAAAAGGACGATTAAAATTGTCTAAAAATCTTTTCAGCAAAAAATAGTAAACGTAATTGTAACTAATAATTAACTTATTTAATTATAAAAATGTTACTGAAGAATTCATTTTTAAAAATAAGTTAATTATTATTTTTTCGTATTAAAGTGAAATATTAGCTTACGTGTCACATTATAAAAATACTAAAATATACATTGATTTATTAAACACTTGAAACTGTACTTCTTACATCCAAATTACAATTATTTGATTAAAATGTCGACAGTACCTACCTAACTTTTAAAAATAATACAATTACAAAAGTTTGGAAAACGTATAATTAACTTAATTTAATTTGTATTCAAGCCGCGTTTCAAAGTTTAGTATGGAAATATAACATTTTATGTTTATTTTATTTGAGAATCGTAACTTACCTACAGATTTTGTAGCCGTATTCATACGAAAAGTACAGATACCTTACATAAAATAGTGATGCAGGAAAGATTTTTTTATGATATACTAGCCGTTTCCCGCCCGCTTTGCTGGGCGAATTAAAATAGGAAATAAATAAAATTTTATGTTTCATTATTATTATTTTTTCATATTTTTATTATTCTTCTTTTTAACTTCCCGCTAAGAAAATTGAAAATTTTCGAAAATCGAGTTTTTAACAGATGTTGACGTTTTGAGGTTCTAGGAAGCCTCCCCGAATGTTTCCGCGGTGAAGTCCGTATGTATAAATTTTCATAAAAGTAAAACAGCAATAAAAAAATTAAGGAACGTTGGAATTAAAAAAATAAATAGCCATAAACCATCTAGGATTTAGGTGTGAAGGAGCCTCAAACGAAGACCATTTTTCTCATATATATATATATATAAAGATTATTTGGACTTGGAGCAGACCCATTTCTGCAAGTATTTTATTGACGATTTATCTTATTATGTTTAGTGAGTTGTATTTTACCGTACTTGACTCACGTTGTGGATTTTCGCACGAATTTATCATCTGCATCCGGAGGCTTAGAACACACTCTAGGGCTATGTCGGGGCACGAACACGCGACCTTAGAGTCGAGATTCGCAAGCTTGTTTAAGCTAATGCCTAGTGTATCTAATCAGACATATAAAGGTTTTGATATAATAACTGTTCAAATCAAATAAAATATCATGATGTTAAATCAAAGTAAAATATGTACTTACAAAAACTTATTCAGAAACCGACAATTTTGAGTCACTCAATCCCTGGAGATTAATCTGAAGATACCGCAAAAACGCGAATAAATATTTGAAGAAGAATTTGTCTTTTGGAAAAATGACCAAGGAATTATTAATTTTAAATTGTGGTGAGTGGCGAACGGTGTTTTATGTAATTTTCTCTTGAGATACAAAATTAAATTTAATTCTTAGTTGAATGTAAAAGCTATATCACACCGGGACACTGCCTGTTGCGGCATGCCACAAGGCCGCATGCTACTAAGTTAAAAAAGTCGCACATTGTGGCAAAAACGGTGCGACATGGCAACACCTTACGTCATGTGGCAAGTTATGTTTTTGTTTGTAAAAAACAAAACCTTTTCTATATTTGCGTTTCTTCTTCCGTTAGCTTATGCTTTATATTTGTAGCATGCCACAAGGTGCCGCATGTCACAATGTGTAGCATGCGGCACTGTCGCACGTTGTTGACTCAGTATAAACGAGCCTTTAGTAACGGTTACTTGATAAAAATACAAAAACACTAGAAAACAACAAAAATATTACATCCAACAAACGAGTGCTTTGCATTCGATATAAAAACAAGGTGAAAATACAACATACAATATTTAAAGTACTGCCAAGAGTTCACATCAAAGCTTTGTTCTATATATGTGTATGGTGTATTATTTATGTTAACAACTAATCAAGCAAAAATAATTAAACATTTTTGAATAAAAAAATACTAATTAAACCAAATATAAAATTTTTATAATAAAAAAATAGAGACAAGAAAATAGAATAGATAAAAATCAAAGACAAAGTCAAAATCATTTATTAATTTAGGTAACACAATGTACACTTATGAACGTCAATAAAGAAATACATATTAAATGCTAAATGCTTCTAATTTTACATTTACTGCCAGTTCTCAAATCAAGGGCGTAGAACGGACGAGAAGAACTGGCAATATACTCAGGGTTTGTATATCGTGTAAACGTATTGAAAAAAAAAAGATTAAACTAATGTAAAAATTATTCGTAATTATGGTAATAAACAAAAAAATATGCCTCGAAATGGGAGCAGTCCGCGCTCGTGTATAAATAATCAAATATCTTTAAAGATATCTGACTTTTCAAGCTTGGTTTCGATATCTTAACTACATATTATGGATATAAAATCAGGACAACAGGGCACGATGGAAAACCCGTTCCGAACGAAAAGGTTTGCTAAAAACCGTTCAGAGTCGAGACAGGGAATTTGAGTGTCAGTACACATATTGGCTGTTAAAAAACAAAAATCATTTAAATATTGTAAATAACAAAATATTATGATTTTGAAAACGACAATAATTTATTGAGAATTTGCTGGGTCACAAATGTTTGGTATTTGGAATTTTGAATCCTTATTCGTATTTCAGAAATTCCCAAAAGCACCCTTTTAGTAGATATCAAGCATTTCATTAAGTGTTTAAGAATGCAGCATTAGAACAAAAATGTATGCTATAACGAAAACTTGCATGATAAGTAGAATAAAATAATGCTCATTTACGCAACATAAGTAAGATAGAAATCGCAAAGGTTTTTTTGTATGAAAACAAATCTTTTTTATATATAGACGCATATATATTACAGAGCATAATCAATGTTCTATATATATAGTCCATTCGGAAATAGATTTATTTTTTGTTAATTTTTAAAAAAAATAGGGGTGCAAATTAGCACTCATTGAATAAATGCGTTGCCTGCTTTTGAGGGTTGAGTTCGCTCTTTTCTCGAAGAAGAGTAGGTTTGATTCCACAGTTCGCTAGTTTGCAAAAGCATTTTTATAGCCAAAGCTTTTAACTCTATTAAGCGTTTATCTATAAGTCCGATGTATATACAAAATATATAAACCCATATTTAGAGGAGGTACGACAAATTTTGGGGTTTGGTATTCGAAATCGTACTATGGGTATTTTTAGTGATTTTTTAAACATTTTTTATTAATGTGAGCCACCTGTAGCGATCATTTTTGCTCGCCCAACTGTCTAATGTTTATTTAATTATTTTTTTGAAAGCCAATTACATATTCATCAAAATCAGCTGTAGCGTTAAATAATAAGAGATATATGAATGCCTCAGGTAGCGAAGTCAACTGCCTTTAATAAAGCAGGTGGAACCAATGATCCCTGCTAATCACAATATTACCCTTACAATTATAAACTTGATGAAGGGGACTGTATTAAATTTACGATTCTCCTTCAAAATTAATGTGGGTCCCTCAGTTTAGAAAACAAATGTAGAACACATGAAAAGGTAAATTCGATTAATGCTGATTTTGAATGGTTTGTCCCGAATGTATTTTATATTAACATGTATTGTTAAAGGATAATAGAACCGCGTTATACAAATGGTTCGATTTAAGGGCTTCTGTTTCCGTTTTGTTTCTGATTATTTGTAGTTTCGATGACATAGAAAAACGAACTGAGCATGACGTATCCGAGCTGTCAAGCAAGTTCAGCTCTGTACAACGTCTATGGTTGAACTTGAACGTCGGATTTGAATTCGTGTATGCGGTGATGTTAGTTATTTCGACTATGTATTTGCGTGTTGTTCCCACGAGAATGTAAGTGCGTGCTCCTATTTCACCATGCCTACTGCTGATAGAGGACAAATCTATGTTTTTAATTTATTTTATTATGATTGATTAACAAAGTATGTGATGGTTGCAGCTCCTTTCAAACATTGCGTAAAACAAAAAAACTTGGCGATTAAAAAGAGTGGAGAGTTTATTGCCAGTTCTTCTCTTCCCTTCTACGATCTTGATTTGAGAACTGGCAGTAGCATTATACAATATATAGTAACACAATGTACACTTATGAACAAAAATTAATAAATACATTTAATTGTGTTTGTTATAGGCTATAGCGAAATAAATCTTAAGGCGTAATCAAATCTCAATAGCAGTTGTTCCAGAAGGTTTTAAAAGAATTTTCGCCTTCAAAGTGCTTAAGTCATTTCTATATTCATTTCATGAGGGTGAATTCTATTTTGAGGAAAACAGCTTTCGCCTCTAGAAGCATTGTAGAATAAGGATTATTCCAATAATAGATAATGATCAGTCCCTAAGCGTTATTGTCAATACAGCCATCAACTACTAACATGACTGTATTTATTAAGAAAATCTTATATATTACTAGCTGCCCCCGCGAACTTCGTTTCTCCTTAATATGATTTAACTTATCCTACCTTTTAAGTACATACCAACATGGAACATTTTGTTATGCTACCCCAGAGACTGTTCGGTTTTCTGGAATGAATTTTTTTTAGTTTTTTTTGTGAATTATTCTCTATATAAACCTCAGAGTTCAAGTCATAAGATTATAATTAAGAAATAAAAAATAGGTGTTGATCGTAAAGGGGTGAAAATAAAGGGTTGTATGTATGCTGTATCATAACAAAATAAAACAAAAAAAATATTTAAAAACTAATATTAAAATTTAAGGGTTTGAAAGATAGATAGTAGCCGATTCTCAGACTTACTAAATATGCATAAAAAATTTCATAAGAATCGAATTCAAAAGAATTTTATATATTAGATATCCAATATTTATTAAAAGAACTTAATATTGACGCTTTAGCAGATCATTCAAAAATCCAAAGCAACCACTGTAAAAATCTTCAACTGCACTAATTTTTCAATTAGGTCGCACACGGGACATGACCTGATAATTTCTTATTACTATGGAAATAATCGACAAGCGCCGGTAATATTAAAAAATATTGATTTCATTACACGAACAAGTCTTTGCATTTAAAGTACGTAATTTTATTAAGGACCTCGGTGGAAGTGCAAAAGTTAATTTAGCGTACTGAAATTATGATCGAGGTCTTCCTTTAAATAATGAAAAAATTCTAGTAAGTATAGCGTGATATTTTATGTGAGTTGTCTTTTGTTACTTTATGGATGTGCTGGGCGTTTGGTATAGAGTTATGGCGTTTCTAAAAGAACATCTAATTGTTTTAGTGGTTAGGAATTTTAATAATGATTCATGACCTCGGTGGGCGAAACATGTAAATCACGCCGTTTTAAAGTTTGGAATTAGCACAGTAAATCTGTCGATCCTGCCCTGCGATTCTGTAACTCACTTTTCGGACTCACACAGCGGTTTTCGCATCGGCGGTCGCTCTCAAATCAGTCGTCAAGCAGTCATTTTATGATTTGGCATTCTGATAAACAATAAACTACAAGCTCCCACTTTTTCAGAATGCCAAATCATAAAATGACTGCTTCACGACTGATTTGAGAGCAACCGCCGATCCGAAAACCGTTGTGTGAGTTCGAAAAGTGAGTTACAGAATCGCAAGGCTGCGCCTGCTTCATCACAGTTAGTATAAGAGTTATTGAATTGAGAGTGTAATAATAAATACTTCATTAAAATCACAAATCTTATTAACCAATATTTATAGTCTATAAAATTGAAGATTAAGAATATAAAAGGGTGGTCTTCCTAGTAAGAACAGTTTCTTGCAGGCGTGTGTCTCTGAAGTTACAGTTGTGTTCTATATATATAAAGGACTAATTCTCCTGCGTATATAGCAATAGGCTCAATAAAAGATATGCCACCGTAGCGAAGTCGGCCAATGGTGAAGCATATTTCAATATTAATGTATTGTAAATGGAAAAAAAACTCTGTCTTTCAGGTACTAAATATTTATAGAACCTCTTAAAAAACAATAGACAATTCCCTTGTTAATATTCGAATATTATCCATTCCAATATAAAATATTCTCAATTATGAATATTCAGGTCAAAATAGTTTTTCTGTCCAGTTTTGAATTCGATAAGATATAAGTGTACAATCTCATCCTCGTATGTTGAGCATTTAAAAAACGCAATATTAATGAGAGATGTTGCTGATTCGACGAAATTATTATTCACCACATGGCCATCACTTTTGTCCGCCATGTTGATTTTAAAATAAGTCTGTGAGCATAACCGGTAGACAATTAGAGCACAATTGGAATTCAACTAACTGACACCACTGACATATTGACGCATTGCATTGACAATTTATAATCTGTCTATGGGTATGTTCCGATATACACTGCGACCACTGTACAGAGTACCGTCAATTTAGTATACTGTGAAACCGTTTCTCTATAGCCAGCTATACTGGTTACAATTTAAAACGGAACGCAGTCCAGTATACTAGTCAGCTTCGTTTTTCGACACAGTTTTCAAATGAGTGCATCAAAGTTTTTCAATTCAACAAGAAAAACTATTATTGGAGTATTATCGCATTAAAAAAATCTATATTAATATTAACTGTCAATTGAATTAATACTACAAAGAAAGTAAGTTAGAATTTTAAATGTTTGTTATTAAACTGTAAGTTATATCAGCCATTCAACCACATTCAAGTGGTTTTGATTGATCACGTGATCAAAGCACTGCGAGTACCTTACCTCGAAAACGCCAGTGCTCGCAGTAGAAGTATAGCGGGGATTTGTGACGTCATATATTTCCTAGGACGCTGCGGCTGTATACTGCAGTCCATAGCGGAACAAATTTTTGAACAGTGGGAGCACTATACAGTACTCGCAGTGTATATCGGAACATACCCTATGATATCGCTTTTGCATGGTGTTGCCATTCCAATAAAATATCGTACAATCGACATATATATATATGTTACTGTAAAAGTTCGAACTACAGTAATTAATCTTAAGATTTAAGTGTAAGTCTTAGGATTTACCGACACGAGTTGGTAAATGTAAGTATTTCTGAAAATACGACGATTTTTTCGAGCTTTTACCATTCGAATTCAGTATATGCTAGGTTTTACCACTGTCAGCTGGTAGATATTGGTTTTAGGAATGAAACAATTAGTAATTGTTAATTATTTACTTTAATGAACTATAAGACAAAAAAGGTACATAGTATTATAAAGGTATCATATTATGATAGTAATAAGTACAAACTAATACCAACTTATTTAAATTATTTTAAAAAAACACATAACGTATATCTCTGAATATCTCAATCTCTATCATATCTATCTAACTGAATCAGTAGTTCTCTATTTGGAATTTAACAACGAAATACAAACATAATGCTTACATAAGCTAATCATGTTTTGTTTTTCAACATTTACCGTGCCATTAATGTAAATCCTAAGATTTACCAACGTAATGGTGGTAAGAGTTCGAATCGCAAACCTTTTGGGACATTTACCATAAGGAATTGGTAGATCTTAGGTTTTACTGGAATATCTTAGGATTTACTGCAGTTCGAGCTTTTACAGTAACATATACATGATACCAGTGGCGCTACAACCCTTTGTATTAGTCTCACATTTTCTGTATCTGTTTTGTGACCAATTATTTTTAGTAGGTATCTTTCTGTGCCTGACAAGCCGTCCATTAACGGGTATGGCGATTTCACAATGTTTTGCTTTCACCGTAAGAGTGAGTAATGCGCACATAGATAGAAAAGACTCTCGGTGCTCAGCCGAGGTTCGAACTTACGACGTCAGGGATTACAGTCGAACGATCACGCCACTAGGTCAATACTGCTCACTCAATTTAAATATTAATTAAATTATTATACGTTGTCTCTTTGTAGTTCCGTTTATTTATTTAACAGTGTTTATCTGCAAGTAAAACGTTTCTATGGACTTTGTTCCCACTTGGATATTAATCTTCATTGTCCTTTCATCTGAAGTTCACAACAATTAAAATTGTAATTATTTAATGATCTAAGAATGAGTTATTGTTTTATATTACCTAATTTTAAGTGGGATGCTAACAAGGTGATTAATGTGTTGTAAATATACTAAAAGCCTTAATTAGTTACATAATGTTTTACCATGTTTATTTATGTATTTTTTTATTAGAACAGGGGTAAACGGGCAGGAGGACGCCGCCCATGGACACTCCAAATGCCAGAGGTCGGGCGTGCGTGGCGGGCTTTTTAAACATACCAATAACAATTATTAGCTACTTATACAAAAAATTTCTATAAAATTAATTGTTAGTTGCACATTTACTAAATTTAATTCTATTTAATTCTATTTAATTAAATTAAGTCCTTATCGTCGATTATTATAATTATTTCCCACCAGGAGTTCAATTTTCCAAGAGTATTTTCCGTAAATTGTGATTGTATACCCCTAACAAACCATTTACATTTTAAATACTCGTTTAGAACCTTCCAAAGCCCTCCCTTCAATTTATAGGCGTATCGATAGTAAAGGAATAACATAAAGTTACGACTAAAAGATTACTCTCAATACGAAAGCCAGATGAAACCCTTTGGGTGCTGCTCACATCGTAAATACATGGAATCAACATGGATTGCACGTGTACCAGCGATAAAAGTCAACTTCGGGGTTAGTTTTATAGTGATATAATGTTGTTTTAAAATTTTACGCTTGTACAATTTGAGTGGTTTTTAATTGTTTAAGTTGATTTATATTTATCGAGGCGCAGTCACAGATTACAAATGACATTTTAAATTTAGAACACAGAACATGTTTTAGAAATGTCACTGGTTTGTTGTCTCTTGGTTTTTTTAAATTGCCGTTATGGGCCCATCAAGTACTTACTTAAAGTAAAAAGTAAAAAATCATTTAATCATGTAGGTAACATAATGTACACTTATGACTCGTCAGTAAAGAAATACATATTAATGCTTCTAATTTTGCATTTACTAACAGTTCTCAAATCAAGGGCGTAGAACGGAAGAGAAGAACAGGCAATAAACTCTCCGCCACTCTTTTAAATCGCCATTTTTTTTTACTTAAGGGTTTTAGGGTCATAACATCTGAAGAACTAAATTTTGTATGTATCGCGAATTTCGTTTGTGAAACACTAAATGAGTAAAGTTAATAAAAGTTAGAACAGAACTTAGAAACTTTTCAAGCACCTATGCAGTAGAGAACTTTACAAAGGATCAGCTAATTGTTAAAACTGACTCGAGAAAGCAAATTTCGCCTTCACAAGTTTGTTTCATTTATTTAGAAATACGCAGTACTTGCGACGAAATAATCTGTAAAACGATACTTTTCGCCACCACCACTTGTTTTTTAATAGAACAGGGGGCGAACGGGCTGAAGGCTCGTCTGATGATAATTGAGATGTGCGATAAGTGACGACCATCTACAAAGGGCTAGCGAGTGAGTTGCCGGCCTTTTAAGAATTGGTACGCTCTTTTCTTGAAGGACTCTAAGTCGGTAGCTGGCAGTAGCTGCCCGTTGAACTATTTCCATATGAATACTACTTTCCTAGTACCTACTACTTCAACAAAACCAATTCTTGGAGGATAAGTTATTATTCGCGACCATTCTGGGTTATTCATCAGCGGTACTTAGCATCTAGTTTATTCCTGCCTTGCGATTCTGTAACTCACTTTTCTAACTCTCACAGCGGTTTTCGCAGCGGTCACGTTCAAATCAGTCGTAAAGCAGCTGTGTGAGTTCGAATATGAGTTACAGAATCGCAAGGCTGCTCTATAAAAACGGTTACAAAATACTTCTCAAATAACATTGTATATAAATAAAATGTGTGTACCATTTGACCCTTGAACGTAAACGGCTCAATGTGTATTGTGTTCGGCCAATGATTTGCGGTTGGCCGATAATTCCCCGGTTTACAAAGCTTATCCTACTCCATACACTTCCATATTCCATATACCTATATAGTTAAAACGTAAGTAATGCTACAAATAACAAATTTATTATTTAAAAAATAATTTTATAGCAAGCTTTTCCTTAAACAAAACTACAATTATACTTAACGAAATCCTTGTAAACAATATTTGGAAAAAGAACTTTTGAAACTGTGTAAAAATGGCTTTATGCCTTGTTTCAATTTACTGCTATAAGGTTTATTTAGCGCACTGTTAAGCTTAGGTTTCCTAGAAAAGCGGTGCCGTTATCCAACGGCCCTAATGTAACGTTGGGTGACGTCACCCATACGTTGTCTATAAATAACATCGGAGTAGGTTTTCTAGAGAACGTTGAGTGTCACCATAATGTCAAATAGTGGTCCTGTCATTTGCATGACGACCGTCATAGCCGTGATAAACAGTATAGTTCAACGTTTTTCGCGTGTAGCGGTGCGCATATTTTATTAATACAATGAGTGGAAACGTGACTTGGACGAGCGAAAATGATGTTTTTTTTGCATAATGTTAAAAAGTAAAGACGGCCGTTATTAACAACCGTAAAATTACGCTTTTCTAGGAAACCTAAGGCGCGAAACACACAGAAAAGGCGTAAGGTGAAGGCGCGCCTTTCAACCTAGCTTTTCAACCGTAAAATGACGGCCGTTAGTTAACGACACCGCTTTTCTAGGAAACCTAAGCTTTACTCCTGTATGTCAAATTCAAACATTTTTTTATTATTTTTTTTTATTATATATACATGTGTCTTTACTAAGACATCATGGCACATTACAATCTAGCCTAACTTAAGACTTAATTTACTAATAAGGATTTTTACATAAGAAAGTGTCCAATAACACTATTTACAGTCTTTTAAGACTGTAAATAGTGTTATTGGACACGTTAGAAAAGAACAGAGTGTCTTCCCTTTAGGGAAGACACTCTGTTCTTGTGTTCTATTTTTTTTTCTATCACTCACTGTGTATTCAAACATGCGCATAAAGCCAGTTCATTGGTTGCCTATTTTAGGTTGGAACCTTCGCCCTCAGGGCTGATTAGCACGCTGATTCTATACTTAAACTTATTTTACTCGCAAATAGCACAAAATTATTCAGATTACCACAATTACAGGAACCGATGACCTTAATACATTGAAAGTTTCGCTCGAAGATGTTATCGGCAAAACTTGGAGCATTTGCTTGTATGACGACCGTAAACCCGCAAAGTGTTGTTTCTGTTACTACTTTAAGCGTGAAATACGCGCGCTACGATTCACGAATGTACATATATACTGAATCTCATGTGTGGAATTATATTCAATGAACATTGATGATATTTTGATAAATTTTTAATATTAAATACGAAACTATTTTATTTTATTCATTTATTGAGAAGATTTACAGCTACTTACTTCCTAAATATAAAGTTCTTTTTACGCCATTAAACAGATCTTTACATATTAAGTACTAATAACTAACTGGATTGGTAACAATAAAATCATTTTAATAATACTATGTATATCATAGAAAGCAATAAACTAAGTAAAAATTAATTGGAGTAACACTTACGGTAGTATAAATTATACATTTATAAAAACTTATTATATTATTTATTTCACTAAGGAACTCGGATATCAGAGCTCCCTTGGCGATTCCACACTTGAGGCGAACAGGTCAATAGTTAAATTGTTACTTAGTACTCCGCCGTATTTATACACTTGGAGAATATATGTATAATTATAAAAGTAAAAGTAAAGTAAAAGTAACATTCGCTCGAACGGTGAAGGAAAACATCGTGAGGAAACCGACATGTCTTAGACCAAAAAAGTCGACGGCGTGTGTCAGGCCTCCTGTGCTGATCACCTATTTGCCTATTAGATTGAAAAATGATCATAAAACAGATCTAGAAAAATATGAGGCCCAGACCTAAAGAGCTTGTAGCGCCACTGATTTTTTTCTATTGCACCTATATTATTTTATCGCGCTTCACTACGCTTTCGCAAGTGCGGAGAGTTATGTTGGAGTCAGTTACTAACCTACCTACTAAAACCCCACGGCCTTATCACCGCACTCTGGCCAGAGAATGTAGCTTTTATATGCAGAAGAAGCTAATTATTGTGGAGCTACAAGTATTTGTGCAGATTTTAATTTTCTTAAAATTAAATACATTTTTAAGGTATATTTTTGATTGGAATACTTTGTATTTACCTAGTAATTTACGCAGATTTTAAAAATGTACATTAAAACCGTATAGGTGCTTAGCAATTTAGGCACAGACATCAAATTTAAATACACAATGAAAATGAATGGAGGGGTTCAATAAATCTTAACGTTTAATAAAAGCCTACGTAAACATAAGGTGACGATAAAATTCATTAGCAAGCAGTATTTTGGCACATTTCGTATATCGTACTGTATCGTAAGGGTTATAGTAACTGTGGAAGTTAAGCTTATTTGAAATTTGATTTTGATAGCATTGTTTATTGCTTTCTTTGTTATACTTCTGAATTATTTTAAGCTTCTTTCTCTCTTTAATCGGCAGCTCATGTCGGGGGCAGCAAAGAAGCATCTGAAGCGCACTATCTGTTTCCACCGATTTCTGTCCAGCGCCTCTATTATGACAGTGAACAGTTTTGAGGACGATGAGTCTTTCACTCCATCGGTCAATCTGGTTGGTGAACGGCCACGTAATCTTTTGCCTTCTGTGTTACAAACCATAATCACTTTCTCCAAGTTCTCATCACCTCTGCGCATGGTATTATTTTAGGTATAAGTAGATTTTCCTCTAATAAGCCGTTCTAAAAAAGAACTTAAGTTAACACATTTAAACGATGTCCATATTACTATTTAAATTACGGAAATTTTTGTGTTGCTTATGCAGTGTCATGGTGAAGTCAGAAAATGGCTCCAAGTGACTAAAAGACACTTTACTCTTCACATCACATCTTTCGAACAAGCAAATCTAATCAATGATACTAAAACTTTTCGATTGTCTAATTGTGTTTACAGGTCGCTGGCTGGCTTGGCTGTTGGAATTTTAAACTAAATAAGTTGTTGAGTTTGTAAGGTTAAATTGAATTTTAGTGCTGTAGCATTTTCTTTGTGCAGTACCTGTTGTTGAATACTTTCTCGCTGTAAAACATACGCTTAAGATGCACGTTTTGAGTAAGAACCAGAAGTTATTATGGAGAATATTTGAAGTCAAAACTATACACAAAAATATTTACACAAGTAAGAAAGTAGCATGAAAAAAAACAACGGCTTGCACTCCGGGGACCGGGAGTGCCGGCAGAAGTGAAAACTTGAATATTACCGTTGTGCATTTTTGATATTTTGGAATGGTTAGAAAATAATTTTGCACGAATTGCTTTAATTATCAGTATAAAAGTACCTACTATCATTCATGTGGTAGAATACAATATTTATTTATTGCGCTATCATACACAAACATGACAATTTATATTACATTAAATACGCCGCACCAGCTGTCTACTCTCCATCCGTCTTACGAATTTTCGATCAGGTCACGTGTCCTGACGCGAGTTTAAAATTTTTTACCCATTCCAAAAAAAGTGTTCGACGCCGCTTAAAAAGTTTTCGATTTTTCGACTTTTTGAAGTATTTTAACCTAATAACCATCATCAGAAGAATGTTTTTGTGAATTAAAGTATTATATTCCATAAATGTCAGAGGATGATATCTCAGAAACTACGTTAAAGAAGTATGTAATTTCTGATATCACCAGCCTTCGCGTGGAAATAACATCAAGCGGACGCGACGTGTCAAGTTTATGTACCATTTTGAATCTCTGCGTCAATTATCTTACACTTTAGCGTGAATAAAATTTATGCTCACTTTCACATATTTAATAACCTTCCCCTTTCTTATACTATGCCTCTTACGCATTGTAATTCCGACTACGCCGTAATTATTTCGTACTCATTATGTGACGTGACGTCTGACTCAGCGGAACTTGTCAGTGATTATAACATACAATATTTATTGTGATTCTCGTTACAGTTAACAAAAGAAATATAGAAATAATAAAAAAGGGTGCGTGTACTTAAGTACGCGCGTAAGAAGTTATACTTCTTTGGCATTATTAAAAATAGTTTTTGATTGCATGCAAATAATTAATTACAATTAAATAATCAAAGACTGGAAAAGGATTCATTATAGTCAATAAAGTTCAGTTTACATTTGAAAAATTAAATAAATATTTATTATTATTCTCTTACATTAAGTGTAACATAAATTCTATTATTATTCGAATGTTGTTTTTAAATGTCTAATGCCGTAGCATGTTCCGTGGGCAACTTCATTCTGTTAATTTTGTGTCACGGTGCGCGCGCATCGTAAAATTTCACTCTCATCAATTTTTCATAACGCGCCTAAAGAAGTATAACTTCAAAAATATATTTTAGTAAAAATAAAAAATATGTTTTGGTTATGAGTTAAAAATATGTAACGCAATTAGGTTCAAACCTGTGATAACCTGGACAAGCTTTCGTTAGCAAGATGGAAGGCAAAAAGGCCAAACCATTGCATGCATTGGTGTACCAAGTCACGATTCTCACGGATCTCCCCAAAACAGCTGCGCTGCGGGAAGCAATGGACCGAAGAAAGTCGAGAGCTACTAGCAGGGCAGCAGTCACCTTACACCACCTTCAGCAATGACAAATACGATTGAGAAGAAAGAAGGTTCAGTTCTTGAATGGTTATTGAGTCAGAGAACAGGTCTGTTCTATTGCCAAAGAAATGTTCAATTAAAATCTCTCTGAACTGTTGGTTGGAAATCGCATGTGAGAAAAATATTTGATTGATACTATTACTAAACTTTTACTTACTTATGCAGCGAGGTGATGAGAACTTGGAGAAGCTGATGATAAAATAATAAGAGAGATGCTGGACAGAAACCGGTGGTAACTGATAGTCCAATTAAGATATTTCCTTGCTGACCACGAAGCTCAGACCTAGGAGAAAGAGAGAGAGTCCCTATTTATCCTTTATGTGTTTTTAAGCACAAAGTTTCGAATATTCTTAATGAATATTCTTATAACATCCTATAGTGTTCCTAAAGACAAGATTTTTTCAAAGACTAGAATCATCCTTCAAGATTTCTAATTTAGGTTCATATGATATTACTGAACTAAATGAAATATGAAGTAAATCAATTGTTGTATAAATCGCTTGTATTCACAGACCACAACTGAATGTGGTAAGACTCAGCTGCCTTTATACATCTTGAATATCTTGAACATTTAATTGAGAAGGCAATAAGATAAACAGGTGATTATTTTAAATTCAAACATAAATATTATCTTCTCATTTATTTATTTTTTATTTATATCGGCCACGGCGGTTGAGTACAGAACATGTGTCAAATTCGTATTAGATGTGTAAAATTATTTGAATGGAGATTGTTTTTTGTTTTTTAGTGGTTTTACGTCACACGTGCTCCTACTCTTCTGGCTCATTCAATGTTTAATGATACTGGCGTAAATATAAAAAACGTTAAAACATCCATCCAATCTGTGGCATTTGCTTAGTAGTCGCGAAGAGACGTTAATTATTTCGTAAATGCTACTTCAGTTATTAAAAAAAAAACTTTACCAATTCTAAAGTAGCAGACGCTAAAAACGGCATTTCACTATTCTATGCTAAGTAGCATTAGTGTAAGCGAATAACTTGTGGATTACATTTTGAACTTAATTTGCAAACAATGAAAATGTATCTATTAGATAATTAAAGTCTGAATGTTGGCAAAAGTCTATTCAAGTTTTCTAAAAGCTGTTAGATATATTTACATTCGTTCGTGTTCTCGCATACAGCTTGTTAATGTATCAAAAGCTTGCAAAGCACTTCTTTTATGGCTCATTATAACTTATTAAGCAAACATGTTTATAGACCAATGTTATGTTTATGTCTTTAAATTAAAAAGCTCATTTTCACATATAAAACTTATAAATCGAAATATAGTCTGTGATAACGACAGCAATAAATTTTATGACAACGTTTAAAGAAGATAAATTAGCAATTTAATTTTACCAATAAGGTCCTTATTTCCTAGTCCTTAGGTCTTTTCACAAGAGGGTGCAAAAGGGTAGTTGTGAATTCAAGTTCATTTATTCTTTTAGGTAACACAATGTACAGTTATGAACGTCAATAATGAAATACATGTTTAATGCTTCTAATTTTACATTTACTGCCAGTTCTGAACTCAAGGGCAAAGAACGGACGAGAAGAACTGGCAATAAACTCTCCGCCACTCTTTTCAATCGCATACTTTTTTGTTTTACAAAATGTTTCTAAGGACCTGCAACCACTACACCATATTCCACATGAAATCTTTAAGTAATTAACTATAATAATATTAAAAAATAACAAAGGTTTGTCCTCTATCAGTAGTAGGCATGGTGAAATAGGAGCACGCACTTACATTCTCGTGGGAACAACACGCACAGTGAAGCAGGTGCAGCTGCAAGATATTAAAATTATTGCTGATTCCTCCGGTTAGTACAAACGACCTTGATTAAAGTAAAAGAGAGGGTAGGAGTAGCCTTGTCCTTATCCTTCCACCTAAGACGACGCTAAATGTTTAGGCTACTGAGGCGCCCGTAGAAAAGAATAGCGCTCCAAGGGCGTCTTTGATGTATTGGTATGGAACTACCCGAGTTAACTTATGCAAATAGAACCTACTCCTTTCTTTCAGTAGCAATCTACAGTGAGTTTCGTAGTATGGTGACCTCAAATAAAAAGGTAACATTTATCATGTCTCATCATCCATAAGTTGTGTAATCGGCATTTCTACGCACGTACATGACGGATTTGACTTTTGCAAACGCCCCGTTAAGATCTGCATCATTTGTGGGCTAGGTCTTTTTGTCTTATAATTTTGTAGCCGTCTATAACATTACTTATAAAGAATTTCGTTGTTTTAGCAGTATGAGCTTCTTTGTACCGTTTGTCTCACTCCGACAATACCTACTCACTTATAAAGAGAAATTATCATAAGAAGAAATGTAAGGCAAATAAAGGGTTACAATTACTTTAACTTGATAAGTCAAATAAAAAATATATTGTGTCTTAAGGATCATCCCAATAACCAAGTTAATTATAAAACGGTCAATATGTATTGATTTGACGAATCTTCGCCAATTTGAGATAAGGCACGACTTAAAACACTTCGTGTTGTACCAAATTATTGTTAATTGTAAATTGCCAAGTTCGAGAAATATATTTAATAATTTAATTTTAAAGTATTATTAATAATTTTATCTTATAATAATAATAATAATAAAGCCCGTTTAATTTCCAGTCGTGACAAAAAAAGATTAGATTTTTTACATTTTCTACATTATTTATTTATTATAGATATAGGATATATTTGTTACCTAAGATATAGGATATATTTGTTATATATCCTATATCTTAGCTACCTTCAGTACCGTAGATCGGAACCCCTTCACGGGTAAAGGCCTCCTCTAGCTTTTTCCAACTGTCTATGACTTTCTTTCTCCATTCGCTATTTCTTTTTTCCACTTTTTTTTTAAATTGTATCTTACGCAGTATTATTTAATTAATCTTTTATCTCAAGTAGGTACTGAAACTTAGTTAACGGATATAAAGCGAAAGAATCTAGCGGACCTTGACTGATTCATCTTGATACTACATGTTTGTGTGTTGTTCCCATAGTAATGCAAGTGCATGTTCCTAATTAACCGCGCCTTGATAATAGACGTGAAACATTCGCTTTTCTTATTTATTTATTATTTAATTAAATAACTGCTTTAACATGTTATGAGGATCATGATTTAATAATGGTTGCTTACAATGTTTTTGTAAAAAACCTTGGCTTTTTAAAAGGGTGACGGAGAGTTTATTGCCAGTTCTTCTCGTACGCCCTCGATTTGAGAACTGGAATTTAGGTACGTACATATTTTTTTACTAACGTTCATAGGTGTACCTAAGTTACATGAATAAATATTATTTTGATTTGATGTTCAAAGCATCTATAACGTTAGCGGTAATAACCTATTATTAATATTTAATTTATTGTTAAAAAAACATGCACATCTTAAGGATGTTAAACCTCCATTAAAAATAATTTTGTATGTATTACTCAAATAGACTGTCGTAAGTTAATTTCATCTCTTTATTAAATTAATATAATATTTGTTAAATAAATACAAAACATGTTTCAAATACATTCGCCAATAAACCGATAAATTAGTTAATCATATATTTTCGTAAATAAAGTTTGATTCTAGTAATTTCTACATGATATCCTTTATGGCATTGTTCTTGTCTTACTGCATAACCTTTTGGCTTTGTGGTCAATCGCGTCAATCTTTTTCCAGGCGTCCTTTTACAATGCAATGATTCGTGTTAAGAAGTTGGTAGTACATATTAATAATAATCTTCACCTTTTAATTCGGATACTTTTACATTTAAACACTTTTCCATTTCAATCTTCTTTTAGGTATGTGTGCCCTTTTTGGCCTTTAAAGGGCTTTCTTCAAATCCCGCCATTCCTCTCTGACATGTACAACCTGCTGTTTCTTTAATTTAGTACTACTTACTCATTATTATTTATTAATAATCATAATTTAAGATAATAACTTATATTCAAAGTTATATTCATTCCTCATATTCAAAATTATAGTGTACTCCTCCTTTAAAGGCCGGCAACGCACCCACTAAAAATGGATGTCCATGGGCAGCGATGGCTGCCCTTTATGGGCGTTCCGTAGGCTCGTTTTCCCCACTGTTAAGTATTAAAAAAAGATTTATTAAGAAGGCAGCAGGACTTTAAATGACAACTGTGTTTTTCTAACAGAGTTTTCCTTTGATTTTTTAATTAACGTCATTATACTATTATATATATATTGTAAGCCTTAACGAATGTCTTTTCAATGTCTGTACGTTACATTGATTTTCACGGTCCCACGATCAAACAACGTACCCTTGAGCACAATACTACACACCACTGCTCTTTGACGAAATAATCTTTGATTATAATTGAATAGTATATATGGGGTTAAGTACTTGAGCCTTTGGTTGCCCTTTACAAGCTAGTTATAAACGTTTGCATTTGATAAGCCTGAAAGCACATTGACTAGTGAGGGGCCGTTCAAGTATTACGTAAGCAGAATTACAGTAGAACCTCTATAAGTCGAACATCAAGGGAGACGCCAAAAAATTCGAGTTATAGAGTTTTCAACTTATGGAGGATTTCGACTTAGGCGGATTTTGATTCGACATACAGAGTTTGAGGTTTATTCTTATAAATTTTGAGCCAAACTACTTCTGACAGTATTTAAGTCGAAAACAAATGACTGGCTTAGCTAAATTTTAAAGGGAATCAAAATTGAACACCTGACACAAAGCAAGCAAACACGTTTTCCATGAGTCATAAATTTATTATTGTATACTCCTAAAATGTTTTCTAAGAAACAATAGTGTACTCACATTGTCGGCAAGTTCTTAAACTCGGTAACTTATTTTTGTTCGAACAATAGAGATAATAAATTCCAAATGATCAAGTTGTAAAGGTTGTAAAATAAAACGTTCCTATGTTCGAGATACAGAGGTCAAATTTAATTTTTCGAGTTATAGAGTGAAAATATGTACCAAAATGGCTTGGAGGGACTCGGTGATTATTTCGATTAACAGAGGGTCAAGATTTCAAGTAATGGAGGTTTTGGTGTTTTAAGGGAAGGGAACAAAACATTTTTTCGAGATTTGGAGGTTTTTGACTTATCGAGGTTCGACTTAACGAGGTTCTACTGTACTTAGAAAATGCATTTCGTATTCAAGCATAGACAATGTGTGGGTAATATGTGTAAAAAAGTAAATAATTACTGTTGACGTAATGACCAAATAAGAAAATCAAAGACCTCCCCTCCCCCTTATAGTGCTAACGTAACACTTGAACGGCCCCGGGTGTAAAATATATTTAATTAATATACAGGTCATCTATTGGATTTACATCTTAAACTAAGATGTTTGAGCACATCAATTGAGAGGTTGTACATGAGAGTGTAACCTAAAAAAAATGGGTATCAATCCTTAAAAGGCCGGCAACGCACTTGCAAACGCTCTAGCAATGTGTTCTCTGTTATATATAAAAGAACCCACATAAAAATAAATCAGTGACCCTAAAGTTCTCGGCCTCAGAACCTATTTGTCATCACTACTGTTTCTTTGATAGTCTAGAACATGTCAGTTAGCTCACGATGTTGGCCTTCACTGTACGCATGAGTACACATAAAAGAATATAAGAGAGAAGTTTCTTTTCTGTCAAATAAAATCATTATAAAATTGTTAAAACACTTACAGTGAAAGCATTTTACTTTGGTAAAGTCTTCTTTCAAATATATTTCTGCTGGGTTTCGTTACGTGTTCGCCTGAAATTTATTTGTCCTAAGTACCATTTAGTTTTAAAATGTTTTCCCCCGGTACATTGTTAAACTGCACTAACACGAAAGCTTAATATTAAGAGCCAGACAATGCTGAAAGGACTAACTACTTCAGTACCATTATTTAAGCAGAAATGTGGTTGAAATGTTTACGGATCGATCAAGCAGAATCTTTAAAAACTAGGAAACAAATTGTAAAGCTTATAGTAACGGCTTCCTTTAAAACGTGAATGTATTTTTTGAAAAGCGGGATAGGTTGAGGAAGTTTAAATTATAGAAATTACATTGACTGTATTCAACGAAGAGCGGTTCGAATCGTCGTCTACCAATCCCTCTCCGAGCGAGTTCTTGGCGTTGCGCAGAGATGTGGTGTCACTCTGCATCTTCTACCGCATTTACCATGGAGAGTTTTTCAGAGTTGTTCGGATTAATACCTGCAGCTGAGTTTCAGATGTCGGGGCAGAATACGAAATTCCATCCGTATCACCGCGACGTCCTTCGTTCCACAACTGAGCGTTTTTAAGGCAGTTTTTGCCGCGCATTTCTATGTGGAACCAGCTGCCCACTGAAGTATTTCCGAACCAAATAGACTTAAGGTTCTTCAAGAAAAGAGCGTACCAATTCTTAAAAGGCCTGCAACGCACTCGCGAGCACTCTGGCATTAAGAGTGTCTATGTGTGGTGGTATCACGTAACATCAGATGAGCCTACTGCCCGTTTGACCCCTGTTCTATAAAAAAAGAAGACATACACTCTAGAAACAGAAAGATGCATTCTACACATCTATACTTACAATAGATCTATCAAACAATAATAATCCAGTGCGACTACAACCCTAAATGAGTCATGACCTTAGATTGAATCCGTTTCTTTGATCATCGTCGTTGTTTTGGATTTGAGACATTCCGATTTCCTTACGTTTTTATTGGCCGGTAGAGCGAGTGTTAGATGCGCACATAGACAGAAAGTCCATTGCCCAGTCGGGGTTCGAACCTACGACCTCAGGGATGAGAGTCGCACGCTGTACTGTGTACCGTACTTACGTATATCGTCCAAGTATAAGAAATGTTTTTAATTGTGACGCATTGTTGATTCCCACATTATTTGTATTAAAAGTCACATGGTTATATGAAAAATATTTTACTGATAAACTACTTACATAAAGCAGTGAATAAATAATGTCTCAGCTGACAAATAACCAAGAATTAATTCAATTTATGAGTAAAAGTTTCTGAAGTCAATAATGAAGTGTTCGCAGATTAATGTTGACGATTTAAAATAAATGGTTTTTCTCTTTGAGCGTTCGATAGAGGTCTATACTCAAGTCAAAGTCAAAAATCATTTATTCATAAAGGTAACACAATGCACACTTATGAACGTCAAAAAAGAAATATACATTAAATGCTTCTAATTTTACATTTACTGCCAGTTCTCAAATCAAGGCGGTAGAACGGAAGAGAAGAACTGGCAATAAACTCTCCGCCACTCTTTTTAATCGCCAAGTTTTTTGTTTTATACAATGTTTGTAAGGGAGCTGAACCATTATACCATGTTCCACATGACATCTTAAGTAACAAATAACAACAAAACAAATATTAGAAACAAAGACGCACATACATTCTCGTGAACAACACGCAATAATATGGGAATAGAAAGCAAAGGATGAATGATTCCGTAACGAAACAATAACTTCTAAATATCTTTAAAATTTAGTGACCTTCAAATTCACTTGTAACCAATGTTCTCTGATACGACTTGACTGATTTATGAAAATATGTATGTATATTCGGTACGTCTGAGAATAGGTGGTAAACTGTTTTATATAGTACTAGCGGACCCGACAGACGTTGTCCTGTCTTAACTATGAATATTGATTTCAAATTGGTATAATGAATTAAAAAATATTTCAGAAACAAAGTGTTTATTATTCTAATGCTTTATGTTATACAACATTTTTTGTTTGTTTTTCTGGCTCGCATATTATTATTATATTATCAATATAATAACTCCGATCGAAGCATTTATTTTGAACGATATTCATTTTTCTTACATCCTCTGACGATATTTGCAGCACGCATTCTGTCAATGGTGTGTTATGTCAAACGCCATAAGGTTACACCAAAAAGTTCGAATTGTATGGTGGTTAAGTATTCTTGAATTTTCTAATTTTCCGCGCAATTTTATAAGAACCTTCTCCTGACAATTACAAATACAACAAAAAAAAAATCAGACAAATCGGTCGAGCCGTTTTCATGTGATGTCGTGACAACGGAAAACGGGTTTCATTTTTATATATATAGATAAGTGATCCACCCCTGGAGGGACTCATAGCCTAGCGGTCTTATTAAGTGGCAGCTAGGTGAGGGGTACCGGGTTCGATTCCCGGTTCGAAGGCACGTTTCAATTTAATTTAAATTTGTTCTCGGCCTTTGGGAGGGTTGTGCGGTACCGGGCGAGGGCCTAAACCGTACATGGAGGACATGGTCGAATTTCTAAAAAATCTTATACTTGACGCTGGCTAATGCATAAACCGTGGCGGAGCCATAAAAAAACCTGTTTTTTTTGGGACAATTTTTTTGTATGGTTTGACATGGTCATCTAGAAGCATCAATAAAGATAACAGTGTTTAAGAAACTATCGTGCGATTTTTAAAATATTGGGCACGCACTCACAGCATTTGAGTGAGTTTTCAGGTGAGATTTATGGTATCACTTAAAACCAATTCAGTCCCCAGCCCCCCAAGTTTGTTTGTTTTATGTTTCATATGTTTTCTTTGTTCTATGTAAATACACATTTTGAAACACAACACATTTTGAGAAAGTTGAGTTACTTCCGAAAAATGTACAGAAATGACAAAACGTTAAAAACAATTCATTCAAATATCTCTGACATTTTTCGTTTAAATGAATATTCATGAACAAATGAAACAAGGTTTCTTAAACTTGTCGAATATTAATGTTGTCCTGCAAGGCTTTGTAATTAATACGGCTTCAAAGGTACTCTGTTTAAATATTTATATTCCAGGAAAATCAAAGTTAAAAATATATTGATAGGCCTATACCAATAGATCTTTATAAATAACAGGGGGCAGGATGCTCACCTATATTAAGTGATACTGCCACCCATGCACACTGTTAATGCCCAGATCGTGTGTGCGTTGCCGGACTTTTTTTACGTGCTCAGAAGACCTGCTTTTTTGCCACGCTCAACCGCTTTGTGAAGCGGCTATCCACTGGAGTATTACCAAAACAATTTAACTTAGCATCCATCTAGGAGCGTACCAATCCTTAAAAAGAAACCAGTTCTAAACACCAGTTGACCTGGTGACCCTTCTCTCTATTTGCCCCCTGATCTATTAAAAAAGGCTGAAGGAGTCAGGGCATTATGTGCTAACAACTCCCATTCACAATGGAACACAGATACAATAAACGATAGATGTTATTATATTATTCTTTATACAGGGTGGCCAAAAAGTCGTGGATCAAACGCAAATAGGGGATAGATGAGGTCATCAGCGGCAAAAAATTGTTCTACGGGAGGTCTCTAAGGTCAACCCCTGCAGATTTATGATTTATTTAGGTTTTTATATGAAAATTGACTTTTTTTACTAATTCTTATTAGAATCCAAAAAAAATCTACATCCTGTATCTTTTTCATAATATCCACTAGATTGGTACTGATGAGTTCTTGCGATAGACATACTATTTATAGTTGTTTATTGAGTGTATTGAAGATAATATTAAGTTATACGATATAATTTTTTTTTCAAATCAAAACTTTTTGTTTATTTCGGACCCCACTGTGAAAAAAAATTACTCTACCGAAAAGTGACCCTGTATTACAAGTTTTGGTGCATTACATATGGATTCTGAAAAGGTATTACACATGGCCATGAATCGCTCTAATACCTTTCTAGGACGAAAAAACAACAACGATTCGGACTTATGATAGATTATTTACCTACCTGTGACCAGTACTGTGCGAATCGGACTAGAAAAAAATTGGACTGATGGCTGGAGGGTTACGTAGGAATTTGATTAGACGCTGCAGATTAAGTATTATGGTCAGAGTCAGGAATTTTGAGCATATTTTATTGTAAAATATTTTGTTTCCTACAAACAACCATTGAGAAATAATTGTTTTAATACAATTATTATTTCACAATCGTTGTTTGTAATTCTTCCTAGAAAGATATTAGAGCGACTCATGGCCACGTGTAATACCTTTTCAGAATCCCTATTAAAGGCGTCAAAACTTGTAGTACAGGGACACTTTTCGGTGGAGTAATTTTTTTTCACAGTGGGGTCAAAGTAAAGAAAAATTTATGATTTGAAAAAATGTTATATCGTATCACTTAATATTATCTTGAATAGACTCAATAAACAACTATAAATAGTATGTCTAACGCAAGAACTCATCAGTACCAATCTAGTGGATATTATGAGAAAGATACAGGATGTAGATATTTTCGAATTTTCAGAAGAATTAGTAGAAAAAAGTCAATTTTCATATAAAAACCAAAATAAATCATAACTCTGCAAGGGTTGACCTTAGAGACCTCCCGTAGAACAATTTTTTGCCGCTGATGACCTCATCTATATCCTATTTGCGTTTGATCCACGACTTTTTGGCCACCCTGTATATAAATTTCTTGTGCCAAAATGTTCGTTCCCATTCTCCTCGGAAACACCTCGACCGATTCTTATGAAATTTTGTCTGAGATTCGGCTACTTCTTTCAAACCCGTAAGTGATAAGGGGTGTCCATTACAAAAAAAAAAATAGTTTTTTTTGTTGGATATTTTTTTTTTAATTTCTACTTTTTTTTATTACAATCAACCCCTATTTTTCATTTGCTAATTAATAACTTATGACTTGAACTTTGAGGTTTTTGTATAGAAAAAATCTCAGAAAAACCTAAAAAGTTTTCATTCCGGAAAACCGAACAGTCACTAGGGTAGCATAGCAAAATGTTCCATATTGGTATGTACTAAAAAGGTAGGCTAAGTAAAGTCACATTAAGGAGAAACGAAGTAGCTGGGGCAGCTAGTTCTTTATAAGCGTATCTACAGTCATTATGAGGTAATATCCTAAACCGCTCAACCACTACAGCCTTTGGGCCGGGCAGTCGATCGACTGCTCGAGGACTTGTCAAACAGACTATACAAATTATTATATTTTAACTAGCTGACCGGGCAAAAGTCATTTTGCCATGTATATCATTTATAATAAAAAAAATGGGGTTGATCGTAGAGGGGTGAAAGTTAGGCGTTGTATGTTTTTGTATGCTGTATCATAAAAAAATAAAAACAGAAAAAAATATCTAAAAATAAAAAAAATATATTTAGGGTCGGACTACCCTTAACATTTAGATGAAAAAAAGATGTTGTTTGATTCTGAGACATACCAAATTTTCACACAAATTTTCATGAGAATCGGTCGAGCCGTTTCGGAGAAGTTTAACCAAAAACACCGCGACATTTTATATATTAGATTTTATATATTGACAGTACAAAACCGCTGTTGAAGAGTCCCAAAGTAATATTTTTACGTCGTATTTCTTGTAATGAAAATTACATTAGAACAAAAACTTAATAAGTCGGCTAAACGCGTAATTTAAAAATAATTGTCTTTTGGGTCAAGGAATACTTTATTTCCTTTTGTTAACAAAATAAAATTGCTTGCTTTGTATAACAATGTTAAAATTGTAATTTATGATTTCGATGTTTTTAGAAATATGAGAGGTTGTAATAAAGAACTCTTATCTTCGGAAGATGTTTAAAGTTAAAGCACAAATTCAAATTAACTTGCTTTTCATCTTCTATTCTAAAGGACCTCTGTGTCATCCAAACGCAATAATCTTTTCAACAGGAATGGAACCCAGGATTCTAGCTCAGGGCTGTATAAGTGTGCCGCGATGCCATTAGCAATGGAATAGCTTAATTGCAGAACTACCATTGTCTTAACCGTATTTTACCTACTATGCGAGATTCGAGCAGTTTTGGCCTAGTGGCTTCAGCGTACGACTCTCATCCCTAAGGTCGTTGGTTCGATCCCCGGCTGTGCACCAATGGACTTTCTTTCCATGTGCGCATTTAACATTCCCTCGAACGGTGAAGCAAATCATCGTGAGGAAACCGGCTTGCTTAGACCCAAAAAGTCAACGGTGTGCGTCAGGCACAGAAGGCTGATCACCTTCTTGCCTTTTAGATTACCAAGTGATCATGAAACAGAGACAGAAATCTGAGGCCTAGACCTAAAAATAAGCGAGATTCCGTCACTTTAATCAAGGGCCTAAGAAATCTAAGCAACATATATAAATAATATAGCGATGTTTAATGCAAAAATAACGCTGACTCAACGCGAAATTAAAACGTTTTTATCGACTATCCATAACGGTTTCGACCCTTAGTTAATTGAAGTAGAAAATGAGTCTCTGTTTTTAGTCTAGTTACAAAGTCCACGTAGAACGAATAGGAGTATAGATTTTCCCTAGTAGTTGCGTAGAGATAGAGGGTCACCACCAGGGGATCACCTCGACGTCCGTCGTTCCACATCTGAGCGTATTTTAATACAGTTTTTGCCGCGCACCACCACTATGTGGAACCAGCTGCCCGCTGAAATAATTCCGAACAAATTCGACTTAGGGTCCTTTAAGAAAAGAGCGTACCAATGTTTTTGCACTCGTGAGCCTCGTGGGCTCTGAGAATGTCCTTGAACGGCGGTATCACCTCACATCAGGTGAGCCTCCAGCCCGTTTTTCTATAAAAAAAATAGGTAATACGACACTATCTTGCTTTTATTCTATCGTATCTTAAAGTTCCGTTGCTCGAAACAATTGAAGCGAACACATTTCTACGTCTGTTTAATTTTAAATTAGACAATGATTACATTCCACTAAGGAATGAACTAAGTATGACTGCCGTATGAAAAAACGTATTGGATTTAGTTCCTACACACAAAGACCTATTAACATGAACATACTTTAAGTAATTTTTGAGTGATATTAATGTTTTTAGAAAGGAAAAGCAATTACTTAATTCAGAACAATTGCTTTTTAGATTATAGCCACCCAGTTCCGTTTACCTTAAATGGAGGCCGCTTGTGCTGGTGCCTTCAGCCTTATATAAGCACTCATATATTATACTATTTGTAAGACGCATAAACAATTGTTTCCTCACAATTCTACGGTATTTTGTAGTGTAAGGGTGGGAATATAAATAACTTTTACCTTTTCAGTTCTTTTTTAGTATTTTACGTAGAAAATCCTTTTACCTTTTTTAAGGCTTTGAGGAAAGAGCTCATAACAGGATGTGTGCCATAAATGTGGGCTTAAATAGCGCGAACAATAGTGAATTGTTGTTGTTGGCAAAGAAAGCATAGATTCGCTCATTAAATACAGTTTTTAAATATTTAAATTCAATGAAGTACTAACTCATCATCGCGCTGTATGCGTTTACGAAAATAATAAATTTTAGCTAGTTTCTTTTAGCCACGGTTTCACGGAGTGTGTTCCGTCGTTAAATTATGGTCTATGACGTTCCTCAATAATAATAATACCCTATATTAAATACAAAATACTTCAATCCTCTATCTATTTCTCACTTATTATGAGATTTAAAAAATGAATTCGTTTACATAATTTTCATGATCTTGACTTGACAATAAGGTACACAAAAATAATACAAATTTTGTGTTGTCGATGGGAAGTCATGCGCATACATAAATTTTGTGAAGTTGTGTATATTGATATAAATTTAAGTAGATATTATTTACGAATTTACATACGTTCCTATTGCGGCCATTGCGCTGACTATTTATTTATCATAGCTTTCCTGACAACCACCGTAGTTTTTTTGTGTTAGATGTAATTTTCCTCAATTGTTATCCTCATGTATTGCACATCTTTAACTAATGATTATATACCTCAGTTAACTGATAAGCAGTCAAAGGGGAAGCGAAAAAGAAATCCCATGAAAAACAAAGCCGCTATGACAAAACTGTTGTATCTATGCAAGGTCCGGAACAGTTCCTTATAAAAAAAAGAAAATTGTAATCTGGGTATTTCGATTTTACTTTATAGCGCTGAATTCTGGATAGACGAAAATGAAATGTGGTGATGGAGACGAATGCTTAGGGTTCCCTGGACAACTAAGGAAACATACGTGTCCATACTAAGTTTACTGGTATAAAATCGTCTTGCGACACTTTTTTACCAACACATCCTGAGTTTTTTGGACATATAACACACAGAGATCCAGAAAGTTTAGAAATACTCATAGTGACTGGCAGAATGGAGTAACAGTCCTCGAGGCCGTCCCTCCTTGCTGGACCGATCAAGTAAAAACCCTTACAGGTCCTACCATCACCAAGGCGCGGAAGGCGGCAACTAACACGACCTTTTGAAATGAAGAGTGCGACTGAAGAAGAAAAACTGATGATAATATTCTGCTCACCAGGCATGGCTATTGCCATTGATAAAAGTTCAACTGATCTAAAGTCAAACTGAAATTGTTTAAAATAATTTAAATAACTTAAAATAATTGTATTAAACATATCGTGTTGTGACACATACATACAACCTATAATTTTTGCGTCATGCCCCATTAGATAGGCTAATTAAACAACCAAGCCATGGTGGTTGAAGTAGATATTATGTGTATAAAAGAAGAAGAGAAGTATAAATCCAAAAGTGCACGCCTCATAGCGGTCATTCACGTTTAAAAAAAATCTAAAACAAAAACTCAAGTTTTTAAAACAAAATAACAAAAAAATAAAAAATACATGAAAATGAATGATTGAAAAAAAATAATAATATAATAAAAAAATATATAGTGGTGCCATAACTCTAAGGCGAGGAAAATACACAGTCGTATTTTAGTTTTTTACAAATTATAATAAAACGACAGTACTTAGAACGCTTATATTAACTAGGAAACAGCCCAGGGTATAACTTTATATAGGAAGAAAAAAAGTATTCTGGTACTATAAATTTTTCGACCAATTTCTCTGCCACATACATGGATCCATAAACACAGACTGACGGACGTCCAAGAATGATTGATTTTAATGTTATTATTTACTATGTTAAACAAAATAATTGTTCATAAAAAATACCATATGTGCTATATATATATATATATATATATACGATAGATTATTTAACTCGATTTTAGTGCACTCATATTATCCTAATATAAATTAGTGAGAAAAAAGTCATTCAAGTTTCGAAAGACTGGGTTTTTTGACATGTCGAGAGTAGAGCACTGCCTTACGCTCCGCTAATGAGGCGTGCAATAAGTAGGGAAGTTAAAAATATGTACGACAGTAAGTTTGTGTTTTATTTTCCCCCTAATTTCGCAAAAGCCTACACAAAGAAAGCAACGGGCAAATATCATGGACAATCAGTACGAAATGCATGACTTTAATTAAATATTATTAATACAAGCACATGACTACGGTAACACATAGTTTGCACAACCGATTAAATTTATTTACAAACAGCTTGTGTCGGATATATTTGTTTAAAGGAATAATATTTAATTACTGATAGCCAAATATGTAGAAAAGAGTGAATCAACTTAATGATAAATAGATTATGTTTTATAATGTCTGCAACTTTGAACTGAACTTGAAAGCTTCGGTGCATCTGTTGAGCGATTTGTATGTAAATGGACCATGTTATCGTAAAAATAGTAACTAATTAAATTTGGAAAATTAAGGATTATCAAAACATATTTTTGAAAAGCTACAGCTAAAAAGCTACTTACATCAAGGGCGGATCCAGCTTTGGGGTTATTTAGTGGAACTTACAGACTTCTGATATCTTCAAACTTCCGTATAAAAACGACCCAAATCGGTGGATTCTAGATCCACCCTTGGAATTAGAAGATTCAGGCTACTGTATTCATACCGTGTATTCATTATTCCAAATCTCAGAACTTCGGAAAAAACGTATTAAAGGAAAGCTAAATATAATGTTAACTATGAATCGTAGCGGGCAAAACGTATGCCATACTTAAATTCTAATATGACTGACCAGTACTATGGAATAATACAAAGTAGTTGGTGAGACACAAATCGTATAATTGGACTTTAACCTGTATTTTCATTATACTATTACCAGCAAGCAAATATGTTTTTATTTGTTTTAAGGTATATAAACGTCATTGTAGAATAGTTTCGACATTCGAAATTTGAATATTATGGTACGACATTTAAAAATTAATAGCCGAAATAGCCTCTCGTACATATCATCAATATTATCTCGTAAGTGGAATCCAAGTATATTTTTTCTCTAATATCAAATATGAATTCACACAAGCGCTGAATATTAAAGTTGGACAATATCCAACAGAGTTTACTTTTATTGTTATTGGGCTTTGATAATACCAGTCAAGTATTAGGAATGTCTGATAAACACAAGATTGCTTAACACACATGGTAAGGAGTTATAACTCGTTATCCATATCGTAATCTATAAATACTTTTCAATAAGAAACGTTTAAAAGGATTGCCGTGTTTATTTTCAGTTTTTACGCACTATCTATTTTTTTTTATATAAAAGGGGGACAAACGAGCTTGCGGGACGACCAAAAAGGGCAGTCTACGCAGCCCATAGACACCCATTTTTAGTGGGTGCGTTGCCGGCCTTTGAGGGAGGAGTAAACAGTAGACACGCTTTTTAAACATTTGGAGGTTGTATCTCTGAGGGAAGACCCCCACCACGTCTATTCCACAGTTGGCTAGTGATTTACTATTGATGTATAATATATATGATAAAATTATTTTGAAACTAAAATACACACATGAAAAATTAAGACAGCGCAGAGGTGATGATGATGATATGATTTATCCCTAATGGGAAAGGCAAATGACTTTAGTCCATACAGCCAGGTACAGCGCAGAGAACCAGCATTGACAGAATGTCATCGCCGAAGTCGTTGCTTAGATAGTGTCAAATTTGGGGTGGTTTAACATTGACTGGACGAATGATTTTTTTTAAATATAACCTATGCTTCAAGCTTTCAAAACGCTGTTTACCTTGTTTCGTCAGACGCTTGATTTATCCGGCCCGTTGTCTCCTTAATAATTAATATAATATCATTGTATATGTACTATTAATGTAACAAAGTCTAGTCTAGTCTTTGCAACTGTAAAAGACTACCAAAAAATATTGCATGGCTTAATTAACTAATTAATGGCCCTAACAAAAGCTAACTCTTTCCCCATTCGATAATCCCACGTACGAGAGCAGTCGTAGACGGGGCTTGTAATGTACAAATCCTATTTGTCTGACATACTAACTTGAGCTGTCAAGATACGAATCTTCGTTAGCAAATATTAAAAACAAACTCTTGTCACAAACGATAAAAGTGTTATAAATATACCGGTGGCACCTAGTCGTGATTAGTGCGACCGCGTCGCTTGATGACACTATGTCTCCTGGGGTGGTTGCCACAGATATTAATAATCCCATAAACATTGCGAATGTGCAGGTGGTTGAGATACCCAAATCTTGTCCGATAGATCATTTAAATGAACCGGAAGTAGAGGGTTTGATCGTGAAGTTAGATAAGAAAACGCCGCGTAGAGTTATCAGGCCAAAAGTGTTGAAGAATCATGAATCGAGGGAGTATTTGTATGATCGTCTGTATGACGATACCTGCCCGAGAGTGGTGAGTGAAAATATTTTTATGACTAGGATTTAAAATAGGAAATAACATCTCAGGTACATCAATTCCTAATTTATGATTTTGTGGTCGAAAATTTTTTTAAAAATTGGCTTCCCATTTAACAAAGTTTCACAAGTTTAAGAAAACCGACAACTTAATATCCTTATTATCCATTAACTCAAATATTAGAACAAATTTGTTTACTCAAACTAACGTAAAATGATTCTCTTAGATTACTTAGTAAAACTACACATACAATGTTTGAAATATTCCGCTTTATCATTGTAAATATTCATAATAGCCAACTAACATAATTTAGATAAAATAGAATATATAATTACAATACATATTAAACAGTAACTAATAATAATAAGGTTGACATAAATCCGTCTATTAGCAGACAACGGAGAATCACATAAATCTATTGAACACTAAACGCAAAGCAACTTGTAAATGACCATCATTTTATAATCTTTACACAGTGATGTGTTTAGCTCAGTATAAAAAAATGTGTGCGTGTACCTACTAGGTACACGCACACATTTTTTGTTACACACGTAAGAAGTGAAACTTCTTTATGACCTTATTTTTCGAAAAATAATCTACTATATGCAACTTAACGAAATTGGTTAAATAAAGTTTAACAAAAGGCTTTTATTATCATAGACATAAATACAATTATTTCATTTTACCTTATTACTACTAAGATTATTACAGAATTTCATTAATTTTAATAGAATTATTACTATCATTGTTATCGTTATTATATATTTTTGTTATTAATGGCTTCGAATCTCTTCGGATCAACCGTGGTAGGGACAAGAAAAAGATGGCGCGTAACCGAAAAACGTGACGATTTGCTACAAAATTTCTCCCATACGTCGATAACAAATTCATTCAAGAAGTTTGACTTCAAAAAGCAACATGGCGCGTAACCGAAAAACATGACGCGTAACGAAAAAATGTTACACAAAATTTTTTTCCAACCCCGATAAAGAAGTTTCACTTCAAAAACCCAAAACATTTATGGTTCATCTATTACCATTTTAAAATCGTTTATTTAAGCGACTATCCAAATACAGCCTTCTGTTCCTGTCCGAAAATTTTTATTACGCTATCGAACCCATTTACATGCGTTAACTACTGAGCCGCAGGTTTTTGGACTAGAGCAATGGGATTTAGAATCACACTTTGATATGCGCTGTTGCATATTTAAATATTTATATTAACTGCTAATAACAATTGCAAAGACTATCGCATCGCCATCAAAAATGTTACATATTAGGGAAACTACACATTAAGGGTCTGTTTCACAATGTACGGATAAGTTTTACATTAGTTCCAAATTAGCTATTTATTACTTATTGGTAGGATAAACACTATTGTTGCGTTTCACGACTGTCAGATATCGCTATTCGTCACATAAAGTCCATTATAAGTTATGAGTCCGGTGAATGTCAAATAACACAATTTATCTTCCAAATAATTTATGTGTTGCATAGCTATTATGTACTTTATCCATACATTGTGAAACAGACCCTTAAGCCGGTTGCAGACCGAAAACTAAGCTATGCCAAGGCTAAACTAAGCTATGCCAAGCAAGCTAGGCTAAGCTAAGCTAGAAATAAATAGCGTGCACACCAAGAGCTAAGCCAAAGCTCAGTCAGTGTGGCGAAGGATGTGCAAATGGTGTGCAAATGGTGTGCAAATGGTGTGCGGGGTAGCGGGAGGGGCTTAGCTTAGCTCGTGTAGCTGCGCATCGGCATACACAACTAAATTAGCTTCGCATATTTTAGTTAGCTCACATAGCTTAGTTCGCATAGTTTGCGGTCTGCACACAAGTATGGAAAACTGCGTCAGCTATGCGAGCTAAGCTAAACTAACTTAGCTTAGCTCTTGGTCTGCAACCCGTATAAGAGTATGAAACCTCATAATATATACTATCTATAACCAGTATACTAATGACAGAAGTATTACTAATTTTATTGCACTGATAAGACTTGTCCACTTGCTTCATTCACTGCGCCGTTGTTTACGTTCTTATGTGTGTCTGTGTCACGTCTAAACATGTGTTTAAAACCTCAACTGATATGGGGCTTCGAATGTATTCATAAATAATTTATAAATCATTGACAGTACTGTAAAAACGTAAAAAAAATAAACAAATCAGTTGCGCTACAACCTCTCTAGGTCTAACCTCAGATTTCTGAATCTCTTTCATGATCATTTTTTTAATCTAATAGGCAAGTAGGTGATCAGCCAGTGCCACACGTTGTCGATTTTGGGTCTAAGACATGTAGGTTTCCTCACGATATTTTCCTTCACCGTTCGAGCAAATGTTAAATGCGCACATAGATAGAAAATCCATTGGTGCATAGCCCAGGATCGCACCTACGACCTCAGGTATGAGAGTCGCACGCTGAAGCCACTAGGCCAACACTGCTTTCTGTTAATAAAAAAAAGTCACGACCGAACCACGTGCAAAGGTACTAGTTTAAAAAACTGTATGACGGTAGGAAAGGCTGTGTACGGTGTATCCAACGAAATCACCAAAAATATTATTCTAACAAAAAAAAAACGAAAATAAAAACAACAAAAAGCAAATTAAGCCATTAATTAACACTGTATTAATTTATGACTTAGTATAAAACTATTATAAAAACTTATAAAACTTAATCAATCTTGTAACTTAAGTACACATTCGCTATTTCTGTCCGGTTGCGTTTACGGTGAAATATGCGATAATATTTAACTAAACAGTGTAATATTATACGGGTTATTAACTATTGTTTTAATTAATAAGATTAGACTTGAATATAATATGTTTGATGGTCATAATAATATATATTATCTCTCTTCTATCGGCTGCTCATAGTATAATATAAGATCCCGATATACAACGACCTTCACCGAGATGCTTATTTAATTAAACGTATTTTATATTTAATTGTATATGTCAATAAATATGTTGCCTAGCAAATTTCAGTCCAGAGTATGTTTAATTAATATTTAAAAAAAAAAAATTTTTTTTATAATTTGCATGTAGTAAATTTTTTAAATTTTTTTCAATCAATATTTTTAATCAGGGTAGTATTATATATGTTTCACTATAACTTTCTTTTTTACTAAAGATGTATATATACTTTATTGTCACATAAAAAATATACACATAAATAATTAATTGATTAAAAACAACCTAACGTTTGCATATTCTATAGGCTTCATACTTTCGATTGGTATAGAATTTATCTAATAATCATACCGGTGAAATGTTTAAAAAAATTTTTTTTTTAAATATTAATTAAACATACTCTGGACTGAAATTTGCTAGGCAACCCATATGGATTATATTTATTGACATATACAATTAAATATAAAATACGTTTAATTAAATAAGCATCTTGGTGAAGGTCGTTGTATATCGGGATCTTAGACCATCATGTCTGAGTGTCGTGGTTAGCAAGGAAGCACCTGGAGTGGACAATCTGTTTCCACCGGTTTCTGTCCAGCGCCTCTCTTATGATAATATACAGTTTTGAGGACGATGAGTCTTTCACTTAATCGGTCAATGTGGTTGGTGAACGGCCACGTGATCTTTTACCTTCTGTGTTACCAACCACGATCAGTTTCTTTAAGTTCTCATCGCCTGTATGGCCTGCGCGTTGTATGGCCGCAATAATATAAGATAATCTTATATATAAAATTCTCGTGTCACAATGTTAGTTACCATACTCCTCCGAAACGGCTTGACCGATTTTTATCAAATTTTATATGCATATTCAGTAGGTCTGAGAATCGGCTACTATATTATATCTTTCAAACCCCTAAGTGATAAGTGTGTCCACCCCAAAAAAATTAGAAAAATTCACAGAAAAAACCTAAAAAACGTTTTCATTTGGAAAACTGAACAGTGTCTGGGGTAGTATAGCAAAATGTTCCATGTTGGTATGTACTAAAAAGGTAGGCTAAGTAAAATCACATTAAGGAGAAACGAAGTTCGCGGGAGCAGCTAGTAATATCTAATATGTATATAAAATTCTCGTGTCGCGGTGTTTGTGGTTAAACTCCTCCGAAACGGCTCGACCGATTCTCATGAAATTTTGTGTGCATATTGGGTATGTCTGAGAATCGGACAACATCTATTTTTCATCCCCCTAAATGTTAAGGGTAGTCCATCCTTAAATATTTTATTTTTATTTTTAGATAGTTTTTTCTGTTTTTATTTTTTTATGATACAACATTAAAAAATACATACAATCCCTAACTTTCACCCCTCTACGATCAACCCCTATTTTTTGATTATAAATGATATACATGGCAAAACGACGTTTGCCCGGTCAGCTAGTATATACGTATATATACTGGGCTAGTAAGTACGGGCTTTGGAAAACATATTTCAATGTATTGTTATAATACAAATAACAAAACATCGTGTGTAATTTGGCACTCTTCTGTATCGATAGACAAGAATAAAAAGCATCCATGAACAATAGCGAGAACAAAGTTTCCGGGCCTCGCCCGCGGCAATCTGTATCGCGCCAACTTGAAATACTTGGATGATACGTACTTCAGTTGAATACAGTTTTTTAGAATCAAAATAATAGTTTAATTAATTTCTACTTAGAACAACAATAGCGATTTCTTACAAATGTTTGGATAAATTCTTTATGACTAGGTTTAATTAAATAAAGTATGTGGAAATAAATTGAGTAATAAATACAATTAATAAATATGGGTTCAGTCAAGCGGTGGTTAAACAGGCATCTCCTGGACAGGCGTGCCCTCCAATAGGCCAAATCTCTGAATCAAAAATAATCAGGTGGGATTGTGGCCGAAGATCTGTCCAGTTCTGTATAAAAAAAACGACGGGTTGCACTCCGGGAGTGCCTGCAGAAGTGAAAACTTGAATATTAACGTTGTGCATTTTTGATATTTTGGAATGGTTAGGGAATAATTTTGCACGAATTGCTTTAATTATTAGTATAAAAGTACTATCATTTATATGGTAGAATACAATATTTATTTATTGCGCTATCGATGGCTATCGTACACAAACATGACAATTTATATTACATTAAATACGCCGCGCCAGCTGTCTACTCTCCATCCGTCTTACGAAACCTACACAAAATAATTAAAATTAGTATTAAATAATTCAATTAGGAAAATTCACTTTTTTTTAGTTGCCATTTTCTTATTCGCGTCAGTCTGACCAAATCGTTAATAATAAAGCTGTAGACGTTTCGCAAAATTAAACCTTGATGTATTGACTTAAGGTCAAATTTCATGCATCAATGTATCTGAGGAAAGAGACAAATGAATTAAAACCGTAATTGTCTAGCACGACGTTCATAATCCTTTAAAAAAAACATCCGTCTTACGAATTTGTACTGACGCGAGTTTAACATTTTTTACCCATTCCAAAAAAGTGTACAACGCCGCTAAAGAAGTTTTTACTTCAAAAAAAAATGTTGTTCGATTTATTTTCTAAAAACTTACTATGCATTTTTAAACCTAAACAGAAACCTTTAGAAAACTGCAACCAACAGTTTGTTGGGTTACTTTCTAAAACAGGATAAGAATAATTTAATGTCTAGATTATACTTAGAAGTCTGTAAAGTTTTACGTAAGCAGGTATAATTTGTAACAAGAAATCCCTGATACGTAGGCGGCTGAATAATGAGTACGATTTTCTACACAGAAAAAGACCCAACGAAAGAAAAAACTAAAGGCTATTGTTGGAATTGACTTTATTTAAATGTGACTTAGACAAAGTATTAAAGTCTTTTTTTACGTACTTTATTATATCCTAATATTATAAAAGTGAATGCTTTTTTTGTACCACGAAACTAGCTATATTTCCGATTTTTTTTAGTTGAAGAAATTTGTTATTGGCCAAGTTTATTGACGGGTATCACATACTCTTTATGCTTTTTAATATGTACATCATAATAATGTTAATTCAAAACTTACTGTATTTTAATCAAATAAATAAGTGGCACTACAACCTTTTTATATCTGGGCCACAGATTTCTGTATTATCAAGTATTTGATCAGCCTCCTGACACACGCCGTCGACTTTTTGGCCTAAAGCAAGCCGGTTTCCTCACGATGTTTTCCTACACCGTTCGAGCGAATGTTAAATGCGCACATAAAAAGAAAGTCCATTGGTATACAGCCGGGAATCGAACATACGACCTCAGAGATCAAAGTCGCGCGCTGAAGCCACTTGCCAAATATGCTCTGTACTGTGTTAGAGCATATTTGGCAAGTGCTAGATATTCATTAGGTAATAAACAAACACGGCATTAAATCATGTAAATCATTAGTTATACGTTTGTTATACATATATTTATATGATTTAGTTTATAAATTTATAAATTGTTTTGTTTTCGAACTCTATACTTAAGAGTACACTATACTATTGGAAAGAGTAAACGAGAGTACAAGATAAAATGTAAATGCAATATTGTGAAGTTAATATTGATGATAGATTTTGCTGTCGATATAGAACTAAAACAAATTTAACAAAGTAGTTTCGAAAAGATAAGTGTCTTGCCACCAACTTCGGTTCTGTTCTCTTTGGAGTAATTCTCTTCGGCCGTAGGGTTTAAGTTTGCGCCACATATTACATTTATTTTAGTTTTCTATTTTTACATTTCATCTTTTCAACAAGGTTCTAAGCACTATAAAAATAGGTATTTTTCTTTAAATATTAAGAAAAATAGAAGATGCAAACTTCATCCGGAAAACGTAAGAAATGACTGCAATTTATATCCCAACTTATATGCATGGGATGAAATTGCTCAAAAGAATTTTCTAAACACGTGAAACGCATGTACATTAATATCACGTCATGGTGGCATTTATTATTAGCCTAATATTATATGAATGTATATTTATTTGGATTTTCAGTCTGAGAAAAATGGAATCTCGCTGTATGCCTAATATGCCGATGAGGTCATCTTAGCTGAGACATTTTTGACTTTGTGCATGTGCAAGAAAGAAGAAAGATATTTGTATACATGGGAAGTCAGAGGACCACGCTTCATATAAAATACCTGTTTTTATCATAATCTTCTTCTCTTCTTCTTCCACTTTAGTACTAAAATTTGGCTGTTAATAACTTTGCCGGGTATCTTGCTCTAAACAGTTCCTCGGCTGATGTCGGTCCATACCCGTACGTTCCGCAACAACGACTTTTTCCTTCTACCAGCCCGTACATTGCCCTAAATTTTTCCCATAATAATAAGGCGCAACTAGTTGTATCGATGCTACAAAATGGGTCCGAGATGCGACTTTCTGTATTTTAACAGTCTGCAGATTGTTCAAATAATCTTCTTACTGGAGGAAAATTGGTCTTACTAACTTTAAAATAAAATTAAGAACTATTAGTTTTTTATTTATAAATAGATGTCAAGTTATAGTGAATATTTAAAACTTAATTACGAATTAATTTGAAGTTCGTAGTGGCAGTAAAACAGGAAATAGCGCGACAAATACGGCCATTTCCCCTCCTAACGAGATTCAAATCTATCCAGTATGGGCACAATTCAATCACTCACTTTGTCCTAAGCTCCGTGTTAGCTCCCGAACTTATGTTATAACGTATTTTGATACGATTTACTTTACCGATATTTAGGCATTTTTTACCTGGCTGAAATTACATTATTTAAGATTTAATAAATAATAGTTAAAAAAAAACTAAAAAACACGCTTTTAAAGCACATCAAACTAAAAAGTGAAAAATAATTCTGTGCCATATTTTTCGTCTATAGAGCAACCCACGCTTTTTCACAATAATACCAGTATTTTTTGTTCATTACCATTTTCAGCCTCAATTAGGAATTATTCTTCACTATTTAGTTTGATGTTCTTTAAAAGCGTGTTTTTAGTTTTTTTAACTATTATTTATTTTTTAGTTTATTTTTTTTTATTTTTTTTTCGGATTATTGCATTGTCATCGATCTTTGACAGGTGCGCAAAATTTGAATAAAATCTGTCCGTTTAAAGTGGGTCAAAATCGAGTCCGAAGGAGTCGGTTACATACATACATACATACATACATACAGGTGAAGCTAATATAAAGCGTGTAAAAAGAAAAAGTTTTGCTAACGAAATACCAAGCTACGTAATATTAGATATTGTTTATTTAAGAAAGTATTTTATATATTGCTTATTTATATCCTCATATCAAGTGTTTAATAAGTGATTGTTAAGAGGTCAATGACCTTACTTAAAGTAGGTATACATAAAAACTAATGTAGACCTTTTTTGTTAACAGTCTACATTATGCAACGAAAAAACATGTCTGGGGAGTTTGATGGCGATTCCGGGTCGTGGAGACGTACCAAGGGAGCCTGAAGAAGTTCTAAATGATGCTAAGGATTTCCTCGGACAGTATTTTGCCTCTATACGAAGGTAAGTGATGTTTTAAATTATGTCGACAAGGGACGATCTTTATCTTTCTTGCCTGGGTCGTTGAGTAGTTTAGACAGCGAGTCTTAAGTTTGACTAAAGCTTACCTTATCTAATTTTTTTTTCTCTTTTTTTCTCACAGGCCGCCAGTTGCCCTCCTTTTCATGTAATTATGTCAATTGTTTTATATTTCTGTTAAGTCTGTGTCTAAGTGTTAATAAATAAATAAAAGTAATAAAAAGCTCTAAAAATACACCTTTTATATTTTCTCAATTTTCCATTGCTACAAAATAAATATTTAGAAATATACTTTATCAAATGGTTTTGTATGAATTTTGATGTCTTCATAGCCGAGTTGTACATGTATATTGGTCCGCACTTTTCTTCTTATTAAAACCTATCATCAGTGTCCTTATCAAATATAACGTAATTCAACCGTGACACGGTTGAATTGTACAATCATACTTTATATATTTCTTTCTAAATTTAGAGAGTCCAAGCAGCAACACATTAGGACAAAATTCAATAAAATAACGATTAAACTTATTATAACACGGGTAAATTATGCTTTTGACAAGTTACAAATGTTTAGTTGATTTTATCAGCTGTCGGAAAAAACAATGTGAGCTGTCGAATAATGCAAACAAAACAATGTCGCTACATAACAAAGTGCTTTTGAACCTATTTTTACGAATAGGGGAGCATTCGAACAAGATATAGGTACATTATACAAATATTTAATTCTGTTTGTAATACATTTATTCTGTATTTATATATTGGGAATCTTCGTTATTATGTATGGAACAAGGTTTTGTTAATATTCAAATGTTACAGTATCAATAAACAAAAGATTTGTCTTCTAAGTGATCGCCTCAGCGGCTTAACCAAATCGAATAATCCTTTTAGTTCTGAACAACCAGCCTTGCGATTCTGTAACTCACTTTTCGACCTCGCAGCGGTTTTCGCAGCGGCGGTCGCGCTCAAATCAGTTATGAAGCAGTCATTTTACGATTTGGCATTCTGATAAGGAGGGAGCTTATTTATTGTTAATAGTAGTTTCAGGCTATTACCTGACTGATTACTTGACACGAAGAAAATATAAAACAGACGCTAAAATCTGCCTTGACGATACACGTATAAATTCACCGGCTGAAAATAAAAGATCAAATTTCTTTTCGTAATTCTGTGTTGTTCACGGAACCATGAAATATTCTTTAGGACTCATTCAGAATCGATTATTGTCTTTTATAATCCGGATGTTTATAACAGACCATAATATTTTGTTTTTTATGTTTAGCGTCTTGATCGTAATTTGATTGTAAAATTTTCTTAATTTATATTTTTTGACGTGATAACGTCTTTAAAATCGTTTTAGTCGGGTGACATGTTCAGAAACTTGTGTCACACCAAAACCTCACGAGCGCGATCGCAGGTATAACGAGAGAGAGACGGACCGATCTCCCGTCTCATCTCGAGCGCTGCCAGTCATTCCGTGAATGTATGAAGAAAAATGTATATCATAGTCGAATAAGTAAACTTGTCATTTTACACCCGAAATTTATCATCAAAAGTGTGAATAAAACGATAGATGTAATTTAAAATTTGAAAAAATTGTTATCTTCATTAATTCCTTACTTCCCAAAAACTCATATCACCAATAAGACGTTATCACGTAAACATCTCGATCGTAAACCTACTTTACAAACAACCAATTTTTTTTTTCTTAGAGCTAATACTCCAGCTCATGAAGCGCGATGGAAGACTGTGCAAGAGGAAGTTGCGAAGACGGGGACATATCAACTAACCACAACTGAGCTGGTCTTCGGAGCCAAGTTGGCATGGAGAAATGCAAGTCGATGCATTGGAAGAATACAATGGTCCAAGTTACAGGTACGTTACTAATTATAACCGAAAGTAATCTCTGAAGTCTCGCGGGCTCGTTTAACCTTAGGCCGGTAATTGCATAAGCGCCTAATATCAAAGGCCGCCCATCCCAAAAGTACTCGTTGCGTTGTATTTGTTAAAGGGAATATAAATTACAAACGCTTTAATATAATCTACGTTAAAAGTGCGCCCTAAAGTTTCATCAGTTTCATATTCTGTGAATCTTTATGACAGACTTCCTAAAATGTATGAATCACACACTTAATTAAAATTATTTCGATATTTTCAAATGAATAGTGTTAGCGTTATAAAAATATAAACAGAAAGTTGAGTAAGGGAACATTTTTCAATAAAAAAATTGTTTTTCATTCTTAGTTCGTTCGTTCGTTCGTACGTTCAAATAAAGCTTTCTTTTGCATTGTTCTACTGACGATTGTCTTCTGAATGATAAAACATTCACGTGAGCCATTTCACTTTTATCACAACGAAGGTTGTGTGTAAATATTTCTTAGGTGTATGAACGATTACAGGAGATAAATCTTACGTAGCAATTTATAAATTATATTTTGCATTTGGTTTTTGTTTAGAGGCACTTATCGTTTAAACCTCATGATAACTAAACTTCAGTGTACTTTACTTTGGTTCACCAAAGTAACTAATTTTAGAATCTAAAAAATTAGACTATGACGTATTATGTAAGCAATGACAAACTTTAAATATTTATCTAAACGTGTTCAATATTATGGTATGGTTATTTTTCAAACTTAGGTAATTCTTTTTAGATAATTTCTATTTATATTATAATTAGGTAATGTTAAGGAATTCCGCTTTTAATGAAGCATTGTATTTAATAGAGCACGTCACAAATGACGGTTTAAAACGTTTTCCTTATTTTGATTAGTTAACTTTTCAAAACGAATTTAAAAATCAGAGAATAATTGTCGTTTTGGTCGGTGTTTAAATTCTAATATTTCTTTATGTTTAACTGTGTTTTTATTATGTGATTTATTATACTATAACTAGCTGACCCATTAGACGTCGTTTTGCCATGTATAAGTCAAAAGTCAAAAATCATTTATTCATGTAGGTAACACAATTAGACCAGTGCAGATAGCCTTCAAAATAAATAAAAAGTGAAAAAAATTACAGTAGGATGAAACCCATTAGAAAAGCAGGGGAATATGATCAAAATGAAAGGAAAAATAAATTACGGTCGATCTGAGGTCGGGAAGGGAAGGGGGGGGAGGTTTAAGGGTAAAAAACGGTTTATCTCGATTTCCGGCAAAACTAAAAGTCCTATCGAAGAAAGTTAAATGGCAAAGTTGTAGGTAATAAAAAGATCTAAAACTTTTGTATTCACACATTTTTCACATAACCTCAAAATTTATGTGAAAAATTCAAAAAACCAAGTTTTGGGTTTTTAATTTTTATCTTTTACAAAAATTTTTTTAATGGGTTTCATCCTACTGTAATTTTTTTTGGTTTCAAAAATTATCGGCACTGGTCACACTTATGAACGTAAAAAAAATTTTTTTTTTAGTAAACAAAAAATAACTATCTACTGTAATTATAATAGGGGTTGATCGTAGAGGGGTGACAATTAAGGGTTATATGTATTTATTAATGCCACATAATAAAAACTTAAAATGTTATTCAAAAAATAATAATATTTTTTTTGGGGTGGACACAACCTTTATCACTTAAGGGTTTGAAAGATAGATAGTAGCCGATTCTCAGACTTACTGAATACTCATAAAACGCATAAAAAATTTCATAAGAATCGGTCGAGCCGTTTCAGGGAGTATGGGAAAGAACACGGTCACACGAGAATTTTATATAGAAGATGGTAGCAGAAATGGTAGCTTTTATATATTTTACAGTCGATTGATTGAGACAGCGTTTCCCTTACGAGCTCGTATCACTGTTATTTATTTACTATTATGTAAACAATGAGTGCCATTTCCATAACTGTATAAATAAATATTTCTGAGAATAATGTTTGCTTTTATGTGATCTCAAAAATCCATTTTTTCCAAGATTTGCTTATCGAAACCTTTAAAAAGACGCGTTTGAAGATCGTATGGAATTAGTCAATCTAATAGGCAAGTAGGTGATCAGCCTCCAGTGCCTGACACATGCCGTCGACTTTTTGGGTCTCAGACATGTCGGTTGCCTCACGATGTTTTCCTTCACCGTTCGAGCGAATGTTAAATTCGCACATAGAAAAAAAGTCCATTGGTGCACAGCCGGGGATCGAAGCTGCGACCTCAGGGATGAGAGTCGCACGCATTCACGGTATATACGTATATTATTCTATGCCCCTTTAAAAAAGCCCCACCCCAAGTAACGCGACGATTGGTGCTATACCTTTATCACAGTAATAATATAAAGAGTATATCCTGATTATTATTTTATTTGATTAAATATATATTTATGTTTTGTTCGTTAGTAGTTAGAATTGCGATTTATTAGTTTAAATATTGTAATAAAGTCTCGATCGAAAAACCGAGTAAGTTAATTTTTAAATGTAATTTTTTTGGTGCTGCAGAATTTTGGGTAGCCTAATCGTAGATTGAGGTCACAATTTGAAGAGAGGAAAATTTTATTCTTCTGGGACGTGCATATCCATCCCGCAAATTGTGTACGTGACAGGTACTCTGCATTTTAATATTGCATTTCAAAACAACAGCAAGTACCTTATATTTGAAATCTGGACACGTTCTCGGAGATTGTAATATACCGGCAGAAACAGAAAACCTAGAATAAATAAGGTCATTTATTTAAAAGCAATACGCTCTCGCTTCGTCTACGTAGAATACATAATACCAAGATTCATAAATATCTATATACTCTAACAGTACTCCCGTATGCCAAAAGCAAATGGGTATTTGGAGTGTTATATAGCGTTAAGTCTTGACCGACATGTCTTAGACCCAAAAAGTCGACGGCACTGGAGGCTGATCACCTATTAGATTTAAAAATGACCATGAAATAGATTCAGAAATCTGAGGCCAAGACCAAAAGGTTGTAGCGCCACTGATTTTATTTTATGTAGCGTTAAGTCACAACTCTGAAACTTATCTTTAGAATCTTAGTATAATATTAAAGTGCTAAACAGTGGTAAGTAGAAAAAAATAGTACATAAGAACAGAGTGTCTTACTCTCTATAGAGATATGTATGATGTATGTAGCGTTATTGGCTACTTATGTTAAATATCCTTTTGGTAAGATTTAAATTTTAAACTTAATAGTCTTAATGCTAGATCGTGATGTTAAATGATGTCTTTGTACTGAGACAATTTAAAACGTATATATACATACTAGTAGACTCGGCCAAGCGTTGCTGTGGCTAAGGTTTTTGTTATATTACATAATAGTAAACTATTCAAGGGAAACGTTAGGAGAACACCAGTCATGGGGACCACCATGTTTTATTGGTTGCTATGCCATTAAATTGTAGCTTAAGTGAAACGTTGGTACTTTCAACACAGCGCCGCGCCATCTCTTAGAATTGTGACTGTCAAATAATAAACAAATAATTTGCAATAAAATAATATTGCGGGTATAAATTGAGATGTAAGCTCTCCTATCTTTTAAGTTAGATCAATCTGCACACGGTGTGCAAATATGATTGAAGTCGGTAAAGTAGTATAGGAGTCCATAGCGGACAAACAACGTGACGCCTGATTTATATATATTAAGTAAAGATATTTGAGGAAATTTTTACGTTATCGCGGCACATAAGGCTTATACAGTATAGATAGTTGAAAGGAAGTGTCGCCCCATGCCCCATCGGGGTCTAAACGACCTAAATGCAAAGTAGTGTTTTACTACTGAGAGTATTTTTGTTTGTTGTATCTCCTTTTATTACCCTTTCTCTTTGTAAAACTACTGATAACTATCGTAAGTTTATATGATGTTTGACAAGTTGTTTCTAAATCTCTGAACTCCTTTATAGAATACAAGCTGTTCCCTGCCACGCTTCGCTGTGGCACATTGTGATTGAATGGTTGAGAAATGAGAAACAAAACAAAGAAAACATTTCATATAAGTTTAATTTGCAATACTTGTGGCAAAAAAAAAATAGATAAAAGCAATCCTTGCGGATTATATATCATGCTAAATTTTCAGCTCGATCAGTGCAGAACTTTTTAAGTTTTTGAAGCGTACAAACCAACATAACAATATGGACTTAAATGGCATATTTTCGCCAGGCCTTTTACTACGGAAGTTCTTTGTCGCTGAAAAATGTCTTTAAGATGTAACTGAGACCTAAATCTTTTTTGTTTGATTCTGCACGTCAAAGTGAACACACAGTGTCAGACTTATAAGCATTTCTAAATATTGTTAGCTTTTTTTATATAACAGTGGTAAACGGGCAGGAGGCTCATCCGATTTTAAGTAATACCGCCGTCCGATAGACAATCATATAGCCAGGGGCCTCGCAAGTGCGTGACGGCCTTATGAATTGGTACGCTCTTTTTTTGAGGGTACCCTTAGTCGAATTGGTTTGGAAATACATCAGTGGGCAGCTGGTTCCACGTAGCGCAGCAAATGCCTTGTCTGAATGCATTTTAAATTAAAATCTACGCAACGTTATAATCACAAAATCTTACGTCCAATTATAAGAAGGAAGAAAATCAATATTGACAGTAAAATCAATTATGTTCTTAGTTTGAAACTGCGAGGAATAGGGCAAAATGAATTTTCTGGCTCTAATGAGAAAACTCTCATTTCACGCCAGGACACAAAAACGAATATGGGCCGGGCCGAAAGCATCTATTTTGTAAGTGTTAATGAATGTACGCCTCAACACAGTTGGACCCCTTATGCAATTTGCCGCAAATGATTTGAAACCGAAACCTGTGCAAAAAGATCTCTGTGGAGACCACAGAGTAGGAATAAAAACTATAGAGACGCAGAATTTGAAGTGTTGCTAGATTTTTTTTGTTAAATTTTGTATAAAACAATCACAAGAATTTAAAAAAACACGATCGATTATAAGCCTAACAAAAAGACTATTGAATCAAATCTAATTCCATATATAGCTTATGTTTAGTTTTAATACCGATACCTCGAATAGTTTAGGGCAGACATTTTCAATTATTTGTATCATTAACTGTTATTATAGTCTACCAACCCCATAAAATGTTTTACCGGGAATCGAGCCTGCATATGCTTTAACATAATTGCATGGATCTAGTATTTTTATTTCCATATAGGAAAAGTCTTAGACCCAAAACATTTAGTAAAATGAAACCGAAACAGACATGGCCATCGTCCATTGGGGGACGCAGTGTTGCCAACGCAATTTTAAACGTAAATATATTTAAAAATTGTGGATCCTTCGTATCTATTACATGTCAAACCCGCTGTGAACTTAACATAGGATATTACTTATTAACTTCCTTAGTTTACTCAGAGAGCTTCAACCATGTTATTATCTTCAAAGCTGAGAGTATTAATCAATAATCCATAATGGAAACTTTAATCTTTAGGATAAGGGGCATGAAGATTATAAATAACATTTATATTAAAGTATTTTATACAAGTATACACACACAGTGTTGGCTCAGTGGCCTGCGTGCGACTCTCATCCCTGAGGTTGTAGGTTCGATCCCCGGCTGTGTCCACTGGTCTTTCTTTATATGTGCGCATTTAACATTCACTCGAATTTATAAATTATACGTCTAAAAAATGTCTCCACAACACAATATAATGTTATTTGCATTAACAATTGAGCTACATATGAGGTATACATAAATACAATTGTTTAAATAATAGGCAAATTACGTAATTTGAATGAGGTAAAAAAGTATTTTTAAATAAAACTTATACGTATGTATTAATCACTTATTTTTTCTACTCTTTTTTTCTAATTTTATGTTCACCGTATTCAATATTTGAAATACAATAGATTCTAATACTGTAGAAAAGATTAATATATGTGTGTGTAAATTAATTAAATAAGCATATGTTAAACATTTATATTGACAAAAATCTTATCTAACGGTAATGATAATGAAAACATTAGATAACTCGGGTTTTAACGAATAAATTGAGTGTAAACAAACGTTACTATCGTATTAGTTATGAGCCTTGCAGCTGCTCCTTTGGGCTTTCTTATTTAAATGCTACACAAAATAAGCTAAACTTAACATTACATCAAAATTAACATACCACTGAAATCTTCAATTATCGGCGCTAAATTCCAATATTTTTTCTAATTAAGTCGCTTGATTGAGCGGCTGACGTAATAACATTAAAGACTTTATTCATTCACGGCATCGGAGAGGACTTAGAGAGTATTTACCAGGCCTTAATTTAAGTCATCTGATACACAGAATACATTTCGTAATTACGCTTCTTAAACTGATTGCTTGGGTTAATCAGAATGAAACTCGTTTGCGGTTCGTAGGATTTCGTGAAATGATTTATTTTACAAATTTATTCCTACTTTTTGTTAGAGGTCGTATAAAGAACAATGGTATTTTAATTTCAACAATTGTTCAGGATGTGGGTTTATTTTCAAAATTTTACGTGCTCAAATCTCTTTTGTTAATGTACACGGGATTTTGGGAGAATTAACATTGAATATGTTCATTTCTACTTTAAAGGTTTGCAGAGCGCAGTTATTGCTTAAAGCGGTCCAGTTTGGAAAACGTTTTGTTCTTGGTGTGAATAGTAAATTCAATTGACGACTAGAAAAGCTGTACTGCTAAGAGGGCAGGATTGATATTTATGTCACAGTATAACTAAGAGCTGAGTTGGCTTAATTGTTTCGTGTCTCTCATTTCTACTTCACTTCACTTCACTTTACTTATAATGGCGACATCTGTGTAAGGGTCCCCGCACATGGGCCACCGGCCACAACCACAAAACGCCGCCACTGGCATATTTCCTGTAGTTTTCATACATTTTATATGGACTCGCCGCACACGGTGGCGCCGGTGGCGGCCACACGCTACAAATCGTCGCAGCTTGCTTCTTGTGGCTCGCACCGGCCACTAAACGCCGACACAAAAAGCCGCCACACGCCACTCGCTCGATTCCGCGCCCCTCTCTCCCTTACCTCAGTTAACCTGAAGTCGACGGTAACGCACGCACGTAGTCTGTGTTTTATATAGGTAGATAAATATGGATATAGAATTATTTATATCAGAGATAAAATCCCGTCCTGCGATTTGGGATTCTAAAAGTGATAGTTTTATTTTTAATTTTCCAAATATTTTCCAGAATATGGCCTCATCATATTTTCACTGAGGCCAAATGCTTCATCATGTATAGTTCAATGGTTGTCGATTACCGACCTGTTGTGGTGAGGGGATATTTAATGTCTTTCTGTGTATCCAATAACTACGGTTTCGTCTTCTACGACGACGTCTTTTTATCAAAAGTAGCGCAATTAAACCTTCTTCATCAGAGTCCATTATGATACTGCAGGCAAGGGTTAAAAAAAGTAGCAGCCACCGACCGCAAGTGTCGACCACCGGCCACAAGTAGCTGTCGCGCGCTTCAGCTACCTTTGTAGCCGCTTCTAGCTTCTCGTGGCGGCGTTTGTGGCTGTGGCGTGTGGCTCGTGTGCGGCGACAGTAAATCACAATTCCGCCAATGTCACGTTCTAAGTCTTCACACAGTGAGGATAGATTTGATAATTTTGATAGATTGAATTTTATCTAAGCAGAGTTCATCATTCTAAGAGAGAGGTTCTAGAGCTCATTTCTAAGGTTGTGAAGGAAAACATCGTGAAGAAACTGGCACATCTCAAATCAACAAAACGACGTCATTTGTCAGACAAAAGACTGATTATATACTTGTCTATGAAACTAAATTATTATAATTTTTCATAGATTGACTAAAAATTTTTAAATATGTTGTCTTCCACGACGAGATTAACGTTTAAAATCAACTCAAAGTTATGTTGCTATTGACTCACCCGTGATAAAAACTAAATCGCTCTTACTACTGTGTATCAATCTCTATCAAAAGGTTCTTATGTTGTAAGATCTTTATTTAGTTATACTCTAGCTTAAATTAAAACAGTGTAGGATCGTTTTAAATAAGGAACTATAACCATCATACTCTAGAATATTGATTACTATAATTTAAATGATATTAATCTTCTTTTGACAGGTCTTCGACTGTCGGCAAGTGACGACCACGAGTGGCATGTTTGAAGCGCTCTGCAATCATATAAAATACAGCACAAATAAAGGAAACATAAGGTAAACTATTGAAAGTAAAAATCAATCAGAATCTCTCAATTAGTAGGAATTAAAAAAAAACACAAATATTGAATGTATATATAACTCACAACTTTCTTTTAGGTCAAAAATACCAGATTCGATAATAAATATATTTAAATGTAAATTAAAACTATAATACTAATCTAAAATTAAGTAATAATGAAGTAATTTAATAGGCAAAGAGAAAGTAGAAATTCTTTCTCAAAGCCTATCAATAAAATGATTATATTTTTATGTAGTGGTTAAGAAGGTTCTAGATCAAATGTACAGATAAATAAGAACTTCCAAGTTCTAATCGAAACTGAATTCCCGTACAGAATAGTCTTATCTCCGCTTTGAGTTATGACTACAACTTCAACTGTATAGGTATTCAAATATTATAGTAAACCAGCAGACCGGCCAAGCGTTGCTGTGGCTAAGGCTTTTGTTATATTACATAGGAGCAAACTATTCAAGGGAAACGGTGGGAGAACACCAGTCATGGGGACCACCATGCTTTTTTGGTGGTTATGCCATTAAATTATAGCGTATGTGAAACATTGGTACTTTCAACACAGCGCCATCTGCTAGAATTGTGACTATCAAATAATAAACAAATATTTTGCAAGAAAATAATATTGCGGGTATAAATTGAGATGTAAGATATCCTATCTTTTAAGTTGGATCAAACTACACACGGTGTGCAAATTTGATTGATTTCGGTTCGGTAGTTTAGGAGTCCATAGCGGACAAACAACGTGACACGTAATTTATATATATTAAGATGTATTTTATCACAGATTAATGAATAATTAATGAGATAATAGTTAGATAACAATTTGACCTAGAAGTAAAGAAGTATCTCACGTCATATTAATAATTTTATCATATAAGCCTAATTTATTGAATATCAAATGTTGCCAAAACCTTAGTCATGTGTTTATAATATTATAGGATATATCTTATAAGAGATTATAGTATCACAGCTAACAAAGGATGGCTTTGAAGGCCTGACAGTTCGTCAAAAATTGTAATTTTCTATGTTAATTCAGTATAACTACCTCTAGTAGTCTTTTATTGACATAACTTTTATACATACAAAAACACTTTTTTTCCGGATTGAAGTTATGTATTTTTATATAAATTTACAATTATTTTACATAATTTTAAATTTAACCGACGTTTCGCGTGCTTTACAGCGTGCGTGGTCACGGTGACTGAAGACAAAAGGTGTTGAATGTCAAAAAGTATCACAGCTGTAGAATAAGTTGTATTATCTGTATTTATTTCCCCGGAGTTGGTATCGACTAAAATATGGAGGGTTTTGGCAGAGATGGCTCACGGTGTCCTCTATTTTCGCGGATTGTTTATCTTGAGATGTTATTTTTTTTAATTATGTAAAATAATTGTAAATTTATATAAAAAATACATAACTTCAATCCGGTAAAAAAGTTTTTTCTATAACTATCTCTATCAAGTCAGCTTTCTGAAAACACATAATTATTGGTCCATTCAACGGCTGCCACAGCCAGGCTGATACGTGAAACTTTACCCCTCATGGCAATCAAGTATAATTAAGATCGCAGCGAAGTCTGGTTTCGCACTTACTGCTGCGTTTACTCCTAATTTCCCATAGACTAATATAACTCTTTTGTTCTTTTAGATCAGCAATAACGCTATTCCCACAACGTACTGATGGAAAGCATGACTACAGAATATGGAACAGCCAGCTCATCAGTTACGCTGGTTATAGACTACCTGATGGCACGGTTCTAGGGGATCCCATGCATTGCGAATTTACTGAGGTATAAGTTGAATATTTAGGGTCCGTCATGAAACGAGCGTACCAATTCTTAAAATGCCGGCAACGCACTCACGGCTGCTCTGGCATTAAGAGTGCCCATGGGCGGCGGTATCACTTAACATCAGGTGAGCCTTTTGCCCGTTTGCCCCCTGTTATATAAAAAACAATAATAAAATGGTAATCACCTCACTGTGTAATTAAATATATTTTTTTAATATTCTCTATTTGCTTTTGAAAACTTATATTATTGACATTTAGTTATAATCAAATTAAAAAAAAATCTAATTTCTTTGGCACTCGATTGATTGACAGTATATGATCAACACCTGGAACCGTGAAAAGTGTTGACATTGTTCCAGATGCTTTTAAAAAAATATTTTAAAACCATTTGAGTTTATATAGATTACAATAATGTTTATCATAGAATTTGTCTATCATTTTTTAATTAATTACAGAAGTGTGGTCTTGGTTAGGGCACAGGCTGTATATTCCTGGGATTGATTCCCGACGTTATAGTGTAGAACCATAAATTTATTAATTATTATAAATACAGTGTAAACTCTTTATAACGATATGGAACGAGCATTTTATTTCGTTATAGAGAGTTTGTGTAATAGAGAGTGAATAGAAAAAAAACAAATTTAACTAATTACAATAATTTCTAATTTTATTATAATCAATATAGATATTGGTTCTTGCATTATAAAGAGCGAATTAATGGTATGGGTTTTGTGTTTAACCAAACAAATGTAAATGTTTTTACGTTATGGAGAGTTTTTCGTTATAACCAATGATGGAATAAAGAGTTATATATATGTACCTATGCTGTATATGTATTGAAATATTTCTGGTCTTTACGTGATACAAGTAAACAAATACTATAGCATACTAAATAAACTAAAATTTCAGCTTTGTTTGAAACTGGGATGGAAGCCACCACGCACAGCGTGGGACATATTGCCACTAGTCCTTTCTGCGAATGGGAAGGACCCGGATTACTTCGAAATACCCAGAGAACTTGTTATGGAAATACACATGACTCATCCATCGTGAGTATTTCATTGCTTTCGTTTAAAAAAAATTGCGAATACAAATGTGATACGTGTGTGGAAATTTACATGCATGGGTCTTAAAGAATAAAACGTAAGAATAAAATATTAATTAAATAACAACAATCGATTTTTAAGTCTAAAGGCGAGATTTAGCTCTGAATAGCACTTTCGTACGCCAAGTGACATGACTTTGACAGTCTTTGTCTTAGTTCGTCTTGATTTCCGTTTGAGAAAGTGTATTTTGTTTTATGTAATAGGAGGCAAACGGGCAGGAGGCTCACCTGATGTTAAGTGATATATTGATGATTTTTTTGTATGTATTCACAATTTTTTTTTTATTTAAGTCGTTTGTACAAGACACCGTCTGTCGGGTCTGCTAGAGATAGACAAATATATCGAATAATAGTCGATTTGAACAAACCTCAGGAGACCATTATTATTATTGTAAAGAACTGCCTGTTTATTTCAATTCCTAAATATTAAAAGGTGATTATCGGATAACCAATTGAATGTTTGCCTCTGGGAGTTAAGCGTAATGTTACGGTATTTGAACTCAAAAATTCCATAAATACTGGTTCGATTTAGCTTTGAATACCCCTGAGCTCTTACTTATTTTAGCTGTTTCTCGCTATTTGTGTATCGACGTATAATTGTTTTAATAATTTATTAATGGCTTGGAGATAATTCTCGTAATAAATAGATTTTTATTTATCTCAATACTAAGAACAATTTAATTTAAAAAAAAATATTAAATTTATTATACCATAAGCTACGAACAGCCCATATAACGATCGTAATGGAGATCACGTGACTACCATTAGGCCAGGATTGTTTTATTTATGTGTTAGAAAACAAAAGATAAATCACTATAGTAGAAAAGGACAAGTTAGAATATTTGATATACGCTAAAAGAGTTTCACATAAACAGAGTTATGAATTTGAGTTTGAAATTATATACAAAAAATGCAACAGTACATTCAAATAAGTAGACAATATTAAAACTGCCCTGCGATTCTGTAACTCACTTCACGAACTCACACAGCGGTTTTTGCATCGGCGGTCGCTCTCAAATCAGTCGTGAAGCAGTCATTTTATGATTTGGCATTCTGATAAACAATAAACTACAAGCTCCCACCTTTTCAGAATGCCAAATCATAAAATGACTGCTTCACGACTGATTTGAGAGCGACCGCCGATGCGAAAACCGCTGTGTGAGTTCGTGAAGTGAGTTACAGAATCGCAGGGCTGTATCTAAAACCATCTTGACTTAATTTTGATTTAAATTTTTCGACGAAATTTTCAATACACAAATCCCTTTACATGTCTTGTTTTAATAGCACCGTCCGCTGTTTATAAAGTTGTTTACGTTACTAGAAATAGTTGTTCTCAATTAAATAGTACATTAATCTGGTTGGTCATTATTTTTCATAGTGTCTGGTTTATGCACCTAATGTACGAATGTAATAGGGCTGCCAGTTGATCTTTTTATTCAGACCCAGTACTGCCAGATTTATTTCCATTTCATACACGATTTACAAGATTTTTAATCACACATCCACTACATCCATAAAAGTTCTACATTATTTTATAGGTGTTCCCTCAAATTGCATCTTTTTTAATGGCAAATAGGTCTTCACCTTCATATACGGACAGATAGAGAAGAAAAATGTCCATTGTTGCTTAACCATTGGCTTCTGAGTTGAAAGCATGCTTATCAGGCTCGCCGATTATGGCACTACTCTATTGCCTACATTACTTTTCCTTATACATCAATTGAAACCAGAGACGCCACAACTTTTTCGGACTTAAAATTTCAGTATGTTTCGTGATTAATTTTTCCATTATATGTTTCTAATTCATGTTTCCCCACGATGTTCTCTTTGATTTCCTTCGCCGAGCGAACTTTAAATGCGCACATAGAAAGTCTTGGTGTACAACCGGGTACACTTGTACTTGTACTTGGTGTTCTTTCTTTATGTATCTACTACGCATTTTTGCCCTCAAAGTTTGTTACGTAACCGAGAAATACGTACAATGGCGTATCGATAAAGCGCGACCACTTACGACGCGTCTCACATTTTCCATCAAAGATTTATGCGAGCATAAACACTCGTTGAATGCATTATTGTTCGTTGGACGAAAGGTTGGCAAATACCGTGCAGATTGCTTATCGTAAAACTTAGCTCTGGTGATCTCCAATCTGTGTTTATTGCCCATAAATCGGGCCCATTCAATAATGTAACGCCGTTGATATTGTTAACTGGCGTTTTGCGTATCTTTTAATAAGTGATTGTAATGCTTTTTCCTGATATTAAAAATTATATGTCAAAAATTTAAGATATATATAGAATTGTCTCGTCGTGTCGTCTGGCACCAAGGTCCTTCAAAAGTTTACCAATTTTTATGATATTTTTGTGTATATTTGATACGCCTCGGAAATAGGTCGTATTTTTTTGATTTGCCCTAGGGTGAACCACGCCAAAAAAAATTTTTTTTTATTAACTGAATTGTGGAAGAAAGAGTATTAATTATATGATATATGTAAATTACAATCCCAAGAGGCACGCACATATAACCAGAAAGGCATTACAGAAATAAGAAAAAAAATACAAATTTGCAATCTTACGGCCAAACATTTACATATTTTGTTTATAATTTGCAGAACAAATTTTTTCATCATAAAGAGTTATAAAATTCTTAATAAATTTAAGTATAATTCTAGAGTCACACGCTACTTTTGCACACGTTATTACGGAATGACTGTTCAATTTCAAATGTGACAGTCGTTCAGAAATATTTGAGTAGGTAGGAGAGGTAGGTGTGATGAAAACCGGATGTTTACATCAAACATTGATGCGTTGATTGCTTGTAAATTACAATTCATAGAATAACGCACGTCGTATTTTAGAATAATTTTATACGTACAAAATTAAAGTTTATTAAAAGCGGTTATTACGCGAACTATTTCAGTAACATATTATGATTCATCATTTTATTAATATAGGTGTATGGAACATTTTAATATATATGAGAGTAATTTGTAGATCTACTAACATTGGCAAATCGAATAAACCATCGTATCGGGTTTAAAATTTATTTATTTATTAGTAATCTTACAGCTAACATACATATTATAAAACAAAACACTTAGACCATATACAAAAGTAAAACAGATTACATAGATAAACAATGTATATGAAACAGGAAACATAAGTAAGTACATTAATAAAGAAAACGGAAATTAAACAAACGACTATCAATACTTAATAATTCATAGAAAAAACTATTATTTCATTTTCCCACATCCTTTTTGGTGAGTGGAAAATATCCTCATAATTAGAGTCATAGTTAGGCAAAACCCGAAGAAAATTATTAGACTTTGATGATATATAATTTATGACCTCTGTGACATATAACAATGACAGCTGACAGTAATGTCACTGCTCCGACATATATTTACGTATACGTAGTACTTAGACTAAAATTATGGTGATTTTTTTCATAGTTAGACAGTTAAGATAGTCGTATATATAAAGAAAACAACATGTATTTACTTTCATGATATTTGCAACTTACCATTCAAAAATACATCTCTTGGTTTCGGTCAACGGCAAAAATTTTTATAAAGCTTTCTCTACCTGTACCAAATGTTTACCTATACACAATTAATTTGGATTTTTGACACCTCGTCTTTTGTGTCAGGCTACAGTTTTATTTATGAATGCATATGCCGATCGGAAATCGAAATAATCCTAGTTGACATTTCAGAAATTTTAATGAAAATGCTGACCGAAATTTATTTAAATAAACTTTTTGTAAGCTTTTCACCATCACTTTAGTATCACTGCTACCGATGGTACTACACTCCATACTCGAACCCATAATATATTTCAATGTAAAATACTACTTTATTAAATCAGGTACGAATGGTTCGAAGAGCTCCAACTTCGCTGGTACGCCCTGCCAGCTGTGTCAAGCATGAGATTTGACTGTGGCGGCATTGAGTTCACCGCTAACGCCTTCAATGGATGGTACATGAGCACCGAAATTGGATGCCGAAACTTCTGCGACACTAATAGATTGAATATGTTAGAGGTTTGTTCTTGCAATTTTGGTATTAAAACTAACGTTTACTGTTGTATAGACTTGGGTTACTTATGTACATAGAATGTAGTCCGGTCAATTTAGACATTCGAAGTTACATAAAGTCCCAAGCTGAAAATCTGTAAAATTGTTCAAAACATAATTATAAATTATTTTTAAAAGTGTATGGATTTTTTTTTATTCAATGTCAAAGGTCAAAAAAATATAACGGTGGCTCGTAGGAAAAAAAGTATTGAGGCAATTTTTATAGATAATTTTATGATCTACATTTTTGTCTAAGGTACTTTTATGATAAAATTTACCGTTTTGCTTAAAATCGCGAACAACTCATTTTTTTTACCTTTGACATTGAATAAAAAAAATTCCATACACGGGAATAATGGGGAACTTTAAAATATTAATTATAATTATGTTTTGAACAATTTTACTGATTTTCAGCTTGTTAAGACTTAATGTACCTGCACTCTCATTTTTGGTCTAGATTGACCGGACTAATGGATGCACCTATAACTTTCACCTTAGCAAAAATGCAATCTATAGTATAGTAATTAACTACACGAAAATATTTGTATTAATAATGTTTTGTTTGATTTTTTGATGAATCCGTATAGTCCAATCATAGAACGCGACACGACCCTTTATTGTTTTTATGAACACTTTTCATCATGTTCCAATCACTGGTTTCTGTGTTTCGGCGGTCCAAACCAATATTGCTTTAAGCGCTATCCGACTCTTAGTAAAAAAGCCTTTTTCTAAAATTGATTTGATGTAAATTATTTATTCGTATATTCCTACTGTATACCTCTTCCTGACTTAATTATTTATAATGACGCGAAAAGTTTATGTTGGATTGCGGGACTTGAAATATACAGCAATTGTTTAATTTAACGCTTTTTAACAGAAAGTGGCTGTAAAAATGGGCTTAGACACGCGGACTCCGGTGAATCTATGGAAGGACAAAGCGTTAGTGGAAGTGAACGTAGCCGTCCTACACAGCTTCCAACAACACAACGCGACCATTGTTGATCACCACACTGCGTCCGAGAGCTTCATAAAACATTTAGACAATGAAAATCGACTTCGGTAAGTAAAATCTTTTGTAGGTTCCTATTTTAAAATATTTTTTTAAGTGTGAACGAACAGAATGATGCGTGATGCATGCGTTATCTACAATTTTTTTCAATGTTTCCGTGTTTTTTTCATTTCTTCTGTGACTTCTGTCGCGCCTTTTCGTAGTCTAAGGTCTATTACCAAATTCATATTTCTAGTGACATTATCGTCTTAAACGTATTCAAATATATATCATATAAAATCATAGTTTGAAAGCACTTTAACTAGATTTAATTTTGATTGACGTTCTGAAATATGGGCCCAACGTTGCCTATTGTATTCCCGTATTAATTAACCTTTTTTACTAAAATCAAATCATCAACGACTGATTGAATGATGCTACTTGGAGGTACATTTTTGCTTCCGACTACATCTTTGGTAATTCAATTATTTAGAACTTTCGAAACTTTGACAATCCCTCATAGACCTGCATCGCCTTTATTAAACACAGAATTTAAATATTGAGATTTTCGTAATTATAATTCTATGCAAGCAAATTTTTCTATAAATCATAAACTTTTCCGAGAGTCAAGACAAAACAATATGCTAAAAAAAGTTATAAAAGTTGCGACAGTTTTAGAATGGAATTCTATTGAAAAAGAAACGGCTTTAGGCTCATAAAGTTTCTCAGTTCAAAAGTTAATGCGGAAGTTCAAAACATACAATATCCTATAGAAATTAATATCATAACGATGTTGGCTTAGTGGTTTATAGACAGGCGTCAATAGTACAATTCCAAATCCCATTCGAAACTGAAACTCAACTTTATTCATATAGGTATACACTTATGAACGTCAACAAAAAAGATGTTAAATTGGTTATAAATTTACATTTAGCACTAGTCAAGGGCGTAGAGCGGGCAAGAAGAACTGGCAAGAAACTCTCCACCACTCTTTTTAATCGCCAAGTTTTGAGTCATACAAATTCTTTGAGCTGGAGCAAATCAATCCCAAGGATTAGCATCATTCAAATAATCGTCAATTTTATTAATCGATTAATTTACGTTTATCGAGAGTATTGAATTTATTCAGTGATAATTCTCTAATTTCGCTTGGGAGTTTGTTGTAAGAACTAATACAATTCATATAAGGAGTAGTTTATCTTCTGAAGCCCGGTTGGTCGTACAAGAAAACGTTATGTTACGCATACCTAAAAGTATTATAAAGACTCGTTGCACTAAAACATCAAAAGAATCCTTACTTACTGTACAAATTTACATAACTGTTAACTACATAATCAAGGTTTTCGAGTCATAACAAGTGTGTATAAACAGACGCAAAGTAATTAAACCATCAACACGTAAGACATGTAAACGTTCCGTGTGAACTGTATTTGGGAATAATATTATGAAAATAAAGCGATCTTTTGCGAACATTTTGACCTAATTGACGTTGAGGCTAAATTTAGTTTTGTCTAAATATATTGTATAATTGAACGTCCAGCGGTGTTCTTTATGGGTTGCATTAAATTTGTGTTACTTCTTTTGTTTTTGTTATTTCAGTCGCCTTACTTGCATAGGCCTCATATAATGCAAATTTCTCCTGTAGTCCTGTTCAAAAGCTTATTGCCAGTTCTTCTCTTCCGTCCTACGCCCTTGATTTCAAAACAGTCAAGTTTGGCAGTAGATGTAAAATTAGAAGCATTTCATATATATTTATTTTTTGACGTTCATAAGTGTACATTTTGTTGTTATAAAAGATTATATGAATAAATGATTTTGAATTGAATTGAATTAATTTGAATTGAATTGAATTGAAATGAAATGAAATGAAATGAATTGAATTGAATTGAATTGAATTGAATTAAATTGAATTGAATTGAATTGAATTGAATTGAATTGAATTGAATTGAATTGAATTGAATTGAATTGAATTGAATTGAATTGAATTGAATTGAATTGAATTGAATTAAAAGCGAGATTTGCCGCACCTGACCGTGCTTACCTCCGTGGACCTCTTCTTGTATCTTCGCTTTTTTTACTCTTTTGTTGTTCTCTTAGTTTTAAGCACTTCTGCTGTCAAATACATTTAGAGTAAAAGAGAATATCGTGATATAGAAACATATATGTAAGAGCTTCAGGTGTGGCCTCATGGCGGTTTTGACGGTCATTGTCCATCGTGGGCGTTTTGGCAGTTGTGTGTAAAGGAATTTTCAAAATAAAAGCACACCCGTTTCGTCTAATGTCTTATATATATATATCTTATATATGTATATACTTTATAATTTAACGAAAGCGTCTAAAACACTGTACCCTTTCTCCCTTGAAACAAAACTCGATGGATTTATGAATGAAATGTGGTTAATCCAAGTCTAATAAATATAGAAATGTCCAAGAATATTGGCTATGTGATACATTAGCTTATTTCTAAAGATACATTTACTACAGATCTGGATGTCCAGCTGATTGGATTTGGATCGTACCACCAATGTCATCTTCGATCACGCCTGTATTTCATCAAGAAATGGCACTCTACTATTTGAGACCTTCCTATGAATATCAGGTATTTTTTGTCATAATATTATACTAGTTTATTAGTTTATTAACCTGAATTATTAATTATCTAGAATAGTATATATTGAATTTTTTTAAAAAAAAAACGCTGTTTTATTAGATTTTTTTAATAATTGGACGATTATTCTTATTAATATTGTCAAAACACGATATAGACATCGAGAAATTACAGGAGCCGGCGTGGAAGACACATCAATGGCAGAAGTCAAAGCCGATTACTGGCAAACGGCCCATCAATAGAAAGTTCCACTTCAAGCAGATCGCGCGCGCTGTCAAGTTCACCTCCAAACTGTTTGGCCGGGCCCTCTCTAAGAGGATTAAGGCCACGGTTTTGTATGCCACCGAGACTGGCAAATCGGAGCAGTATGCCAAAGAGTTGGGTGTAATATTTGGTCACGCGTTTAATGCACAGGTATGTTTTAACTTGAACTTATGCGTTCACAAAAACATATATATATTAAGTCAACGGGAACTTACAACTGCCGAAGTAGACATGGGGATTTGGTTATGCCAAAAATGTATCTGGAATTGTATAGGAAACCCACTTTTTGTATGGCAATCAAGGTTTATAATACTTTACCAAAATCATTCAAAGATCTTCCTGCTACACTTAATTTTACTTTTGGAAAAAAAATATTGTTCTATTAATGATTATTCAAGTGAAACATTATAATTAATATTAATTTGGTAATAATATATTTTAATATATGTGATGATGAAATGATAATATAAGATAAGATAAAAAAATATAATTTAAATTGACTGTGATGTGATTCATAATGTAATGTTCTATGTAAAATTCTTTTAAGACAAATTTGCACTCCATTATGTGTGGGACAGAATATGCGAAGTTTAGATTGTACCACCATAATATTTTAGTACCATATTCCAACTTAGTAGTTAAATCACATGGAGGAAGAGGTCCATTTAGGTACTTGCCCTAAAATTCGTGTCAGATATAGTTTCATTAAACGAAGAAATTTATATCCGGGATGTTTTAATTATTATTAATATATTAATGATTAAAAGATTGCTAATATATTTTTCTTGCAGGTTCACTGCATGATGGATTATGACATCACCTGTATCGAGCACGAAGCTCTATTGTTAGTCGTTACGTCAACCTTTGGTAATGGAGATCCCCCTGAAAATGGAGTGGTAAGTGGTAAAATAATTAAAATTGTATTATGTTATATCTACCGTTTATCGTCCTAAGCAAAGCATTGACCTTCGGTTGGCGGACAATAATGTGTACTGTAATAAAATGTGATACTGTCCTAAATAATAGACTATATTATGGAAAATCTATATCTAAACTAATTTTATAAGGAGGAAAGATTTGTATGTAAGTATTTTGTAACGAATTGCCTCAAGAAGTACTGGACCTGTTTGAGAAATTCTTTCACCATTTTAATGCTACAATACCACTGATTAATATAGGCTATTTTAATTGCAATGAAAATAAGGATCCCTACTGAAACTAGAAAAATGTTACTCAATGTGTAAAAAATGCATATAAAATACCTTCCCACCCGTGTGAAGCCGGGACAGGTCACTAGTTGGTTAATAATTATAAACAGCTATTAAAAAGATCTATCATTTATTGACGATTGTAATAGTAGTTCCTAATAATAAGAAACATACACTGGTATATATATAGAATCTTAGTTTAAGACGAGTTTAGTTCAGATTAAAAAGAGGTTCATATAAATTAGAACTAACGATTTACAGCATACGTACCTTACCAAAATTTATGTTGGGAAGCTTGAAGTGTAAGATAAAGTGTTTAAATGCTACCAATCGATAACCCGATATATGGTAGAGGGTTATATAAAGCATTCAATATGTTTATGCAACACCTGCTCGGATATTTCAAAGCTTTTTTGATAATGAGGCAGAAAATACGTTGTGACCTTCACTTCTAACGTGCTGAGCGATACTATATGAAAGTTTATTGTTAACGTGTTCCTTTTATTCACCTGACAAAAAGTTTTTATCTCCAATTGTAAAATGATACTGGCTACTTTGAATAAAAAAGAGCGAATGAAAACGATGCGTTCTTTTTTCTTTAATCAAGATATTTTAATTATGCATATTATTATTGCCATTTTATATCATTTAAAAAAGTCGTTTTGAATATTTTTATTTAAAACAAAAAAATATATTACCATATTGATATTCTATACAGTTTGCTAATACTTATAGTTAAATACTTGTAAATTTTGTATGGAAAACTTGACTAGCGTTTCGTAAAATTAAATTCGAAAGCACGTATAATGTTTTGGCCCTATTAGGTAATACGGTATAATTCTTTTGATATCGTTGCGATATTTATATATATACTTTATAATATTACATTGTAATTGTGTTAATAGAAATAAAAGAGTGAACATCTCTATGTATCTAATAAATTACATTGAATTCACCACAAATGATCCGATTGGGAAGTCTAAGGCGATTAACGTACGAAATGCTACTATTAGCTGATATATAGCTATTATGAAGATAAATGCTTTGATAATGAGAAAGGAAGGTATCTGATTTTAGAAACCTTTATACCAATAATTTACAACGTATTTGTTTTATTTGTAAAACATAAATACATAAACTTTTGTTTTAGGCCTTTGCGGAAAATCTTTGTGAGATACTGTATGCTGATCAGGTTGGAGATGAAAGCACTGGGTAAGATAAAAATACTAAGTACTTTATTCATTCATTGGTTTTTCGTTTCCTCCTGCCTAGGCCCTAGATTACGCGTAGTGCCAGTAATTGCAAAAACAGCTCTTTATGTAATTAACATATATTTTAACTGGCTGACCTGGCAAACGTTGTTTTGCCATATATATTATTTCTAGGAAAAAATTTTAGTTCAATAAAAATAACTATCTACTATAATATAAAATAGGGGGTGAAAATTAGGGGTTGTATGTATTTTTGTATGCTGTTTCATAAAAAAATAAAAACAATTGTCTAAAAAATAAAAAATAAAATTTTGGGGTGGACACTCTTTATCACGGTCGGGGATAGGGGTTTGAAAGATATATAGTAGCCGATTCTCAGACTTACTGAATATGCATAAAAAATTTCATAAGAATCGGTCGAGCCGTTTCCCAGTGTGGGAACGAACATTGTGACACGAGAATTTTATATATTTTAATGATGTATGGGTATGTTTTCAGAAAAAAATACTAAAAATTGGGGACAGTAAAGACTATTGAATTTTCCATTCTTCTATGTTCACAGGGCTGTTCATATTGTGATTTATATTTTTTTATAGGACATCACAAATGCTGACACCCAAGTCCTTTATCAAAGCAAATAGCCAAATCGAAATGCAGAGATACGCAGTAGCTAATCCTAAACAATTGAGTAGATTGGAATCTCTTAAAGGTAAATTTTAAAACATGTACACAAATATATTACGCTAATTCGACTTAGGAAACTTCCTTTAAGAAAAGAGCGTACCAATACTTAAAAGGCCAGCAACGCACTCATGAACCCTCTGGCATTGGGCGGCGGTATCAATTAACATCAGTTGAGTCTCCTGCTAAAATATAGATACAGCACTAAATCTATTGTGTTGATATTTTCTTTACAAATTCTTATCAATGCATGGCACTGATACATTGGTACAGGAAGGAAAAAATATAAGATTTAATGTGACACTTACTTACGAAGAAAAAAAAACAACGTGTTGCACTCCGGGAGTGCCGACAGAAGTGAAAACTTGAATATTATAGTTGTGCATTTTTGATATTTTGGAATAATTTTGCACGAATTGCTTTAATTATCAGTATAAAAGTACTTTCATTTATGTGGTAGAATACAATATTTATTGATTGCGCTATCGTACACAAACATGACAATTTATATTACTGTGTACTTACTCTTCATCCGTCTTACGAATTTACGATCAGGTCACGTGTCCTGACGCGAGTTTAAAAATTTTTACCCATTCCAAAAAAAGTGTACAACGCCGCTAAAGATGTTTTCACTACAAAATATATCGATTCATAAATTATAAAAACTAAAGGAAAATGTATGTCAAAGTGTGAGGGGTAGGCTTTTATATGTAAAAAAAAATCTTGCAGTAAAAATCCTTTTTTAACTTTTCAGGTTCTTTATAATATAATATAATATTATATGATTATATTCTTTTGTAGGAAGTGCAACGGATGCAACATCAATCGATAGTTTTGGTCCACTTAGCAATGTTAGATTCGCAGTATTTGCTCTTGGATCGAGTGCGTATCCAAACTTCTGTAACTTTGGCAAATATGTTGATAAACTACTTGGAGATCTAGGTGGAGAGAGGATCCATGATGTTGCTATGGGGGATGAAATGTGCGGACAAGATCAAGCGTTTAGGAAATGGGCGTCTAGTGTTTTCAATGTGAGTACGAAATTCTAGATTTATAGAGAGTTCTTGCTTTAACATTGTATGTTGTTTACAATTGTTTTACTTATAACTCAATTATATTCCACGTCAAATGGTTAAGTGTAGAGCTCTTTAACTGCTGCTACTTAAAACCATGTAATCAAAGTCAAAGTCATTTATTCATATAGGTAACACAATGTACACTTATCAACGTCAAAAAAACAAAGAATATATATATATATATATATATATGAAATGCTTCTAATTTTACATTTACTGCTAGTTCTTAAATCAAGGGAGTAGAACGGAAGAGAAGAACTGGCAATAAACTCTCCGCCCCTCTTTTTAATCGCCAAGTTTTTGTTTTACACAACGTTTGTAAGGAGCTGCAACCATTACACCATGTTCCACATGACGTCTTAAGTAATAAATAATAATAAAATAAATTAACAACAAAGATTTGACCTCTATCAGCATGGTGAAATAGGAGCACGCACTTACATTCTCGTGGGAACAACACGCAAATCTCTAGTGGCGCTGTAATCTTTAGATCTTGGCCTTAGATTTTGGGTATCTGTTTCCTGATCATTTATTTGTCCTTTGATTTTTGATTCTAACGCGTGCCTCCAAGCAAACATTACTCATTGTTATTTAACCCAATAATCATAACTAAGTCATGGTGTGAGCGTTATTATAAAAGTAAACAAAATGAAAGTAACAGTCATGAATGATCAATATTTGTATTGTTAATCTATCGCCTGTCGTGTTGTGTTTTCCAAGTTTCGTCATAAATTATAAAGATATCTTATCAGCATATCAGCTCATTCACCGAATTGCCCAATCAGACAATAACAAAGTTAGTTTTATTGAAAATTAGACATTATTATATACACGATGACAGTAAAATGTTTCTTTATAATGAAAATAACTAGTATGGAACGGAACCTCTAAGGGGCAAATATTAGCAGAAGGAACTTGTAGAAAAAGGTGAAATAATAAATAAATGTTACATGTTTGAATTAAACCAGTAACGAATCGACTCGTAACCATTACGGCTTGTATTTTGTAATCAGAAGATGAGCAATAACCATATCTTTAGAGTAAATGGCGAATAACAATTAGAATGACTCTTATTTACCAAAAGTGACAATTCACAGGTTGCATGTGAGACGTTCTGTTTGGATGACGATGAAACTCTACAAGAGGCTAAACGAGCTCTCGGTACTGTAACTTTAAGTGAAGAAACAGTAAGATTCGCATATCCAGCTGTTAAACCACCAACATTGCAAAACGGCTTACAATCTGCACTGAATAGGCAATTGATCACATGTACTGTAAAGGCTAATAAAGATTTAGGAGACGCTACTGCTGAGAGATCAACAATTTTCATTGATCTGGAACCCAAGGTAAGATTTCGATACTACCTATATCTCGATATTAACGGATTCACTTAAGTTCTATTAAGATAAAAAGAAAAAACACGAAACAAGAAATTACGCATTGTTATAAATGCAAATAACTCCATGTATGGAGGATCTGACAAATCTGTTTTTATTTTAGAGTGAAATTAAATATGATCCAGGAGATCATGTTGGAATAATCGCGTGCAATCGAATAGAATTAGTAGATAACTTATTAGCTAGGTTGACGGATATTGATGATTTCGATACACCAGTACAGTTGCAGCTTATGAAAGAAACACATACCTCAAGTGGTAAGTTTATAATATATCTTTAAACACAATGGTACAAGTACCGTACCAGTTACAAGTACCGTTAATATGTCAAAAGGAAAAGACTTTACCCACGACGCAGGGAATCTTAATGTGGGGGGGCTATTGCACGTTCCTTTATAAACTAAAAATTATTTTTTATCAGGTATAATAATTTTTTTTTCTTTCTCTCTATTAAAAACATCACGTGGTAACGTACTAAATTCGATTTCTAAAATTCAAAACATTGTATATATATTTGCCGCACACTAACACTATATTGTGTTGCCGACTGAAATATTTCCGAATTTGACGTAGGGTCCTTCACGAAAAAGCGTACAAATTCTTAAAAAGCCGCCAACGCACTCGCACTCCTCTGGCATTGGGAAAGTCTACGGCGGTATAACTTAACAGTAAGCCTTCTGCCCGTTTGCCCACTGCTCTATAAAACAAAAATGTATAATACGAGGCGAAAGAATGTCTCGGCTGAACGTAAGGATATCGGACAGTGATTACAAAAATGTCTGTATCAATGACCTATGCTCAGCTAGAGGATAACAAACCCTCAAAATTCATCATTAATTGCACGTATTTCCCCCATCTTAATGAATTAATTATATAATTTTGTACGATAACATCCGGCTAGCCACAAACTAGTTTATTTTATGACTTAAGTATTTACCAAATAATGTTTACTTTAGGACCAGTTAAATCATGGGAACCACACGAGAGGCTACCAGCTGTAAGCGTTCGCGATTTGTTTACGAGATTTTTGGATATAACAACACCACCCACGACGATACTGCTTCAATATTTAGCTAAAACATGTGATAATGATACAGAAAGGAAACAACTTAATACATTAGCTACGGTAACTATTTATTCAACGATTTTATTACCTGGTTTATTGGCTTAGTATTTGTGTAATTTTCTTCGTATATAAATATATAAGTATGTCGTAAGTATATAATGTTGACGTAATATAACTAGCTGATAACAACTTCCTAGGCGACGGTTTTTCAAGGTTTTAATGAAGGTTTTTCAAAATTGATATTACACCGTTAATTTTTAACTAGAGTGCAAATTATAGTGTGATGATAGGATCTTATTCTTTCAATACAGAAACAAGCAGTAACTCTCTTATAGTCATATGTTAAAATTATATGATTTGACAAATAAGATTATCGTTATTGATATTGGATTTGCAGTTATTAAAATGAGTAATAATAATAATAATTTATTTGCAAGAATATGGTACAAAAATGTTATGGTAGTACAATCTAAAGTTCTGCCACACATAATGGCGTGCAAATTTGTCTTAGAAGGTAGAATATAAATAAGCTACAATTGCACTATGAGTTAAATCATTATAGTCAATTCATCTATTATTTTATCAATACATCATCATATTGTATTTGTTCACGCAAATAATCATTAATATAATAAGACATATTTTCCAAAAGTAGCACATTAAGTTGATTTTTAAAAACTCTAGTAGGAAGATCTTTGAATGTTTTTGGTAAATTATTATAAACCTTGATTGCCATTCAAAAGGTGTTTTTCTATACAATTCCAGATTATTTTTTGGCATAGCCAATTAGTATTAATTTGTCTGATTTTTACTATAGATTCAAAGGAAATGTGCGTATAAATTACTAGATTTATGTGTGTCTTGGAGATTCTGGGTTCCATTTCAGTCTAAACAAAACATGTTAGGTGTCATTGAAGGCCTGTCACTGATTAAATAAATTGACTGAAGACGCATTGTCTTTCTAGAAAATATTAACAATTAAATATTTTCTGAAAATCGATGACTCGTAGTAATAACTGGCATTTTGAATAAAACCCACACAATGATAAAATAAATAAAATAAAAATAAAAATAGCCTCTCGAGTACACTATAACTACAGTAAGTCCATGTATTTTAAGTTTTACACTTGTACTCGACCTCCGATGGAGTGAAGGCCTTCTCCAGATTCTTCTACTTATCGCTATTTGTTGCGACAATTTTCCAGATGTTTCCCGCTATCCCTTTTATTTCATCTTCCCAAGTTTTCGGTGGGCGGGATCTCTTTCTTCTTCCCAATGGGCCTTCCTTCCAAGTAAGGGTCTTTTTGACCTATCTGCCATCACAAATGCGGCCAATGTGACCGGCCCATTTCCATTTTAGCCCACACAATATGGAGTTTAAATTAAAGATTTTGTTTTTCATGTTACTCGTTAGTCCAAAGTTCCTAAAGTACCATTGATCGCAACCCCTTCACGGGTAAAGCCTCCTCCAACTTTTTCCAAATTTCTCCATCCATGGCTTTCTTTCTCCATTTGCCTCATACTAACGCTTCTATATCTTCTTTCCACCGTTTTCCAGGGCACCATCTTCCCCTTAGTCGATTCCATATGTCTTTAAAGTCCATCTTTTATCAGTATGCCATACTGCTGTAAGAAAATCCAGATGTAAGACTTATAATATTTCAGGATCCAGCGGCCTACGAAGATTGGCGTCATTACTACTTTCCAACGTTGTCTGAAGTGCTGGACCAGTTTCCTTCAGTGAAACCTAGGGCCTCTCTTCTCGCCGCTCTTCTATCGCCTCTTCAACCACGGTTCTACTCAATATCCTCTTCTCCTATAGCTCATCCGAAACGATTACATCTTACAGTTGCTGTTGTAACATACAGGACTCAAGGTAAGACAAATATGTACATCCTACTTCCAAAATTTATCCTATACTTAAAACACACTACTTTAAATACTACATAGTTATATATATTTCACCAAAATTAATTCTGGGTAGACTACTCATAAAATTAAAGTAATACATCATTGTAGCAATAAGCCTCATTATCTCGTATTATTATTTTCATATAAAATTAAAACCAATTTTTAACCTTTATAAAAAGGTTCATAAATCTAATCACTTTTAAATATAATTTCCGTATTCTTAATACGTATCATATGATTTTAAATTTAATATAAAATTTGTTGATACATTTCACCTTTAAGAAATTAATATGTAGAACAATGTAAAGAACTCTCTCATAATAAATCAACATCGTCCTTGACTACAATTCTGATTTATTGAGGTAAATAATTACGGATTGCGGTCTCGAACATCGGGGCTATCTAATTCGTTCGACATCGAGTAAAGAAACATTAGTCTCAGTCACTATAACATAAACCTCATCAATTCCTAATGGCACACATGAGTTTTAATGATAATTGTAATTTTTACTTTGAAGTCCACTGCGGAAATGAGTCAAAGAAATTGTTGGCTATTTATATTTGGACTAGCAACGGAATCTCTGTAAAGCAAAAGACCCGTGGATAATATTGTTTATTACATCAACAAGAATTCATAACACTATTTAATATTGTCGCTATTTTTCTAGGCAACTCATAAGGGAAATTTTACTATTTAAAATTTTACATAGACTGACTCAGATCGGCAAGATAATTCGATAATTCTTAATAACGTTACAAATAGAAACACATTCTTGCATTTAGTTAGTTAGTCATACTTCTTTCATTAATTAAATCTTTATATATTAGAAGCTCTAATTTGATAATTCTTACGAACATAATCTGTGGACGCACGATGTTCTGTGGTTTATGCTCGGCGATGCGTTTTGGCGGGAACGCAAATGACGTGACATTGATGGTCGGCAAAAGATTTAAGAGTACTTAATATGATTAATACAAACGAATTTCGTATATCTTTGTGGTCTACATGGCAACAATGGAGTCCTTATAATAAAAATAATGTAATATTGTAGACGGCGAAGGACCAGTCCACTATGGTGTTTGTTCGAATTATCTCATGGATCGTAAACCAGGCGACGAGGTTTATCTCTTCATACGAAGGTAATCACATTTTCCTTTTCGTTCTCTCCGTACATTTGTTATAATCAGTTTCGTGGAACTTACGTCACTATTGAGTTATGCCAAAATAATTATCATAGATAATTTTAGCTCAAAGTTAAGATGTTGGAACTGAAATTGTATTATTGTACATTAGTATGAGTGACTAGGAAGACTAAAATTATAAGCTATAAAAAAGACTTTTGAGGTATACATTTTTGATGATGCTTTTTATTAAATAAATAATATATATATGATTGAATTACGTGCCTATTTTTAATTATGAGATGTTAATATAATAATAACAATAAAAATAATAATACATCTTCTTCTAGTGCTCAAAACTTCCATTTGCCCCAAGATCTGTCAGTTCCTCTCATACTAATTGGGCCCGGTACTGGAATAGCACCATTTAGAGGCTTTTGGCATCACCGTAGAGCATTGTTGAATTCTCGAACACGCGCAAACGCTGGTGCAGTATGGTTGTTCTTCGGATGTAGAACCAAAACTATGGATCTATACAGAGAAGAGAAGGAACAAGCGGTAAAGGATGGGGTTTTGTCTAAAGTGTTCCTTGCTTTGTCACGAGAGAAGAATATTCCAAAGGTAAGAAAATAAATATTTGTGGCATTGGTCAGGGAATTCTGGGACGTCTGAGATTCATGTATATATTTACTTCACTCAGTCCAAAAACACGAGAAAACTGTCGTCACTTAGATATTATGAACATTTTCTTTTTTTAGATGTATGTTCAAGAACTAGCTGAAAACGAAGGAGCCGAAATACATGATTTGCTTATAAACTCCGGAGCACATTTCTACGTATGTGGAGATTGTAAAATGGCGGAAGACGTCCATCAGAAATTAAAAGGAATTATCAAGAAACATGGTAACATGACTGATGAGCAAGTACAAAACTTCATGTATATTTTAAAGGTAAGAATAGAAATGGCTATATAATTATTACGGTAGAGGAAATAAAAATAATTAAATAAAATAACATCAGTGGCGCTACAACCTCTTTTAGGTCTGGGCCTCAGATTTCTGAATCTGTTTCATTATCATTTTTCAATCAAGTAGTTGATCAGCCACTTGTGCCTGACACACACCGTCGACATTTTGGGTCTAAGACTGACTCCAGTTTTCTCACGATGTTTCCCTTCACCGTTCGAGCGAATGTTAAATGCGCACATAAAAACTAGAAAGAAAGTCCATTATTGCACAGCCGGGGATCAAACCTACGATTTCAGGGATGAGAATCGCACGCTGAAGCCACTAGGCCAAAACCACTGTCAATAATTTTTCGAGTTTAAATTTTACGTGAAAAGATCACCAAAGATCAATCCTTCGCTGTTTGTCATCCAATTACTACTTGAAAATGACCAGATCCAAAAAATAATTTAAAATCAAATTTTAATTTGAGTAAACTCCATGTACTCTTTTAGTAAAAGCATTTCCATGTCTAGGAGGAGAATCGTTACCACGAAGACATATTTGGAATAACTCTTCGTACTGCGGAAGTACACAGCGCGTCCCGAGAATCTGCTAGAAGAAACCGCGTCGCTGCTCAACCCTGACGCCGGTCTTCCCGTATGATCTCAAACTATGAAACCTAGCAAAAAAAACTTATCAAACAGTGAGAAAATATTTATAATTACTAATAAAAACGAAAGTTTATCCCATTTCAGATAAATGGAACATTGACTTATGAATAAAAAACTTGAATTGTAATTCTCAATTATAATTTTTCATAAGCTTTGTCTTGACTCTCGAGATATATATAGTTATCATCTTCGCGCAAATTACGCTAGCGCTAAATTGTCTTTAGGCTTTTAACAAAGTAATATTGCAAGAAAACTTTTGAATGCTTTTTAATCAATCACTTTAATCGATACAAGTGAATTGGCCTAATTGCAGAATTAAAACTGATGTGAACATTTAAAGCATATTCGGATATTGTTTTCGTTTATTAAAAATTTTAATGATTTCGAACTTTTTAAAGCTTAATCATTTTGATTTAAACTTGGTTGTGTATTGTAAATACAGTTCTACAATTGAAACAGCATTTAATGAGAGCTATTTTTAAATACGAAATTGTTTCGAATCCTTTGAAATTTTAATATTTAGCTATTCAGTATTATTTTATAGGTATTCATTTGTTTTCGATCGTCAATTTTTTTGGGTATATCATGTGTAATATTAAATTGATTTATCTAATAAAAAATTCGTATCACACTTATAAAATAACTATTTTTGTTAATTGTATAAAATAATTGTAAATAAAAAATAGCGCATTTATTTGCAATGTAATTTTATTAATTAAAATTTAATATTTTATTTCTATGCCAAATATTTTACACTATAATCAGTAGGTTAAAATTGTGAACTTAAATATTTTTATCGTTCCATATAATTGTAATCGCTTAGTGATCTTTAAGCTAGTCCTAAGAATTGTAAGTAAATTAATATTTTCTATTTCTTGCTCCAATACGTATTAATATTCCTATTAATATTCAAGTTAAACTAATTAAAATTATAAATGTATGAAATATTTACAAATATATCTTTCAATATTTGAATTGCACGTTTGGGACTAAATTTTATCAATTCATATCAAAACTTGATCGCACTTTTTCAAGTATCGAAGAGGTTATATTCTTATGAATTTAAATATTATCTTAAGAGTCTTCGTTAATTACTTAATAAAGTTCCTTCGTACTAATAATTGTTTCTTTTGACATCCTTATTCATCAATCCCTAGATGATTCCGTCTCTACGTATCATATGTCATATTTAAAACAGTCAACAGGTTAGGCAACTAATGAAACGTTATCGGTCCGAGTCATTTGCCTAGCTGTTTAATCAACTGGCTGAACATCTTTCAGGCCGCTAGTTAAACGGCGGCGTTTAGTTTAAAGGCTAGGCTGTTAATTTAACGGCTAATTAAGCTAGTTGTCTGCGACATAGAACTCGAAACATTGAGTTATGTGAATAACGAATGCGCGTTTATGATCGTTCTAGAAGTTTAGAATTAAATAATTTTCACCTTTCGTTTCAATCTACGGATCTTTGAAAATTATAGCTTTTGTAAGTCCGCAAGTTTATCTGATAAAACATTTATCTAATGACTTAGTATGCACATATAACCCGACACGACTTCATTGTGTTGGTCAGCGGTGTCCCTAGACAAATTACAATCTGGTAACACGTTCCGGCGATTCGATTTATTATTTAGACACTATTAAAGTTGTTAACATTCAGTTTATACTTACGGCATAAGTGTGGATGTAGAAAGTAATCTGGAACTACTGAACGAAAATTTAAAAAATTAACGAAGTAAAAAACACTGCAATGGGAAACTTACAAAAATAACGGACACTCAAAAAATTTAAAGTGGAAATGGGGCGTTTGTGATGACAGATGGATCAAAGAAACCCTTACTTCGAATGGCCCAGTGGGAAAAAAATAGAGGATGTCCACCAGAACCCTAGGAAGATGAAATAAAAGAGATAGCGGGGAAGATTTAAAAATAGTAAGGCAGATTAGAGACAAAGTCGGAGGTCGTGTACTGTACTGTAATGTAATCTTTATAGTACACGAATACAGGATTTTTTCTTTAATTATTTACATTATTCCTCAACCGCTGTCATAGACATTATTCCGTCGTTATATCTAATTAAATAACTAAAATACATAACTTATTTTTAATAATAATTTATGTAAGTTAATCCATAAATAAATAAATCGGCGGTTTAAACAAACAAAGTTATCGATTGTATTATGTAAAATTATTCAATATGGAACGTATATTAAACGATAATGGACAAAATATACTAAACGATTACAAGAATGCCGTTTTAATGCAATTTGCAAACCGTATTATTTAAATAAGGTTGCAACTTAAGAAGCCGTAGTATTTATCGAAATTCTGTAATGAATTAAGAGACACAATTTGTAATTATTGAAGTTATACTTATTTTGGCGCGTTAGGGAAAAATAATGAGAGTAAATTTTTACGATGCGCGCGCACACCGTCACAAAAAACCGACTCCCTGAAGTTAGTACTAGCACAATCAACATTTTAAAATAAAAAATAAATAAACTTTATTTAACTAGATAATGCGATATAATAAAACTTTCAATGTATTAAATTCCTTTTTTCTATTGTTAGTGTCGTTTTTTCTACAAACGTTAAATAAGGCGAATGATAAAACTTACAACAAAAGTATAACTCGTGTACATAAGTACACACACATGTTTTTATTATTATTATCAAGCCTTTATTGACACCCAGTGTAATATACACACTAGCTGACTCGGCCAAGCGTTGCTGTGGCTAAGGTTTTTGTTATATTACATAGTAGCAAACTATCCAAGCCTTGGATTCCAAGGGAAACGGTAGGAGAACACTAGTCATGGGGACCACCATGCTTTTTTGGTGGCTATGCCATTACATTGTAGCTTATGTGAAACGTTGGTACTTTCGACACAGCGCCTAGAGAATTGTGACTGTCAAATAATAATTAAATAATTTGCAATTAAATAAATTAAGCTATCCCATCTTTTAAGTAAGATCAAACTACACACGGTGTGCAAATTTGATTGAAATCGTTTATGTAGTTTAGGAGTCCATAGCGGACAAACAACGTGACGCGTAATTTATATATATTAAGATTACATTAGATATATAATCTAACTTAATCTAATACATCACATGTGCCGGTTTTGGTAATCGTGTCCTGTGGCACACAGGCCTCTTCCAGCTGCTTCCACTTTTTTCTAATGTTAGCTCTTCTTGTCCAAGTTGTCGCCTACTCTCTTTATATCGTCTGCCCATCTCTTGCTGTCTTCCTCTTTTCCTTTACTACTACTATTGGTTGTAATAGAGAAGTTAAAATGCAATCGTGTCGGAGTAAATTAATACAAATTCACTGGAAGAAATAAAAATTTAAAACTACACAGGCATGAATAACAATACAATCAGATAAGCTCGTGAAATTTTATTTGGGACTGGAATACCCCATATCTTGTATTAAAATCTGACATGGTTTTCCAACCGGATCCGTATAGCCTTTCTGTCATATGTCATTGAGCACGTAGACAACTGACAATCAAATACTTAGAAAAGGTGAGTGAGCTTTAGAAAACCGGAAAGTACCTGATTTGTGAATTGGATTATGACGTAATACAATTAGAACAATATTAGTGGTTGCTATTTTCCTTTATATGTTCGTCCCATAACCCATTGTGGTGGCGATGACACATTTCGTTGTAATTCCACTGATTTCTGAGTATGGCCTAAGGTTTTCGTAACACCAAACACAATAAAGCGAAACGTGCTATTGACGGTTATAGCACACAATTAAATGTTTAAGCTTGATGGTTGTGAGAGAGATCTAGTGATACCAACCCACACAATACTCACTCACACACACTCACTCACTCACACACCCAAACTCACTTACGCAGACACACACATACACCCATACAACTCTATTTCTGTAGAAATCTAGTTGACTGTTTTGATTAATTTGTTTTTCTTTTTTAGAAACTTTAAATTTTATCGACTACCCTTATATGTACTATTTTTTCTTATGACTCAGTATGACTTTGCTGTGGAATGGAAGCCTGGTTATACACAAAACAGATTCTTATCTAGCATGGAAACCAGTCTCCCAATACCTTCTTAATTGCAATAGTACTGTTTGTTTCAAATGTGATATGGGAGAAATACAGAATTATAATTATCCTTAACTTACCTTAAAACAGTAGCGCTACCCTTAGTCATGGCAGATTTCTATGTGTTTTTTATTCCTAATAGGCAAGAAGTAGTTTGCTTTGCCTGACACGTGCCATCGAGTTTGGGTCTAAGGTATATTTCAAAGTCTAAGGTTTCCTCATGATGGTTTCATTAACCGTATGAGCGAGAGTTCAAAGCACATAGAAATTTAGTGAACAGCCAATTCAAACGCTCTGCCTCAGGTAGCACAGTCACACTTTTAAGCCACTCACACGCCAATCAATATTACCCTTTCTTAGTATCTCCTATGTTATACAAATAAGCTACGCATATTAATTTAATAAATAAAATACATTAAAAAGTTTGGTCCCTGTGGCAGTGTACCTTTCATTCTGGCAACATTTCGTCGCTATATATATTCAATTACTTTTCAGCTTTACATTATCTCATCACTTTTCTTGAACGTTGTTTTCGGTTGAAATTCCTAGCTAATTGAAATACATATTATATCTATAAACCACTGAGCTGTTGAAGACCATAGCTCATAGGTATAATATAATATAAAATCATAATAGTCTAATAAAATAAATATAAAAATAATAAGCACACAAGTTAACTTTAAGTAGTATATTATTCGTTATGGCATTTAGAAATAAATAGGCATGCAATAAATTCTATAAGTTATTTTTTTTATACTTTCAAACTTTATTACAAAAATAGAGGATGCACCTCGGGGAACCAATGGTACTGGAAATTTTGTGAAGATGCCTATCTCCAGCGGATGTCGACAGATCTGGGAATAAAAAAATAGTAAAAAAAAATTCAAGTTTTATTGAAAATTAATAATACTATGTACTAAAAACTTAAAAGAATTCGGTAGGTTCTAGTCAACATACCACTCTCCTCATCAATTAAAGGAATCGCTTAGACAAAATAGTAATAGTTCAAGTAAAGTTTCTATGAAGTGAACCACACAAAAAGGGTATTTGCGTATATGTAACTCACTTTTCGAACTCACACAGCGGTTTCCACAGGTAAGTTACAGAATCGCAAGGCAGAATCAAAAATATGTATATACTCCATTCAAATGTTATAAATGTATGAATACAACAGTCATATCTATTTCATTTGAGGTTATAAAAGAAATTCTACGTTTAAAACAAAATGCTCCACATTTATTTGTTGTTTACTGATAAACTATCTACTAACAGAGAATTGATTTCACGTTATTGCAGACAATAGAGATAATCTAGCGACGCCATCACTATAAATAGATTTCTTGATATCGTAAGTAGGTCTCACCGATTCAATGCACTAATCTCCCCTACATTAATACTTTATTTAACCTAGCAGTGTTACACTAGAAAGTGGTAAGCTATTTTAAACCATAGAGAAAATCGTTCACTAGAGCTACTAAGAGGCCATTGTTATAGAGGTACTTAATATTTGATTGTACAGTGCTAAAAAACGTCTTGTGTCTCCAACAACCATCTGGCGATGTTGCGGGCATAGAAGGTTGATGTCCATACAATGAAATATGCAGAATTATGAGACTCAAAAAGCGTCATCTAGAAATGGATGCATTTGTGTACGAAAGTAGGAAAAAAAAACTTAAAATATGATTTTTTTGTTACCGCGCTTCGACTATTAATAAATCTTAATATCATTAAGATCTGCTTTATATTAGGCAAATTATTATTCTGTGGCTAGCGCTTGTTTTAGGTTCTATCAAACCCAGAAACTTTTTTTATAGAACAGCAAACGGGCAGGAGGCTGGACACTCTCAATGCCAGAAGTCTCGCGAGTGCGTTGCCGGCCTTTTAAGAATTTGTACGCTTTTTTCCCTACCATAAGTCGAATTGGTTCGGAAATACTTCTGTTGGCAGCTGGTTCCACAACGTGAAACCTTGTTTATTGTTAGACGCTATATCTGATTACCACAGTAATTCTATAAACAATATTTTCATTACTAGTCGCAAATTCCTCTTATACATAAGATTTCCGAAATCAATGACAAACGATCCGATCCGTACACATGACATTGAAGAGTTCGTGACGTATCGAGACTTGTTGATATTTTTTTGCGGGTTATTTTGTGATGTTTAGAGCGGCCTTAGACCGGTTGTCGTGACTATAGTCAGTCTGCTCCGAGTCTTACAGCCGTTTACATATATAACATGCTGCAACTAATCACACAGTTAGTTCGGTGAATCAAGTAATCATAACGTACAAAAATATTTTAAAAATGGAAGGTGTTGACAATGTTGATAGAGTAAGTGTGAATGGAAATGGGTGTCCGTTTAGTGATGTGAATAGTGTAAATGAGAAGAAAGTGAAACCGAACTTACGCTTGAAGGTTTCGCAACCTCTAAGACTGAAAAACCATCAATTTTCTGACGAGAACGTCGACACATTACATTCGCACATCGAAGATGTCACACATTTTGTAAGTACAAACAATTGTTTTAATTTAAAACAATTTAAATTAAAGGCTCACATTATTTGTTTCTATACTTACAACTAGCTGACCGGGCAAACGTCGTTTTGCCATGTATATTATTTATAATAAAAATAGGGGTTGATCGTAGAAGGGTGAAAATTGAGGATTGTATGTATTTTTGTATGTTGTATCATAAAAAAATAGAAATTAAAATTTTTGTCTAAAAAATAAAAAATAAAAATTAGGGGTGGACTACCCCTAACATTTAGGGGGATGAAAAATAGATATTAGCCGATTCTCATAGATACCGGAGAAGCACAAAAAATTTCAACAAAATCGGTCAAGCCGTTTCGGAGGAGTATGGCAACGAAAACTGTGACACGAGAATTTTATATATTAGATAATTTTAAAAAAGGTTTCTCTTACATTTGAGGAAGCGAAAATTGCTTTCAGTGTAACATTTTAAATAACAAATTTGAGTATTAGAATTTTTCTGAAACATACCCCAAGGGCAATAGTAATAGTAATGTTCCGTTTTTCTCTTGAGCGTGAGCTATAAAAAATTCAATAGACAGCTCAGAATGTTGAATGTTTAACATTATGTAAGTGCTACCTTAGTGTATACAATATTATATTCCATGCAGTAGAGATTTATTAATATATTTTATATAACGGATAAAAAAGGGAATTTACTATATTATTAACTCTCTTTAAACAATTGTCGTCAGCGAGAGACTGGCTATTTTATTATTTATTCAGTAGCTATTACACAACTTAGTCACCGTTACGGAACATGATTTCTGGAAGATCTTCAAGTCATCAGTCTTAAAAACATTAATGAAATAGACACATAAATATCGCATATTCATCAGTGTACATGGAGCACTAACAGATACTACAGTTTAAAAATCATTTATTAAGAACTAGTTAGTGTTACTGCACGTTAGTATTAGGTGCTAAACAGTGAGTGAAAAATTAGAACACAAGAATAGAGTCTACCCTTTAACAGAGACTGTAAGTGGTGTTACTGGACACTGTCTTGTGTTAAAAATCCTTATTAGTAAATTAGGTTAGACTTGAATTACTTTGTAGTATCGTAATGTTCCATGATGTCTTAGTAAAGCCACATGTAAAATATATGAACGTATCTTCATAGTTTATCGCTTTCGACACCTCCCTACCTAGCATTAAGATTCGAAGTTAAGACTATGCTTAAGTAGAACTCTCGTATGTCAAAAACATACCGGCAACGCACTCGCGAGCCCTCTGGCATTGAGAGTGTCCATGGGCGGCGGTATCACTTAACATCAGGTGAGCCTCCTGCCCGTTTGCCCCCTGTTTTATAAAAAAAAAAAAAAAAAAAAACATATTGGATTTGAAATAAGGAAGTCATACTAAGCGCTACATTTCTATCCTCAATATCACCCACACATCCTCTTGAAATTTGATTGACTTAATTAGATTTGATTGCCGTAAATGTGTCCTCATAATTAAGTCTAAACTCTTTATCGGAATTTGTATCAAACATTTTGGTAATATTAGTTAGCTCACTAAGTCTAAAATTAAATAAATTCCTAATCACACGTTTATATAAGCAGTTTTATAAAATACTTTAAATGCCATTAGAAGGTTTCTTCGAAGTATCTCAAAGAATGGATCGTTAATCAAGATTATAACATAATGGCCTTTGGAAAAATTAATAAACTGTAATGCGTGTGTAGTTTCTATGTCATAACAATAGATTTTTAAAGCGGATACATGAACTTTTTATGGTTTATAGTGAAATCTAAAATGGTTGTATGACATTTTTTAATGCGTGACGTTGTGTAAGTCGTTGGTTTCGTAACTCTGTTGCTTTTATTTGGATCCTAAGTTGGCAACAGGAAACCAAAAAAAAACCCAAAACTTTTATGATTTTATATTTCGATGTTTATTTTTAAAGAATTAATTAATACTCGTAACAGGTAGCTTCTATAATTATATATTCTGACATAATTTATTCTGAAACGTGACATTTTCCTGCACTTTTTTAGTAATTTTTTTAATAATTATTTTAATGTCTCATGATCTGGTTAAACAGGACTTTTAGGTATAATTCATAGTAAGCATTACTGTGCATCTCTTTGAATACATAGTCCGAATCGAAATGCCCCTATACACCCACGATGCGAGGAATTCGTTTGCATTTCCAGCTGGTTGATAAAAAAGAGATAAAGCTCTCCTATATTGAAAACGAAGTGTTTTGAATGAATCATTTTCTGCGGTAACTTTTGGATATAGGACAGATTTTCTCTATCTAAGTTAATATTAAACTCTGACTACACAGGGAATGTTCTTCAGTTAGAGCTAATAACAAATTAGAGTAATAGATAAATAATAAAGTTTGATTAAGCTCATATTACAGTGAATATTATTGTGAGTAACCGCCTAGGGTACCTTTGGTTTTATACACATAGAGACTAACAAAATGATCATACCGTAAAATATAATTTAAATCTCCTAAACAACAATTTTCTTCTTATATTTTAAAATCGTCTACAATCAAAAATATTGTATTGATTTGTGAAATTGTTAGGCTTATTATTCTAACATTTATCTTATTAATGAAGCTGTATCTTTTCCTAAAACAAAATAATAATAATAATATATGAATGAAAGTTCAATTTATTTAGAACAAAAAACTTCTCACTACAGGTCACTTGCAATGCAACACGTATCTGCAATTATGACTATTAAATATACAAATAAAATGGTAATAATTTTGATAAAAACATTTTTTTTTATTCTTATATATTTTCGTGCATACAATATCGATAGATATCAAGTCTATACAAATAATGCTTTCCATACCTCAAACTAATTTCAATGTTGCAATGAATTTTTTATCACATCATGCAATCGACCTCATTAAATGGACAAAAGCATAGCACCGTTATAGTTATTATAATGATATTATCACAAATCGAATATTAAAGTAACAAACTGTTTACTGGCTAAATCTTTCACGTGATTATGTTCATGTCAATCTTAAACTAGCCCTAGAGTGAATTCCTAAATCACTCAACTATGCACCTATATACAATTTATCAATACCATCTTTGAATCGAAGTAAGAAAACTCAATGACAAAATCGAAATTGCTATTTCACTACTTACACAGTAATGATTCTTAAACAGCAATATTTTCTTTAAAAAATGTTGCTTATTACATGACACGTACAATAAAATAAATAAATCCGTGGCACTGCAACCGTTTTAGGCCTGGGCCTCAGATAATAATAATAATAATAATCATTTATTTGCAAGAATATGGTATAAAAATTTTATGGTTGTACAATCTTAACTCCGCATATTCTGCCACATATAATGGCGTGCAAATTTATCTTACATAATTAACAATTAGAATTTTACTATATTACAATCAAACCTTATGTGATTTTATAATCACATGATCATTTCATGATCATTTGTCAATCTAATAGGCAAGTAGGTGATCAGCCTCCTGTGATATACGCCATCCACTATTCTAAGGCGAGCCGGTTTCCTCACGATGTATTCCTTCGCCGGTCGAGCGAATGTTTAATGCTCACAAAGGTAGAAAGACCATAGGCGCACATCCTAGGATCGAACCTACGACCTCAAGGATGAGAGTCGCATGCTGAGGCTCTAGGCCAACATTGCTTGACACGTACAATACTATATACATACATTCATAACTAATTTTAATTATAAGCAGAAAGGGTTATAAAAACCTCAATTTAACTGTAATGATTAAAAGAATCGAGGACTGATTTAGCGATGATGTATTTTGAAAGGTTTATAAACATTTGAACATTTAAAGATTTTCCAAACAATAGTGGCGTTTAAAAGTCAGTTTAATCAGAGCTATTTGATGTATGCGGCTATTATTAGATCTGAATTACAAACAGTAGATGTTTGGTTATTGCAACATTGACAGAATTGCTTATTTTAGTAAATGTACGTTGGTGGTCAGTGAAAAATATGAACTGGATGCGCATTGGGTTTTGTTTATGTTTCAATTAGCATGCAATGCAGAGATTAATGCATTTGCATTTATCTCTTCAACCTGACAAGGTTTTGCTCTTCAATAATAATAGCATTTTAATTCGGATACTTTTACACTTAAACAAATTTATTTCATATCATTATTTTTAACATCTAACACCTTTGGCAAAAGTCACTCTCTGCCCTAGACCGTCTGCTTTTTCCTTAATTTGGTCTATCCACCGTCTAAATTGTCTTCTTTTGTCTTCTTTTACCATTTCCACTTAAATTTATTTATTTTTATTACTACCTTAGTTATTCTTCTTTATTTTAATTTATTCTTTTCTTCCCTTTCATACATCGTTCGATTGATTTTTTGACTTCACCACTTCAATGCTACACAAAGATTAAAATACATTTAATAGATGTTTTTTTAATCTAAATTAGGCTTACGTACAAGTATATTAGTACTGCGCTCACTAACAAGTATACTATGTTATGTATTGGATCCCGGTAAAGAGGAAAATAATACATATATATAATATAATAACTAGCTATATTTACGATTTATATTTTAAATTTTGGAGGTATTATGTAAATCATTATGGAAATGTATTCCTATTACAATAATAAGTTATTTAAAAACTTAAACGGATATACATGCGAACTAGTTACATTTTTAAAAAGCTGTAAAGTACTCGAAACAAAACTTGCAAACCAATACTTTCATGACTCCAAATTTTTTTTTGTTCGACACAATATAGATGACAAAATAAATCACTTGTGGTATAATTATTTTTGGTTCCATTATTGTACCAGAATCGTCATTAGTTTTTATAATCCCTCTCAGCCCGAGGAGCTATTACGTGTTTAGATTCCAAACTGTTGTATGTGATTAATTCTTATTCAATTATAAAAGGTATCGCAATGATGACAAAATATGTAATATACAATATAAGTTACTGCAATTTGTAAGATCTCAAATAAAATTCCTTGGACAAAGATAAAGTGTAAATAATGTCAATTATACCCACACATATGGTACTATCAACAAAATAGTCAGCAACTAACACTAAAAAATCACTTATCTGCTCTTCGTTCAACAGCGCTCTTTTCAAAATATATATAGTTCCCGGTAGATAAATGGATCGAAAAGTGCGTTTTGGGTGGCTTTCCTACTAATGAAAACATGCAAAGTCCGTAATAAAGATACGTGCATGCGTCTTCAAGTGCGCAGAGGTAATTTGATTTTCCTTTGTATGTAAATAAGAACGTATAAAACAAGTAATAATAAATAATATAATCTTCGCACATCTCACTAATGGGGTGTGACTACAAAACTCTCTGATGCTTCTTACAATGTAACTTATTACTTATACAGCGGGAAATTATATCAATTCATTCTCTTGACGCATAATGGAGACGGGAATATACCGTTAGCAATTAAAAAAAAATCGGTTGTCTGTAAAGTCGGTTTACTGACGATAGTTGAACGTGACAACGTCATAAGAAAATACTGATGGAATGGTTGCATTTTTCAAAATAAAATTTTAATTTTATTTGTTTGATAGATATTTTGTATGTATATAGAGAAGGAGTTAAATTGAAATCACAATGGAATTGATCAAGTTATATTTATTTGTACGCATAAGTTATGTCAAATTTTTTAACGAACGAATGCTGCCGAAAGCGGAGGCCGATTGTGCCTCTTTGTCGCTCGCTCCGCGATCTCGCTTGCACTTCAAGCCTTAAATGGAACGCCTCAGAGCGAGGTAACGCCGCATGCGTCATGTTTTTTCGAGCGTGCAGCCGGCTCCATCGAATTATAAGACGTTGTCACGTCAATACCTATTGCTGACTGTACCTGTACGAGTAAATGCTAGTTACAATGAATTGACGAGTTCCGTCTACACAATGTGATAATTTTCACACTTAATACACAGTTTTTTGTTTTAAAACCAGTCATCTTAACATCATGCTAAACAGTTACTAATATGGAAGACGTAATTGGTCGGTAATGATGATTGTGAAATAATGTTTATATTGTCACGATTCAATCGTGAAGGTAATGGGATCGAAATTTAATTAGGAGCAGTGTTGGCATAGTTAAATATTGAATAGTGTTTTTAAGTGAAACTTCTTTAGGCGCATGAGGGTAACATTTTTACGGAACGTCACGAAGATGTGCAGCGTTTTTGTTTTTTATGCAATTAAATCTCAAATGAAGAATTGTAAATTCAAATGCCACGTGTTTTTACTATCGAACAAATAAATTAAAAAAATAATAATAATTTGTATTAATTTTTGACACTTTTAATATTTTAATGACAATTCAATTCCCTTTAAGTCTCGGAAATCTAAAGTTTTAGATTGGTATAAATATGAACGAGAGTTGAAAATTAGTTTGCCAAAGAAGTTTCACTTCTGACATGTGTACTTTGTACGCACGCAATTAATATACATTTGTAACTACTATGATTAAGTTTAACTTATTTATGTTTACAACTGTATTATATTTACAGCAAATTTCGAATTTTTTATTGAGCATTATTTCGTTGAAGTTTGTCTCTGTTATGTTCATTCCAATAATTCGTTATTGTACCTGTTGTAGCCATACCATTCGTAAAAAAATTAATACCGTCTCTTGAGCTATATTGTTACAAAAACAGGCAACATTTTGCTAAACTCTAAATCTGTAAAGATACGATTATAATCTAAAATATAACACCGTGACCAACTTCAGTGTAATCGTTGGTTTTACCCGTTGGTTCTATTTATTTAACTATTAAACAGGCTGAGTCCTTTAATAGTGTTGCAACAGTGGATATTTTTGTCATGTTTCTATGCGCAAGTATCGCGATGAACTGTAGGGGAATTGCCATGTGTAAAAGCTTAATTTCAGAGATTGAACCTGTCGTTAAATATGATGCCCGTAATACAAAAATTACACGTTCTTGGATTTTTTTAATGTAAATAAAAAATCCAAGAACGTGTAATAATGAATGTAGTAGATTTAACATGAAATGCTGAAGTCCATAAATATTTGGGAATTGCCACTATCGAGAAAGACAATAAAATATCAAACGTACGATACAAAAGGAGAAGGAAGAGACTTCAGGAACACGTCAACACTCTAGCTTCGGGCCTCTTGGAAACGACGGACAGTATTGTATCGGCTGAAAAGGGCGAAACTTGCCGCAGTCTGATAGCTTACGAATTACGGAGGAAAATAAAAAAATATTGGATTTGCGTTCCCTAATTGCCATCATTTCATAAAATCTGATAAAAGTCAAGAGGCTAACTGTAGATGGATAAAAAAAATGTAGTAGATTTTACATACGAAATAAGAAGTCTTGACTCTTATTAAGCCTGTGTTCACTTTGATAAGACAACAAGTGTGGACAGCCACTGTTTAGTGCTGGTGATTATGTTATATTTTTTTGAGAGTGAACTGTGACTAGTGACGTCGCGTGCGCCCTCCCTCTCCCCTCACTCGCAGCGTGCCTGCCAAACTATTGACAACTGAATTAACAGAGCAACTAAACAATTATTGGACACTACTTGCACTAAGCACCTGCACTAATCATCCTCAATTACTAATCACGTGCACTCGCACTAATCATAGTGAATACAGGCCTTTAGACGGTTGATTAAACTATAAAATATAATAATGGAGTGTAAGCCTCATTTTAGGGTCATCTAAGCTTCATACTGAGCTTGTTAATATGTGTTTTGCTACATAGATATTCCATAGTACCAAATTTTACGACGGAGAAACTTTTTTTTAATTTGCTTAACTGGTTAAGTTTAGTATTGTTTGGGTTCACAACCATGTGTTTAAAGGGTTACGCAACCGACTTTTCCAAAGGCTTCGTGGGAATTAGCCCACTCTTGTGTTAATTTTACAACAAAGACTGCCTATCAATTATTATAATGAAGTCGGTTCCCAACCCTGTAGGTACTATTTTGTATGACGTGATTCGTTTAATCAACAGAAATTATATGAGTTTGTCTGGTAGAAACTGCTTTAAGCAGTAAGCATTACACAATCTTAAGCATTACAAAATTATCACATCCTTAGTCTACTGTGATTTAATTTTTGTGTTGTTGTGATGCTAATAATGTGTTATTATTATGCCCACGTAACATTTTCCGGAGTTTTCCTGTGAATTAAAATATTCACTGGTATATAGACTTAAATATTTTGCCTAAACTTATAAATTTGGAGCCATACAATGATTTCTAGACCAGTATCTAAATGTTTGATTCTGTCTTTGGAAGATTCACAGATAATATCAGAATTAGATCATCAAATAGGCAACTTTTTGTAGTCCTATATAGAGCATATGTTGGGTAAATTAAAGTAATATATATAAGATAGTCGTAAAAACTTATAACTTATATATATTTATATTATAATAACGTATAGTCGTAAAAATTAAGCAAATAAATAAAACATACACCACCTACGTTTACAATAACAATTAAATTATTCGTAGGAAATTAAGTGTGATGTTAAATGTTTGCAATGTATGTAGATTTCCTTTGAGCCTATAAACAGATAACCATGGCATAAATCACGAGAGAACTAGATGAATGGATCGGATCAATTTGTAACTTCGATGACATTTACATACATTTGACAGATCAGCGATTTGCTAACTATGACATAGAAGTCCAATTATAACGTTTTGGTCTTGGTCCTTATAATTAAAATATTTAGATAAATTAATTCAATATATCTACTTTCATATGCCTTATGCTTTTATTCTTGATAATAAAAATATTACAATCCAGTGGCGATAAAATCAATCAAATACGTTTATTCAGTTTAGATGCGTCTTAGGGCATGCTTATGAATGTCAAAAACGTTTACAAAATTCGCGAAAGAGCAAGACTACGCCATCCGTTCGCAAAACTACCAGGAGACCTTGTTCTGAGAAGAACGGGCAAGAAACTCAGTAAGTTTTGCCCTCCCTTTACATTACAATTATTCAAAGGAAAATGTCATAAACCACAACGACATTAAAGTTGCATATGTAAAATATAAAATAAAAATCTGTTCTGTGATTTACCACATTCACCATAACACACATAATCACAACGCTTCAAAGATAACAAAACAAATTAGAACAATTGCCACACGTTTTTGTCTTCTAGGTAGTCATTAACTGTGTAGTAACCTTTACACGTTAATGTTTTTTTATATGTGTTTTTAATCTGTTTAAAGTCAGTTGAAATATGTGTTAATTATTTACTAATAATAAATCAGCCAATTGTATCTGTCATTTAAGTAATTTTTGGGTGTATGATATGCCACATAAATTATGTCGATTATCTATTTTAATTGTCTCAGATTAAAAATATTTCCTTAAGTTGAAGGTCTTAGATAGAAAAAAAACTTTACAATCGCAAAATGAATAGAGGTCAAATGGTCGGAATCTTCTGATTTGCATTTGCAATCGCAGAGTGATAGTCGGCAAATATGTAAAAATAATTGTTAAGCGTTAGCATCAAAACGAGAGTGCACGTGGGATTAACGTACATAATTTATTTACGCAATCATAGAGATAACAAAATGTAATAACAACAGTTATAGCTATCATAAAGTTTTATTTTTGACTTCCTATTGAATTGGAATGTACTGAAACTTCTGACAGTTGTCGAAATTATTAATGAGCTTATGTCATCAATAAACGATGATTTCCAACGATTTTTGTCATTTAAATAAAGAAGAGTTTTTAAACGCTCTTTTATTACTTTTTGAAAGGATTAGAAAATGTCACATACTAGTGTCATATTCAGTAAGATGTAAAAAGAACCAATGGTTCTACAGCCTTTTGAGGTCTGGGCCTCAGATTTCTGTATATGTTTCGTGATCATTTGTCAATCTAATAGGCAAGATCAGCCTGTGCCTGACACAAGCCGTCGAATTTTTGGGTCAAAGGCAAGCCGGTTTTCTCGCGATGTTTTCCGTCACTTTTAGAGCGAATGTTAAATGCGCATAGGAAAGGAAGTCTAAGCACAGCTGGCAATCGAACCAACGACCTAAGGGCATGAGAGTCGTACGCTGAAGTCACTAGGCCAACGGTGCTCTCAAGAGATATTAAAACTTGGTTGAAGCAACAAATGTTTGTATTTCAGTTTCTTTAAGTAGCCAAGTTTAAGCACCTTAATTATATATCTATAAGAAGAGAAAGTACAAGTACACTGTAAAAAAAGCTAATAATATCTATTAGCAAATAACAAGTTTAATTTTATATAATCTAGAGAAGTCTTAGAAAAAATTGTAATATATATTCTGTTACCAAGGGCAATGTACGTAATTAATACATAATAATGAGATAACAATCAATTCGACACCCGCCAACAGAGTCGCATGACCAATCTGCAATTACGTCGGTCACCCGGATGCGGGAAATACCTTAATGTTCTATGTATAGTGTGAGTTTTATCGAGTTAATCGTTTGGTAGTTCTCGCTTTAGTCTTAGTTCCTTTAAGATTGAAGGAATACCTTATTTGAGGCTGTAAATTATTATTGTTAAATATAATAATATGGTTTCGCTTGCGTGTAGATTTATGATTTTGTCTCAATGGGTATATACTACATATACATCAAAAAATAGAAGTATATTCTGGTTTATGCTCTGCTTTACGTCTGCTGTCAGTACTTACACAATTTATAAAATTCACAGCACAAAACACATAGTTCTTATAGAATGACTAAGGGATTGCGAGTTTGCCTTTAAGAATTGGTATGCTCTTTTCTTGAAGGATCCCAAATCAAATTGGATCGGAAATTCTTCAGTGGGTAGCTTCTACCACATAGTGGTGGTGTGCGGCGTCTTTTATATACGCGCTTAGACCATGTTTATACCAATTTACGTATTAAAATACTCGAAATCTCTCAGCACAAGAATAGGTCGATCACGGCAAATACCCAGTATGAGTTCGCAAGTGAACTCGAAAGTCATTTAGCGAATCGACGTGCATTGCTAATAGCGATTACCAAAATTCAGGGGCTACTACTCATACGTATCTTATTTCGTGTAAGTCTTTACTATCCACGAATGCATGACGATATTTAAACGTGAAATCCCATGATAGACGCGCAAGACCGGTTCTGCCTCCGGCGATTATCCGTATAATAAACATTATGACGTCTACTTTGCGGAATGAATTTATATTAGACGCGATTTGAAATTCTTATCAATCACTATGTTGGTGACGTTGATTTTAATTTGCTCTTTCGAATTGTATCACGAAGCAGTTAGAAAGCTTTGAAGGTGGAATTATTAAATGACTTTCCAGGGTCCCGATCACAACACATATGATTATATATACCCAAAAGAAAACTTTTTATAAAGCACATTCCGATTTTTATGGCATTGATCTGCGAGTACAATGCCGGTTAATACAGGAAGAGTTTTATATAGCTTTTTATTTACCCAATAAAACAAGTTTACAAATAAATAATTTCGATAATTATGGACGACAGTCGACACTTACATATCAATGCCTATGTTACTAACTGTTCGACGTCGTTTGTAATACAGAAAGAGTTGTATTAATCGCCAGCGTAACATTCCAAAGTCTCATAACGTATGAAATATATAACTTAACATTGTATTTTCTTTTATATTTTGTAGAAATATTAATATTTAAAAGAAATTAATCTAACAAAGAAACTTTTTCTTCTAAACTCTACATTTACTCTTTATTTTAATATATGACAAACATTGTTTTCGTTAAGAGTTTCTAATCGACTTATATTTTATGAGCGGCTTCAGTACGTGTACGAATCTATTTCAAGAAAATAATAGCCCATAGCGTAATGTTTAAAAGTTTTTTTTCAGTAGTTTCTGTATTCAATTGAATTAAAAAAAATATTTTTATTAATATAGACATTCTTGCACGTGAAGAGAAGCCTATATTAAATCGTAGTCAATATTTCAGAGGATTGGAAAGTAAAGCTTACAATAGAAAGCTCATTATTCAACAACTTGAAGCTCTGTGTCAAAGTATAACCCTGAAATAGGGTTTACTGAGTTTAATCATTATTTATGTAAAACTACGGTTTTGAGACTTAACCCACAGTTCTCAATGTTTAAGTGGTAATTGACTGAATACAAGATAATTTCACAATTTATTTTACACTTTAAAGTCAAAAGTTAAAAAAAATATTCATCCATATAGGTAACACAATGTACACTTATAAACGTCAGAAAAGAAATATACATTAAATGCTTCTAATTTTACATTTACTGCCAGTTCCCAAATCAAGGGCGTAGAACGGAAGAGAAGAACTGGCAATAAACTCTCCGCCACACTTTTCACGCATTGCAGAAAATATGGTTGCTAAACAAAATTTTTGTTCTATCGGGCTAAAGTAATTACTAATTACCGAGCCTTTTTATTCGTTATAGAGAGGTTTTATTTTAGGGAGGGTAGAATTAATGTATGAGTATTGGGTTAAACCAAATAAATTTAACTCATTTTTACGTTATAGAGTTTTTTTTAATAAAGCGTACACTGTATATGCTAGTAATGAGCGTCTCTGCCGTGGCCTAAGTAACTTAGGGTAAATTCACTTAGGATAAACGGATGGGACAAGAGACAGACCTTTATAATGTCACTGACTATTCAACGAGTATGTAATCAGTATTAGACCACAAGCCCATGAACAAAAAATACCTGTGAAATGACCCAACCTGAATTACGCTTAGAAGGCTGTTACTATATCTGAAAATAGCTCTGAGCACTATGCCGTCATTTCTGAGCGGTACATGTGAGTACGTGAGTGAATGGACTTTCTCAGGTACAATGGGGGAATTTCGACTAATTATTAATGTACGGCTTTGTTATAAGTGTATAGATGATTAAAAATAAATGTCGAAAAACCTAGTGCCGTACAAAAGTGATGGTGCTGGAAGTCGGTGCAAATTTTTAATTCGACGACAGTTGCAGGGGCAATATAGGTCATTTATTACTGTACGGCATTTGTGTGATTCCTTTTGGACACATATACAGATACTTTACCCGTAAACGCCGTACATATTCCCAGCGGAGCGGTCGAAAGCCAAAGGTCGCAACATATGTCTGATTAGCATATAGGTGATGATGATATGAAACAACATAAAATTAAATGATCTTGAGAGTACTTCACAAATAGATAACATTTTCCAGCATGCCGTACATTTTTTGTGGAACACATAGGTGTATGGGGTAAATTACTTTCCTCAGAAAAGAGTCATTTTCCGGTGACTTTTATCTGTACGGCAATAACACAGGTTATTAATACTTTAGACAATCTTCAATAAAAGATAAATGCCGTACACTTTCGATAGTCCGCTACCACCGCCTACCAATACAGGGCGTCCCAAAGTTATGGGAAATGAAGGGAAAGTACCTTAAATATCGTACATATGGTATTTTACTAAAAGAAGACTTTATGTTATTTTTTAAAGTTATTAATTCTGCATTCAAAGATTTTTAAAAATTACTTGCCTCGTCTGGGAATCGAACCGACTTAAATGTAAAAAAAAACACCCCTACTTTTATGATGCCAATCGAAAGAATGGCCAAAAACTAATAACTCTTCTTAAGTAACATAGTATTTTAAAAGAAAGTAACAGCGTGAATATATCTTTTTAATCAAATTAAAAACATTATCTATCGTATTCGGCCTAAAAAAATCCCCTACGAGTCTGTTACTTTCGAAAAGTTATTAGGTTTTGGCCATTCTTTCGATTGGCATCATAAAAGTAGGGGTGTTTTTTTTTAAATTTAAGCCGGTTCGATTTCCAGACGAGGCAAGTAGTTTTTAAAAAATCTTTGAATGCAGAATTACTAACTTTTAAAAATAGCATAAAGTCTTCTTTTAGTAAAATACACTATCTGCGATATTTAAGGTACTTTCCCTTCATGTCTCATAACTTTGGGACGCCCTGTATTATATTTTTATTTTTGTTAAAAATATTTTTCCTTTACCTCTCTCTGCTGGTACGATAAGGCTGTAAATATACTTTACAGCCTTATGGTAGTATACTCAGATATGTACAGTTATTAATGACCTTAAGGGACACCTCAAACGTCGTCGAAGTTTTTATCAGCTGTAAAGAATAATCTGGAGTAAAATGTACGGCATCTGGTTTTTTTTGTTTATTTATATTTGTTACATATAAAATAACAATAATCTTTGAAAATATTACTCCCCATTTACTCTAGGAGCATTTGAAAAGTCATCTAAATTTCGGAAATTTCATATAGTTTTTATCATAATATTTTTATTTGTTACCATTTATAATGAACGGCTATAATGTACAACGGTAATATTTAGTAACATTATGTAAAAAAACAAGTTGCCGTACATTATTCTCTGATCTTACAGCAGTAAGAACCTGGTAAATCCTGAAATTTCGATAAATATTTAATTACACAAATATTAACTATAATATTTGGACGGCATAATTATAAAACATTATTGTCCGTGTTAAATAATGTTTTGAATATGTTGCCGTACATTTTACAATGACCTTAGGGTATATGGGTGTAGGGGTAGGGTTCCGACCCTTGGCTTTCGACCGCTCCGCTGGGAATATGTACGGCGTTTACGGGTAAAGTATCTGTATATGTGTCCAAAAGGAAGCACACAAATGCCGTACAGTAATAAATGACCTATATTGCTCCTGCAACTGTCGTCGAATTAAAAATTTGCACCGACTTCCAGCACCATCACTTTTGTACGGCACTAGGTTTTTCGACATTTATTTTTAATCATCTATACACTTATAACAAAGCCGTACATTAATAATTAGTCGAAATTCCCCCATTGTACCTGAGAAAGTCCATTCACTCACGTACTCACATGTACCGCTCAGAAATGACGGCATAGCGCTCAGAGCTATTTTCAGATATAGTAACAGCCTTCTAAGCGTAATTCAGGTTGGGTCATTTCACAGGTATTTTTTGTTCATGGGCTTGTGGTCTATATGTTTTTACTAAAAAACAATTACAAAACCCGGGATCTTCGGCTTACGTCGGCAGGTATCATTAACTACTACGCCAGATAAATATATTTATTCACACTGTTGCTTTATAATATAAATATTTAACATAATTACATGTAAAGGAAATGCAACTGGCGGCCTCAACGCTTTCGAGCGATCTCTTCCAGGCAACCACTGTGAGGAAAGAAAAAATATGTATTAAATTACATAAGGTAGGCAAGAAGTGCAAAAATATAGTTGTTAAGAAAAAGAAACTAAACAGGAACAAAAAACAAACTAATAAACAAAGGATACAGGAAAAAAAATAATAATAAAAAGTGCACATGAATCATTATAATTTAATTTAAGATCAGTCTCACGTCAGTTATTAGGTATAATTAAAGTTAGGGATACGATGTGGACAGGTTATGTTTGTACAGAAGAAATTTAAAGGAAGATAGAGAAGGAGCTAAGCGAATAGGGACTGGAAGTGAATTCCATAGCCTGACTGAAGAGACCTTAAAGGACTCGCTAAGAAAGGAGGAATTATGACACGGAGGAGTTATGATATATAATATTATATTTAGGAATCTGGCACATAGGGTTTAGAGTCGAAAGTCGATTAAAGTCAAAATTTCAGTATCGAAACATAATACGCCATATAAATCACAGGTGACTTTCCTCATAAAAAGTTTGCTAAGTGAGAACACGATTTTCCTATTAATACACTGCTATTAGGATGTTGTGTTATCACCTATGATAATATTTATTCAGATTTGTTTGCTTTTGATATCAATGCGATATCGGCGTCACAAAGGCCTTGTGTGGGAATTGAACGAGGCTATATACTGAGAATGCGGTGTAGATTTAAACCATTAATATTCGGGTATTTGTAGGTATGATTTTGCAAATTGCTAACATTTTTTTTAATGTCTCTTGAGTGAACTAGCAAAATTCTACTACTCGTCAGTGCCTAGATATATATATTTTTTTCATTTTGCACATAATATTTTCTATCTTGTATTTACTAGTTTACTCCTGTTAAGACATTATAATGTTTTTATAAATGAATACATACATACAAATATACAAAACTACACGCAATACTCGACGAGCGAGTTTGCTTATCTTGCCGCGTACAAATTGTTTGAAGAAGTCTATTAAGTATGACGATGTGCAATTATTTAATCAATTACCGTCTAAAATTCGTAATATTAGCGTGTTTAACTAATACAAAAGGGCGTTAAAGATTCATATCAGAATAAGCCTATTAGATTAAAATTGGGACGGCTGAGTGATGGCGACGTGTGTCTCGTTCGTTAAGTTTCTCATGTAAAAAAATACATTTTTTGTAATGAGGAATAAAGTTTTTTAAGCATTAAATAAAACTTTAACGGGAATCCTGAATTTAATACTTTCTTTAGCTAACTCAAAGTTCCGAGTGCTTAAAACAAAAGACGACAACAGATTAAACCTCTTGCTTATAAAAAATATGTTTTATATTTCGCTGTAATCAAAGCTAAACACATTTGAATAGAAAAAATTGTGATTCAGAGTAGAAAAAAAGTTGAAATAGACTTGAAAGATGGAACTATAGTTCCGTTTTAGTTTCACCTATGTCTTAAACATACACATGTAAATGTTATAGTTAATACATATATGTCATGGAATTTGAAGCCATACATTAAAAAATCCTTTACAAAAATCGGTTTATAAAGTGTCTATCCGTAAGTATTAGACTTAGGGTCCTTTAGGAAAAGAGCGTACCAATTCTTAAAAGGCCGGCAACGCACTCGCGTGTGCCCTGATATTAAGTGTCCATGTGTCACTTAACATCAGGTGAGCATCCTGCCGGTTTGCGACCTGTCCTATGTAAAAAAAAAAAAAAAACAATTTAAATAATTGCATTAACGCCCAAACTTGTAAGATATTATGACAAATTCGAGTTCAAATCGTTCTATATAAAACTTTGTTATTGTTCACGCCATCCAGTTACCTTTAGTCCTCTCTGATCACATTCTCCATCCTTACCGCACCCATTTCCTAAACACCACTCTTTCTCTTTTGCGGTATTAAAGTGTAGAAGGAGGGGACCGCATTCTACATGCTCCCGCGCCGCAGAGAAGATTCACCCGCCGCCGCGAGCTCACGCGTGTGCTTTCGCTTGCGCTTACGCTTCTTCCGCTTATAGTGCATATAGATTTATTTGTGGTCTTCTCTCACGAAGACAGGTGAAGAGACTGTGGACTTTAGGTGAGTGGTGTTTCCATTATTTTTACGCCGCATTCCACTTGCCCCTCGGCCTACTTCTCATTGTCTTCGCCGCTACATTATTTTGGTCCTTTCGAGCCGCGATATATTATTTTAGTTTATTTCAATTCGCGATATATATATATATATCTTAGTTAATATGGAGACTCGTAAAGCAACATTAGAGAAACAAGGTGCTAACAGTTCTCTTGAAATTGAACGAGCCGTGTTAATAGCAAAACGCGACAATCTATTTTCACGATTACAAGATTTATATGATAGGTCTAAGAAGACATCGGATGAAAGAGACATAAATTATTTTTTATCGGGAATGATTTCGATTGACAACATTCGGGATAAATTTTCAGAAACTGTAAATAAAATAAATATAATCGAATTAACAATTAATCCCCTATACACTGTTAATTTTGAATGCATGAATGCATTTGAAGATATGTACTGTCATTCTAAGTACATGTTTGAAAAATTCAACAAGTCAGTGGCAGGTAGCAATGGTTTGTCCGACTTAAATACCCAACGTAGATCGTTTCGTTTACCGAAGTTAGACTTGATGATGTTTAATGGTGATGTCATTAAGTGGCCAATATTTCACGAAACTTTTAAACGTACGATACACGAAAACCCTGACCTTACAGATCATGAACGCATTCAATACTTAATCAGTAAATTGTCTGATTCGGCCCTTTCAGTTTGCGCAGGTATCATTCCAAATGCCGAAAATTATGCTTTAATTTGGCAAACGCTTATAGACAAATACCATGACAAACGAAGTTTAGGTTCAGCCTATATGCAAAAGATTCTAGACTTCAAACCGCTTACTACCGCTTCACATAAAAATTTACAATTGTTTCTCGACAATTACTGCACCGCAATATCAAGTTTAGAATCATTGCAATTAGAAAATTTAGCTGATTTTATTTTACTATATTTATCATGTAAGAAATTAGATTCTAGTACGATTCGTTCCTTTGAATTACATAATATGAATAACCCAACAATACCTAGTTATAAAGATTTAATTGCATTCGTACGCGAACATAATAGGATAGCTCAACATCTGGATCCTACTCGCACATTTGATAACAAACCGGTTTCGTCGCGTGCGTTCGTTTCGCTTACAGAGAAGCAGTCTTCTTGTTCATTTTGTAAACGCATCGATCATTTTAATTTATATAAATGTAATTCATTTAAAGAATTGTCTATCGAGGATAAATATACTTTTATCAAAAACAATAAAGGATGTTTTAACTGTTTAAGTTTATCGCATATGTTAAATAAATGTAAGTCTGCATGGAATTGTCGTCATTGCCGCATGAGACATCATTCAACGCTGTGTCGTAATGCGACGGTTTCTCAAGAAAACATTTACCCTAATAACTTGAATCGCATGAGCAATGCAACTGCACAGGTTGCTGTGCCTCCCGCTAATAACACACCTTCTTTACCTGCACGCAGCGACAATCAGCCGATTAATAACTCAAATATTTCGCTTTGTAATATTCGGCCCGCTATTTCCGAAAGTAATAATACATGTTTATTAGGTACGGCACAAGTATTGATATATGGTTTAAATGGTAAACCACACAGTGTGCGTGTTTTAATTGATTGTGCATCTCAAAGCACTTTTATAACAATGAAATGCTGCAGAAGATTAAATTTAAAGGTTAATAAATTTTCTAATAAATTTGTAAAGGGTATTGGTTCCGCGTCAAATCCGATAATAGGAGAAGTGTCTATTGTTCTGTCTTCTCGGATTAACAATAATTCTTTATCTTTGAATGCCTTTGCGATAGACAAAATTACAGACTCTTTACCGGTGTCACAAATTAATATGTCATCGCTTAAGCATTTGAACAATATTACCTTAGCGGATGAAAATTATTTTTATCCTTCAGAGGTTGATATACTTATTGGTGCACCGCAATACGCCGAAATAATGTTGTCAGGCCGTGTTACTGGCGCACCTGGCACTCCTACCGCTTTCGAAACAATATTCGGGTACATTATCATCGGAAACGTTCCCTTATTAAGTTCTGATTGCACCAATAACTATAACAGTTGTACCGCTATTTCGTTATGTTCTTTAGTTGAACAGCCGCAGTTAGAAAGTTTAATTCAAAAGTTTTGGCATTTAGAAGAGGTGCAATGTTCTGTCCCTTTGAGTCCAGACGCTATTAAGAATGAACGCATATTTACAAATACTGTTTCTCGCGATTCCACTGGTCGCTATACAGTGATGTTACCTTTTTCAGAGAATCCAGCCGTTTTAGGAGACTCATATGATATGGCTAAACAACGATTTTATTTTCTTGAGCGTAAAATGTCAGTATCAAAGGAACTTCGTTTGGAATATGATGCAATTATTAAAGAATACATCAATAAGGGTTACATTTCATTCGTGGAAAATGATAATAAAAATCAAGGTTATTATATTCCACATCATGCAGTTGCGAGGTTGGATAAGACCTCCACGAGATGGCGCATGGTGATGGACGCTAGTGCAAAAACATCTTCTGGTTTATCTTTGAATGATATATTGTATACTGGAGATAGTCTGCAAAGTGATCTATTTAATATTATGTTAGACTTTCGCTTGTATAAATTTGCCTTTATTGCGGACATAAAACAAATGTACTTACAAGTGTGCGTTTCGGAAAATGACCGTAAATATTTAAAAATTTTGTTTCGCTTTAATTCAACTTCACCGCTACATGTTTACCAGTTCAATCGTGTTTGTTTCGGTTTACGCTGTAGTCCTTACCTTGCAATGAGGGTATTACGCCAGCTGTGCTATGATGAAAAAGTACGTTTTCCGAACGCTATTCCTATAATTGAAAATAACATGTACGTTGATGATGTTTGTTACTCTGTGCCATCCTTGCCTTTTGGGTTAAAACTTTGCGAAGAACTTCGGGAGCTTGTTAGACTTGGGGGTTTCGAACTTGTTAAATGGGCCAGCAATACATCGGAGCTTATTGAAAATTTATCATCTTCTGATAATCAATTAGGAAAAATAGATTTTGATGGTTCAGAAAATAATTTAAAAGTTCTTGGTTTACAATGGTCTCCAACCACTGATGAGTTTATGTACGCGGTTTCAATTAAACATAATAACCATGTGACTAAACGTAATATTTTGTCACTTATAGCACGACAATTTGACGTCCTAGGACTAATAGCTCCAGTCATACTTTACGCTAAACTAATTATACAACAATTACACCTTCTTAAAATAGGCTGGGATGAACCACTTCCTTCAGCTATAGTTGATGTTTGGCAAGTTTATATTCGGGAACTTCCATGTTTGCGACAGCTACGTGTTCAACGACATTTAGGGGTTGAAGAAAAATCTACAATTTCTATAATTGCCTTTGCGGATGCCAGTGAAAAAGCCTATGGCACTACTGTTTATTTAAAGACAAATAAACCTTTAAACTCTCCGCCTATAATTCGCTTAGTATGTGCTAAGTCGAAAGTTGCTCCGCTTAAAACCATTTCCGTTGCAAGACTAGAACTTTGCGCATGTTTACTCATGGCTAAGCTAGCTCAGCGGGTAATAGATACTTACAAGAAACGTCACGTCATTAATGACATTTTTTGTTTCACTGATTCAATGGTTGCACTACATTGGATTTCCGCATCTCCGCACCGATTTAAGACCTTTATTGCTACGCGCATTACAAAAATAGTTTCTCATATTCGACCTGAAAAATTTCATCATGTTGCGGGTGATCAAAATCCTAGTGATTGTCTATCTCGCGGTATGTCACCCACTGCATTTGTGAATAATTCTATTTGGTTCACTGGCCCAAAATGGTTAGAATTGGAATCATCTGAGTGGCCAATCACTTCTGTTAACTCTGAAACAGCTGTTGATGTAGAAGAAGAAAGAAAAATAGTTTCTATTCCCGCTACTGTGTGGAGTGATCCAAACCCAATTTTAGAACTGTCTCATCGAGTTTCTTCATGGTTATTGTTTCTCCGTACAGTGGTATGGATATACCGTTTTCTCAAAAGACTTCCTAGATCTACTAGTATCTCTGCTGATGATATTAATTTTGCTGAAATACAGATTTTTAAGGTTTTACAAAAAGTATACTTCTCTGATGTTATCCATAACATTAAAACTAGTGGTCGCTGCTCACGTTCTATTCAAAGATTATGTCCTTTTCTAGATTCTGATGGGTTGATAAGGGTTGGTGGTAGACTAAAAAATGCCAATCTTCAGTATGATCACCAGCATCCTATTTTGTTACCGCAAAAGGATAGGATAATTGAGTTAATTATTTCCTATTATCATAATCATAACTGTCACGTTGGTCCAGTTACTTTAATGGCGATACTCCGACAACGTTTTTGGATACTATCTTGCCGCAGCATAGTGCGATCAATTATACATAAATGTAACTTTTGTTTCAAAGCAAATCCTCAACCTACGATACCGCTCATGGGTGACTTACCCGACTATCGTGTAAACGAATCTAATGCTTTCGTTCATACAGCTGTAGACTATGCTGGTCCTATTTCAATTATTCCTTATCGAAAACGTGGAGTCCGCTCTATGAAAGCTTATCTTTGTATTTTTGTTTGTATGGTGGTTCGAGCCGTGCATGTTGAGCTTACAACAGACCTTAGTACTAGTTCATTTCTTTCTGCATTCAAACGATTTATTGCGCGTCGTGGTTCGGTTTCTGTTCTTTATTCAGATAACGCAAAAAATTTTGTTGGAGCTAAAAATGCATTATCAGATATATTTACACTTACAAATTCGAATGAATTTCGTGAAACATTTGCAACTGAGCTTTCAAATAATCGTATTCAGTGGAAATTCAATCCTCCTCGAAGTCCTCATTTTGGTGGCTGCTTCGAAATTTTTGTTAAGGCTTTTAAGAACCATTTGCGTCGTGTAGTGGGTGAGCAGTTACTCACGTACGAAGAAATGTTAACTGTTCTTACCCAAATTGAATCTGTAATCAATTCTCGACCACTTACACTTTTAAGTGAAGATCCTTCTGAGCTCACAGCACTGACTCCGGCTCACTTCTTGATGTCATCACCATTAAAGTTTCTACCCGCAAAGATAAAAATAAATGATGAACCACTTTCACTTTTAAAACGATTTGCGTTGCTGGATGGTATGGTACAATCATTTAGTAACCGATGGAAGGTAGAATATCTTCATTTGCTACAATCCAGGACAAAATGGAATACACAGGCCAATCCTGTTACTATAGGTACAATCGTAGTAATTGTAACAGATAATGTTTCTTCACTTTCTTGGCCTTTAGGAAAGGTGATGGAAATCTATCCAGGAAAGGATGGAGTTTGTAGAGTAGTTTTAGTAAAAACCGCAACAGGAGTTTATAAAAGGCCTGTTGTGCGTTTATGCCCATTACCAAATCAGTAAATCTGCTTTACAAAACCGCTTTATAAACCGCATTAGAAACCGCTTTACAAACCGTTTTACAGTCCGCTTAACAAACCACTTTAGAAACCGCTTTACAAAACCGCTTTACAAACCGCTCAATAAAACCGCTTTACAGTCCGCTTAACAAACCGCTTTAGAAACCGCTTCACAAAACCGCTTAAAAACCGCTTTATAAATTCGCTTTACATTCGCATTAATATTTTTATTATATCTTATAATTTCTTTCTTTAATTTACAAATTATCTCTTTATAAAAAACCTAAGGGTTTTTTAGGCCGGGGGCAATGTTCACGCCATCCAGTTACCTTTAGTCCTCTCTGATCACATTCTCCATCCTTACCGCACCCATTTCCTAAACACCACTCTTTCTCTTTTGCGGTATTAAAGTGTAGAAGGAGGGGACCGCATTCTACATGCTCCCGCGCCGCAGAGAAGATTCACCCGCCGCCGCGAGCTCACGCGTGTGCTTTCGCTTGCGCTTACGCTTCTTCCGCTTATAGTGCATATAGATTTATTTGTGGTCTTCTCTCACGAAGACAGGTGAAGAGACTGTGGACTTTAGGTGAGTGGTGTTTCCATTATTTTTACGCCGCATTCCACTTGCCCCTCGGCCTACTTCTCATTGTCTTCGCCGCTACAGTTATTACAACATAAACACAGTTTTATAATAATGATAACTACAGTCTTAGCTGGCCATATATATACATTTATATGCAGATAGGTTGGACTAAACAGGCTTCGTCCCCAAAGACAGCATAAAATACTGATTTGATAGTCCTTGCCCTAAGATACCTTGAAGCCTAATCTACTTTTATCTGTACCGCACCTCTTAAAATTCCACACAGTCAACACAGCTCCGCAGTAGCCACTTGGGAAATGTGACGCGAATTCTCAAATTGCATGACATAGAAGTATACTATCCCGTAATCAATAGGGCATTTTTATTTAGTTATTATAAATTCTATTAAAAAAAAGAATCCCCTATAATTTTAAGAGATATTTCTGCGTCATTGAGAACATTTTTCCACCTTTTTGCTTACGCGACCGTAGAGCAGGCGGAAAATAATAAACGCCAATAATATAAGTCATTCTTCCAACTTTGATTACGTTCCCTTTCGAGTAGAGACTCTTCGGGGGTGAAGTTCAATTGCACAGGCGCTAATTAGAGTTGGTGCATACTTTGGTGCATTCTTTTAAAATCTATTTTAATGTTCTATCTATCTATTTTTAATAAAGTGTCTCTCGAGAGTTTTATTTAGACTTGAATTATCTTTAACACTAGGACATAATATTTTATTTATAAAATCGAAATCACTGGTTATCAAAAGGACAAATCACAATAATAATATGTATTCTGCCTGATTATGTATTTTGTCGTAATGACGCGAACTTTATTATAATATATAAAAAGTAGTTAAACCAACTGTAAGTTTGTATGTTATAACGTAATTTACAATTTAAAAATAAATTAAAAGCTTTCAACGCATAATAATAGGTTAGTTGTCTTTTAATGATACGATAATTAGGCTTATATGACTCATTATCTTTTAGTAATAATTAACTCATATTAATAGCAGATAATTGTGTGTAGTGGGCTATATTAAAGTTATAATAATTTTAATGTCATTTCATCAGCAACTGTATTGGCCAAGGTCTAAGCGATAGTCTCGAAACCCTTGCGTTCGAGTCTCCTTCCTACAGACCCGAATTAATTATTATATTTTTAAGAATCAAGCTCTTAACTCCAGAAGACCTGGTTAAACTATAAGAAAATGTTGTTTTTTCGTTTCAACATAACTCTCAAAATATGGCGCTGAAGAAATAATATAATAAATTCAAATATATACTCAGTGCACCAAATCTTTTGACAGCACAAACAGACCTCCCAATGAAATATGACAAATGATACATAAAGATAAGCACATGATTTTATAATCGAAATTACCAGTACTTGAAAGACAATTTGTGCACAAAAAAGTCCAAGATATGATTGTATCTAGACGATGACTGATTCATTGCATCCGCCTTCGGTAACAATAGAAATATTTAGACGAAAGATAGCGTATTTAGTTGATTGTAATTTTGAGCTTTTTGCTTACATATGATTTAAGTTCTAAGCGGGAACTATAAGATTGGGGTCTTACCTAAGCCATTTCTACATTCAATACAAATTATAGTTTTTACTCGGTAAATTTATACTGTTATGTATAATGGCAAGGTTTTCCATTAGAAACCTATTATTCATTTGACAAGGTAGACGAAAAAGACTCTTTGAAATTTTTTAAAAAGGTTCTTTAGTATGGTGATTGAACGACGATTTAGAGGTAGTAATAAAATTTACGAAAGACACGCTCGTTACCTAACATCATTGTATAAATTTTAATTTGATTAAAATAGATAATGAAACAATCAGGAACATGTTAAAAATTTTGTTTAAAAAGGTAGCGGAGAAAATAAAACGAATATCAATTAAGTAATTGTTTAAATGTGACTTCATATTTTTTTCTTTCGTACAATTTTCTTCTCAGTTCCTTACGCTCGGATATTTATCTGTAGAACATATATCCAACAAAACCAGAGATATAAGTAAAACGAAGACCACAAGTACAAAATGTATCTGTATGTAATTCATATTTGTATTGTATCTGATGCTTGCACAACTAATGTTACTTATAGTCCTTGACTTGTCTATGTTTGTTGATACGACAAATATTTTAACTTCTCTTAAATGCACTTTACTTGGCTCAATACACATTTTTCGCTTCTTCCAAAATCAAACAGCGTTTCCCTTTTTTTGTTTTGCAATTTTTTTAATTTGTATACCTTGAAAAGTACAAAAAATCTGGTAACTTATATTATATACTATTGGAAAGATAAGATAGAAATATGATTAGAGTCCAGGCATTTCTTGTAAGGAAAGAAAGACATAATTTACTCGTAAAATTAACTCTTAATGTGTCTTTAGACAGAGATATATTACTAATTTAGAGGTTTGAAGAATTTTGTGAGAGAAGAATCATTGTGTTCAAATATTGCCACTTATGACGTACAAACGTATGCCAACACACAACAAAGCTATACTAAAGACTTTCCCCTTAATTTATACAACATAAGTCTCTTTTCATCTCAGGGTAAACACAATTCAACAGAGAGAAACGAAATCGTTTTTTTTGAAGTTATACTTTTGAGAGTGAAATTTAACGATGCGCGCGCACCGTGACACAAAATTAACAGAATGAAGTTGCCCACGGAAGATGCTACGGCATTGGACATAATTTAAAAACAAATTCAAATAATAATATAATTTATGTTACACTTAATGTAAGAGAATAATAATAAATATTTATTTATTTAATTTTTCAAATGTAAACTGAACTTTATTGACTATAGTGACTCCTTTTCCAGTCTTTGATTATTTAATTGTAATTAATTATTTGCATGCAATCAAAAACTATTTTTAATAATGCCAAAGAAGTATAACTTCTTACGCGCGTACATAAGTACACGCACCCTTTTTTTTTAAATTAGTTTTATGAAGCAGGAGGTACATATAAGTTTTCACAAACGCTTGCGATTAAGTAACAACATATTAAACAATTTAGGTAGACACACATGCATTCAATAAATTTATTATTAATTGATATGATTTTGACACTAGAAAAGAGATTTAAACCTGTTTGGTTGGTCGATGAAACGTTAGTTAAATTGTGCATTATAGAGCTTAGTCCTGGCTGGTAAAGTACATGATATTAATTATTTTCAAACGATATATTTAAAACAAAATTCACATGTCTCACTAAGCAATTCGTGAATTTATAATAATTTCGAAGATTATTATAATTTGCGTATTTAGGTCAATGTATTGAAAACTTTTGGTAAATATTTCTCAAATTTGTGCAACTAAAATAATTTCTATCAACATAATCTAGCTCAAAAGCATTCTGTAGGTTGCAAAAGCTAAATCTCAGAGGTGCCGTGTATTAATCTGAGCTAGAAAATGCTGAAATTCCACTTTGTTTTATAAATTTTCCTTACACTATAAAAGCGGTGTGGTGTTTCTTTAAAAACCATTTTACAAATAATAATAACTGTAACTCGTGGCACTTGAATAGTCGCGTGGATATCTAAAATTAATTTAATAAATATAAATATTTAAAAAAAATGATTTATAATATAGCACGGTTCAGATTTCATTTAAACTTTAATCAACTGCTGACACAAATTGACAATTGTGCATAACATATGAATCGTGCCAATATTGCGTATGCCCAACCCGAATACTGTCGTTACGTCTGTATAATATAATATATAATTTGTATGTAATTGTCTTTCCATTTTTGTTTCATTTCGATATGTTATGTTGTAGTTAAAGTTAGTTTTGTAAAAATTAAACAAAATGAATGATGTAATGTTTACACATTACAAAAATAAAACTAAAAATACTTTAAAGTAATCAATTAATTTTTATACCTATAGATAAAATTTTAATGATTCAAAAAACTGATGAACTAAAAATTTAAATTGAAATAAATTAACAATTAATCTAATATATAAAATTCTCGTGTCGCGGTGTTTGTAGTTAAACTCCTCCGGAACGGCTTGACAGATTCTCATGAAATTTTGTGTGCATATTGGGTATGTCTGAGAATCAGACAACCTGTATTTTTCATCCCCCTAAATGTTAAGGGTAGTCCACTCCTAATTTTTTTTTAAATGTTGAGATATTTTTTTGTGGTTGATTTTGAATTTTTTACAAAGCAGTTGTTAACTATATTATACGCATAGTTAATCGAAAACATATTTAAATAAATAAATACTACATTTACACAGCCAAAAACTGTATTATATATATTATCTTTCCACAGAACACAAAATGTTCAGAGAAAGTTTGTCAAAGCAGTATTATGGACATCCCGGCCCGTGGCAATACCCACAGAATGCCAGAAGAAGTGATCAAAGATGCAACGTTATTTATCAGACAATATTTTACATCAATACGACGGTAAGTACAATTTTTGTACTTTGATTTAATCTTAACATATTCAAATACTACCTACGGGTTCATGAGGGTATTTTTATTCCCTTCCATTTTTAATAGAAGTGGGAAAGAATCTCACAAGAAATCCCGGAGCTTCTGAATTTGGTTTCAACGAAACTATAACTGTTTTGGGTAGGCTGATTTTTTATTGAGCAGTGTTGGCCTAGTGGCTTCAGCGTGCGACTCTCATACCTGAGGTCGTAGGTTCGATCCCCGGCTGTGCACCAATGGACTTTCTTTCTATGTGCGCATTTAACATTTGCTCGAACGAAAACATCGTGAGGAAACCGACATGTCTTAGACCCAAAAAGTCGACGGCGTGTGTCAGGCGCTGGAGGCTGATCTACTTGCCTATTAGATTTAAAAATGATCATGAAACAGATTTAGAAATCTGAGGCCAAGACCTATAGAGGTTGTAGCGCCACTGATTATTTTATTATTATTATTATTTTTTCTATATATATAACACGTTATCAGCCTTCTGTGTATCACAATAATTGTAGGTTATTCTTACGACGTTTTGGTCATCGTACTAATATAACACTTGATTGATAAAAGTAACACAGTGTACAGCGGGGACTCAAATACACAACCTTGTAGTTATATATGTCGTAATAAAAGCTATTTTTTATTGATATAGAGAGAACACAGACGCTCACATGAGAAGACTACAAGAGATAGAAAAAGAAATAAATGCTAGCGGGACCTACCAATTGAAGACGCCAGAACTGGTCTTCGGCGCGAAGTTAGCCTGGAGAAATGCTGCTAGATGCATTGGGAGAATACAGTGGAAAAAGTTACAGGTAAAATTTATTTGCAGCTGACTTCAAGTGGTATTTCTAACCGCCTGTTTGGCCATTGGCGCCTCAAGTAGTTATCGCACATTGAATATAGGTTTGATTCCGACACCACTGTTGTAGGCCACAATTAAAAAAAATTGTGAAACAGACACAAATGAGTTTGCTAAATGCAGGATTTGCGGATACCGGGCTTTCTCAATTCTAATGAAAGTTATTTGTAATAACATTTTTGACACATTGTTTTGGCTTACTTTGTGACAGTTACATACAAAATTTTAAGGTTTGATTCCTGGTGAAATGCATTTTCTCCTGCGTAAGTCTGGTGACTTTGAGTGCCTTTCGCGAGTATTTACTCGCACAATAAGGTACAGACACAACAACAAGGCAAGGGCAATACACATGGTATTAATAAATACTTATTAATGCAACGATAACGGAACTAAAGAATCCTAGGTAGATTTATTTAGAAGTGAGATTGTTGTAATAATTATAATTTACGTAAATTCAAAATTTTGAAAGTTTGTCATCAACTTGTGCGGTGTAACACCCTTTAAAACTTTTAACGAGCTTAATCTAACATTAACTTCATAACAAGCAAAACAAAACGTTTGAACATCATATCACTTTAGTATAACAAAATCGCAGACTACTTAAAGAAAAACATTTTGCTTGAAAAGACTTTTATTAGAACACTTTTATTTAATTACCAGGGAGATGTAACGTACAAAATACTTTCGTACGACTATTTTGTTTCAAAATCAATGGCTAAAAATATTATTTTAACAAACAACTCATTTACTATGTAATAATTCTACAAATTCTCTGTAAGTGATTTCCATCGAAAACATAACTTGCAATTGTTTTACTCGCAACGCAGTTATCGTAAAAAGTTGGGAGAGTCGATCAATTTATTCAGACCCTACTTAAGGGACTTTGTCTTATGTTATTACGTAATTAACTCATCTGACATCTTCTTATAGAGACCATATCAATATAACAAATCTTATATTAAATTTAATACATTGAATTATGTAATTTAGGCTTTTAGACTTATCCATAACGAATATATAGGGGGTCCAAAATGCCCGAACTGATTCAAGAAAAAGATGGCCGTGCTGCTTATTTGCTCAACTTGGCGGGCGCACTTACTTCTAACTTGCCCACTTATAAAGAAAGAGTTAGCGCATATATAAATAGATCAATTAGTCCACATTGAGGCACAAACGCAAAGGAAATTTCTGTTATACTAAATTACTAAACGAATTAATTAATAATATATTTTTCTCACAAATTTTTTACCTGAAACGTTTTACAGATATTCGACTGTAGAGAAGTGACCACAACGAGTGGGATGTTCGAGGCGCTTTGTAATCATATAAAATATGCAACGAATAAGGGAAATATAAGGTAATAACTCTATTTGTGGGCTACGCATTTGTATGCTGATTTATTGTCACGCAATTTATCATAACGAGGTGAGAATGATGGGGTAACGTTATCCTTTTACGAACGCTATAATAAAAATTTGGTGAGGTACTGTTACTGTTTTCATTCAAACGAAAAAAAAACCAGTAGAGCAACACATTCTGTCTTGGCTTCAGATTTTTATAATTAAAGAAAGAAAGAAAGAAAGAAAACTTTATTATGCACAATATACAAGGTATTTAGATAAAGTAAAGTGCACTGGCCCCCACACTAGGATTCCCTGTGTTGTGGGCAGCCAGTCTCTTCCTTTTGACATGAAAACAGTATTTTATAAGTTATATTAATTATTTCTACACATTTGTCTTGTGATCACATTTCTTTTTTTGAGTCTAAAGCTTAGGTTACCTAGAAAAGCGGTGCCGTTATCTAACGGCCGTAATGTAATGTTGGGTGACGTCACCCATACGTTGTCTATAAATAACATCGGAGTAGGTTTTCTAGAGAACGTTGAGTGTCACCGTAACGTCAAATAGCGGTGCTGTCATTTGCCGTCATAGCGCTAAAAAAATAGTTCAACATTTTTCGTGTGTAACGGTACCCATATTTAGTTAATACAATGAGTGGAAACGAGACTCGGACGAGCGAAAATGAATGTTTTTTTTTGCATTATGTTAAAAAGTAAAGACAGACAACCGTAAAAAGACGGCCGTTAGTTAACGGCACCGCTTTTCTAGGAAACCTAAGCTTAAGTCATGTTAAATTTACGGTACGAGCAAGATTTCGATTTATTGACGCACAGTCGAGATTTATACGCGCACATAAAAATTTAGTTTTTAAATCATTTATTTTTCTTGTACACATATTTACATGTTTGTGAATTACACTTATACTTTCATTCATAAAGATTAAATCAGCCTTATTATAATGTTTTTTACCTTTTCTGACAAACTATATTGGCACTGTAATGAAATAAGATAAATCATTGATTTGGTTTTAGCTGTTGGGCTCTGGCTCGACTCTCCTACGGTTCTTTTCAATGATTTCTCCCTGAAATTATCATTCAAATAATATGACTATGTAGATGATAGATTTTATATTATATATGATATATTATATTATACATTATAATATATAATACATTAATTATAGACTTTTTTTTAAAAGAGGAAAGATTTCTGTATGATTACGTATAAACTCAAACTACTGGAAGGATTTCAAATAGTTTACATCACATACCTGCATTACCCCTGAGATAATTACCTTCAAAATATTTAAAAATGAATTAAGTTAATATTTTGCAGGTCTGCAATAACCATATTCCCTCAAAGAACAGAAGGAAACCATGACTATAGAATATGGAACCCACAGCTCATCACGTACGCTGGGTATATTGAGCCGGACGGCTCAGTGCTGGGTGACCCAGCTAGAGTTGAGTTTACAGAGGTAACAAGCTACAATATATTGAATTTATAACCTTATTGCATTAAATATAAGACCCAAATTCAAAAGCACTTTTCTAATATAATATTAATCTATACTAATATTATAAAGAGGAAAGATTTGATTTTTTGTTTGTTTGAAATGAATAGGCTCCGAAACTACTGGACCGATTTCAAAAATTCTTTCACCGTTGGCAAGCTACACTATTCCCGAGTGACATAAGCTGTGTTTCATTTAAAAACAAAATAGGGATGCTTACTAAAACTTGAATAATCTAACCCAAGGTGTAAACAAATAAACAAACAACTTCCTTCAATCGCGTGCGCTGCGAAAACTATTAATGATAGAACAAAATGATGTATTTCAATTTATCAGGACACATCACTATCTATAGAAAATGTCGCGACAGCATGTCTCTATCTTTTATAGTTACGTCACAATAAGCGTCCTTTTATTATTATTTTTTTATTAAAATACCACCGCTAGAAAAGGCTCTTTATTCGTACCAAATCTTAGCCACAGCAACGCTTGGCCGAGTCTACAATTCAAAATATAACGGGAATGGGTTGGCTAAATCCTTTTTATCACATCACTAAATTATTTTAATAATCACAAAAATAACATACAAATAATAAAACATGAAAAGACAACATTTCATGTTTTTGTGGAGTCGATATTTATAATTATAATACGCAAATATTATTTTGTCGTATCATGCTTTCTTAGCCTTAATTTAAAGTTATTATTTAAATTAGTGTTTGATTAAATAATTTATGTAGTTAATAAAAAACTAAGGGACATATATTTAAACTGAGTTGAATTGACGGAAAATCCTTGACGATCAATTATTTATTGCCTTGGTAACAGGAAGGCAAAGACAATAGTATAAGTTAATGACTGAATGATTATAAAAACGAAAGTTCTAAGAAGTATTATCATTCATTTTCCTGCGTTTATAATAATTATTATGCGTTTTAAAAACGTGATTGATTAGTTGCTTGCTCACCACAAGTTCTTACATGAAAAATGTGAATACTACCAACGGTGAAGGATGTTTTTTTTCTCTCTCGTCCAGGGACATTGTCAATCTCTTATACGCTATTTTTACTAATAATATACTCGTACATAAATTAAAATCATACTCATTACCCCGGCTATATTATTTGCTATGGATGAGCACGTTAAGCTGTGCATCTCACGATACTCCATCATCGGCCTATAAGCGTTATAGAATGGAGAGTAAGCCTATGTCTCAGCACATACTTGTGCCTTATTTATCCTACGTAAATGGCCAATATTAGACGTGGCCGAATTCGTCTAGAAAACTGTATAATGCAATTCTCTAGTACCACTGAATGAATTACCCCACCTATTAAGTACATCTATCTATCTATAGAGTACCTATAATCGTTTTGTATATTATGGATTTTTATTATGTAGGTCTGCATAAAACTAGGATGGAAACCACCTCGAACTGCTTGGGATATATTACCTTTGGTTCTCTCAGCTGATGGAAAAGATCCTGAATACTTCGACATTCCTCGTGAAATAATTATGGAAGTGCACATGGAACATCCTCAGTAAGTCATTTTGCTATATAATCAGCTCGTACAAGAGACAAACAGACAATAAAGAACAAATTTAGTTTGAGCACTGACTTCCATAAACGTGAAATATATTTTAGAGTATTAAATAATTTTGTTTCAATATGTCAAGTATTGTTTTATATTTTCCTAGTAAACTAAAAACTTGGCGATTAAAAAGAGTGGCTGCGATTTTTTTGCCTCTACGCTATTGATTTGGGAACTGGTAGTAGATGTTAATAGATCTTCGTATTTTTTTTATATTGAGACATACCGCTACAGCCACCAATATGAATAAATATTTTATCTAATCGATTTTATATTTTCGCTGATTCAATGTAAACACATGTTAATGAAATTTTACCAAACTTTGAAAGTTTGAAAATATGAGAAACAATTAATGAAAATTGTAAAAGATATTATAGTCATATAATTTGGCTTAGTTATTAATATAAGATGTAACCCAAAAATATTATTTTTGTGAGTTCTCAATAAAACAATTATGTTAAATTTTTACTTTAAGAATTGAAAATGTTTCAGTAGCGATATATTTTTAATTTTACCTTATTTTAGGTATGACTGGTTCAAAGACCTCGGTCTTCGCTGGTTCGCCTTACCAGCAGTTTCCAATATGAGCCTTGACTGTGGCGGCTTAGAGTTTACCGCCACAGCCTTCAATGGCTGGTACATGGGTACTGAAATAGGTTGCCGGAATCTTTGCGACGTAAATCGACTTAACATTATTGAGGTAAAAAAAACTTATTCCTACAACAAAACCAAATATAGTAAATCATAATAACTAATATTATACTACTATCTATACAGTTACAATTTTTTTTAATTCTGCTACGGTATAGAGTCCTGTAAGAGAAGATAAAAAAGCTATTTTACATAATTTCCGTCTCTTTTAATAATAGCGTGAACATATTTTTACAGAAAGAGACAAATGATTTAGATATTTTTTAAATACCGGTTAATATTACCCTTACGAGATTATAATGGTGAATGTTTTTGTCTCTTCGCAAAAATGACTAGAAAATAAATAGCAAACTTGCAATTTTAATCGCCATTTATCGATTAATAATTTTTAACTAAGTAAATAACAATAATGCTGTGCCAGGGCCGATTACAATCACAGCATACACGTATTACACACTAATTAAAACGTACCTTGTTCTTTTAAAAAAAATTGTCACCTACATTTTCTTCTTATTTTGTGTGCTTCTGTGTGTGTGTTTTGTTAGTAATAAATGTTAAACTTGGCGATTAAAAAGAGTGGCGGAGAGTTTATTGCTCTTCCGTTCTACGCCCTTGATTTGAGAACTGCCTGTAAATTTAAAAATAGAAGCATTAAATATATATTTCTTATCTTACGTTCATAATTGTACATTGTGTTACCTATATGAATAAATGATTTAGATTTTTTTATGCTATGTCTAATGTCTAAAACTTAATTTTAAAACAGTTCGTTTTACTTGATAGTATCGAAAAAACGTCTGAATTTAATATTTGATGCAATATGTTACAATTTTCTTTCAGTCCGTTGCACTGAAAATGGGCTTAGACACAAGCTCCTACGTTTCTCTGTGGAAGGACAAAGCCTTAGTTGAGGTGAACATCGCTGTATTACACAGCTTTCATCGAGACAATGCGTCTATAGTGGACCACCACTCTGCGTCAGATCAGTTTATAAAGCATTTGGACAATGAAAACAAAAGCAGGTAATTTATAAACGGCAATGGATATCTTTTTTAGGTATGGGATTAGTCTAGTCGTCGATTTTAAGACCTAAGACCTCGCGCAGCACATTTTTAAATTTACATCTCTGTTCTCACTGTGGTGGAGACGGATACTAAGTATTCCTTGGACAGCTAACGTGTCCATACTAAGACGGTTACAAGTAAAAAAAAATTTGTGTGTACTTATGTACACGAGTTATTCTTCTGTGGTAAGCCAAGATAAAAATCTTTTTAAAAGTTTTATCATTCGCCTTATTTGACGTTTGTACACTAACAATAGAAAAAAGGTATTTTATACATTTAGGGTCTGTTTCACAATGTACGGATAAGTTCTACATAAGTTCCAAATTAGCTATTTATTACTTATTGGTAGGATAAACACTATTGTTGCGTTTCACGACTGTCAGATAGAGCTATTCGTCACATAAAGTCCATCATAAGTTATGAGTCCGATGAATGTCAAATAACACAATTTATCTTCCAAATAATGTATGTGTTGCATAGCTATTTGGTTCTTTATCCATACATTGTGAAACAGACCCTTAAAGTTTTATTATAGTCTATCTAGTTGAATAAAGTTTATTTAAACACAAAAAAAATATTTCTACACGATTTAAGAAATAAACATTTTTAATTTTAAAATGTTGACTATGCTAACTTACTAAGGGCTAACTAACTAAGGGTGTCGGTTTGATGTGACGGTGTGCACGCGCATCGTAAAAAATTACTCTCATTCTTTCCCTAACGCGCCAAAAGAAGTATAACTTCAAAAGTCTTTCGACACTTTGTATCAACGCACGCACTCGCAGAGTTTCAGGAAGCCTAGAAAAAGTCATAGTTGAAGGCACCAGACCTCGAGGCCGATCCCCTACTCCATGGACCAATCAAGTAAAGGCCATTACGGGTCTTACCATCACCCGGGCGCAGAGACTTCCCGAAGAACTGGAAGCCACTAACACTACCTTCAGAAATTAAGAGTGCGACTGAAAGAAATAATCTCTGTTCTAGGGGTGGGTGTCCATCAGATTGGATATGGATTGTGCCACCGATGTCTTCCTCGCTGACATCAGTATTTCATCAAGAGATGGCGTTGTATCATATCAGGCCCTCGTATGACTATCAAGTAAGCTAAATAAAAATATTACGATTTAAATATTTGCTACAAAAATATCATAGTTTTTCATTGTAGTTTTCATATGTAAGAAAATTTGTTTCCAATTATTAAGTGAGTAACGTAGTTGTCACTTACATCATTAATTGATATAATAAAAATAATTAACTTTATACAATTAATTTTCTTACAAATACGAAGGCTATCAATACAAATAAAAAATAGCTATAGCTACGAGTATTTAATACGTTTTAGTGCATCATCGATATATCTTTATTAAAGGAATTTATAATAAATCGATATTTAGTGTACACTGTACACCCTCTTTATTAAAATTAATATCCTTAAAATCAGTTTAATTAATTAACGATATACTAGCGTTATGCGGATAATAAAAAAAATGATTATATTAATGGAGAATACACTATTATTAAATGCAATAAAAGTTTGAACACTTGCAAACCAACTGTATTCGTATGTAAGCAACTCTTGGTTTAATATTAAGAATAATAATAAGTGACGCTACCTACAAGCTATAGATTCTGGTATCAGATTGCATCCATTTCTTCGATCATTTTTATTTTTACAGAGAAGTAGTTTTTTGTTTGACATATGCCGGTTCCCTCACCATGTTTGCCTTTACCGTTGGAGCAAGTGTTAATTGCGGACATAAAAATAAAATTCCATTGATTGGAGCTTAGCTGTGATTCGAACGCACGACCTTAGGGATATTAGGCTTAAGTCATTAGGCCAATACTGCTCAACATTTAAACATTAAGTTTAGTTTTATTAGATTCACAAAGTTATTTATTTTCCTTAATTCCTATTTTTACAGTAACTTAATACAAATACAATAGAAAAACATAATATAAACATGACAAGTAAAAGCTTAAAAACCTAAACCTTTTTATAACTAATTATAAATAATGCAATTCTTGTGAATTCAGCCAGTGTGCAACTAAATATATCCGTCTCACAAGCAGTGTTTAAGGTGAGCAAGACACGCGTAAATTGTGCTTCTCTGAGTAAATTCGTACGCGCTCGAGGCACCCGTCTCTCCAACATTTCCGCATTAACATTATATATTAGTCGCTTATCTAAATTTGTTTGAAGACTAGAGAATATGCTATAAGTACTCACTAAAACAAGCTTTAATAGCATCCTAAATAAAACTTTTACCAAAGATTATAAGGATTAACCACATTGTCTTCAGGAACCACCTTGGAAGACCCACCAGTGGGCCAACTCCGACGGTAACAAGCCTCGAAGGAAGTTCCACTTCAAGCAAATTGCGCGAGCTGTCAAGTTTACTTCGAAACTATTCAGCCAAGCTCTGTCTAAGCGTATCAAAGCAACTATTCTGTATGCGACGGAAACAGGCAAATCTGAACAGTATGCTAAGGAGTTAGGAACTATATTTGGATACGCGTTCAACGCACAGGCAAGTTTGTATGAACAGTATTCTTGATTATAACCATTCAGATGCAACTACTTCATGATAAATGCAGGTTAACTTTTAAATTTATAAGTCTATGTCTTATGTATATTGTTTTATTCAAGATACACATTGTTCACGCTTTTTCTAATGAGGCTTTTCTTGTAAGATTAGTAATCAAGTAAATTAGTAACAATATCCAAAGTTATGTCAAAATATAAGAAAATACTAGCAGACCGGCCAAGCGTTGCTGTGGCTAAGGTTTTTGTTATATCACATAGTGGTCATGGGGACCACCATGCTTTTTTGGTGGTTATGCCATTAAATTGTAGCTTATGTGAAACGTTGGTACTTTCAACACAGCGCCATCTGTTAGAATTGTGACTATCAAATAATAAACAAATATTTTGCAATAAAATAATATTGCGGGTATAAATTGAGATGTAAGCTATCCTATCTTTTAAGTAAGATTAAACCGCACACGGTGTGCAAATTTGATTGAAATCGGTTCAGTAGTTTAGGAGACCATAACGGACAAACAACGTGACACGTAATTTATATATATTAAGATTTCAATTTGTCAAGTCAAATATATTTTGATAATTTACCGTTCACGTTCGAAAGATCAAAGCTAAGTCATCTTAGGCTGAATGAGATCAATTGATAAGCTCCCAAACTTTATCGAAAGTTCTCATATAGATTCTTTGAACAGGTCCAATGTATGGCAGATTACGATATGTTTTCGATAGAGCACGAAACGCTCCTTCTTATCGTAACTTCAACTTTCGGCAATGGCGAGCCACCTGCGAACGGCGTTGTAAGTACTCATAAACTTCATACATAGAACTTAAGAACATTGCTTTGAATTTAACGAAATATACTTTCTGTCTTTAACGTAAGATTGTAGCAATACATGAAAGTTATCAAATATATAGCCAGTGCCACCTTTATTCCTTTTTTGTTTTATTTTAAGAAGATGGAATTACTAAAGCCTTCTCCTATAGTAATATACTATGTCTAATGATAAACAATAATTTGCACTTTTGGTTTTCTAATTGCGAGATAGTTTTTGAAGTAGCGCGGACAATTGTAATTTATTAAAGCTAGCTAAAAAATACCAAAGCTGTAGGGTTCTTAAATAATAGAGGATTTTAGTTTTACTCTATCCGAGTATGAACCACTCGCGTACAATATAATATATATATATATATAAGATATATAATAGAATATCAGCGGTATAATGAATGTTAATTGCTATGTAAGGAATGAATGCAATGTAACAGTTGAAGAGAGAGCATGCGTCTGGCTATACTCGGGGCGTAACTCCGATGATTTAGGAAATCGCCACGATTATAAAACTAAGAAAGCCTGAGTGAGCAAAATGTACAGCCTTAGCTCGTACAAAGGCTTTATAAACTAAACTTACGACTTTCAACAAAGAGTAGTCCTAAATATTTCGCAAAACAATTTATATTTGTTTGAACTTTGCAAACTCGAGCTCATATTTGTGTTTATAAGTAAACTGTGAGTAATATACTTTGAACTAAAACATAACTAGTTAGCACATTCATTAAGGCATTTTGCAGTTTCTAGGAATGAAATTTTGCTTTGGTTTATGCTTATTAAATGGTATTTCCCAGACTTTTGCTGAACATCTATTTCAAATGCTGTATAATGAGAAGAAGAATCAAAATGAGCAGTTGGACAGTGCAGGGTAAGTTATACAAGAATACTAAAATTGCAGGCTTGTAAAGTTATTTCTGATGTTCTGTTAAATTGAAATATCCTTGGAACTGTTTAATCGTGTTTAATGTGAACACGTCTGCAAGATATTGAAAATATGCATCCATTTCCAGTTTTCGTAACAATCTGAAATAAAATATAATCTATTTTACACTATTGAGTAATTTAAGTAATGTTTTGGAGAGCAAGTCAGTAGAAGAAGTTTTGTTCTTAACATTTTAGGGGCCTTTTTAACTTTAAATAAAATAATATCAACGATTCGACTTGATCTAGAAGGAAAAGATGTTCTGAATGTGAAATTTATACTATTATATGTAATTTAAATTGATAAAATTTCTACGTATATCATACACAAAAAGCAGAGGCTACACATGTTGTCAAGAGAATATAAAAGGTTAACAGACATTTAGCTGAAGAAAAAATGTTCGTAAACGGATGTCTTATATAAGCCATTCAAGAATAACATTCATTAGATAGTATTTGTATTTTTATCTTTTCATTTAACTCTCCGTAGAGTTAGGGTCAGATATGACTTAGGTCAAATCAGACACAGGTCATAATCCTATATTTATTTTTAATTTGTTATATATTGAGGAAATCTTAAATTATTAAATGCCTCTATTAAGATATCGGCCCATGAAAAAGGTTAAAAAATTAATCAATTGAAAATTTGCATAAATTATTTCCAACGATATTGTTTACAATATTTAACTCTCATTATTTTTTAGCAGCCCTGCGATTCTGTAACTCACTTTTCGAACTCACACAGCGGTTTTCGCATCGGCGGTCGCTCTCAAATCAGTCGTGAAGCAGTCATTTTATGATTTGGTATTCTAATAAACAATAAACAACAAGCTCCCACTTTTCAGAAAGCCAAATCATAAAATGACTGCTTCACGACTGATTTGAGAGCGACCGCCGATGCGAAAACCGCTGTGTGAGTTCGAAAAGTGAGTTACAGAATCGCAGGGCAGTACAACTAACAATGGTTATAAAATTTTAAATCAAACAATTTCTCTTTGTTTATTTATGAACTGTTTCGTTTAGTTACAAGACCCCAACGCCAAAGTCTTTAATGAGGGCAAACAGTGTGATGACACCGCGCAATGAATACAAGAGGCAGTTATCTCGATTGGAGTCCAGTCGAAGTAATAATGAATACAAGCGATCACTGACACGGCTGGAATCTAATAAAAGTAAGGTCGACAGACACGTACACAATATTAACGTAAATTAGATATACAAATGGAGTTTCCTTTAAGAAATTAATTTTAAAAGTATTATTTGCATCTGCGAACATATTCAAGGATGGCGTGAAAAATATTTTGATATAACATAAAACAATTAGGTCGTAATTACAAAACAAATATAGGAATTACATTATATCTGTTTCTATGATTATTTTTTTGTGTTATTTACCCATCTATACTAATATTATAAAGAGGAAAGATTTGAATGTATGTTTGTAACGAATTGTCTCAAAAAGCTGGACTTAAACAATTCTTCACCAAATGAATGCTACATTTGCAAGAAAATAAGATTCCTACTTTTCCGATCCCTATTACTGCAGTTTTACTGTTACCAAAGGTGTGAAAAATGCCTATAAAATATCTTTCATCCCATGCGCTGCGAAAACTATTGATGATAGAACAAAAAATGTTCCACAATATTAAAGAACATATTAAAATCTACAAAAAATGTCACGATAGCTTGTAATGACTAAAATTATAACGAATTAGAAATTATAGCCTTACTCGTGAAAAGAAACAGACTTAAAATGTCTTATTCTTAATCTCAGTGAAATATAAATATTGCATATACTTTCTTATCTTTAACCGTTATTGTTTGTTTGTTTGTTTAATTTGCCATATATCCAAGTATTACATATAAATAAATATATAAATCAGTGGACCTACACCGCTACTCTTTTTCTTACTCTCTCTTTAGGTCTGAACCTCAGATTTCTGAATAGAATCAGTTAATTATTCTTAAATCTAATAGGCAAGTAGGTGATCAGCATCCAGTGCCTGACACACGCCGTCGACTTTTTGGGTCTAAGACATGTCAGTTTCCTCACGATGTTTTCCTTAACCGTTCGAGCGAATGTTAAATGCGCACATAGAAAGAAAGTCCATTGTTGCACAGCTGGGGATTGAACCTACGACCACAGGGATGAGAGTCGCACGCTGAACCCACTAGGCCAACACTTTTCAATTACACTTTCATTACTCAATTACATACAAAAAGTTGTCATTTCATTGTCGTGAAACTGAGCTTTAAAGTTTGGTAGTTTAAGAATTGTTTTATGTGTCCATTGTTCATGGCCATGCTGATAATGATAATGATTAAATTCTCTACAGGTAGTCTTGGGGGAACGTCAACAGCAGAACACATTGGACCATTAAGTAACGTATGCTATGCAGTTTTTGCGCTAGGGTCTAGCGTGTATCCGAAATTCTGTTTCTTTGGTAAAACAGTTGACAGAGTTCTAGAAGATCTTGGAGGTGAGAGGCTGTTAGACATAAATTGTGGTGATGAAATGTATGGACAAGAACAACAATTTAAGACCTGGTCGTCAAATATATTTCATGTAAGTAGTTAAGTGGTACATTATTGTTAATCTTTAGTTAGTTCTGATTAATTTTATACACAGATATTTTGAGACTGTACATTTTGATAGTTTGTGAATAAACCAAAGTCTATATATCTATACAACTAGCTGTCCCGGCAAACGTTGTTTTGCTATGTATATTATTTCTAGGATTTTTTTTAGTTCAATATAAATAACTGTCTACTATAATACAAAATTGGGGTTGATGGTAGAGGGGTGAAAATTAGGGGTTGTATGTATTTTTGTATGTTGTCTAATAAAAAAATAAAAAGCAAAAATGTTTTCTAAAAAATAAAAATAATATTTTGGGGTGGACACCCCTTATCACTTAGGGGCTTTGAAAGATACATGTTAGCCGATTCTCAGACTTACTGAATATGCATAAGAATCGGTTGAGCCGTTTCGGAGGAGTATGAGAACGAACATTGTGACACGAGAATTTTATATATTAGATAAGTCTATCTTAGGCCAGTATTCTGGAACGTCACTAAAACTTAAATCTTCTTTCAAGAACTGTAATTTTTTTTTCCTATTTGAACTTTGACATTACACAGTGCTCAAGTGATGATTGTTTGAGATGCCTTTGGATTAGTAAACCTAGAAATATAAACCCTTACAAATACATACATATATCACAAATTTATTTATTTGTATAAAGAATGCATGTATGTAATTATTGATATTATAAACATGTATATATGTATATTTATTTTCAGTTAAAAATAAACCCCTACAAATCATTAACATTAATTGAGAATTATACATTATTCCACTGACTGAATTTCAGATTGCATGTGAAACGTTTTGTATAGAAGAAAATGACACCGTTAAAAATGCACGAAAATCCTTCGGAGCAATCCCAATTACCAAAGACACAGTAAGGTTTAGTAATGTTGATAAAAATGTGCCAATAATATCAGCGCTGGAACAGAGTTATAAGAAGACACTGATAGCCTGTGAAGTACAGGAAAATAAGCCTTTAGGAGACTACTCATCAGATCGAGCCACTATTTTTGTAGATATGAAAGTCGATGTAAGTATTTTAATGTTACAAATATTATAAGGAAAAAGTTTCCTTTGAGTTTCATCGTTGCGCGCCTATACAGTGATTTATACGATGTGCGACATGTTATTTTTGTTAGTTATTCATATACAACCGTTAATTCTCAGTTTTTACCAAAGACTATGAATACTGTATAGGTTACCTTATAATTTTTGCACTCTTATAACTTAAGTCTTATGCTTTTGTCTTTTTCTGTGATATTGTGTTTTCGCTGTTATGAAAAGAGACAGTTGTTTGATATGTTATTTATCAATAAGGGAGTTAGTTGTTACGTATACGGATTAGGAATGCCTAATCCATGTTTGTAAAAGATTATATTGTACCAAGAGGCAGTACGTTATTACTATTAAATAGCTTGAAAGGTTCACTTTTATTGCGCGTATATATCTCGACACCTGGTGCTCCACAACACAGCCCTTGCTCTTTAACTTACAATAGCGGCGTTTTTATATGCAAGTTCGATATAGTTCTCTCTATATCCGCACCGCTGATGTTGCAACCTAATTTAATCTAAGTGGCGTTTGTGTTTTGTATATTTGAACAATTATGTTACACGCAATGATAAAGACACAAGGAAGTGGCTATTTAATACCTTCTTCGTTCCTTGAAGATGCAAAGATTTGGAGCTTGGTACATGGACCAAAGTTCTTAATTTAAAATTGTTACAATACAAGTTTTTCAATTGTTTTAAATTATACAGAGCAAATGATGACATTAATTTAAGAAATCTTTGACGTCAATAATAGCGTTAACGTTTATAATATTTAAATTAAAAGACAATTATAACTACTATTAATGCTGAGAAAATATACAAAAAACATATTGGAATATAATTACTAAAACTGTAGCCAGAAATGTTACTTGCTAAATGCCTTAAGGGGTTGTTCGTTTGTCTCAACAAATGTATATGCAAAATATCTTCCGCGTTTTTCAATAGCTAAATTAAATGCAACTGGTATTTTTCAAATACAAATTTCTTAATTGGAGTTGTATTTTAGATTGAGTTAAAATATGAACCAGGAGATCACATAGGAATAATGGCTTGTAACAGAGAGGAAATCGTAAACACTATATTATCAAGACTGAAAGAAAGTGATGCGTTTGAAAAACCAGTACAACTTCAGGTGATGAAGGAAACCCTCACTCCCATGGGTATGAACAAGTTTTATCTTATGTCTACTTACTCATTATATTTAGGCGTACAGACCTCGTAGACTAAATTAACATTTTAAAAACAACAACTCAGTATTTGCCGCGCACCACCACTATGTGCAATCAGCTTCCTACTGAAGTATTTCCGAACCAATTCGACTTAGGGTCCTTCAAAAAAAGAGCGTACCAATTCATAAAAGGCCGGCAACGTACTTGCGAGCCCTTTGCAGCAGCAGTGTTGGCCTTGTGGCTTCAGCGTCCGACTCTCATACCTGAGGTCATAGGTTCGTGCTCAGCCGGGGACCAATGGACTTTCTTTCTATATGTGCATTTAACATTTGCTCGAACATTGAAGGAAAACATCGTGAGGAAACCGACATATCCTAGACCCAAAATGTCGACGGCGTGTGTCAGGCACTGCAGGCTGATCATCTACTTACCTATTTGATTTAAAAATGATCATGAAACTGATTCAGAAATCTGAGGCCAAGACCTAAAGAGGTAGTACCGCCACTGATTTATTTTGTATACAAGTTATAGAACGCCTAACATGCCTAACGCCTGGCTTATTATCTCTCATAAGGCGGAAACATACTACTAAAACGCGACGCGACGTGTCGTGTCGACACCCGATGTCCATCGTGCACATTACCAATACACGACACCACGACACGCTTGCAAATTCAGAAGTCATTTAGCTGATTTATTTATCTTTTTATTCCCCGTGCAATGTGCCAGCAAGTTTTTACCAATTTGAGGTTCAGATTCGAGGAATGTTTGCAGCGCAATGGTGCACACCTGGATGATGTTATTTTTAAGAAATAAATTTCCCAGATGTCTATTTTAATTGAAATAAAAAATTGTATTTAGCTTTTTTATTGTATTTTTTTCAAATTCGCAAATCTTTCTGGCCCATCCTGTATTTTTCTAATATACTGAATTGATTAGCAGGTTATATTAGGGAGTTAGGATGTTGTTGTATTAAACTAACAACATCCTAACTCCCTGTTTTTGTCCTTGTATTGAGGTAATCTCATGTCATATAAAACAGAATATTGTTTCACCAACTCAATTAATTGTTCGTCGTTCATTTCGCCAAATAAATCCAAAAATATCTAAGTATATAAATTGACATTCGTGTCAAAAACTCGAAAGACTGACGCATGACGTCATCATCACAACATCCACAACACGCCGATCCAAATCGATTGGATGTTACCGCGTGTGATCACATGGCGTGTTGTCTATGTGCATCTGATCATATTAAATATATGGGATTGATAAGTACTGACATGCGTCGGATGGCGTGGTGTGGCGTCGCGTTTTGGTAGTATGTTTCCGCCTATAGACTCTTATACTTCGATATTAAAAAATAAAGCATTTTAGGTTAATATATTTTTACATTTTCTGAAGGTGCAATAAAAACATGGGAGAAACATGAACGCCTACCAGCTGTCTCAGTACGGGATTTATTTACTAGATTCCTAGACATAACAACCCCTCCGTCCACCAAAGTTTTGAAGTACTTGGCGAGTGTGTGTAGCGATAAAAGTGATGCAGAATGTCTGACAGAATTAATCGAGGTAAATATAAAGAAATCGGCAAAGATTACAAAATATGTTTTAATAATTTAAGTAACCAATTTGTGGGGTTGGGGTTTCTGAGCAATTTCTGTGTATGTAGATGACTTCTATTCTACCTTTGGGAAATTTATTCTACTTATGCAGTGATATAAATGAACGTAATGCATTTTGGTTTTCAATTGTGTATAACAAATATTAATAAAAAAGTGGGAAAACATACTCAAAATTAATTTATAAATTTAATATTTATTATTTGCGATTTTTTTTATACTTTTCCTCGTAAGTGAAGTCGTATAGTTAATTTAAATATTTATTTACGCGTGTATCAACGTAAGATAAGATTTTTCAAAATACACTCTATGATGGGGGTAGTATATTGAGATTTGAGAGTATACTTAGAGGGTATAAGAGGAAAGCATTTACTATCAATTTTATAAATAACTTAATTGTATTTTATTGTAGTTTTAGTTGTTATTTTTAGTCTGAGTTTGGCCATGCATGGGCTGTAAGTAAAATGATTAGAACACGTGTGTTATCTGTATCTTATATTCCATAATAGACACGTTTAGTAAATACTTATTTTGATATTGGTCAATCAGGTACGAAAAAACAATCTGTAAAGCAATGCGCAACAATTTGTTTTAAAGTATTTTTTTTATATAATTAAACCTGATAGAACTCTATATAAAGTGATAAACATATTTTTAAGCTATTGCATAGCTTCTATCGCGGGCCTCAAGCGTAGAGACCGCCGAATCCAGAAATTCCGTAACGAAAAAAACCTTGCACGTTAGAGCGGGACAGAACGCATACTGCGTATTCACATCTCTCTGACGAGATCGGTGCAGCCGGTGCGCGATAGAGTGAGGCAGACTATATAGGCGTTTTAAACTGAGTCTGGTAGAGTGGTAGATTGAATTGATTTATTAAAGAAAAAACTTGAATTAATATCAAAGAAAAAAAATACTGCATAAATAAATAATTATAATTGCATAAGTTAAAAAAAAAATGCAATAGCTTTACTGCGGCAGTCCCTGAGTGCCACACGTTTTTTTTTAATTACCAAATTCATATCATATAAAATCTATTATCTCATTATTTCACAGGACTCAAACAAGTATGACGACTGGAGATATCATTTCTATCCCAATCTAGCTGAGGTACTACAGCAAATACCATCATGTCGTCCTCAGGCGTCTCTGCTTGCCGCATTGCTGCCTCCGCTTCAGCCAAGATTCTATTCTATCTCTTCCTCACCGTTGGCACATCCAAACAGGATACACGTGACTGTCGCCGTGGTCATATATAAAACACAGAGTGAGTTAATATTAAGCTGCTGATTGTTTGGTTGAACGCTTAGCTCAGGAACTAAAAAGGCCATCAACGCACTCGCGAGCCCCTGGCATTGAGTGTCAATGGGCGGTGGTATCACTTAACAGGTGAACCTCCTGCCCGTTTGCATCGTGTTATATAAAAAAAGGAACTATTTGTGTTTTGTTCATTTATCGAGGAATGTTTTGAGATAACGTATATAATTTGACGACTCATTGGTCTAGTGGTTAGTACCCCTGACTGCGAAGCCATGGGTCCCGGGTTCGATCCCCGGCTGAGACGAACATCGATGTGATGAGCATTTGGTGTTGTGCTTAGGTCTTGGGTGTTTAAATATGTATTTATATGTCTTTCTATCTATAATATGTATGTATAGCCGTTGCCTAGTACCCATAACACAAGCTTCACCAGCTTAGCATGGGACTAGGTCAATTGGTGTGAATTGTCTTTAAAAAAAAAAAAAATATACCATCATTATGACCAATTTCACGAATGTAACTGTGGGTTGTCCTAAATAGATGATGTTCGTAACCTATCAAGTGAGGTAGGTACTAAATGATAATAAATTATAGTCTTAACCTAATTGCATAAAAAAACATGTGGCCCTGCAGGTTCCAGATGTACTGGAAACTGTTATTCGGGAGTCCGTTTCATCGTTTACCAAGGAGGTTTAAAGTCAAATAAAGCTAATCTTTTAACCCGATTTATTATAATTTCATTCGAAGTATTCAGCCTAAATGTAATTTCACATTTAAACAATGGCGCTTATAACTGGTTTATACTCAGTGTATGGCCCCTGTATATAGGCGGGGCATCCACGTAAATACTTATTTAGATTTTTAGTGAAATTTTTGTCACTTCAAGTAGACTTATATATGTTAACGTAAAATTGTAAACACCGTTAGATTGTAATCTATCTCGCGAGATTATAAACTGTCGAAAGATTGTGAACCTCAGCTTACTGCTTACAATTTAACGTATTATTCGGTAGATTGTACTACACCAACTTAGTTATCATTCAAACTTCTTTGGTCAATTACAGATTAATTTTACTTTCCAACAATTTCATATAACTACCGAATAATAATACGTTAAATTGTAAGCAGTTCGTTGAGGTTCACAATCTTTCGACAGTTTATAATCTCGCGAGATAGATTACAATCTAACGGTGTTTACAATTTTACGGTGACATATATATAAAGTGCATCGACCTGAAACAGACCCACGTAGAGTTGTAGCGCCTCTGAATTACTTATAAAAGCTAGTTTTATTTTGTCTCTTAATATGTTTAGATGGAGAAGGCCCGACACATTATGGTGTGTGTTCAACGTATTTACAAAGTCTAAAGCCGGGTGATGAAGTCATCGCGTTTATAAGAAGGTAAATATTAGCTGCATTTCATTTCAATAAATTTAACAAATCTTAGGATTTACCCACTTAGCAAATCTTTGGAATGTTATGTTTAATGTCATTATTAAAAAATATATTTATATTTGTTTTCAACACACAAATATACAGTATCTACAATATTCTTAAGTTAAAACAAATTTGGTCCCTGTGGCCAGTGGCTTTAATGCTGGCAGCATTTCCTAGATGTATAGCGATACTTATTCGTTGTGCGAGGAAAGCTAGGTCTGGAGTCACCGGTACTATCTACCAGGCGCCGACTTAAATCTTCTTCAAAAGCAGGCAGGCAGTAAAGCAGTCATTTTATGATTTGGCATTCTGAAAAGGTGGGAGCTTGTAGTTTATTGTTTATCAGAATGCGAAATCATAAAATGACTGCTTCACGACTGATTTGAGAGCGACCGCCGATGCGAAAACCGCTGTGTGAGTTCGAAAAGTGAGTTACAGAATCGCAGGGCTGTGATCAGTGTTTGTCTTTTGTTTCATGTTCGCAGTCCCCAAAAAAAATTATATTCCTTTATAAGCAGGCAATGTCAGTGCATTGCTAATTAAAAGTTTATCATATTGCTAAGTGAAAACATAAAAATTTGTTTCAGTCCTAAATCTGTTGACAAACTTTCTAGCGGAGTTACATCGATATTTTAATATTTTAATTAATAATGAACAGTGAACACTTATCTTCTAGTCTATTATACCTTTAAACGCACTATTTTGATTTTTGAGTGTATACTTGTACAGTCGCTTTTCATATTTTAATTACGTTTTCAGGGCCCCAAACTTCCACATGCCATCCGACACATCTGTTCCTCTCATATTGGTGGGGCCCGGATCCGGCATAGCCCCCTTCAGGGGGTTCTGGCACCATCGAAGGCATCTCATACAAAACAACAACGTGAAGGACCATGGACCTATGTGTTTATTCTTTGGGTGCCGATATAGAGGAATGGACTTGTATAAGGACGAAAAGCAAGAAGCTATTAAAGATGGCGTTTTAAATAAAGCCGTGGTCGCCTTTTCAAGAGAGCCTGTAAATAAGGTATGGTTTTTTCATACTTTATATATTTTTAGAGTATTTTTCTATTATTGTGTATTATTAATAAGATATTACCTACGCATCGAACCAAGTGATTCACTATAATATCCATTAAGGAAGTTTAATTTATAAGTCTATCTAATATATTTAGGAGCAGTGTTGGCCTAGTGGCTTCAGCGTGCGACTCTCATCCCTGAGGTCGTAGGTTCGATTCCCGGCTGTGAACCAATGGAGTTTATTTCTATGTGCGCATTTAAGATTCGCTCGAACGGTGAAGGAAAACATCGTGAGGAAACCGACTAGTCTTAGACCCAAAAAGTTGACGGCGTCTGTCAGGCACTGAAGGTTGATCACCTACTTGCCTATTATATTGAAAAATAATCATGATGCCTAGGCCTAAAGAGGTTGTAGCGCAACTGATTTACTTTATTTTATATATATTTATTGCGACCACATTTCAGAAACACGTACAAGCACTTCTAGAAGATGAAGGTGCTGAAATAACAACTATGCTTCTTGAGCGAGGAGGTCATTTCTACGTATGCGGAGACTGTAAAATGGCTGAAGAAGTTCAACAGAAACTCAAAGAAATCATCAGAACACACGGAAAACTATCAGATACAGAAGTCGATGATTTTATGTTATTTTTAATGGTAAGGGTTGATTTAAATATGAAAGTGTTCAATTGCTTATTGTATCAGAGGAAAACATCTTTGTTAAACTTTACTATATGGAAAAGATACTATATTTTATACATAAGTTAAAATACATTATCTTTATTAATCTGAAGTATACATATAGGCAAAAGTGAAACAGCAATAAATACCTAAGAAGAAGAAATTATATCAGATACGGCAAGTCAACAAAAATAAATTTTAAATTCAGAATTATTTTAAATTTTCTGCTATATACATTGTCAATCTACAAACTGGTTCCACTTCCTTTACAGATATAACATGAACCTTGTTAACCAAAAAATATTTTTCTTTAATCAAACTCGTGCAACCTCTAAGAACAAGGAAATGTCTTTGGAAATAAAAAACAAAGACAATTAAAATAACGTTATTCTTCTTATGAAATGAAATCAAATTGTTCTGCAATTTTAGTCATTTTATATTTTCAGGAAGAAAATCGTTATCATGAAGACATCTTCGGTATAACATTACGAACGTCCGTCGTCCATACCGCATCACGGGAAACTGCCAAAAGATCGAGACTGGAATCTGGTCAATCACAGACATAACTACCGAATATTGTTCTTAATTTAAATTCGCATATTTTGAGGCTCGGTGACGAAAAGTTAAAACTAGTTGTATTCAGCTTAGATAGTTTTGTTCGCTTTGAAATTACATATTTAAATTGTAAAACGTGAGTTCAAACCTTTACAAGAAATTTAGAAAATTATTCAATTGAAACTAAAAAGTGATAGTGTTCCTTGCTTTTTGAATCAAAAGTCTAAATCATTTATTCGTATAGGTACACTTATGAACGTCAAAAAAGAAATACATAATTCTAATTTTACATTTACTGCCAGTTCTCAAATCAAGGGCGTAGAACGGAAGAGAAGAACTGGCAATAAACTCTCCGCCACTCTCTTATCGCCAAGTTTTTTAATAATAAAATACATTAAAAACAAAGATTTGTCATCTACCAGCAGGACGCATGGTGAAATAGGAGCACTCACTTACATTCTCGTATGCAACTGATCTTTTGTCTTATGTTGAAACTAGGATAGTTAATTTAATATTTAAGAAAGACATATATTAAGTGCTCAGTAATACGGCTTTTTATATTTAATACATTCTACACAGATTTATGAAAGTTTTAATAATGCTATTGTATTGAATTGTATTGTCTTATTCATACTCTCGAATAGTTATTAAATGTTTAATCCGTCTCTCTCATAGCATAGAAGACAGTTTTTAACTTATCGAGGATTATAGCTAATGTATGAACATCGTATAAAAAATATAATGACAATAATTAAAGCATGTTATGTTCTAAGTAACCAAAGCAAAAAGTATTACAATGATACATTTTTTATTATATATTTATAAAGAAAATGTCTTTTATTTATGAATCACGCCAAAATAGTTTTAAATGCCAGAGTCCTGAGCACACTTTGAGATAGTTGAAGGGTAGGTATCATGATCTGACATGATTACTATAATGTCAGATCATGACAGCTCAAACGCTACCATAGATCATAAATATTTTCGATGGTCCATAGAACATAAATATTTTCGATGGTTCATGTTCCGTTTAGTTATAAACACATCCACAGAGCTGTGCTCAAGTTTTCACAGAAAAAACCATACTTACTCAATTACGTCAACTACTCCAATTTTCCGAACCAAAATCGGCTTAGGGTCCTTCAAGAAAAGTACCAATTCTTAAAAGGCACTCGCGATTCCTCTGGCATAGAGAGTGACCATGGGCGGCGGTATCACTTAACAGGTGGGCCGTTTGGCCTGTTCTATAAAATAAAAAAAGTCCGTGCGTACAAAGTACACATGTCCAAAGTGAAACTTTTTTGGCAAACTAATTTTTAAGTCTTATACATATTTATACAAATCTAAAAATTTCCGAGACTTAGAGGGAAGGTATAAGGAAGATATGTTAGGAATTTAATTGTCATTAAAAAATTGAGTGTCGAAAATTAATAGAAATAAAAAAATTAATTTATTTCTTCGATAATAAAAACACGCGTTTTAATTTACAATTCGTCATTTGAGATTTTACATAAAATATAAAATTCTAATAATTCTTTACGAAATTTTAATTTTAAAAATATAATTTCTATAAGGTAATTTCCCCTTCTCAGTCTCTCTCAATCGCTCTCTTTTCTTCGACAAAAACGCTGCACATCTTCGTGACGTAAAAATTTTACCCTCATGCGCCTAAAGAAGTTTCACTTCAAAAACTCCATTTCACGTATATTTCACGCTAAGGGTTACTTTTATAGATCAATCGTGTAAACGTCGCGAATGAAACAACAATATTTTTTATTTATTATTTTTTACATTACATTTCGAATATCATACAAACATTCCTTTGATATGGAAATATAAATTATGATAATAAAAGTTCAACTCAGCTCTTTCGCCTCACAACATGGTCGTATATTTCAATGTGTGTGTATTTGGGCGAATATATACGTTGCTTGCTTGTGTTCTGGCCGGGATCCTGTTGTGGGTCTGGGCAGATTATTTTGTGGTCATGACGGTTTTGGAATAGAAGACCACGGTCTGGGTCCATAACGGGCTGGTAATGAAAAACAAATGCATCATCTTCTCTTAACTATTTGTTAAAAAGCTAAATTGAATTAATTATCATAGTTTATTAAGTACCTACATACGTCACATTAGAAAATATTGATCTACTTTAATTTAATCGAACTTTACTGCTTTCCGTCTGTAATAAATCTTTATTAAAGAATATCATGCTACAGAGAATTGTTTGTTATTTGTAATCACTGTAACTGAATTAAAAACCCGAAAACAATTGATGTAAGATGAAACACACAGTATTTTTTTTAAACAAACTAAAGTAGAACTTCGTAACAAGTTCAATTTAAATTCCCAATCTAATTTGAATCGGATATGCATTGGAGTGACGGAAACTATGCAAGAATTCCATTGGAAACTTCACCGCTCCATCGGCATTCGACTTGGCCGCAAAAACCGACCAATCATTTGGCAATCAGAATCAAGCTACACTGCTCTTCATAAACAAAAAAACCATTGTAAAAAATGTGTGTAAAAGACCATTAAGTAATATACGTACTTTACTATTGGTTATATAACTTTTTATTAGTTACTAGCAGACTCGGCCAAGCTTTGCTTTTGTTATATTACATAACTAGCCGTTTCCGCTGGGCGAATAGGAAATAAAAAAAAATTTATGTTTAATTATTTTTAATTTTTTCATATTTTTATTATTCTTCTTTTTAACTTCCCGCTAAGAAACTTGAAAATTTTCGAAAATCGAGTTTTTAACAGATGTTGACGTTTTGAGGTTCTAGGAAGCCTCCCCGAATGTTTCCGCGGTGAAGTCCGTACGTATAAATTTTCATAAAAGTAAAACAGCAATAAAAAAATGAAGGAACGTTGTAATTAAAAAAATAAATAGCCATAAACCATCTAGGAAAAAATTCGTCAAATTTTAAACGGTAGGAAAACACCAGTCATGGGGACCCATGGGGACCATGCTTTTTTGGTCGTTTTGCCATTAAATTGTAGCTTATGTGAAACGTTGGTACTTTCAACACAGCGCCATCTGTTAGAATTGTGACTGTCAAAACAACGTGACACGTAATTTATATATATGTATTAAGATTTGAATAAGGAAATTCGTTCCATTGTTTGAGGCAGTTTCTGCCGCACACCCCATATGTGGAACCAACTGCCCACTGAAGTATGTCCGAAAAAATTCGACTAAAGGTCCTTCAAGAACAGAGCGTACCAATTCTTAATATCCGGCAACGTACTCGCGAGCTCATGGGCACCTAATGTTATTACTTAACATTAGGTGAGCCTCCGGCCCGTTTGCCTCCTGTTCTATAAAAAAAGGAACTGACCTAACCCGTAAACGTACTACCAACATTGTTAGGTCTCTATTATAGATATTTCGCTACGGTGATTTAATTATTCGCCTTATAGAGCAAGATCCCAGGGCCGCCAGACGTCACGTATTTTCTGACGGATGAAATGTGGACGATTGGGTAGTGTTAGTATGTACTATGATCGTATGCCTACCTGCTAGCTTGGTCAATCGGCCAATTTCCAGGTATCAGGTAATCAAGGTACACAAAAACATTACTTACTTCACGTAAATTCTCATGACTGATTTTTATATATGTTTTCGAGTGTATAGTTAAAAATAAATTGTCAATACTCCCAGACACTTTCCGTCGGCCATATTGCTTAACAGACGCTTTAAGGGTCTCAAAATAATTAGTCAACTTCACGTAAATTCTGACGCTCCATTTTTATATATGTTCATCCGACAACTATTTTAAAAGCTTTGACAAGAAGACAGACCGATCCAAGGGGCCAATCATCCCCTAAACTAAATTTTAATATCTCTATGAGTGGGAGAGCATTATCTACGCGCACTGAGTGAGACCGACTGCGCTGTTAAAGCCATGAAAATTACTTGAACAGATATTTTATAATTTTTAGAACTTTTGTTGACAAGTAAATTATAGAAACAAAAATAAGAAAAAAATTGACACATAATAAATAATACTAAAGTTAGCCGACATTTTTTTTTTTTTCAATTTATTAATTAGAACTAAACAATATTTTTTTAAAATACCACTTATATTTAAATAGCAGCAATTTTTTTAATTAATTATTTATTGGAAATTTGGAAACAAAGTGGAAAAATATTAATTCTTCAATATTTCTTAACAGTGGCTTTTAATCTTCATTATCATCATTAACAAATATCAATCTTGAAATTGAATATCTAAATCGTGATCGTCATCATCAGCATTATCCTTATTTTCTTCCTCTGTAAAAAACAAGTTAAACAATGAAGGTCTGAAAAAACTAAAAAGATACAAATAATATGAGAAACGAAAATAATTTACCTGATTGTTCTTCCAGCGACTCACTGACAAAACCCGGTAATTGATCTCCATCGAACCAATGAAAATCATATTTACCATCTTGTAGTGTCCAGCCATTGTTTTCGGGGTTGAAAATATTTATCATCTTCATACTTGCATTGTTCCAAAGCTAGCCCGTCGAAACTGTTGCCAAAGGTCACTTTTACAAGGTGGTAAGTTACTGGCATCGAAGTTTCTTAAATTCTTTCGATTGAATTCTTCATTTATATCAGATACCATGTATGTAAATGATAAACAACTGTAGTCTGGCAGCATCTACATGAATTATTCCAGGAACGTTGTAAACATCACAGATAAATTTTTGTATTATGTTGAATACACGTTCTTCTTCATCTACATCACCAACAAAATCCAACGTACCAAAACGGTGAAATGCTTGTTGGTACTCTTCATTTTTCTTCAAAATATTAAACGGCTTTTGCTTGCCCTTTTTGAATAATAATAATTTTTCAAGTAATTTTCATGGCTTTAACAGCGCAGTCGGTCTCACTCAGTCTCATGCGCGTAGATAATGCTCTCGCGCTCCCACTCATAGAGATATTAAAATTTAGTTTAGGGGATGATTGGCCCCTTGGATCGGTCTGTCTTCTTGTCAAAGCTTTTAAAATAGTTGTGGGATGAACATATATAAAAATGGAGCGTCAGAATTTACGTGAAGTTGACTAATTATTTTGAGACCCTTAAAGCGTCTGTTAAGCAATATGGCCGACGGAAAGTGTCTGGGAGTATTGACAATTTATTTTTAACTATACACTCGAAAACATATATAAAAATCAGTCATGAGAATTTACGTGAAGTAAGTAATGTTTTTGTGTACCTTGATTACCTGATACCTGGAAATTGGCCGTTTGACCAAGCTAGCAGGTAGGCATACGATCATAGTACATACTAACACTACCCAATCGTCCACATTTCATCCGTCAGAAAATACGTGACGTCTGGCGGCCCTGGGATCTTGGACCATTAGGTTCACCGCTAAATTCTATTACAAGGAACTGAACATTTATTAATTTATTTTTAATTTACAGTTTTTGTTACTACCTTGACAGACACATGACATGACATGACAACTCTTTTAAATGAATAAAACCGAATCAATAGATTTTATTTGAGCTTAAATTAAAATATATTTGTTCATAAAATACTTCATTCAAACGTCGGCAATAATTTCCAATCAAAAGTAATATGAGTAATATCGATCTCCTGAACTCTAATAAGCTGTCAATAACATCGAAGCAATACATCCCATTATAATGCGAGTTGAAGCTTGTGGCTTGTGAAAGACAATATACATACGTATTCATTTATATTAGATTCCTTGTGTATTTAAATTCATACTATAAAACGATGACAAAATTTAAACAGTCGAGTCTAGTTGAGTCTATTTAATGTTTAAAGAACTTTATTTCTCAATACAAAAAGTGATCATTTTTACACGAGAATCTTAATATCATGATTATATTAAGATGCACCCCATCAGACAGCTGTTCTCATTTTAGGCTCATTCTGATATGTATCTTTAATACAAAAGTCAAATCAAATCAAATCAAATCAAAAATCATTTAATCATGTAGGTAACACATTGTACACTTATGATAGTCTAGTCGACAAGTTGAAAATGGAACAAAATAGAGATACTGCTCTTAAAATTATGTGCGATAGCTAATTGGATCCGGAATGACGTCTAGAAAAATGTGCTAAAAGCGTGTATTAGCACATAAAAAATTGCAAAAGTTATAGACAATTAAAGATGAAAAAAAATGGCATTTAGTTTTTTGCCAATATTTAATAAACTATTAATATTTAAGAAATTTCAAATAAAGATTCTGAAAGAGAAGGAAATTTCCAATAAAATCTCCTGACTCCCGGAGCTCTATCTCCATTATTTATAATTTTACTTAACGCTGAAAATAGGTCTGCGGGTGACATTATTTAATGTGCCGTAGTCGCTTTTGACGCCACGCGCGAATCCTAAAAATGTCACCCGCAGACCTATTTTCAGCGTTAAATTAAAATTATAAATAATGGAGATAGAGTTCCGGGAGTCAGGAGTTTTTTATTGGAAATTTCTTCCTCTTTCAGAATCTTTATTTGAAATTTCTTAAATATTAATAGTTTATTAAATATTGGCAAAAAACTAAATGCCATTTTTTTTTCATCTTTAATTGTCTATAACTTTTGCAATTTTTTATGGGCTAATAATACACGCTTTTAGCACATTTTTCTAGACGTCATTCCGGATCCAATGAGCTATCGCACATAATTTTAAGAGCAGTATCTCTATTTTGTTCCATTTTCAACTTGTCGACTAGACTATGACGTGTCAGTAAAGAAATACATATTAATGCTTCTAATTTTACATTTACTGCCAGTTCTCAAATCAAGGGCGTAGAACGGAAGAGAAGAACTGGCAATAAACTCTCCGCCACTCTTTTTAATAGGTATTTAAGATACATATCAGAAAATAAATTGGTTTAACACACTAATATTTCTTATTTTAGAGGGTTATTTATTTAATAATCGCCCTCATAGTTAATCGACCTCTTCAAACAATTTGTACGCGGCTTAAAAATTTATAAGTAAACTAGCTGACCCGGCAAACGTTTGTTTTGCCATGTATATTATTTCTAGGAAACATTTTTTTAATTCAATAAAAATAACTATCTACAATAATAAAAAATAGGGGTTGATCGTAGAGGGATGAAAATTAGGGGTTGTATGTATTTTTGTATGCTGTATCATGAAAAAATATTTTTTCTTTTTTTTAACATATTACGATAATATTATATAACACTATTAGACGCATTCAGGCATACTGCTGCTTAGGTAGCCGCAATATAACCAGTGCTTCGATCATTAAACCAGTTAATTAAGCGTTGCAAAGCTATTGTCTACATACAAGTTACTCTGACGCAATCAGTTGAAGTTGGGAACTATTCATAAAAACAAATGACACTCAAAAACAATAAACAAGTGACAAAAGTCCCAATTCAAAATTTAGTACGACACGAGAGCATTCATCTTTTGATAGTGAAACTTATTTAATAACGTGAAAAGCGAGAAAAAACGATACATTCGGCACCTGGAGGGATTTGCATTTCAGCGCTTTACTGAAATACTTTCGCATTTGCAAAGGGAATATTGTATGAGATGCGATAGAGACCCGTAGTTTCGGAAATGTTGAATCAAAAATTGCTTGTTCGGACTAGCCCCAGCGTCGTACTGACACGGAAATACTTTTGTAATACGTTTGTAACTTAAATGTCACGAATGTTGTACTATACATTCATTTATTTATATTGAACGTATACATCTATATATATAAAAATGAAACCCGTTTTCCGTTGTCACGACATAACATGAAAACGGCTTGACCGATTGGTCTGATTTTTTTTTATAATATTCCTTGAAGTGCGAGGATGGTTCTTACGGAGAGAAAAATTTAAAAAAATTGAGTGAAAAAGTCTAAAAACAACACTTTTCTATATTCCCATACAAAATTTTCGTAATAATACTTAAAAGTCAATTTGAACTTTAATACCATATCATAAAGTTCAAATGTTAGTAGAGGGGTTCCGGGAAGGTAAATTTTTATTTTTTGACATAATGTATTTGTTGTCTTATCAACTTTCTTTTTTTTATCTTACTAGCTAGACCGGTGTCCCGAATAGCAGAATAAGTATTTAAAAAAATAAAGAATCAACTGTTAGGCGGTACGATGTTCGCCAGGCCAGCTAGTTACTAATATATTTATTTTGATGGGTACGTCAGAAAGCGACATCGTCCGCCGTTACTTCATGTGCCCACAGCTAGACTAACCTTCTGAAAAGGGCACATTTGATTCGGTGTATTAATTTAGTTAACGAATTACAGGTTAACGGACCTTTTTCATTGTCCGTCGAGTGAACTGGCAAAAGTTCTTTTATTTGTTAGTGCCTATAGTAGTTTTAAGTTTTTTTTTATTATGTAATTTTGTTTTTCTTAATTAATTTTGTGTTGGCTTTTATGTTTCGTCTGTAAATTTTATTCACTTATTGTTCACTCTTTTCAATTTAGGGTCGACTGTTAGGTCAGGAGTGTTTAAAAGAAAAGAAAAGAAAAGAAAAGAAAAGAAAAGAAAAGAAAAGAAAAACAAAGAAAAGAAAAGAAAAGAAAAGAAAAGAAAAGAAAAGAAAAGAAAATAAATTAAATTCGAACTTTATCTTTTTCTTGCATTTTGGTATCTGCACACGCAAACATCTCCTGATGTTCACTTATATGCCGCCTATGGCCTGATTGCCTCCGAGTAAGTCAACTAGACTTTTAAAAATTGGTACCTAGGTGTTTTTCTCGACTCAAACCTGTCCTAAGTCCAACTGTTTTGGAGTTTACCAGAGTATAGTCAATAAAACAATTTTCTATTACAGTAGAACCTCTATAAGTCGAACATCAAGGGAGACGCCAAAAAATTCGAGTTATAGAGTTTTCAACTTATGGAGGATTTCGACTTAGGCGGATTTTGATTCGACATAAAGAGTTAGAGGTTTATTCTTATACATTTTGAGAGCAAGCAAACACGTGTTTCCATGAGTCATAAATTTATTATTGTATACTCCTAAAATGTTTTCTAAGAAACAATAGTGTACTCACATTGTCGGCAAGTTCTTAAAGTCGGTAACTTATTTTTGTTCGAACAATAGAGATAATAAATTCTAAATGATCAAGTTGTAAAGGTTGTAAAATAAAACGTTCCTATGTTCGAGATACAGAGGTCCAATTTAATTTCTCGAGTTATAGAGTGAAAATATGTACCAAAATGGCTTGGAGGGACTCGGTGATTATTTCGATTAACAGAGGGTCAAGATTTCAAGTAATGGAGGTTTTAGTGTTTTAAGGGAAGGGAACAAAACATTTTTTCGAGATTTGGAGGTTTTTGACTTATCGAGGTTCGACTTAACGAGGTTCTACTGATATAGTAGAAAGTTTGCGCTTAAATCAACTTTCAACGTACGTTCAAATACAGCTTTACATGAAGGTTAATATGGTGAAACTTATAAGCTCTATAAACTTTTGTTAAAGCCATTAAATTTGTAGGGTTTAGTCTAAATACGCGTAGTTATGGACCACTAAATTAAAAGGTTCAAACTTTATAAAATAATCCCTCCTAGCAAAAATTATTACGTACCTTGGATAAAATATGCATAGAACATTACAAGCACATTATATCATCTATGGACAGGCAGCAAATATATTTATACAACCTTTTTAGTCAATTGTAAAACCGAGCCGATTTACTGTTTTACTAAATCATAAAAACTCGTGCTTCATAATAGTTTGGTAACTAAAACTTTTATGACATTTTAGAAATCTGAAATTCCATCAATTAGAGAAATCACATACACTGTGTCAAGTTATTTGCGTACAAAGAATACAGCTTAAATTTACGTAGTCCAAAGTTGATGCGGGCCGCTATTTTTGAATTATTTATCTGATAGTCCGCGAGGAGTGCTAAGCATAATTAGGTATAATAAACTCGGATGAATACTACATAGAGTGTAAGTCATTTAATAGGTTACAGACGGATTGAAAGGCAGTCCTGTGGTACTTTTACGATCGTTTTGTTTATAAAAAGGTTAGTAATGGGTAAGCCAAGAATAGAGAGACGTGTAAACAATTGGGAGATGCCTATGTACAACCTCACCAAAGTGGTTGCTAATAAATTATTATTTATGCTATGTAAATTAGATTTAAGAATAATACTGTTTAATAAGAATAGCATCTAAGTTAAAAAGGTCAGCGAGTAAAGGGCTTTTATTATTTTTATTTAAGTAATGGAAAAGGCCAGCAACGCACTTGCGAGCCCTCTACCAATGTGAGTGTCTATGGGCGTCGTTATCATTTAACATCAGATGAGCGTAGCAAGTTTTCCCTGCTACACAAAAATTAAAATTCAGCTGTCAAAATAAAATTTCAAATTAAGTCTACTTTGCTGAATATCAGCCTTATAACCTCAGTTAGGCATATCAATAATAATACTTCCGCAACTGAGAGACTGTTTTAAATTAAGATTTTTAGTTCCGAAAGCTCTTCAGGTAAGTTAGTTACTCTAACTTACCTAGTCTACTCAATCAATAATTTTTTCACATCAAATATATTTTCTTATTATAATACCTTATAATTCCTGCTGATATTACTTCGCACAGTGCCATGCCTCCAATGATAATAACCAAGATCACTGTCCCGGGGCAATAGCATTTTGTTTCCTTTAAAAAATGGCGCCCAATTTTCCACAATCAGCCGATGAGCGTAATCAATGTAGCCGGAAATTTCAAAACCGCCTCTAGTGAAGTGCCGAATGAAAATTATCGACTGCAAATAACGGTGTGTGGTAAATTTAGGCAACAACTATAAATAAAAAGCAATAGCAAATGAAATATACAAATTGTGATTTTTTTAATTTCAAGCTATTGTTCCAAACCCGATGGCGAGACTATCTGTGAAAGAGGCGTAATTTTATATTTCAAATGGATAATTCAAAACCTCTTAAAACTCAAGTGTGTCCTTTAATCACAAATAGAAATGAACAATTGACTTTTGTTTGTAAAATAAAAATAAATCAATGGCCTTCAGATTTCTGTATCTGTTTCATGATCATTTGTTTATCTAATAGGCAAGTTGGTGATCAGCCTGTGCCTGACGCCCTCGACTTTTTTGGGTTTAGACCCAACCCTAAGGCAAGCTGGTTTCCTCACGATGTTTTCCTTCACCGTTCGAGCGAATGTTAAATGCGCACATAGAAAGAAAGTCCATAACTTTTGTTTGTATTAGGATAAATTTATAAAATTTATTTTAATTTCAAGTATTCAAAATACGCAGAGCAGTGTTGGCCTAGTAGCTTCAGTGTGCGACTCTTATCTCTGAGGGCGTAGGTTCGATCCCCGGCTGTGCACCAATGGACTTTCTTTGTATGTTAACATTCACTCGAACGGTGAAGGAAAACATCGTGAGGAAACCAACATGTTTTAGACCTAAATAGTCGACGGCGTGTGTCAGGCACAGGAGGCTGATCACCTACTTGCCCATTAAATTTAAAAATGAACATGAAACAGATTCAGAAATCTGACGCCCAGACCTAAACAGTTTGTAGCGCCACTGATTTCTTTTTAATTTTTTCTTCAAAATACGTGTAAATTTCATATTTTAACAAAATTGAATATTTGTGAAAAATTATGCACAGAAAATTGTATGATTCGTTATTGGTATGACGTATGGTATACTTACCTGAAGAATACCAACTCTATTTGCCCTCTCCCTTACAGCCAGTTCTCTACTAAACGCATCACCTTCATCAGCACCCTCACTAACCAGTACATAAGGCTTCACAGTCGGGTAAACTATACCATGTATTACTTTCCGACGTTTGTAGAATTCTTTCTCTTGCAATGTGTCACCGTTTGCCCTGTGAAAGGAATATTGCAATCCGTCTAAAACAATTTCACAAAATGTTGGCTTTATTTAAATTTTGTTACTGAAAGACTGACATTTTGTAGTCCACAATTGCGGATTTAGTATAAGTCAGAATAAAATATAATATTTTCATTCACATATTACTTACTGTGGTTAAATTTTTAGATGTAGCCCCGTTGCTGATATAATATTTTGTTTGATAGCCATATAGATCACCCACTTACGTATAAAGTGAAATGATCAGTGAAACATGCAGGTAATCGGTGATTCATAAGTGGTGGTAGTTGTTGGTAGCTATCTATAGTAGTATGTCGTATTCGCTGTCTAAAAGTTGTTCAAAAATGTTAAAAATATTCTTATTGATTTTAAATCGTAATCAAACAATTTTTACGACTTTAATGCATTTACAAAGCAATAAGCGTTCAATAGTATTTGTTTGTCGTGACCAAAATGTAATGAAGTAGCCAACTAAATAAACGATCCCGTTTCTATTTCCCAGCGCAAATCCCTGAACAAACATTAATATTTTACCTATAACCAAATGCTGCGATAGTTCGGGCCGAGGGTATACTTCTGAGATTCCGCAGGTCAGCAATTTCAATGAGTGAATCTAAATAATCCTCCCATGTTTCAAATTCCAACAGCCGCCGGTCGGCCTCCACGCTCGCTGGGTATTCGTTCTTTTTCTCCGCCATGTTTATGCCACCCTGGTCCTATTTGTATATATATCTAAAAAT